>NC_056503.1:41908669-41981958 GCF_014905685.2 Nematolebias whitei
AATATAAGATGGAGCTAGGTTGTTGAGGGATTTGTAAGTTAGAAGTAAGATTTTGAATTCAATTCTGGACTTGACAGGGAGCCAGTGGAGAGAAGCTAAAACTGGAGAGATATGATCTCTCCCACTAACTCCAGTTAAGACTCTGGCAGCAGCATTTTGGATCAACTGAAGACTTTTTAAAGAAGTAGTTGGACGCCCTGATAAACCAATAATCCAAATAATAGTTGCAATAGTCCAGTCCAGATGTGACAAATGCATGAACCAGTTTTTCTGCATCATTTTTAGATGTTTCTAATTTTAGCGATATTACGCAGGTGAAAGGTTTCTGGTGAGAAACGTGGTGCCATGTGAGCTGTTGCTGCCGAAGGCGAAGTGATCATGTTTTTACTCGTGTCCTAACCATGAACCACTGATCAGATTTATTTAAAGATGGCCACCACCGCCAGCTGACCTTACAAAAACACAAACGTGGCCATAACTTCAGGTAATTTTTACAGATGTTGAGCTAAAATCTGGTGACATAATACCTGAGCTTTGTTCCTGTGTAACATCTTTGGTCAAAACTATGACATTAACCGTTTGTATCAATCCTGTCTCTGTTAGCAAAATATCTCACAACCTACTGGACATAATTCAATGAACCATTCAGCAAGGTGCCATTAGCTACATGTTTTATTTTTTTAATTTAATTTTTTTATTGGCGTAAAGGTTTTACAATCTACAAAGTAAACTAAATAAGGTAAAAAAAAAAGAGTTAAATAAATTTATACATAAATGAGTCAAATAAAATAATGTGTACCTTTTTATCTACCGGTATACAAACACCCCTATTTTTTTTTAACAAATGTGCAAAAATACATTCAAATTCATATAATAAAGGGTCTGTTACAACAAAAATAAAAGTACAAAATATAACAAAAGGATCTGTTTATGAAATAAAGTAACATTTCTTAAGAAGAGTGATTGTTTTTACCAGTTTCTGATTATTTAAATGAAGTTTTTCCACAGAAGTAATATATGTTTTTAAGTCAGTTTCTTTACAAAATATTAAAAGAGGGGATTTTTTTTCACTCCTTTTCATCTTGTGGACATAATATTTTTCCAGGATTATAATTAGATTTACTACATATATATCATCTGAAGAAACAGCTGAATTGTTAAAGATGAGCGATAATTGCAATTTTCATAATGCAATGTTCTTTCCAACTTTTCCTGTAAGGAGCCTTTGCAAACCTGACCAAAATATTACAGCACGAGAACATTCCACAAATAAATGTTCAGTACTTTCACCATTAGCTGCACGTCTACAGCTGGTTAACTTTTGGAGTCAACCCAGTTCAAGATGGCTGCAACAGCTAATCAACCTAAGTCAACACAAAAATGGCTATAACTTGGTGAATGTTCTAAATATTGACATTAAATTTGGCGTGGTAGTAGCTGCGGGTCCCACTCAACACGTACTGATAAATCAAGCGAGGTACTGCAGTATGACATGGTGGTATTTTTAAAGTTGACCCAAAGTGGCTACAACGCCGTCATCTCTCGTCATAAGATGATCTTAGTCTACAACTCGTGGAAGTCGGCAGCTCGCTCCGACAGCTCACAGGATTTTTCATAACGAGGGCAAATGAACAAACCGATGAGCTTCTAGCCGCAGCAGAAAGTACGCCACGAAGACAACAAAGAACAGGCAGACATGTGTCTGAATGATGGACGAGCTAATCAGAGTCGCCGGCATTGATCACGAGCCCCCGCAGATAAAACTAGCATCAGTTTATAACGGGGTGCAGTAATTTCTGCTAGGACAATAAATGCCAGTCCTGAGAGGGGTGTGTCTGGTGAAACCCCAGTGAAGCACAGAGTGAGCAGATGTCGGAGTTACCACCGATGGATTCATCCAAGACGGCGTGAACAAAGAAATACCCGTTCAGTGTTCAGGATTCTCCGGGCAGCATGAGCTCTGCAGAGCTTCTGTGCAGCCAAAGAGCTTTATCAATTCATCGTAAAAATAAAAAAATAAACATTTGGAAAGTAAAGATAGCATTCTTTGAAGGAATGCATATCACCCACTGTCTGCCGTGCCAACAGTTTCAGAGTACAAGATCATCTTCTGGTGAAAAGTGACGGCGCCATTTTGACCAAACCTTTAAAATAAGATGTGCAACATGTGCAACGTCACGGAAAAGCGTGAAATCCAGAGTTGGTTAGCTGTGGAGGCCGGACCCAGAACCAGAGGGCGGGCGGGCCGAGCCCTCCCATTCAGGTGTTTCCACCGCTTACAGATTACAGCAGCGTATAAATAAGTTGAACCTATACAGTGTGTTGACTCAAGACAACCAGCAGAGGGCGCTGTAGGCGATTAAACTGGACTTCAGATGGATTTTCCACAGTTTTTTTTTAAATTTGCAGTCAGGTTTGTTCAACGAGTGGAAATGTTAAAAATGTTCAGTTTATTTTTTTGACATTTTCACCTCTCTTCAGAAGTTCATGTACAGTTGCGTTCATGTTCCTGGTGTTAACGTGTTTCTAAGACGATCATTAATGCAGTGCTAGTTTCTAAGAGTTATGCAAAAGTTGATGATGCAAACTTGAGCACAAGTTCTCAGCAATTTATGGCGACTACACGTCACTGTTCAAGTTATTTGTTTTGTATTAATAAAAACATATGGTTAGTTCAGTTGCAAGTTTACAAACGTTTATTTATGTATTTATATAGAATAAAATGACTTTTTATTGCCACCACCCCCAAAAAAACAAAAACAAATCCTCAGCCCTGCAGCTAAATTCTTCTGGAGCCTGGTCTGGTTGAGTCCATCTTGAACTGGACTGACTCCAATAGCTAATCAGTTCTAGATGCACATTTACTGTCTTCTAGTGTCGTTAAAATCCATCTGCTGATTCAAAACATATTTTGCTAACAGACAAACACAGTTGACGAGCAGCCAATGCCAAAGTTTTAATCAAACATGTGCAGTAAGTATCCATTGCTGTGATTAAACCTCAGCTACTACTTTGCACAAATTCTATCTCGATATTTGTAAAACTGGCTGAATGGAACTGATTTTTGTGTTTTCTACGGTTAGTTGGCTGTGGCAGCCATCTTGAATCCTTTTGACTCCAAGAGTTCATCAGTTGTACGTGCACATCTGATGATCGTACACAAATAGTTTTATTAAAATCCATCTGGTGGTTCATGAGATATTTTCCTAACAGACGGACAGAACAGACTCCAGTTAATAGCAACATTTTAAAACGTTCTTGTGCAATACGTCGAGGCTCCAGCTATGTGTTCTGGATCAGTCTCAGCTACTACCACACTATTTCAGGTAATTGTGTAGAAGTAGATTTTTCTGGCATCTTTAAAGTGACTGCGTCCTAAAGAAAAACTCCAAATGGCCTATAAGAATCTTTACACCTCACTTCTTTTAGTTTGTTTGTTCAAAAGTCCTAAAGAGACGAGCAGGCTCTTTTGTTGCTTAGCAACCTCAAGACAACATTTAAAGTGCCCCTGCGTCATTCTTTCATGTTATACTTATTCTAACTCCCATGATCCTCCTGTGTTCCCTGTTTGCTTCAGTGGTGGTGGTGCTGGTCTTCATCATCTGCTGGCTGCCGTACCACATCGGCAGGAACCTCTTCGCCCAGGTGGACGACTACAAGACGGCCATGCTGAGCCAAAACTTCAACATGGCCTCCATGGTGCTCTGCTACCTGAGCGCCTCCATCAACCCTGTGGTGTACAACCTCATGTCCCGGAAGTACAGGGCCGCGGCCAAACGCCTCTTCCTGCTCCACCAGCGGCCCCGGCAGGCCCGCCGCCGTCAGAGGCAGCTCTGCATGTCCAACCTGAACGAGAGCCTGACCGGGGTCTGAGCCCGCGGGTCTGAGTGAAGCTCGGGGGGTCAGGAGCTGACGAGGAAAGGAGCGGGGCTCGGTGCTTTGCAGCGCTCCAGTGCAAACTCCGGTTTATTGCTCCTCATCGGCGTTTTGTTCAGAGACTTTATTAGCATCGTTTGCCAGCTCGAGTTATAAATCGGAGTTTAGCGTCTCAGTGTTGTCCAGAAGTGTTTACCCCCCCGATAATGTTCTGTTCTCATGTGTTTCCATACGTGAGGCTTCTTCTCAGTTACAGCTCCTTAGACAAGTATCCACCTCTCGTGGCAGTCAAACTGTTTTACTGCCTTTATAAGCTTGAGTTGGCGTTTTAAATTGATTTAAAAGTGAAATTCTACTAAATGTACTGTACTTCAGATTAATGCAGTAAAATGTGTTTCAAATCACAAATAATAATAATAATAGTAAAAACACAAAAGTAAAAAAAAAAAAATGTTGTGGTAAATGTTTTCAGGCCCCAGGTCTTTGTGTTGCATCACCTTCTGCAGCAGTTCCAGCATGGAGTCTCTTCAGGTCCGTCTTCATGACCTTCTAACCTGTAGACCAGGGCTCTGCAACCTTTAAGATCAAAAGAGCCATTTTTACGCCTTCGCTCACGACGTTAAACGTGTCCGGAGCCGCAGCATCCTGCTACGGCTGCGGTTATCAACTGGTGGCCCATGGGCCACTTCAGGTTTGCTGGAGGGGGCTTGTGGCCAATAAGGGTGACGTTATAAAGCAAAGATATCTAATGATGTTCAACATTTATTAAAGAAAAAGACCAGATTTTTGTAGGGGGGGGGGTAATTTTTTTTAATTAAAAGATCTATAAACTATGCAGACAGTTCTTCATATAAAGAAATGAAGCATCAGGTTAAAGTATGTTTTACTCTTTGTACGCACTCCAGTGTTCACATATTGGCAAAACAAAAAAAGAAATGACCGGAGAACAGTTTGAACCAACGGTAATCTTTTGTTGTTGTTTGTATAAACCATAAAATTCAGTTTTATGTCGGTTTTGGTCAAAGCTTGAAAGAGCCGCATGTGGCTCCAGAGCCGCAGGTTGCAGACCCCTGATCTAGACCCGTCCTCCTTCCTTCATGATCTGCTGCAGCTCCTTCAGCTCGAGTCCAACAATCTTTAAATCAAACCAGAGATCCTCAGTTTGATTGAAGTCTGGTTTCTGTTTGGGACATTCCAGGAGGTTCTCCTTGAACCTCTGGATTGTTGCTCCAGCGGTGCGTTTAGGGTCGTCGTCCTGCTGGAAGGTGGACCTCAGTCTTAGTCTCAAATCTCTGCAAGACTTCAAGTTATTTCTCTGTATTTTGCTCCGTCCATCTTTCCTTTAACTCTGAGCAGTTTCCCAGTCCCTGCTGATGAAAACCATCCCCTCAGCATGATTCTGCCACCGCCGTGCTTCACTGTGGAGATGATGATCTCAGATCTGGTAGAATTGTTCTTAATGTTTGGTCTCATCTGACCACAGCACCTTCATCCACATGTTTGAGAAAAAAAAACCCCACTTTCCACAGCCCATCTTTCCTTCCCTCTGAGCAGGAGGGTTATCTTCAGCTTCCCGGATGTTTCTGTGACTAACGCCCTCCTTACCGTCTGATGGACCCTTCACTTGGTTTGCCGCGGCGACATCATCTTTCTGTGCAGGATGTTCAGGGTAACTTAACCCACACTCCACAACTTTGTCTCTGACCTGTGTGGGGAGTTCTTAGTCTTCATGATGCCTCTTACTTGGCGGTAGCTGTTATTACGGAGTCGTTTCACTGGTGTTGATTCGAGGGCTGGAACAGCTGATCATTTTGACGCCGCCTTTAATTTAAAATCATTTTTGGAGACTTGTTCCTTTTAATGGTCTTAAAAATCCAAAGAAATCCCAGTTGTGAGGCAACAAACCAGAGATTACCACTGGGGGTGGGGGGTATGACATTTGCAAGGCTCTGCATCGTGCGTCTGCAGCAGCGACTCGTGTTTGTTTATTAATGTATGTATGTTTTATTTATTCATTTCATTTCATCCAAACAACAAATATAATACAATTTAAAGAAAAGAAAAAAGATATACAATCACAGAAATAAAATGAAAGGCAGCAGAAGAAGAATGAATTCTTATAAAATCTGCCCCTTGTCCCCAAAATGTATTCCAAACAAAATTACTATACAAAATTTTTAATTTTTTTAATTAATTTTTTTAGTTTATTAATGACAAAATGATTTGTCTTTCCTAACCAAGAGCCACGTGCTGGTGTGATTGACCGTACGGTGGAAGACTTTAAACATTATAGGTTCGTTTACTCATGAATCTTGGCCAAAAGGCTTCAACTCGTTACCTGCAGCTCATTAGTTGTGTGGATATGTCAGAGGTGTGTACGTGTGTGTGATCAGATTGATTGTAGACGTGACGACGACAGGTTTAAATCAAAACGAGGCACTTTTCGCCTGTCTGTGTGAACACCTGAGCCCGGAGGTTCGAGGCCTGCGTACGTGCCAGTTGTCACATGTCGACGTGGTTATTATATTAAACGGGCTCTGAGTTACATTTGAGCTGGCAGCCGACAGCCCTGCATCATATTCAACGTAATGGCTGCTCGAAATGATTTCCACAGAGGAATAAAGATGTGAGCAGCATCATACTCGTCTGATCCCAAGATGGTTTTCTCAACGTGAACTCTTTGATGCTGAGGTTTGGATTAGAAATTGTACCTCGCCAAGAAAAGGTCACGTCTGAGCTGTGTATTTCAACCTGAAAGTCTTAAAATATATATTTTTTCCAAGGTTCTTCTTGTCATCAGCTCTGTCCTTTGAAATAAACCGTCACGATTTTGCTCGTGAATCATCAGGCCTTGGTTTGCACCGACACAAAGAGACAGTTGCTTTGGTCTGACTCACACATGACTTGCTCTTTTTTTTTTTTTTTAAGCCATTCATCTTTTCACCAGGTGACGCTTATTCAGCCAGTGAAGTTCATATCCCACAGACCATCCTGCCGTCACTGCTGGGATCGGATCAACAGGCAGCACAGCTCCCCTCGCAGTGGTTTGCTTTGATGATGGTGCAGAGACGCTGTTTCTTCAGAGCGGTGTCGACTTGCTTTAATCATTGTGGGGACAGAAAGTTTGCTTGTTTTCACGTCCAAATACACCTAATGCATATGTTGCTTTAGATCTGTAAATAATTTAGTCATTAATTTTAGATGAGCTGAACAAAATGACGATTTGTGACAAATTTATTAAGTTTGTGTCAGGAAAACTAAAGTAAAATTTCCAATTTCAATCCGTTTGAGCAGATTTGAAAACTATATACTGCCAGTGATGCATCCATATACAGTATTTAAATCATGTTTACAAGAATCAGCCCCCAAATGTCTTACAAATTAGGTAATTTCATGCATGCACTAAAATCAACAGAATTATTTTTATCATGGCAAATCTTAAAATGTCAGATAATTCTCTACTGCAGTTTGATGTTCCAGTTTTTAAAATGACACTGCAGTAATCTTTTCTACCACAAGAGGGAGACAAAGAACACTGCTGCTCGATTTTTTTTTTTATAGCTTTGTTACAAAACATTTAAAGCAGGGGTGTCCAATATTCATAGGTGGGCCAGAACTGTCTAGATGAAATAACTTGTGGGCCAGAAAAGTTTGAATTAAAGAAAACAATTTTTTTTAAAGCACTTTTTTTCTTCTTCTCATTTTTTAATTTATTTTTATATATGAATGTTTCTGTTCAGTGCCCTGACACGACTTCTGTTGCGATTTGGTGCTATATAAATAAAATGAGTTGAACTTGAACAATATTTTGGAAAAGGGTTAAAAGTTTAGTTTTAAGTCTTGTAGATCCAGAACATTAGGAGCCTTAAATACTAACCTTGATTTTTTTTTTAAATAAAATAATCTAATTTGACTTTTTTGGGGGGGACAAATATTTGTGTTCTCGTGCTTTGACGTACATTTTTGTTTATTTTCAGAGGCAAAAGCCTAAAATGAGTAAGTGTTCTTTAAAAAAAGGGAGTGGAACTTGAATCCCTCATTTGGACCATAGACGGCCCAAAAGGGTCATCGAAGTTCTGAACAACAGCTGACTGTTAGAATAGAAGGTTTGAATGGGCACAGATGAAGTTGATCAACTTGTATGTCGATGATACCACTTTATATTCTTTTTAAAATGTCCGACTCATCCCAAACGATTATTAAATCAACTGAAATTATTTTCTTTTTTCATTCATTCAACCTTTATTTATACAGGTTAGTCTCAGTCTTTGAAAACACTTGTTGTGTTTAGCCAAATTTCATGAATTATTAAACAAAATTCAACTTTTAGTAGAAATCAGTGAAGGTTTGTTGTAAGATAAAGGGATTAATTATAGCTAAATTTTTGTTTTGTATTTAATTGTGCTAATTTTGAGGAGAATCTTTTCATTTTGTTGTTAAATCTAAAAATTATATTTAAAAAGTATCACTGTTAAATATAAAGTAGGTCTTCATCTGCATCAATTAAGCCTGTGGGTTCAAAATTATACCATTCTTTAATTGCAGTCGTGGGCCGCACAGAATCACTCCAAGGGCCGCAAATGGCCCTCGGGCCGCACTTGATTTAAAGCCATTAATGTCTACAGACAGAATGGAATGATAATATCACCATAAAAAAGAACATTTCGTTCAAATGAACCAAACAAACAGTATTAAATAACAAAACTTCTCAGCTTCTTGTGTCTATTATGGTTTTAATTTCAGCCCATTTCAACAAAACAGCCTCAATATTTTCTTTGTGTCTTAATGTCATGTGAAACTGCAAGAAGTTGCATTAAAACCGATTTGTATTTTAAGAAAATTACAAAAAGTAAATGGATTTTCTCTGCCCCGCTCACAAAACAAATCTCTGTTACGTCGCTCGTCGTGTCAAACAACAAATATTTAACACAGAAACGGCAGCAAGGACATATGGGGATAAAACTACCGTAAACTAAAAACAGGTTCCTAAGTCCCGTGGCCACGAGGAGGCAGGCGTTAAAAGCACCGCTGCAGTTTTGTTGCGGAGCTGAAAGACAAGAAAAACAAAACTACAGTGAGAACGCTGAGAGCTGAACGACTGCCGAAACTTTACTGGAGAATCTAAAAGTCACTTTTTAAAGCTAAACCGAACACTACCTATAAGCTACAAGAAGCAAAATACTAGCTAAAAGCTAAAAGTGGCTAAATGCTAACAACAAGTAGTAAAATACTTGCTAAAAATGATATTATAGCAAAAAGGCAAGTAAAAGCTAAAGGTCAGAAAAGGCTATAGCTAAACATTGAAAGTCACAAAATAGTAGCTAGAAGCCGAACATGGGGCCAGTTAGAAGCAGCATAAGGTTAAGTGAAAGCTAAAATAGCCAAGGTTAGCTGAAAGTCAAAAGTATAAAAAGGCTTGCTCAAAGTAAATGTAGCAGAACAGTAGCTAAAAGTCAAAAATAGAAAGTTAGCCAAAAGGCCATCAACAATGTTTAAATGTTTTTCTGTAGCTCAAAACAAATTAGCAACAACAGTCATGCACGAGCTAAAACAGCCGGTAAGACTCTCGAGCTAAGGCCACCTGATCACATTTTCCTTACTTCCTTGTTTTCTTTCAGCCTTTAATTACGTCCACTTTAATTATGGGGGAAATGACATGTTTACTTCAATAAGACGAGAGATAAAATGTGTTTTCTGCTCTGAGAATTTAAACAGTTTTTAAACAGCAGCCAAAATGATAAACGTACACATAAGAATAATAAAACACTGTAAACTATGAAGTAGTAAACGGATTTCTTTTCACGTCTACAAAATCCAGTAGAAGGTTTCCTCGTTCTTAAATTTGTGCAAAAACATAAAAAGCCGCATTTTACTTTGAAAGTCCTCGAGTCCACTTTACTCGACAGGGAGGGAGCGAAACGTGCGTAAAAGTTGTGTGCTCCTCCTCTCCATCCATGCGGCTGGTTTGGCTCCAGATGCAAACACAGAGCTTGTTCGCTCTCCTCTCGAGTGGCAGCTCGGCCCTGAAGGCTGACACTGGACTGGAAGGACAACGAAGACAGAGGGGGACGGGACACTCCCGGGATGGAGGTAAACGCTATCAGAGTTCAAAGCCAGATGTTTGACACATTTAACGGCGGCTTCACATTATTTATAATGATCATTGTGTCGTCTTTATTTAACCAAATAACTACTGTGGATCTGATGCGTTTTCTTCCTGTGCTTGGTTCTAAGAAGCTGCACATGATGGTTTATACTTTGCACTTTATGTTTAAATTCCAACAAAAGAGGCACGATTTACCAAAAAAAGCAGAAAAGTTTTCCTGACTCAGTGTTTCAGACACTTCCTCATGCACAAGAAAGGAGAAAGAGCTTATGAAACATCTGTTGCAGGTTTGTTTGTAACAGATTTCAGTGATTTTCCTCAGTAAAAGTACACAGCTTAGTCCTTTGGAGCCTGAAGTGTCTCGTAGTAAAGCTAATTAGAGCTGTTCCTTTGCGTGCTGTAGGACTTTTCCCACCCCTTCCACTGATAAGTGTGGCCTCCTCCCTGTTTAAAAAAAAAAAGAACTTCCTTCAGCGTTTTAACATCATTCTCAAGTTTCACATCTTGTGAAAAGTAGGAAGATAAACACTCGGTTTCTTTCCTCTGCAGCCGATTAGGGAGAAGGGAAGTAATCATCTGCACAACGGCTTTCAGGTTGTTAGCAATCTGAGGAGTCGGACACGCTCGCGCCTCCTTGGTTTGAAAACTGCATGTTGAGGCCAAACACAGATAACATTTGGTAAAACTGTTAGACCTTAATTTGTTTGTTTAATAAACAAACTCGTCCTGAATCTTGAATGATCGGTTTTAACAAGTTGTTAGGAGATGATTCAGGTCTGAGCAGATCTGCAACGTGGTTTATGCTATATAAGTACAGTCCATTTACCATTTAGCACTCAGAGTTATGCTGAATAGTGAAAGTAAGAGCATTTCCACACGCACAATGCGAAGGGAACTCAAGGAATTGGGACTGAACAGCTGTGTAGCCTTAAGAAAACCACTAATCAGTGAGGCCAACTGGAAAAAAAATGATTCAATTTGCTAGGGAGCATAAAGATTGGACTCTGGAGCAATGGAAGAAGGTCATGTGGTCTGAGGAGTCCAGATTTACCCTGTTCCAGAGTGATGGATGCATCAGGGTAAGAAGAGAGGCAGGTGAAGTGATGCACCCATCATGCCTAGTGCCTAGTAATCAATGCAAGATCTTGGTGAAAAATTAATAATAATAATAATAATAATAATAATAATAATAATGTCATCACAATGTCAGCACTGTATGTAATGCAACACAATGGAAATAGATCTTGTGACATTGCAGAAGCTTATTGAAACAGTACCACAGCGGATGCATACTATAATCAAAGCTACAGGCGGTCCAACGAAATATTAGTGTGACCTTTTTTTTGGTGACATTTTTTTTTTTTTTTTTTTGGCCAGGCAGTGTATATCTCAACATTAGTCCAACTGACTGAGTTACAGCCATTCATGTTTAGCTCTGGTTAGTTGGCTGTGACTTCAATGGTTTTATAGTTTACAGTAGTTTTGATTGGTTGGGTGGAACTGCCTCTCTGATCTGAACCCGAGCGGTGTTGTTCTTGGACTTCTGTGCTAGTCATGGTTTGTCCCATCACAAACACCATGTGCAAATATAAGGGTGTCTTTAAGTGCACTTGGCACCAGGACGCCCTATGTCGTAGATCAATGATTGACTTTGTAGTTGTGTCACCTGATTTGTTGCCATTTGTTTTGGACACTCAGGTGAAGAGAGAAGCTGAGCTGTCAACTGATCTCCACCTGGTGGTGAGTTGGATCAGATGGTGGGGGAAGATGCCAGACAGGCCCAGTAGACACAAACATGTAGTGAGAGTTTGTTGGGAACACCTGGCAGAAGAACCCATCAGAAAGATCTTCAACTCCCACCTCCGGGAGCTTTAACTGCATCCCAGCTGAGGCGGGGGACATTGAGTCTGAGTGGGCCATGTGCCACGCCTCAGTTGTTGATGCGGCTGCCTTGAGCTGTGACCACAAGGTTGTCGATGCTTCTCACGGTGGTCATCCTCCAACTTGGTGGTGGATACCCTGGGCTAGGGAGGTTGTCAAGCTGAAGAAGGAGTCCTATAGGTCCTTGTTGGCCAGTGGGACTCCGGAGACAGCTGAGGAGTACCAGAGTGCCAAGCAGTCCACAGCCTTGGCTGTTGCTGAGGCAAAAGCTTGGATGTGGGAGAAGTTTGGTGAGACTCTGGATAATGACTTTTGGTTGGCTCCGAGGAGATTCTGGCAAACCATCAGGCAGCTGAGGAGGGGAAAGCAGCACTTTACTAACACGGTGTTCAGTGAAGGTGGGGTGCTGTTGACCTCAACCAGTGATGTCGTCGGGAGGTGGAAGGAAGACTTGTTGGACCTTCTCTATCCCACCAGCACAGCTTCCATGGAGGAAGTGGAGTCAGGGGACTTCAGGATTGGTCTGTCCATAACTGTGACTGAGATCGCCGAGGTAGTTAAACAGCTCTACGGCAGCAGGGCTCCCGGGATGGATGAGATTCACCCTGATTTTCTTAAGGCTCTGGATGTTGTGGGGCTGTCTTGATTGACACGCCTTTGCAACATTGCATCGACATTGGGGGCAGTGCCACTGGATTGGCAGACTGGGGTGGTGGTTCCCCTTTTCAAAAGACAGGACCCTTCAATTACAGGGGCATCACACTCCTTAGCCTCCCTGATAAGATCTATTCAGGGGTACTGCAGAAGCGAGTCCAATCATTGGTCGAACCTCAGATCCAGGAGGAACAATGTGGGTTCCGTCCAGGCCATGGAACACTGAACCAGATCTTTACCCTCACTAGGGTCATTGAGGAGTCTTAAGTTTGCCCATCCAGTCTACATGTGTTTTGTGAACTTGGAGAAGGAGTTTAACCGTGTTCATCAGGGTACACTGTGGGGGGTGCTCTGTCAGTATGGGATTGGGGGCCCGTTGCTATATGCTGTTCAGTCCCTGTACAAGCGGTGCGAGAGTTTGGTTCTCATTATTGCTGGCAATAAGTTTCATGGGTGAAAAAGATTTTGCCACTCCATCATGATGCATTATCATATTACTATAAGAAAGAAGGACCAATCCAAACAGTTTACTATGAGCCTTAAACATTTTTATTATAATTTTAACTTTGCAAAATAACAAATACCATCATCTAAATCCATCCATCCATCATCTTTACCCACTTCTTCCTTTCTTGGTCGCGAGGTCACTGGTGCTATTTTCCAGTTGTCACTGTGTGAGAGGCAGAGTACATCCTAGACAGGTCACACCTAGGGACAATTTAGAGTTACCCATCAGCCCAACATGCATGTTCTTGGTCTGTGGGAGGAAACCGGAGTACCAGGAGAAAACCCATGCATGCACAAAGAGAACATGCACACTCCATCCAGAAAGGTCCCAGGCTGGAATTCGATCCAGCGACTTTCTCGCTGAGATGTGGCAGCGCTACCAACTGAGCCACAGTGCTGCCATCGTTGTCCAAGTGATTTGATCAAGTTGTGTTTGAACGAGCCTTGATAACAAGTAAACAACCTCGCACAAAGCAAAAGATCCGCTACACAGTTGTTAAAATTAAATATCAAAACTGACGTTTTCAATAATTTTGCCTTTCATTAGTTAAATTTATCTGCTGAAATGAAACACACCTCTTCTGACTGGTTCGTTTCTAAAATAAATAAATAAATAATAATCACTTTGTCCAGCTTTTCCGAGCAGATGAACTCGTGGAAGTTCTAAAAATTCACATGTTGTGCGTTGTAAGAACGAGATGATGAAACAAACTAGATCATTGTGCAGTCGACTGTGTGTGCGTGTGTCCGTGCACCTGAGTTTTTCTTTACGAGCGCGTGTTTCATGCAGTGGGATTTTCCTTTGGTGGAAGGAAAACACATCACAAGAGCAGAAGTGAGTGTTTAGGACAGCCAACCATGTGGTGAGCACATTTCTTATGTAACAGACGGTAAAGCTAACAGAGCAGGGAGCGTCTGCTGCAGCCACTTCACTAATGACTTCATTCTTTCCTCTCCTTCTCCAACACTACGTCACCTGAACAGTGACTTTAAAGCCCTCACACCTCAGTTCAAGCACCACTTCATCACCAGAGCACTGCAAAGTTTGCAAAGGCCGTGCATTCGATGAGTTTCAGCTCAGGATGATTTGATGTTGAGGATATAAAAAAACTAAAGTTTTAGTGAAGCTTGGTGATTGGAAATAATCAAACAAAGCCTCCTCTGTAGTCACAAGGTTAGATCTTTTGGTGAATATCACATTTTGAAACACCTCCTGACTTCAGCTTTGAAGATATATTTAAAAACTCTTCGAGTTTAATTTTTGGTGCACAGCAGTGCCCTTGGAAATCACTGAACAAAATATTGCCGTTAGTGCAAACTTATATGTATTTTGGTCATTTTCTAACATTTTCCGAACATTTTAACATTTTCCTGACGTTATCATCTCATCTAATCAGATAAAGACACAGGTGCTCAGCGTAAATGAAAGATGCAATTATTTTCTGTAGTGTTTAACCTTATTTAAAATTATTTTTTAAATTGCATGTGCAGTAACAAACAATACAACGATGCCGTGTATTGGAGGAAAAAAACAAAATAGTTTTCTGATATGAATTCCTTTTGATCAGAAAGTCTCACCATGACTTGCTTCATCTCCATCCCAGTTGATTTTCCATACAACTCGTGTGCCGTCACGACGTATAGGATCGTCGTACTGTGGCCGCCTGAAACCTCTGCAGTTTGATTTTTTTTTAAATCTAAGGCAAACAGAACACAGAAATGAGAAAACAATTAAAATCCATTCAACCTTTATTTAGACAGGTTAATCCCATTGAGCCTCGAGGACTCATTTACAAGAGAGACCTGAAAATAAAGTCCCAAAACACCCACTATCCTTTGCCATGTTGTTGAGGCGACCTTCCCTCTGCCGGTCAAAGCCACTCGAGTCCGTTTGGTGTAGCTCCCTCTGAATTCTGTCTGCCAACAAACACCGAAACATCTCCTCACATCAACACGGTGTTATTTATTTGTTGCCATTTTTATGGATTTACTGTCCATTTGCTTTTAAAATAATTAACTAAAACAAATGCGGTGGTTTCGAGGTTTTACAAGTGGTGGGTTTGATTTTTGTAAAGGACGTGCTCACGATTGACGACACTTTCTGGCCAATCAATGCTGAAGTCCAAGCTCGTTTGAAACCCCGGCCCAGTAGGTCCTACGGGCAGAGCTGGAAACCAGCATACAGCCAAGGAGCTAATGGAAAATGACCATTAAGTTAAACACTTTCAGCTCAGACTAAGCTCACAGTTTTCTAAGACTGAAATGTTTATTTGAAATATATATTGCTTGTTTTGTTCATTTACATGTGAAGTCATCAGTGTAAACATCAAAGTTCATGCTCAATAATCCAGGTGAAAAAATCATCAAATGTTATCGGGACGATTTGTTTTTTCATTGAGACATTTCACCTTTCATCCAAAGGACTTCATCAGTCCGAGGAGCCACAACAAACAGTCCCACCAGCAGCACACTCATAGTGGGCCAACCAGTTTGCTGGTGATAAGATGGTTGCTGGTTTCTTTTCTATCTAGATTATTGAGCGTGAACTTTGATGTTTTGAACCACTTTGGCTATGGCTGCCTCAGAGGAGTCGATGGGGGAGAGGGAAGACTCCTGAAACCATCTTACCACCAACAAGCTGTTTGGACCGCAATAGGAGTGTGCTGCTTGTGGGACTGTTTGTTGTGGCTCCTTGGACTGATGAAGTCCTTTGGATTAAGGACGAAATGTCTCAATGAGAAAAGAAACTGTCCAGAGGACCTGACTGAACTTTGTTGAATTGTCAGTGTAAACATTATATTTTCTGCATTGACCTGCTGTAAAAGTTTATGATCAGACTGATTTTGTTTGTATTTACATCTCAACAGTGTCTTGTTGATTTGTTGGAATATTTTTGTGGTTAATCAAAAAGCTCACAAGGCCTCAAACTTATTTTCATCACCTGCTTCAGTATTGGACTTTTTATTCCTTTGCTCTACAACTCCAAGCCGAGTCCTGGCATCAGCGGTGATCACGAATCAGTAAGAAATTGGGGTGTGAGTTGCAAAAAAAAAAAAGGCGCTGCTCTGGAAATAAATAAATAAATAAATAAAACAACAATGATGGCACAAGTTTATTAAACTTAGTTGGTTTAAAAACAGTTTTGTCTCCTTTAAGAAATTTTGTAGATGGACATCCAACTTTGAGTTTGACTGGAAAAATCTAATTAAACTGATAAAAAATATGAGAGTCATCTTTAGCTTATAACTTGCCTTTAGCTCTCCCTGCTGAACAGTTTTAAGCTCGTACCTCTTGCACCACCCTCATGCAAGTTTGGCATCCGGCCATTCTTCTTCCTTTTTGTGTGGAAAGAGCAACTTCATTTCTGCAAACTGCGCCTACTTTACAGATCCTACCCCACCCACAGGTCTAATTTAGCGTTTACAGTAACTGAAGTCAGACCTTAATTTAAATTCTGACTATTCCAGACGCCCTGCATCTGTCTTCCTTCGTTAAATGAATTATAGTTTTGTACAAATTGAGGTCATTAAATGTTGAAGAACTGGTGCCTCCTGACAATATGACCAAGATGGAAACCCAACATGTTTTAAAGGAAATGTGATGGAAATAAAAGCAAATGAGACCTAGAATAAGGAAACTAGACTTCTTTTTATTTTGAACATTTCTGTCTTAGTATAGTTGGAAAAAGCCAACGATGTTCAGTTAGGTCATCTGGACGGTTTCTTTTATTGCTGAGACGTTTCGTCCCTCATCCGAAGGACTTCTTCAGTACGAGAAGCCCCAAACAAAAGGATGAAGGATGAAATGTCTCAGCAAAAAATGAAACCATCTGGATGACCTGACTGAACATTGTTGAATTTGTAACCTGGATTATTGAGCATGAACTTTGATGTTTTTGAACCATTTTGGCATGGCTGCCTCAGAGGAGGGACAGGGGAGAGGGTGGGCCCCAGAAGCCATCTTATCACCAGCAAACTGTTTTTTTCCACTATGGGAGTGTGGTATTTGTGGGACTCCAGTTTGTTTGTGGCTTCTCGGACTGAAGAAGTCCTTGGGATGAAGGACAAAATGTCTTAGCAAATAAAGAAACCGTCCAGATGACCTGACTGAACATTGTTGGATTTGTAACCTGGATTATTGAGCATGAACTGTTGGTAGTTGGAAAAAGTTCTGATTCTGCAAAAGGCTGCAAAAGCAAAGAAAGATGCTAAATAAATTTCTGCAGTCAAAAACAACGTATATGAGCAATATTAAATTTAAGTTATAGAAAATGTACCTTTCGGTGAACATTATTGAGGAGTTATCTGTTCATTAGGTTTATCAAGTTAAACTTATGGCATACCGTATTTTCCACCATACACGTCGCTCCGCCCTATAAGTCGCATCAGTCCAAATATGTCTAATAAAGTGGAAAATCCATAAATGTTGCTTCGCCTTATACGTCACATCTATTATGCGTCACCGCTGACAACCCGGAAATGTGGGCCGGTGTTGTGCCAAAGTTGTTTTTGTCTTGAACTTTTTTGAATTTGTCATTAATAGCCACTTTACCCATTACAGGATACAACGGCATGCCTTACTACTCAGGTGCCATCTAGCAGCTGAAAATGGTAGTGTTCAAAATTTTCAGTCAGAATGAATAAAAACAGTCGTATCTCAGCCAAACACTGATTTATAAATTTTGGGAAAAATATCCATAAATATGTCGCTTCGGCCTATAAGTTGCTGGGCATGCAAATTATGCACACACAAAAAAAGTGACTTATAGGCCAAAAAAAATACAGTACTTTAGTACAAGAACCAGAAACTAATAAAAAGGTTAGAAAGTTTCTAAGCACAGATATTTACTTTTGCGTTCAGAGCTCCTCCTCGTAGACAAACCATCAAGGTTTGTTAAAGGAAGAGATTTGGAAGTCAAGAACGAAGACAGGATGCAAAGATGCATAAAGAAAATGAATGGAAGCCAATTCAGACAACCAAATATCCCAATCATATAATTTTCTTGATGCAGAATGTTCTGAGCAGATTACATGATGTTGTTTACCTGCAGTAAGAGACGAGCAGCAGTTCAGTCTCCAATTCATTCATTAGGTCATGCTGTCAAAACACTTAAGTCCTGCTGGGAGATATACTTTCTGTTGTAAAACCATCAGGCTTTACCGTATGAGGGATTTTGTTTGACCAGCCGGTGTCTGCAGCACCTCCACCCCACTTCTACCACGAAGCCACTCGCTACAGATCAGAAATGACCAGTTTTGCTGATCACTGATCTTTGAGCTGCTGTCATTCAGAGGAACTTGCCTTTTTTATTATTATTATTTTTTTTTTACATTTTAGGTTATGGCCCTCTAATAATTTGCAATCATCAAAAAATGAAATGTTCAGAGTGCAACAGGCAGCTGTTTAGTAGAGTCCTGAGCCATTGGTTGTCCAAACCAGATTTAAAGTGTTGCTATTTACATTATTTTCCAAATAATGACACAGTTTTATTAGGATGTTAAGGTTTGGAGCCCTCAGAGCTTTTAGGTAGAAAACACATTTGCTTGTCTATCCCACAAAAAAAGAAATACATTAATAATCTTATATGTAATAATCATCTTTAATCTTGAAGGTCATTTTTGTTGTTTTCAAGGATTCAAGGTTCTTTATTTGTCATGCACACCACATGTGGTACATGTGGTGGAACGAAATTTTGCACACAGGGTCCCATTTACATCAAACAAATGTATTAACATGTAAAAGAAAAACCGTAATAAGATCTGAGATATGAACTAAGAAAAACGTTAACTAAAAATACGCTAAGCACTAGTAGCATAAAAAAACAATACGCCGAACAGCAGCACGAACATGAGTCGGTGTGAGCAGATGAGTACTAACGAACACAGCAAAATGAAACAGATCAGCAGCAAAATGAAACAGATCAGCAGCAAAATGAAACAGATCAGCAGCAACATGATGTGATTTTTTCACAGTGATTATTCTGGTTAGAGATTAATGAGCCTAACAGCCTCAGGGTAGAAGCTGTTCCTTAAAAAAGTGTGTGCTGGGTGAGTGGGGTCCTTCATGATGCAGGTGGCTCTCCCCCTGCATCTGGAGGTGTAGATGTCAGTGATGGTGGGGAGGCTGACTCCAACAGACTTTGCTATAATGTGATCTCTGAACAGTTTCAGGTAGATGTTTGTATTCTCTACAGATTTAAGTTAGTAAAAATCCTGAGTTTGGGTCAGGGATGAAAGTTTTGTACTAGCTGAAATATCCCCAGCTTGTTAGCCCCTGTACACTTCTGTCTTTCACTTCAAGCTTGTTAGCTAATTTTAATTAAAAAGTACTTCATATACGTACTTATCTTTATATTACTTTAAACCATACTGGGCGGAATGATTTTTAGTGCTGCACACATGCTTCACTCAGCTGAGATCCCAGGCTCGGCTGTAGAGTGGGAAACTATGTTCCTCCACCAGGGAGGGCAGGGTAAACTATTTTGGGGGCTCATGGCTTGGGAAAAAGCCCCAGAGCTATTCAGGCAGCGAGACCACATCTGAAGCAAACTAATGTAGCATGAAGATCCATGAGTGTGTTTGAACAAGACAAATAATAAAAAGCTTCTTAATGCAGAGCTTTAATCGTGTCGTAAAAGTTCTCAACAAACACGGCGAAACCACTAACTAAAAGGGCAACTTGTCAAATTAAAGAGTTTAGATCTGGATTGTTGAGCATATATTCCTACAGTTTACCTGTATTTTTTCCAAAGACATACATTTTAAAATGCCACAACATATCTTCTCAGTGAGCTGTCATTGCTGATTTAAGCCTGAATCCCAACAGCGTTTCCAGACTTTGGTTTTGTTCTGAAGCACGAGGTTTATCGTACGACCAGCTGGTGGGGAAGAAGAAGAAACCCAGACGGATCCCACAAAGCCCGGCACTGTCTCTTCAAGTTTCCACTGGCAGGAGAGGAAAAGCACATGATATTAGACTCAGTGCCATATCTGCTTGATATGAAATCAGCCGTCGGAGAACGGCCGACCATCATGGAGCTGATTACATGACTGACTGTTACCCAGAAAGTAAAGCTCAGTTCTCACGTGCTCTTACATGCGCTGCAAATCTCTAAAAGTCAAACTAGAAAAATGTGCGTTACCAGCGACAATGTGGCATGAATAACGAGTGCTAAATGTGTTTACATTTATTGAAGTAACTAAAAACGAAAAGTTAAAGCAAAACAAAATAAAAAAGTTCAAATAAGCTAAAGAGAAACCTTAAAACCTTAAACAGTTGCTAAAAGTTCAGTTTGGCTAAACTGTAGCTGAAAGCTGAATTTAGCAAAACAATATTTAAAAAAGGTAAGATTAGCAGAAACCATAGCTAAAAGCTAAAATTAGCAACCTTCGAACACAAATGATCAAAAATATTGGTTAAAAGCTAAAACTTATCAAAGTAGTTGTTACAAAGACGCTTAGCAAACCATGCTAAAAGCTAAAACATGAAACGTAGTAAATTTCAACAATGAGTTTTTCGAGGATTTGAAGAGTTCTCAATGTATTTATATGAGAAAAGTAAACAAAGTTACACAATTCAAAAAGTATAAAAGTTGCAAAACCTAAAAGTATAGTTTTACTGTGCTGAACGAGCTTAACGTTTTGATAGGTGAGTGGTTAAAACAGCTGAAAGTTTGCTGAAGTACTGTCGAATCAACATAAACACTTGTGTGACTGCTGACTGCAGTCACATGATAAAAATCACAGCTGTTCAGCAAAGTTTTGTTCTTTTATTTTGCTTCACATTCTGTCTGCGGACTTTGTTTTCAGAGAACGTAGAACCACAGAGAACACCTCCCCGTTTGTCTGCAGAACTGACACCTTCGTGTTCAGGAAAACATGAGGTGTTTCTGAACCAGACCTCATCTGACTTTTCCACTCATGAATAAACCTAAATACTCCCACTGGCTACTTGTTTATTTTTTCCAACTATAGTGAAGTCTTAATGGAAGAGCTAAAAGCACCCATGGGTGTCTGACACCTCGAGTTTAAGGGTAAAAATGGCATTTTCTCTCTGACGCTAACTTCCTAAGTTTAGGCTTAACAGATGTGAGGCTTTGCAAACATTATCATCATCAGTATTATAAATTTGTGTATTTGTTACATGAAAGGAGAGCCCCAGCAGAGCCAGCTCAGAAACAATCTGGCCAATGAGCAAATTTTGTTGGTGACCCATGACCCATTCTAGAATTGCGCCGCTCAAGGTGGCTGCATGTTGGAGTAGCTCTCTTACATTCATTCTGACATTTTGCTTTTGAAAACTTGAATTATTCTTTTTTCTGGACGTAAATCACTTTTATTGGATGAATATTTCCTCTGGTTTTGGATGCTGTGCAGATGGAAGGATTTTTACTGAAACCTTTTTATTACTTTTGGACATTTGTTATGATGCGTAACCATGACAACAAGGTGGCTTTCTACAACTGGGAGTTGCTAATTAACATCTCAAAAGTTCAAATAATACCTCAACTACAGCCCCAAATCCCAAATGAGTTGAAAAGGAGGTACCATGGATGCATTCCCATCTACCTAGAGGCAGTGATCAAGTGCCTGACCATCGAGATCTTGGAGGTGGCGGGAAACATGGTTCTTGACAGCAGGAGGACCGAGGAGTTCTGCCCGGCATTCAGGAGGTTCTGCTGCCCAAGAGGACCGAGAGGTCCGATGGGTCTGGGTGGAGGGATTGGCATGGGCAACCAGTTTCTTCGGATCCGCTTTGGGACAGACTGCTACAAGAAATCCTTCCTGCCCACAGCCATCAGCATCTATAACAACTCTAATGAAACTAGGATGAGCTACAACAACAATTAATTTCCCTTTGGGATTAATAAAGTATTTTTGAATTGAATTTGAATTTTTGAATGTCATAAAAGTTCAGAGCCCCTGTTTGACGTAAAAGACCCTCAGATTTCATCGACTGCTCTTACAGAAGAGCAACTTTTAAACTTATCTTGAAAAGTCAATTGGACTACTGTATATTAAAACCTTTTTGTGTTTAGATGTTCTTGAAGAAGAAGAAAAAGAAGAAGAAAAAAGATAAACTTAAATAGAACATCTCTCCAACTGTTAGCTAAATCAGTTCTGCTTTAAAGTTGTGTTACAGACATGAGGTTCTGTTAAATATTCTCTAAGTCTAGAAGTAAATATTGCACCATATTTAGAAAAACAGGTGGAACAGTGAAGCTACAAAGAGCAGACGTCACAAAAGGGCTGGACTTCAAGTACGTAGGGTTAACTGTCCAGGAAGCGGGGAGTGTGGTAAATATATACATTTTATTCTAACAGGTAAGTCAGTTGAGAACCAATTCTCATTTACAATGACGACCTGGTTAAGAGGAGCAACAGAAGGTAAAACAGCAACAATAAAAGCAAAAGACTCAACACAAATGACATATTAACATATTTAAACATACTATACATGCACAAAGCAAAACAGCATTGTGAAAAATGCTAACAATGACAGCCATTGTAAAACTAAAAGCGCGTGCAGCGATCTACTAGTGAATTTTTCATTCATTCAACATTTATTTATCCAGGTTAATCCCATTGAGCCTCAGCGATTCATTTACAAGCGAGGCCTGAAAGAGTGATGACAACAGTGGACAGCAACAACAGACAATCATAAAGGATGCGTACAAATTGAGAATAACAAGTGAAAATAAAATGGTATTTAAAAAAAAGTGAAAAAACATCTATGTTGTAAGGCGATGTAGAAAACTAAAAACAGGAACATGTCTGCATTGTTTTTTCCCAGGAACTTAGCAGATGTTTGAAGCCACTTAAAGAGGTCATGGTCGAGAGCTTCAGATCTTTTTGTAAGATATTCCAGGAAACAGGAGCGGAGTAGGAGAAGGCCCTTTTGCCTAGTTCAGTCCTCACTGAGGGAACACTGCAGGTAATGTCCTGAGGGCACACGCTGTAGCTGCACTCAGTGACATGTAGGAGGAGAAGTAAGAAGGCAACAGACCAAGAAAGGTGAAAATGTACCAGTGAGAGAGTCTGTGTGAAGTTAATGATGCCCAGTTAACCAGTGAATACAGGGTGCGCTGATGGGTACGATAGTTACAGCCAGTTATGAATCTTAGCGCACCGTGATAGACAGCGTCCAACATCTGCAAGGTGCTTGTAGGGGCGTTCATGTAAATAATGTATGCATGTAATGAACTTTTAAAAGAGGAGAACATAATAAATGAGTCGAGCGTTAAGGTCCCTTGCAGACATCTGCAACATAGAATTGGAAGGAGCAGCGACCAAAGGAGGTACGTGCTTTCGGTGTGAGGAGATTCATGAGGTTACTAGAACGCAAACTGTGATTTGGATTGTGGATAGTAAGACGTGACCTTAGGTAACTCTGAGCTTTTCCAATGAGGGCTTGTAAATAAACAGGCACCGATGAATTTGTATGCGAGATTGAAAAGATAGCCAGTTTATCAGGGTGTACAAATTGCAGTGGTGTGTATGAAATGAAGCTCCAGTTACAAACTGGACAGCAGCGTGATAGATGATGTCCAGTTTGTGAAGGAGCGTTTTGAGGCAGGCCTGTAAACCCCATCACCACAATCCAGGATTGGAAGCAGTCATTTTTAACCAGAAGCTGTTTGTCAGAGAGCGTGAAGTATGATTTATTGCGGTAAAGAAAGATAATGCAGGATTTACCCTTCGATAGCAGGACATTTATGTGTGTATCATACATACGTTTGCAAGGCAAGCCAGATACTGAGTCAGGGAGGGAATGAGGAATTAGGTAAAGGGGTGAAGAAGAGAGTCAGGCAGGATGGAGTAGATGGAGGAAGGTTTAAGAGTGATTTGGAAAAGGAAAAGTTTATAAGACAATGGTGAGACCAGCTATGTTGTATGGTCTGGAGACAGTGGCAGTGACAGAAGAAAGAACTGGAAGTGGCAGAAATGACGATGTTGAGGTTTTCCTTAGGAGTGACAAGGATGGATAAGATTAGGAATGAGATCATCAGAGGCCAGACTAAGATAGTTTGGACATGTCCAGAGAAGGGACAGTGGGTATATTGGTAGAAGGATGTTAGAAATGCAGCTGCCAGGAAAAGGACAAAGAAGAAGTCCAAAGAGAAGGTATATGGATTCAGAGGTAGTTGGAGTCATGGGCACCAGCGACCCCCGTGACCCAAAATGGAATAAGCGGGTAAAGATAATGGATGGATGGATGGAGGTAGTTGGAGTGAGGACAGAGGATGCAGAAGATGAGTCTGTGATGGAGGAGGATAACTCGCCATGGCGACCCCTGAAGAGGGAACAACTGAAGATTTAGAAAAATATGAAGATGAAACTGATATCTAACTTTAATATCTTGGATAAATATCTAGAAAAGGAGAACTTTGTTTGAAATACTTTGTTCAACTCCTAGCAGAACATTTGTGAACAGACCTAAAATCACATATCAAGGATGTTTATTTCTTTAGGAAGATGAGTTAAAAACTCCAAAGCAAGAACACAAGGTCTTAATTGGCAACAAATGTATTTATACACTGTGATGTTTGCAACCGCAGGGAATGTAAAGTTGTGAACTTACTTTTGTTTTGAAATACAAAAACACGTTTTTTGCACACTCACGGAAATGAGAAAAACATTTCTTCCTCCAAAACATCTGAGCACACAGACACAAACAAAGAGACCGGCTTCCTTTTTGCTTTGCACGATTAGGAGTCCGATTTGTTCTGAAGAAGGCGTTTGTTTTCCATGGACAGGAAAGCGTTAACAATTAGAAGTTAGAAAATAATAATGTTTTGGGGGGGCAATTACTGTTTATGAAGTATAAGAAAGGCGAGATCAGGAAACAGGTTGCTGTACTGGTTCAGATTTGGGTGGAGGTGACAAGGTGGTGAGGTCATTATGGGAACAAGACAAGGTTGAAATGAAAATAAAGCATGTGATTAACATGTGGAATGTGTATCCGTGATGCCCGGGAGATCTGTGTTTTCATAGGAAATGATCCAAAATGAGCAAAAGAGAAGGTGGGGGATAATGGGGAAGTGGGAGTGCACATTCAGGAAACATGACAGAACTGGTAGCTTTGAGTTGAGGATGGAGCTTTTTACTGTTCAGATAAAGTGCAATGGGAAAGTGAGGTGATGTGAAAGACAAGAGAGGGGGAATAAAGCAAGATGCAAATCATTACAGCAACATGATAAATACATGCGAACCCACAGGGCCTTGAACTAAGACAAATGTGAACAAATGCCTTGACGCTTCAGCATATGGTAAAGTGAACCTGGAACAATACGGGAACATTTAATTTACATTTATTATTATTATTATTTTATTATATTCACATAAACCAGCACTGTTTTTAGAAATGTTTTCATACACAAAGAAAACCGACCTACAATTCCGTAGTAACTATGACAGGCCTGTATGTGGCGCTGCCATGAAAATACAACAGAAACAGGAAACAAGACGTGTCTGAAGTTTACACGCTGGATCAAATGTGCAGTAGTCCCTCGCTACTTCGCGGATCGTTTATGGCAAACTCGCTCTGTCACGGTTTTTCAAAATAAGATTGGACATGACACCCAATTGGCTGATTGATGGATGAGCCGCACAATCGGCATGGGATTTTTATTTAAAACAAACTATTTTTAATTATTTAGCACCTGCTGCACCTTTGTGCAGACCATACTGCAGGATAAACTTCCTGCTGCAGCTGATCAGCTGTTCTCTGTGCAGAGTGGAGAAGTGGGCGTGGCCAAGAGTGCTTGCAGATGGAAAAGCGCAGACGAGGCAGGGAGCTGATTTCATGACATTTTGTGCTCTTTTAGAGCTTTTAGAGTTTAGAAACGTTTAGAATATTGCAAGATCCCACACTCTTACAATATTCTAAACAATGTTTTCTAAATGTTTTCTAAACTCTAAACGCTCTAAAAGAGCACAGAATGTCATGATTTCAGCCACCTGCAAGCGCTCTTGACCACGCCCACTTCTATGCTCTGCACATAGAACACCTGATCAGCTGCAGCAGGAAGTTTATCCTGCAGCTCTGGATGCACAAAGGTGAAGCTGGTGCTAAATAATTTATTTTAAATAAAAATGCCATGCCAATCGGGTGGCTCATCCATCAATCAGTCAATTGTATGTCATGTCCAATCTTATTTTGAAAAACTGCAATAGAGAGAGTCCACGATAAACAACCTGCGAAGTAGCAAGGGACTACTATATATATATATATATATATATATATATATATATATATATATGTATATATAAACTACTACTTACTATTTGTACTACTATTCCTACTTTGCAGTTTTTCACTTACCGCAGGGCTTCAGGGTATGGATTCCCTGCGATAAACCAGGGACTACTATATATATTGACCTTAATCTTTGCTTAAACCAGAGCACTTCTGTACTGTGGAAACTAGGAAACATACTTCCAATGTTAGCCTCAGTCCCATTATTTTTTATGAAGCCGTTAGCTTTGGCGAGCATAAATTCAACAACATTACAGTTCAGATATCGTTGCCAAAACATTAAGCATGAGTTGTACAACATTCTCATAGAGCGGTTGTACAGGTGCAGTAACAATGTTACGAAGATGATAGAGGAGGGAGGGTGGTTTGTTTTCATTGGATAATTTAGCGTTAGCGAACGAAAACACCTGAGACGCTTTAATTAGTTTGTTATTTGCTGCTTAAAATGGAGTAATACTGATCATTACAATTACATATCAGTAAGTTTGAAAGTCACAGTTAAAACATCTGATCTGGACAGATGTTGTGTAGCATTTAGCTCTATGCATGCAGCATCTAGCAGAAAGAGCAAAGGGAAGCCTTTTTAAGAATTTCTCTGGAACCCAGCATCAGTTAAATACACTTCAGGGGCTCCAAAACCCCCATTTCTGTGTGGACACAAGGCTGAAACAAAAAAAACTGTTCCCATGTGGACAGGGACCTAAATGTTTTCAGGGCTTAGATGCATGCACATTCCAGTTGGACGCCCACCTATCACTCAGGGTCCAGATATGTGGAGTGAGTTACTGGTCCTCGAAGGGAAGTGTGGAGGAGGGCAGAGCTGAAATCAGCTTGGGAACCTTGGGAAAGACAGAAAGTAAAAGGGGCCGAGCAGAGATAACAGTTGGGAGCAGCAAGGCCGGGTCGCTGCTGTCACAGGCTGTGGCGTGATGCTGACCAGCTGCAGGGAAAGGGGCTCACTTCCTGTACTCTACACGCGAGTTCCTCCAAGGACAACGCCAGCGTAGCCTTTCTGTTAGCAAAGCCTTCCTCCCGTCTGTGTGTCTCAACTTGTCTGCATTTTCTCAAGGAAGGAAGTGAAACAATGTTTTTACTTTAAGGATCACATTTATGTTCTTGTGCTGTCTGCACGTGTATTTTAAAATGGTTTCCCCCTCAACTTTTTGCTTCTTCAATGGGTTATATCTCAGTGTGGCAGCACAAGTGTGTGCTTTATATGATAACAAGCTTAAAACAATCTTAAAATTAATGCAACAATGATTATGTTAACTGCTGAGGTGAAATTATTAAGTTTTGAATGTCCAACGTGTTAATTTACCATAAATCTTTATATTTTTAGGGGCTTGTTTCTTATTTATTAATAAAAAAAAATTTTTTTTAACTAAACATTTGCTTAAATAAATTGTTTTAATAATAACTCCACCCCCCCAGAATTCTCCATCCAAGCCATCTGTGGCTGAGCTTGCAGGAAGGTTAAAAGGTCACATTCTGCCCAGCTCCAAAGATGAGGTACCTGCACATTATCCACACACTTTTTTTTAAAGTGATTATTTTTATGTGCTTCTAATGCACTTAAATATAAATTGTGTTTCTTCCTCCTTTTGTTTTGTAGTTTCGAAAAAGACCTCCGTGTTCCCTGAAGTTGCACAATCCAGCACAAGAAAACGAAGAGTCGGATGTGAGTTTTGTTCTTCTGTAGAGTCAGGCGCTACGTCGAGCTTCTTTAGATTTGGACCCGGAAAGCAGATTTAATTCATCATCATTTGTGCCAAACGTGTAATTTTTATCAGTTTTTATTTGTTCTGAATAAACAGGGGGACGTTCTGCAAGCTGAGTGGAAATAAAATGCTAAAAGTGCGTCTGCAGAAAAAGACTGATTTGAACATGACCAGCAGCACAAATGGATTCCAATTTATTTTATTTTTGGTGAAATTCAAAATGTTGCTCTCAGCTTTCAAGAGTTGAGGTGAACGTCATAACTTCTTGGTTTTCATTAAAACAAGAGGAAATAAAATCCAGAATTAATGACAAATAAGGAACTATAGGTTTAAAATAACAAAAAAAAACATGGAAAAAACAGAGAATAAAACAAAAACGTGGCCCTAACAAATCTAATTCAAGTTTCAAGTTTAATTCAGAATGATTATAGTTAAAAACAAATACCATGTCGAGTATAAATGACAGTTTTTTTCATTCTGTCGTGTTATTTGTAGGACTTGAATCCTTATTTATTCCTCATTTCCCAGATATTTTTTTTTGCTAGTCATTGCTTGTGCTTTTTATAAAATCAGTTGTTGACAGATTTTACTTTTGAAACGTTAACTAATTACTCTGAAGTCGGTTTACAGAATCAACTAACGCTCAACTAAAGCTAAAGAATCAAAGATAAAACATGGTAAATAAAATAAACCAACTGTTGCAATATGAGGGTTAATCAAACATCCAAACAATGAGAATTTTAAAATTAAATTGATTTATATCCCTTTTTATTTACTTAGTTGGTTATAATGCATTTTCTCAATTACTTTTTATGGTTATTCAGCAGGTTTTTGACACATTTAACTGTTTTACAAGAAGCATCTTATACAGCAATAAACATGGCCATCTTAATTTATTGTCTGTAAATATTATTGGTAAGTTGTATAATTATATATACAAATATTTAATATTTTTAATTCAGTCTCATCACACCAAATGCGTTTACTAAATGTACTGTAAAAGGATGAAGTGGTACCGCAAAACAGAATATGAACATAAACTTTGTTAATTTACTTTTGTCCTGAATGTGTTTGTGGCAGAAATCAGTTTCACCCGGCACCGTTAAAACAAAGATGAAGAACTCTGCCATGATAGAAAAACTGCAGGTGAGTACACCTCGTAAAGTTTACACACTTTACTTGTAAAGTTTAAAAACTAATGTTATTATAAAGTCATGTTAGTGTAGTCTGGATATTTAGATCATCACTGCCCCCTGTTGTTGAGTTTGTGCTGATGCCTGTGCTGCTCACATGCAGAGCCGGGAAAAGGGGGAGGGGCTTCACCTGATGGCTCAGATTATTGTGCTAATTGGATCATGGGCCACAGAAGTTCTGGTGAGGCTCAGACTAACTTTAGATCCGTTAGTTGGAGATTCTCGCAGCGGGCAGCTATGGGGCAAAAGGGCTGCCGGTTCTCCCTCTTCCTCTTCTCCCCGGTGCAGGTAGGACACTCCTGCTGGACTTGAACCCACCTTAGGGAGCTGATGTTGCGTCACTGCTCTTTGGTTCTCAAAGTGTTTCGGACTCGTTAAAGGAAAGCTGAGTTTCCTTTAGATGAATTGAAAGGTAGCAGATTCAAGTAAATCATATGCAGAGGAAGGAAAAAAGCCTCAAAATTTGAAGATGTTTTTCATTCTTTTGTCATCAAAATTTGACTTTACTAGATATTTTTTATTTAATCTTTATTTTTACAGGTAGTCTCGTTAAGCCACAAGGACTCAGTATCAAGACCTGTTAGTGGTATAGTGTAAATAAACGAGTGACTTTAGTCCAGGCTTGTCTCTCCCCTGCAGGCCAACCTCGCTCTGTCACCCACTTCTCTGCTGCCATCATCTAAGGGTCCTGACGTGAAGCTGCAGCCGACACAGCTGTCCCCTACCTTGCCCCAAAGCCCCCTGAGCCCCTCCCTGCGACCGCCACATCTGTCCAGCGAAGAAGAGAATCCCATCAGCTTTGACAGCCCTCCTGAAGGCACCCCACTGCAGAGTTTTAACAAGGTGAACATTTGCGCCTCCTCTTACCAATACAGCCGCATTGGTTTTATTTTACAATAAACACCCCAGATTTTCTGATTGTTTTAGCTAATTTGTAAGCTTTTTTTAGTAATTCATAGTTCTATGACCCTTCATGGTGACAAAAATGGCTGTTGCCGCCCGGAAACTCCCAAAGTCCTTCTAACAGTGCTCGCTGAGTGAGATGGTGTCACAGATGGACACCTGTAAACTGTCCCCGCCAACAAGCTCCTCATTGGCTGGTGTGCATCTTCTGTTTAAGCAGGTCTGAGATAAACTGGAGCAGGGCAGTGGATTGAAGACATAATCACCTTAGCCCAGTTAGAGTCCCTGGGTGCTGTTAGATGTTCTTACGTGAAAGCTAAATAGATTTGGGCAATCACCAGTAATCATTTGAGGGTACAAAATTTTTAAAACTTACCACACTTTTCGCCATACAAGTCGCACCGCCGTCTTGTAAGTCGCATCTGTCCAAAAATGTCTAATAATTTGGAAAAGAAAACAAATGTCGCTTCACCGTATAAATCACATTTATTATGCGTCACTGCTGATGCGTTGCGTTTGTTATGCGTCATCGCTGACCACATGGAAACACAGGCTGATGTGCCAAAAATCGTTTGGCTGCCAAATGGCAGCAGCGGGAGTGTGCATGGGAGGACTTAATGCTTAAAACACAATTATTTGTTTGTTCAAAATTATAGCAAAGGTGTGTCTCAGTTTAACTTTTCCTTTATAAATGCACTTTATTGGTCAAATCAGCTTCATTTCAAAAACTATTTTGCGGTTGCGGAAGCGTGCATAGAGAGGACTCGCTGTGCATTTCTTTGATACTTCCTCCAGTTATATAACGGTCAACAATGGGGTACCACAAGGCTCAGTCTTAGGACCCACCCTCTTTACAATCTACATAGGTAATGTAGGTTAGAGCATCCTTAATGCATCCTTACAATTCTATGCTGATGACAGTTGTTTATTGTCGAGCTAAAACAGTTAAGGCTCTCCAGCTTTTGCAATCCGCCTTTGACATCATCCAGTCAGATTTGTTCCATCTCAAACTTGTACTAAATGCTGATAAATCCAAAGGGATGCTTTTTTTTCAAACAGGAAGTCAGTCCCAGCAGTTCTTCCTCTGATTTTATCCTCAAATGGTGTCCCTATTGAGTTTGTTGATCCCTAAAAAAATATTTGGGTATCTTGGTCGATTCGCATCTCTCTTTTCGCATCTCTCTCTTTTAAGCTTCACGTGGAAAACCAAGTAAGGAAACTGAAAATTAAACTGGGTTTCTTTTTCAGAAATACCGGTAGATCCGGTCTAACTCTGAAGGCTAGGAAAGGCCTTGTAACTGCGACTTTCCTTCCCTCCATTGATTACGGTGACATTATTTACATGAACGTTCCTACAAGCACCCTGCAGATGTTGGATGCTATCATGGTGCGCTAAGATTCATAACCGTCTGTAACTACCATACCCACCATTGCACCCTGTACTCACTGGTTAACTAGTCATCATTAACTTCACGCAGACTCTCCCACTGGTACATTTTCATCTAAAAATCACTTCTTGGTCTGTTGCCTTCATACATCTCCTCCTAAATGTCTCTGTGTGAGTGCAGCTACAGCGTGCGATCTCAGGACATTGTTACCTGCAGTGTTCCCTCAGTGAGGACTGAACTTGGCAAAAGGGCCTTCTTCTACTCTGCTCCTGTTTCCTGGAATATCTTGTAAAAAGATCTGAAGCTCTCGACCTTGACCTCTCTAAGTGGCTTCAAACATTTTCTAAGTTCCTGGGAAAAACCAATGCAGACATGTTCCTGTTTTTAGTTTTCTACACCGCCTTATAATCTAGCTGTTTTTTCGCTACTTTTTCCTTTTGACTGTCCTTTTGGTTGCCATTTTATTTTAACGTGTAGAAAAAATAAATAAATTTGTATGCCTCTTTTATGATTGTCTATTGTTGTTGTCCACTGTTGTCATCACTCTTTGTTAAAAAAAAAAAAATCAGGTCTCTCTTGTAAATGAGTCCCTGAGGCTCAATGGGATTAACCTGTATAAATAAAGGTTGAATGGATTAATTTAACAAGATAACCATTAACTTTTCCTTAATAAATGCACTTTAATGGTCAAAACATGGTGAAATGAAGCTGGTGATTCCTACTCAAGTGGAGTGATGTTTTGGTTGCGGGTCGGCGATGTTTTAGCAGGTCTGGAATCAACAAATACCGGTACACCTACAGGTATAGTTGTCAAAATACTAGAGGGCCCACTAGCACCTCTAGCGGCTAAAAATGGTAGTGTTCAGTATTTTCCATGTCAGAATGAATGAAAACGGTCAGATGTCAGTCAAAAATTGGGTTATAAATATGAGAAAATAAACAAATACTGTGCTTCGGTGTACAAGTCACAGGGCATGCAAATTTATGCAAAAAGATGTGACTTATACGGTGAAAAGTACTGTATCTAAGCTATGCTTAACATTTTCCTCTTGTTCGTCTTTCCCACACAGAACCGTCCACGGTTATCAGTCAAACGGCGCCTGCCCACAAGACAGCACCGAAGGTCAGCCGGCGAGGAGGAAGGTGCTGCTGGGAGTGAACCGTCCCCAAGTGAACTGGATGTCCCCAAAGAAAACGGGGACGAGGACCAGGTTTTAATTGACCTGAAGGAGGAAGCCGAGTCTGGTTTGAAGGAAGCAGAAAAGGGGGATGAAGACTGTGAAAAGATGGAGGCAGAGGTGGCACACAGTGACCCTGACGACGGGGGGGATTTGGAGCAGGAAGTGGAACAAGCCTCTCCCGCAGAGACTCTAAAGGAGGATCAGGAGCCTGCCGAGTCTGACAAGCAGATGGAGGAGCAGGACGAGGCGCCTCATGAGGCAGACCTGGGAGAACACGAGACAAAATGAACTGTTTAAGGAAATATAAGTTATTCAGTGCTTTCAATACGAGAACTCTTCTTGGAGAGTTCATCAGGTTAAAAGTCTGATTGAAGTTGTTTTGTTGCCCTCTCCTGGCTGTCCATGGAACAGGTCAGAGCACTGGACAGTCCAAAGCAGCCGTTTCTGCTTATGTAACAAAAAAAAGTACAACAGGTGGAACTTCATCCATGACCACAGGAAGTCTGTTATTTTGTACCAAGTCTGACAGACTGCGGTTTTTACAATTCCCTTTTTAACAAGACTTTGATAAGAGTGTAACTTCTACATGAATGCAGAATGTTAAAAATGAATAATAGGCAACCTAAATGCAGTAATATTACAGATTTATGTTTTCAGACAAATAAATAGATAATTAAGGCCAAAACCTCTTAAATTAAAGTTACATTGTTTCTTAATTTTCTGATTATTTTAAACAATTTTTATGTATTTTTTTGCTTTTAAGAAGCAAGACTGTAATCTATAAAAGTGCTCAAATCAGTACTGAATTTTTATTTTTATTTTTTTTTGGGATTATAAGGCACATTAAGCGAAACAAAACAGTCAAGTCAAACTGTATTTAACTCATTCACAATAACCACATAAAATCGGTTCGAGGTCAGTAAGCACAACCAGAATTAACACATAAGGCTCACTGTCGATTTTTAAGAAAATTAAAGGATTTTAAGTGCGTCTTACAGTCCAAAAAATATGGTAGTTCAGGCTTTATGGAGGTCTTTTAATGTTTCTTATTGGACTTTGGCTGTTCATAAAAAAATATATACATTTATATAAATCAAAGTATTTTGAGCTACTGTTATATCAAATGGTGCAGTTTGTGTTTACTCCAGTAGATTTCCAGATATGCAGGTCTGCACTCAATGTAAATAAAGCACTCGGCCAAATCTTCCAAACACTACGTGGATACTTGAGTCACATGACTGACCTACATTAGGTGAGCCAGCCATAGCAGGTAAAAGTTTGGCAGGTAAGTTAAACATGAGTTAAACATAAATGTAGTACTTCACTTTTCATTCCGTTTTAAGGACACATCAATGTAAGAAAAAGCATGTAGAAAATTTTGTTTTTGTTGTTAGGTCTTAAAGACTTAAAATTAGTAAAGCGTATATATGAAGGACAAAAAAAGGTGTTGGACCAAAAAACTAAGATGAACAGAATCTGAAAGTTGTAGAAGAAAAGGGATCAAATCCAGCAAAGATCTGGCTACAAGATATAAATTTGTGAATATATATCAGTTTGACATAAAAATTGATCTATTTCATAGATTTTACTAAATAAATGGGAAAAAAGTATTTATGTGAGAGGTTGATTGTTTAAAAAAAGGGCCCGAAGATCCAATAAAAAATATTTTAACAGCAGCACTGGTACATTTGAGTTTAAGGACCTTATTCTGCCTGAATGGTTCATGGATCAAACTTAAGGGGCTTAAACATAAACACATTCTCCTGAAAACGGTGAAGAACTGGACTGAAAATGAGAACAAAAGCAGCCAAAGCCCAAAGAAAAAACTGAAAGCTCTTTGAGACTGCATAAATATTTCTCAAGACTAAAGATTAAAAGAATATTTGGCTTATTTCAAGGAAATGGGGATGGTCTAAATGTTTTGCACGATGTTGGGTTATACGTCAGCTGAGCAACAAAACAGCTGCCGTGGAGTGACCAAGTTAAAATTAACCGCTTCCTCAAAATATGAGGAGACCTTTACGAGTCTGAGTCAAAGTTATGGAAAATCCTGAAGAGCACCGAGAGATTCAGACAAAAGCTTGAATGTTAAAACTTTAAACCATTTGTGTTTAAACACGTGAACACTTGCAAAATACCCTCACAGTTTATGATCTTTTTTTTTTTTTTTTTTTGGGAGATGTGCTCCATCAGCTAAAAGTATGAAAACTTTCTCCTTAAGATTACCAGATAATTTACAAACTAATCCAGAAACTATTGAAAATGTTTTCTATCACTGGGACAATCCTGGTAAACTACAGTAAAATTAACTAAAATATGGCCTGCATCCTATTTCCATTTAACCCAAGTACATAAATAGCAATTATTTGCCCAAATAACTTCTAGTTTGGCAGCATTGCTGATAGACACATTGCTGCAAGTGAAAACCATGAAAAAATAAGCATTTAGACTGTGAAAGGCAGCTAGTAAAACAAATATGTACAATTACAGGCCTAGTATTTGTTGGAGTAATGCATATCGCCTGCTGCCTTTCACACCCGAGTTGTAGACTAAAATTGGACTAAATGTTGTGGCTGTTTTGGTTAAACTTTAAAACTATTGTTACGTAAATTCTTACCGCAATAAGGCAAGATGTCACGCTCAGGGTGTGTACTGTCAATGACTCACAGCTACATCAAATTTTGACTCGATATATGTTAAACCGGCTGAATTATAGCCATTTTTGTGTCTGTTAAAAAGTCAACCAGCTGCGGTGGCCATTTTGAGTTGGGTTGGCTCCAAAGGTTAATCATTTTGTCAGCCGTCCGACCACGACACCCTTCCGGTTGTTTTGCTCCCAGGTGGAGCGGAAACTCACACAAACTCAATAAAATCGAGAGAGGTAAATTCTATTTACCATTTAATGTCGATAAGGCAAGAAAAGTTACAAGCTCCGCGCTGAGGCGTCCGTTAGACTCGTCTTAACCCGTGAGTGGAAGTGGAGGCCCCGTGCACCAGAACGCCCTGTCGTTCCCTGATCTGTTATGGAAGCATGATCCGTAGTGTTCTTCTGGGTCGCACAGATCGCCGTTGTTTATGAATAAAAACTGTCTTAATTTACTTAGAAAAGTATGTGCTCTATCTCCGCTGATCTTCATGTAGCTAATTTACGCCACTCGTATTTCCGTTACAAATCATTGGTTAAGATGATATGTGACGCATTAGACCTGACCCCCAGCCTGGGCTGGGAGTCCTCGTGGCTCATTGGGATAAACCTGTTTAAATAAAGGTTGAATGAATGGGCTGAATGAGAAAAACCCTGCAAGATACAGAATGAATTACTTCCATGGTGAAACAGCGCCACTCAGTGGTAAAGCTGCATGTCATTTTAACCACAACTTAAATATGCCAATGATATTAATGGAAACACGAGTGGCGTGAATTAGCAACATGAAAATAGGCGGAGCTAGAGCACATACTTTTCTAAGTAAATTAAGACAGTTCTTATTCATAAACTGAATTATACAAGTACATTTTCCTTAATCTAGTATATTCAACGATGTCAGTGAGCCATGATACCCGGAAGTATTACTTTTAGCGCATGCGCAAACGAGCTACGCTACGGATCGTGCTTCCGTAACAGATCGGGGAATGACACGCCCCAGCTTATGTTGGCCCTTGGCTCCGCCTCCACATCGGGAGTGGGCACAGCCTATCAGAGTGTATCCCAGTGGTTCGAGGTGGGGTGACTATGTGTGACGACATTGGTCTTATCTGTTTCTGATGGTGGATAATAATAATAATAATAATAATAATAATAATAATAATAATGTGTTGTGTATTATCATCATTGTATGTTCAATGGTGAAATTGGCTCTCTGCATTTAACCCATCCACCACCAGATGGCACAGTGGGCAGTGGAAATCACCTGGGGAGCATTTAGGGATAGGGTGTGCTGCTCAGAGACACCAAGAGATGTGCAGTGACTGGGGATCGAACCTGGGACTTTCGGGTCCTGAGTCGGCCCATCATCCCGAGATGGGGTGCAGTGCAAATCTATCAAAGTGTTGGAAATCAAGCAACCAAAAATGACTCCTTACCCTGTGTTGACCCTGGGATCGCTCATTGTGATCAGCTGAGACTGATCGGACCTGGTCCAAACTAGGTTTTAATTCAGAGCAGGTCAGATCCAGCAAGATTAAACTTCGAACAAGTTACTGAGGCACATCCAGCAATTATTTCCTGGAAGTTTCATGAACATCAGGGCTGTTCATGAGACATGTTGCCATCACAGAATTGAATCCAAAATAATTTATGATGAAATTTGATCTTGCACAAAAAATCAGAATATGTGTTGGAGATCAGTCTCAGCTACCGCCACACAAAATCTTAGGTTATTATCTGCCAAAGTCATGTGGCATTTATGTATTTTTAAAGGTCGTCTGTGTAAATATGTAATTTGATGTTCTGCAAATATGATCATCCAGGAAATCCTGGAAACAATTCTCCACTATGACAGAGGGACCGTTTTTATCTTATTAAATTAGTCCAAAACAACGAAGCAGCGACAGGAACTAGTAAAAACACCACTTCTAAAGAAGGGCAGGGATGTGGCGCAAGTGCTTCTGCCTTCCTTTGAATTTTCCAGCAGCACCGCCTCCTCTACAACGACACCTCGACCGAAACTTATTACTGAAGGCTCACCTGTCAGCCCCACCGAGACGCAGGCAGTCAGAGAGGACACTTCCACCTTCGTCAGGACGGACAACCCCACCTTTAACCGACCAGGTGTCGCTTTGTGGGTTCATGACAAACTTCTGACTTCTTGAACTGAACATTTGAGACGTTCAGGGCACCGTGGACTGTAGGTAATCTGCGCTTCCGGGTTTCCCGATTGATTATGGCTTCCAACGAGGATACACTGGATCCAGAGGACCCGGTAACAGAAGGTGCAGTACTATTTTTATCAGAGACAGAGTCTGACAAAATCAGATTTACACACACCTTTAACAATAATACGTCCTGTTAGGACTTATATTCTGAATTTATTGGATCATAAATATGGCAGTACAGGCTAAAAACTCAGAATAGTCACTTTCTACAAAGGTAGAATTTTGATTTTCATTTAAAATTTAAACAGAAAGAGGCTGCAGAAGGCTGTCTATTCCCTTAATAATAATATTAATACTATTAATAATAATAGCAATAATAGTACATCTCATCAATAAAACACATCTCTTTAGATTATCCTTCTTAACTTTGTTTTATGTATTTTATATTTCAATTGATTCCTGTTGGTCTTTGCACTGTGTTTGTTTGTTTTTACACAACCTTATCTGATATGTTTCTTGCTATAAAGTGTCCTTGGGTGTCCTGAAAGTCGCTTTTTAAATAAAACGATAATAATAATAATTATTATTATTATAATATATGCATGTTAGGCTGATTGGTAACTCTAAATTGTCCCTAGGTGTGAGTGAGAGAGTGAATGGTTGTTTGTCTCGTTTGTCTCTGTGTGTCCCTGTGATGGACTGGAGACCTGTCCAGGGTGTACCCTGCCTCTCGCACAGTGATTGCTGGACATGGGCACAGGCGACCCCCGCGACCCATACAGAAAGAAGCGGGTAAAGATAATGGATGGATGGATAATAATAATATAATTATATATATATATTTGTTTCACACACATGAACTCTGTCATACTAGAGTTTACTTTCATTCCTCTTCTTTCAACTGCATACCTTCACCTCTCCAAGTTCAATGGTTCAACCCAGTTTCCCTCAGGTTTCTTCTTCTACACAGAATAGTCTACTTGCGTACCCTTTCCTCCACTCTTATAGGTCACTCTGCGTTCCTTCCTCTTTTGGAAATAAGTGTTGACTACAGCATTTTTCATTCTTTTGGCAAAATCCACCACCATCTGTCCTTCCTGGTTTCTTTCCTTGACACCAAACCTACCCATCACTTCCTCATCCCCTCTGTTTCCTTCACCAACATGTCCATTCAGATCTGCTCCGATCACCACTCTCTCCTCCCTGGGAACACTCTATCACTTCATCCAGATCCTTCCAATATTTAGCTTTCTCCTCCACATCACATTCAACCTGTGAAGCATACAACATTTAGCATCAAACCTTCTACTTCTTCCTTCAGACACATCACCCTATCTGACACTCTTTTCACCTCTACTACATTCTTTACTAATTCCTCCTTCAGGACCCCCCCCCCCCCTCCCCTTTTTTCTCTTTATATCCACACACCATGTAACAGTTTGAACCCTGCTCTAATGCTGCAAGCCTTGTTGCCCTTCCAGTTGGTCTCTTGGACTCATTCAACCTTTCTTTAGACAGGTAAATCCCATTGAGCCTCGAGGACTCATTTACAAGAGATTCATAAAACATCTACCTTCCTTCTCTGCATCATGTCAGCCAGCTCTTTACTTTGCCTGTCATTGTCCCCACATTTAGTTGCCACCCTCAGTCCTACATTCTTGACTTTGCTCTTTTCCCTCTGTCTCCTGACACATTTCCCTCCTTATAGTCATATAATAATAATGATAATAACAATAATAATAATAATAATAATCATCATTATTATTATTATTATTATTATTATTATTATTATTATTATTATTATTACAGGTTAGAAGTCACCCTCTTGGTATGTTTTGGGTGTGAAAACTTAATTTTCTGCATTTTGCAGCTTGATGCAAAACACAATGTTTTGATTCAATGTCATGTTTTTAGAAAATAATTTAAATTTTAAAATGAAGACTATTTCCTTTAAGCACTTGGGTAACAGCTTCTGATTTAAATGTGTTCTATAAATAAATTTGACTTGACTTAGCCTTCAGAGCAAAACAGACAAATGGTGCAGTAGCTATTTATACCTCACCTCCAATATAAGAAAAACTTCAGAACTAATATGTGACAATATAGTGTCAATAGGTACTGATGAAGGATGTTGCTAAAATTAGTTAAAGAAGCAGAAACTGGACTGTTTAAGGTTAAAAAGCAGAATACTAGCTAAAACTGAAAGTCGCAAACCACCAATAGAAACAGGATAAAAGCTAAGCTAGGTTAAAGCTAAAAGTATTAAACGTTTAGCAAAAAGTATGAAAAAAGTTTACTAAAAAGTATAAAGAATAAAAGAGTTGCTTAAAGCAAGAAGTAGCAAAAGGCTAGCTAAAAGTAATAAAAGAATGGCTAAAAGTAGCAGCCCAATTAAAACAAGAAAAGGCTAGCTAAAACTTAAAAGTAACAAAATGGTAGCTAAAAGTAGCAAAAGAGTAAGTGAAAGGTAAAAGTAGCATAATAAGACAACGAGAGCACGCCCCCTGAAGCACATTTTAGAGTACAGGGTTTTAAAAGGAACTGAAGAAATGTAATATACATTTTTGTATGAAAAGATGTATATATATATATATATATATATATATATATGAATAGAGTTAAAACAGATATTTACATACACTGTGCAAAAAAATATTTCTCTAACATTAAGTAAGGCTAAATTTTGTTGAAATGTTATATTTATATATAGTAGAAGCGTACACAAATATTCTTATAAAGGTAAAATGTGACAAAGGCACGTTCATGTGAGCGCGCTCAGATTGATTTGTGTTGTACTGAACTACGGTTGATTTGCACTCTGAACAGGGAATGGGCAAATTCAAACATTTTATTTGCAGAAATATAAAAAATTACTGGAATTATATAGAATGTGCACTTACAACACAAATAAATATAAAACAAATATTTTAATAATACCTATGTTTATATACATATATATGTATATATACATATGTATAAACATAGGTATTATTAAAATATTTGTTTTATATTTATTTGTGTTGAGTTTTATATATATATATACATATATATATATATATATAAATATATAAAACTCTGTTGTTGTTTTTTCACTAATGTGTGCTTTCTTTTCTTTTTAGGGTCTAATTCATCTTCCTTGTTCATAAAAGTAAGTTGTTGTCTGAATGTCACTCTCTCTCATAAAAACTTGGTAAAAATAATTGGTTTGATAGGAAGCCTCAAGTGAATTCATTGACATTCTTTACATGTTTGTGTTTTAACTCTTAGTTGTGTAAAATAAGTTGTGTCAAAGTGCATTCATCAATTTTTCAATGCTAAATACCTAAAGAGGCTGGTGATTATTAGTGAGTTGCAGTAAACGAGAATTGCAAAAACACACATTCAGTCACACTTCTAGATAACTTTGTTTGGTATAAAGAAAGTAAAGACATACAGTCTCAAAATGATGACTTTTCATAGTATTATATTTTTGTTTTATTGGTATTTGACTTTATTATTTATTTCGTGTGACAGTTTACTGTGGCAACCCCTGAAGAAAGGAGCAGCCGAAAGAAAAAAAAAAAAAAAAAAAAAATATATATATATATATATATATATATATTACTTCACGTACATTTTTGTTTCTTTAAGACAACAGTGTATGTAATATAATGAAATGTAATTGAAACAGCTAGGCTTTATTTGATTGTTTACACCCAAATTACGAGATAAACAATAAGACATACATATTCATTCAGACCTCTTACTTTAGTCATATGCACTCAAGATTTGAACATTTTTTCTACACGGCCTGGCCCAAAAAAAGTCGTCACCTGAATTTAACTAAGCAAATAGGTACCATCTCCTATTGATAATTACTGAATGTGGGATGATCTTTCAGCTGCAACAACTTACTTAACTCCAACTGGTGCAATGAGTTGCTTCTCATTTCTTAAACTACCATGTTGAAAGACACATCGCGCGGTCGTGGAAAAGATGTCAGTCTGTTTGAGAAGGGTCAAATCATTGGCATCAAGCAGAGAAAACATCTAAGGAGATCGTAGAAGCTACTAAAACTGGGTTAAGAACTGTCCAACACATTATTAAAAGCTGGAAGGATAGTGAGGACCCATCGTCTTTGAGGAAGAAATGTGGCCGGAAAAAAATCCTGAATGATCGTGATCGGCGATCACTTAAACGTTTGGTGAAATCAAATCAAAGAAAGACAACAGTAGCACTCAGGGCTGCGTTTAATATTGAAAGGAAGAGCATTTCCATACACACAATGTGAAGGGAAATCAAGGGGTTGGGACTGAACTGCTATTCAGTGAGGCTAACCAGAAAAAAAAGGCTTCAATTTGCTAGGGAGCATAAAGATTGGACTCTGGAGCAATGGAAGAAGGTCATGTGGTCTGAGGAGTCCAGATTTACCCTGTTCCAGAGTGATGGATGCATCAGGGTAAGAAGAGAGGCAGGTGAAGTGATGCACCCATTATGCCTAGTGCCTAGTCATCAATACAAGATCTTTGTGAAAAATTAATGCAACACTGGATGGAAATAGATCTTGTGATGTTGCAGAAGCTTATTGAAACAACGCCACAGTGAATACATGCCGTAATCAAAGCTAAAGGCGGTCCAACGAAATATTAGTGTGTGTGACCTTTTTTTTTTTGGCCAGGCAGTGGATTTTTCCTGAAACTACAAATTAATAAAACAGTGATTTATGTAAATCACACTTATAAAGGACATTAAATCTAAAGCATCAATAAACACATCGTTGCCAAACAAATATCTGTCATGCATCAAAACTGCATTTACCATTTTACAATGCTAAATAATCACAAATGCTGATGATTATTTGTACGTACCAATAAGGAAGAATCCCCATAATACACCTTCAGTCACATTTCTTTATAACAACAAAATAATCTGCTTTTTTACATGAAGCATGCAAGTGATGAATTTGATGGTGGTGTCACCAGACAGAATCCGTCAGAGGAATTCCATCTCCTTTATAAACCGGTGAGTTTTCCTTTTTTTCTTCTTTTAATTTTATTTTTATCAGTGGAAAAGGTAGTTACAATGACATTGCAATATAACACATTACTTCACAACCCTTCCCAATTTTCATTTTTGAACATAAATAACAAAACTACAGAGAAAAAGAAAAAAAAAACAATAATAAACAAAAAAAGGAATCCAAAGATTCCTTACATAGAAACTCAAACACCCATATCATGTATTACATATAGAAATTCACACCTTTAAGAGAGGAACTGTAAATATAGAAATAAATAAAAGAAAACTCCACTCCAGATTAACTAAATTTAAGTGGTTTACCTGACAAAATTAATGAAAAGCTTGTGAGAGATGGGCGATATTTATGATCCATTTACTCCAAATTTTGTAAAAAAATATATATATTTATATATATTTATAATTTCATAGTATTTTTGCTTCAGAAAAACTTTTTTTTTTAATCTCCTGTGTGAAGATTTCATCAATTTCACCCTGTATTTTCTTAATTTCCTTCCTAACAGATAAGTTTACCATAGATATATCTGCCTTTTGTAATTGTTTCAATTTTCCCTGTAGATATGCTAATTTTTGCCCCTTTCATTTTTTAATAGAGAAGTCATTACCCCTAATCACCACTTTTAGAGTATCCCACAGGATTGGCTGCAACACATCCCCTGTGTCATTAATTTCCATGTAATCTTTAATCTCTACTATAATTTTCCCCTTTAGTTTGGGATCATTCAGAATATTGGAGTTCAATTTCCACAATAAATTGTTAGCCTTCCTTTCTAACAAGATATTGAATGCAACTGGGCTGTGGTCTGATAAATCTATTGTTTTTATCTTACTATCTTTTATTCTGAATTTATCCACACCAAGCATAAAAAATAATCTGTTCTCGAATAGGTAGAGTGGGGGGTGGGAAAATGAGTGAATTCTCTACTTCCTGGGGGCAGTTCTCTCCACACATCCACCACTCCTAACTTGTGCATCATTGCCTTTACTTTTTTAATAATGCATTTTCCTGAATATTCTGTGCTGTAGAATCAACTTTGGGGTTCAATCTAATGTCTTTCTTTGCCGTGCCAATCTTAGCACCTCTTCCTTCATTCTGTAGCTCTGGAATCTAACCAGAATGGATCTGGGTTGAGACCTCAACGGGGTTTGCGGTGCGAGAGCTCGATGAGCTCTTTCAATTAGCATATCCCTTGAGTCGGGGATGCCAAGTTTCCCTCTAAGCAACTTCTCTACGAAGGATATCATTGCCCTTGGCTCCCCTTCAGCTCCTTCAGGGACTTCATATATATTCTCACATGTTCTCTCCTGGAGCCGCTTTCCTGGTCCGTCAATCTTTCTTGAAGCTTTTCTTGAATCGTTAGCAATCCCGCTAACACCTCATCCATGCATTCCAGCTTCTCTTCTGCATCGATAATTCGCACCTCCACCTCATCCAGTCTCGTGTTTATTCTTGCAATCTCGCCTCGTATCGATTCAAGTTTTTGACTATTATCTTATCGAAATTCTCTTATCTCTTTAAGTACAAAAGCCAGGCTCACCGCTTTTTCTCCTCCTTCCTCCATCTCTTCGGCCAGACCGGCAGCAGCCTGTGCGATAGCAGCGGGGCTAGCAGTAGCATGGCTAGCAACCTCGACCTCGTATCGCCTTACTCCTTTATCCTTAGTCGTAGCAGTTAGACTTTTTGCCTTTTTTGTTTCGAAGCCATCTCTTCCCCTTGCTCTCCACTTGAACATTTCACCCTTTTAATTGACTTACACAAAGATTTCTTTCTCTTTGATGGGGAGATTCCACGCTCCACTGTCATCCCTTAGCATCACCGGAAGTCCATTCAACTGGTGAGTTTTCATCAGTGTTTTTGTGTTTGTTTTCACCAGGAGATAAACATTAAGTGGCAGCACGGTGGTGCAACTGGCAGAGCTGCTGCCTCTCAGCGAGCAGGTCCTTGGTTCAAACCCCGGTCCAGGGGTCTTTCTGGGTGGAGTTTGCATGTTCTCTCCGTGCATGCGTGGGTTTTCTCCGGGTGCTCCGGTTTCCTTCCACAGACCAAAAGCATGCATGTTAGGCTGATTGGTAACTCTAAATTGTCCTTAGATGCGAGTGAGAGAGTGAATGGTTGTTTGTCTCTATGTGTCCCTGTGATGGACTTGCGACCCGTCCAGGGTGTACCCTGCCCCTCGCACAGTGATTGCTGGACATGGGCACCAGCGACCCCCGTGACCCAAAATGGAATAAGCGGGTAAAGATAATGGATGGATGGATGGATAAACAATAAGTCATACATATTCATTCAGGCAGCTTATAGTTACATACAGTATATTTAAGACATAAGATGTTTTTGTTTTTTTTACAATAAAATTTCACAATGTTAAACCAGTGACATTCCAGTCAATAGTAAAGACTGCAAATTGTTCTCCTTTTTCATGTTTCGTCAGATAAACTCTAGTGATGGGACGTCAACCAATAACTTTAACACAACACAAACGACTCCAAATAACACGGGTCAACAGGTATGAAAATATTTCCTCTAATGACTGGTAGGAAATTTGTGTAACTGGTTCAGAAAAAAAAACAAACTGCTGCTTTAAATCTTTTTTTTTTTTTTTTAGCTTAGTGTCATACTTGATAATAGTACCATATGTGTATTGTGACTTTTGTTTCTAAACTGTTTAATTAAAGAGTCAAAGTTTTAGTTTCTGTCGGAGCAACGTAATGACAAATCACTTTACTGTTCTTTCAGACGGGCTTCTTTCCTTGGATAAAAGAAGACCTGAATAAGAAAGCTTGTTGGAAATGTAAAGTATGGATGTTTATCCCCTTAATTTGTGCCATCATCGTTGCTGTGATCATCATCTCTATGGCTGTGAACTCAGGTACACTGTGTGGATTATTTTTTAGAAGTAGGGCTAAATTATGCCAAAGTCGTGATCTGTAAAATACTATTTCAAATGCTTCATGCATGAAAGCACAGTTCTTAAAAAAGCAACTAAATTACAAGTTATATTCAAGATCACAACCACAACACTTTGTGTAATTTGCTTGTTGTGTGTTGGAATCTAAGGTTTGCCGAGTGTTTCAGTTTACAAGCTCCGACCGTTTTTCTTCCAACAGCCCTCCATGAAGATGAAGATGAGAAGTTCGACCGTTCACAGTTCAACGTTCTACAATATTTTGATGGTAGATTCCAGTTGTCTTCCAAACCTGTCTCTAATCAAACTGAAATGCTTGAAGAGCTTGAAGACAAGGTTTGAGCAACTCTTATCTGTACTTAAAATATTAGACCATTATTATTCCATAATAATGTGTATCTACACATTATTACATATGGATAAAATATTTATTTGTTTACTGTTTACTGCTTGTTTATAGGTTCTCAATGTTAGAATCAGAATGAGTTCAAGGTGCTTATCGTAAACTATAAAATACATCAAAAGGTTATCATGTGTGCATTCATATGTGAGCAGAGCGAACAGGAGGGGGCTCAACACACAGCCCTGAGGGGAGCCAGTATATATTCAAGGATTCAAGGTTCTTTATTTGTCATACGCACCACATGTGGTAAATGTGGTGGAACAAAATTGTGTACACAAGGTCCCAGTTACATCCAACAAAAGTATAAAATGTAAAAGAAAAATAGTAATAAGATCTAAGATATGACCTAAGAAAAAGGTTAAACTAAATACGCTAAGCACTAGTAGTACAAAAACAATATGCCAAATAGCAGCACGAACATGAGTCTGTGTGAGCAGAGGAGAACGAATAAACACAGCAGCATGAAACAGATCAGCAGCATGATGTGATTTTTTTTTCACAGTGATCATCCTGGTTAGGTTAAAAAAAGTTCAAGACTAAAACAACTGGACTTTATTTGTAACAGTTGTTTTTGTCTTTAACTTTTTTGAATTAAACATGTCCTGGATGGATGAGAATCTTCACCAGCATACCCTGGTTAGAGATTCATGAGTCTAACAGCCTCAGGGTAGAAGCTGTTCCTCAGCCTGGTGGTTCTGCACTTAATGCACCTTAACCTCCTGCCTGAGGGGAGTGGGGCAAAAAGTGTGTGTGCTGGGTGAGTGGGGTCCTTCATGATGCAGGTGGCCCTCTTCCTGCATTTGGAGGTGTAAATGTCCGTGATGGTGGGGAGACTGACTCCAACAGTCTTCTGTGCAGCCTTCACCACTCTCTGCAAAGCATTTCTTTCTGCAGACGTGCAGCCTCCATGCCACACGTTGATGCTCGAGCACAGGATGCTCTCCACTGCACACCTGTAGAAGGAGATGAGGACTGAGCTTCCCAGGCCAGCTCGTCTCAGCCGTCTGAGGAAGTAGAGTCACTGATGAGCTTTCTTGATCAGGCTGGTGGTGTTGTTGCTCCAGCTGAGGTTGTCATTCATGTGTACACCCAAGTACTTGTAGCTGGAGACCACTTCCACTGCAGATCCTCCTATGTTCGGGGGGTTGTGGGGGTAGGTGTGTTTTTTCTGTCTGAAGTCCACGACCATCTCCTCCGTCTTCTTCACATTGATGTGAAGGATGTTCTTCCGGCACCAGCTCTCTAGGTGTTCCACCTCCTGCCTGTAGCTGGACTCTTCGTTGTTTGTGATGCATCCCACCACCACCGCTGTATCGTCTGCAAACTTTACAATATGACAGCCTGGATGGGTCGGTGCACAGTCGTACGTGAGCAGAGTGAACAGGAGAGGGCTCAGCACTCAGCCCTGAGGGGAGCCAGTGCTGAGGGTTATGGTGGAGGAGAAGTGGATCCTCACAGACTGGTGTGTTTGTTAAGAAGTCTAGGATCCAGTTGCAAATGGAGGGGTTTAGTCCAAGTGTGAGTAGTTTGTCCATCAGGGTCTGGGGAATCATGGTACCGAAGGCAGACGTGAAGTCCACAAAGATCATACGGACGTAGGAGTCCTTCTGCTCCAGGTGGGTGAGAGCAGTGTGGATCACAGAGGAGGTGGCATCCTCTGTTGATCGATTTTTGCGGTATGCATACTGGTGAGGGTCCTCGCTGATGTTGATGGTTGTTCTGAAGTGGGTCATGACCAGTCTTTCATTGGTCATATTTATGCAGAAACATAGACAATTTTAAAGGGTTCACAAACTTTCAAGCACTACCTGTGATATGCATTTGCTACAAATACAAAAAGTTAAAGAAAGCATCTTAATATTTAAGAAACTTCCATATTACTTTTTTCCATTTTGTCACGTAACTGATGTATGTTTTTTTACTTGGAGCGGCCAAAGTGAGACAGAAAATAATGACAAAGGGGAACGTTTAAAAAAGGCTAACTCCCTGGTCTTTGTTTAGACAAGTCCTGACCCTTCATCTCTCTCTGAAAGTGACATTGTCTGTGTTCGCCTTTGTAGCAGTGCTCTGTTTACATGCAGGCATTCCTCTTCATTGTCCCTTCCAGTTACTGTGCATGCAAATATCTCAACTGATAATCTCAGCAGCCCCAGTTTTCTTAGCAATACTGTATATTACTATCTTTCTAATAATGCATTTGTATTTACAAAATATGATATCACAGGCACTTTCAAGGCTGACTGCAAGTAAAACTGTGGAAAGACAGCCGCTGATTCTGTTCTACCAGGGAGTGTATTGAAAACCTTAAGCAACAAAATTAAATTTCAAGTGAAGCGAATTGTTGGCTCTGTGTTCTCCGTAACAAATGGTATGCTTTCTGTTTTTCCTCTGCATGTTTCAACCTGCTCCACCCAGCTGGCTGACCTCTACAGGTCCTCCCCAGCTCTGGGAAGATACTTCTCACAAGCTGAGACTCACCCTCTCAGGTAAACACACAACCCACTCGCGCCACGGCTTCTCCATCTGTAACTCAACAACTCCTTCGCTGTCACCACAGGAATGAGACTTCAGTCTTTCTGTACACGCTGATCTTCGTCCTGCCATCGGAGCAGCAGGAGGAGCTGAGAAACTTTACTCTGAGCAAGGAGATGGTGCGGAGCGTGCTCAGACAGTTCCTTTACGACCAGGATCCAAGTGACTCGGGGAGCGTGTTTATTGACCCAGTTTCCCTGAAATTGTTCTAAGTGCACTGATGACAGGTGCTGAGAAACAAACTGGAAAATTCAGTCTAGCTTCTAGTTTCCACTGGGAAACCCTAAACCTCGTGGAGGCGCGTTGACTTGTCTCACGGGTCACTTCACATGGAACTCGCCACAGAAAGCTGTTTTTGACGACACACTGACCATATGAATGATCTCACATGAGTAAAGGAGGATATGTGGTTTCTGTTTAGGAGCGCCTCAAGTAGAACGATAAAACAGTGTATATATTTTTATATTAATAGTTTATTTTTTCCAGTTTTGTTCCATTTGAAGTGTTTTCTTCTGTTTTCACTGTGATTTTATGCATACAAAATGCTGTGATGAGCCACTTTTGATAGAAAGGCGCATGATTTTCACATTTACATTCCTGTGCAGTCATCTCACATGACCTGACCTAACTTGCAAACTGTAACCGCAAACATTTGCCTAGATTAAACAAACGCTGTTGGACAATCAGCTTCAGAGGCCATTTAAGAAGATATTGTCCCTGTTTTTACCAAGTGATGGCTGCAAATGTCTAGATAACGATTATGAAGCTTTCTTTGCACAGCTTTATGGGGTTGTTTTCAGGCATTTATGTCACTAGTTGGTTTTTCTTTCTCTTATTAACCAGTTCTGGTTTTGTTTTCTTCCCGTCTAACCAGCAGAGGGTGTGCTTATCCCTCATGCGCAATCTTGTTCTTCCTGCTTTTTCACCCTGTAACAGAGTTTATGTACGTTTTTCTCTCATCTGAAGACAGGTTACTATGGTTCGTTGTAATATTTGCAAATCATTCAATGAAATGTCTCACCACATCAGACCACATGTCTGCCATCTAAGTTGTTTAATGTCTGTAGAAATCTGTTAATTGTTTCCACAAAATAACTTGCATGATAAGTTGAATTAGTCTTATAACTTCAGCTGTTTAAATCAAATATTTTGTATTTTTATGAAGCAGGTGTAAATGATGTAGCATTATATAAAACTATATCCTATCAAACATACTCTTGTGGTCTTATTTTATCCGATTTTCAACATTAGCCATAACCTTGTCTCCTTTTAAAGTTTGTCTCAGGCTGAATATTTTCTGCAGCTGCTTCACAAAGTAAATGCTGAGAATTCCTTGAAGGAATGCATATCGCCCTTGGGCTTTCATGACAGTTTTAACTCACAATGGCTGCTCCAACAACATTTTTTGAGCTGCGTAATGTCGATAGTATGTGCTAAAGATGTCTCAACTCCCATAGAAACTTTCACAGCTTGCAGGTTTGGGGTATTCAGGTTTGCAGTATGCAAAGCCAAAGACAAAAAGGCACTGACACCAATCAAAAAGAAGTAATTGTAGCGTCCCAGATAGTTTTCCATACAAGACATTGTTATCATTCAACAATGTTCAGTCAGATCATCTGGATGTTTCTTTTTTGCTGATTCTTCATCCAAAGGACCTCTTCAATCTGAGGAGCCACCAAAACAAACTGATTCCCACAAACAGCATACTTCATAGTGGAAAAAATAGTGGCCATCTTAGCACCAGCAAACTGTTTTGTTTTTTCCCCCCACTTTGGAGTATGCTGTTTGTGGGAATTGGTTTGTTTGATGGCTCCTCAGATTGAAGAAGTCCTTTGGATGAATGGACAAAACATCTCAGCAAAAAAAAAAGAAGCATCCAGATGACCTGACTGAACATTGTTGGATTTTTACCTGAATTATTGAGAATGAACTTTGGTGATTGTTACCATTCTTCCCAGAAGCAGATCACCCATTAATTTCTCCCAATGCAAAGATCAGACAAATTACAAAACACCCAGGAGCTCCTTCAGAGACCCTACAGGCCTCAGTTACTCAGCTGTTTACGTAAAGGTTTTGTCATTTGTTGGCAGTGGGACAAAATCCACTTTGGCTCTGCTTGTGTACAACTAATAGGATAATAGACATTATCGGTCTGCGCTGGTGGTCCATCTTCTCAACACTATTTTGAGAATTGTCAATCGTCTCAAGCCAGATTTACTATAATGAGCATGCTGAGCTTTGATAGCTCCGTTGCAAACAGGAAGCAAGTCTGAAGACTCCAGTGTGTGCTCCGAGCTTTGAAATGGTTGACAGTGCAGGTTGGACATCTGTAGGATGCTGCTCTGCACCAAATGTTTGATGATTACATTTTACTACAAATGTCATTTGCCTCATTTTACCCATTCTCATTCTTGTTAGTACTCTGTTTGATTTAAACATTGCATTGCTGTCATTGTCATGGTTGCATTAAATACAAATTTAACATAGTTTGTTAAAAAAAAGAGTTAAACATTTGCATTTTGGATTACATTTGTATATCACTGAGCTTGTTTGTGTAAACTGTCACTGAGAAAAAAAAATACAGCTAAATATTTAGAATCAGAATAAGTTTTATTATCATTGTACCGGGATACAGTGAGATTATGTTCGTACAGTCTTCCGAAAGATGGGCGGAGTGCACGTTGCTGCTGCTACAAGAGCACGGCCTCTTATTCTTTATCAGAATACTTTTTAGATAGACAAAGGTAAAAGGCCATGAGGATGGATGGTGGGATTACAAAAAATATCTCTTCACATCTTGTCCTATCAGGATTTGAGATATCAAAAAACTTTACCAGCAAGCACATTTATAAACACATTACATATGCATTTGACGTCAAGACGTTGAGATTTGTTCATGAAGCACTTTCAGATAGGCCACAGTCCTTATGATGTTATTGTTCTGATAAGCCTGTACAGTTCTCGGGGGGGTTGCAATAGACAAAGCTTTTTCATCAGTTTACACATGTCCCAGGAGAAATTTGATAGTCGGCCCATATCCGAGGCCAAACGGGAGAGTCAGGATCAGAAAAGCAAGAATTGTTGGTTTTCTTCGGGCAGACTGTTTTTCCTTGCCAGCCTTGAGTCCTGCTGGTACTTTCCAGATCCAAAATGGCCATATTTATGGGCATTCCACTCCACTGATCCGTGCTATAAGCCTTCTTCAAGGTCGACTCCAACATGCTGGCGAGTCCTAAAAGCTGCAGGTGGCCTGCAATTCTCACAAATTGCTTCCATCTTATGGTTTAGCTCGTAAATCAGCTGATTTTGAGTACTCGTAGCACGAACCAAACCTTCACACAGACTGGGAAGTTTTGCCATGGCCAAAACTGCTGCCGGCGTCTTCTTCAAAAGTTGATAACATAGGGACCCGTCGATGCAAAAAGCAGAAACCTTGCTATCTTGAATCCAATTATATAAACGTCTTTGGCGTCCTCCTGAGACAGAACTGAAAGACACATGAGCTGTCAAACTCCCCACAGATCCCTGATGTACCCCGCAGCATGAGCCTCGGCAGGACATGAGGGCTCTCCAGGACCCTGCCATTTTGTTGAAAGTATATTAAATATTAATTAATAGTTAAATGCTGTAAGAAAGCACACACAAAGAACCCAATAAACCCCTAGATAAATAAAACTTTTAAAGTTTAATATGGTATTTTGGAGCGGTAACCTCTCATTAAACATCAAAACTAATTTAACCAGGCAGTCATTCGGGCTGGCAAATTCACTTACTCAAACAACCTCTCACTCCAACACTTATATAATCGATCTAAGTCCAGGGAAGCTGCTCAGATTTGTAATTATTTATCCCTCTTCACAACTTTTCATTGGCTGCCAACCGGTAGAAAACTTCAAGCTCCATTATTAACATTTCAAAACTGTTGTAAGACATCTAACAAGGTTAACTCAGGTCCTCTGGACGGATTCTTCCGTCCAGAGGACCTGAGTTAATCTCATTAGATTCATCTACCTGGATTATTGAGCATGCTTCAGTATATGTTGTTGGAAATCTTCACTCCTCTTGCTGTTACCATCTTGAGCAAGAAAATGTTGAAATAATCTGTTTAATCAAGACTATTCTGAGAAATGCAGTAATTTTGTAGGCAATTATAGATGTAGACCTGCATATGCATATGTTTAATTCATTCATTCAATCTTTATTTAGACAGGTAAATCCCATTGAGCCTCGAGGACTCACTACAAGAGACTGATTTCAACAAAGAATGATGACAACAATGGACAACAGCGACAACAATAAACAGTTATAAAAAGTCATAGTTTTTTTTTTTTTTTTTTTACAAATAAGATGGCTAAAAAAAGAAAAGTAACAAAAAACAGCTAGATTCTAAGGCAAATGTAGAAAACTAAAAACAGGAACATGTCTGCATTGGTTTCTGTCAGGAGTCCAACAGATTCTTAAAGCCACTTAAAGAGATCAAGGTTGAGAGCTTCAGATCTTTTTGTTAGAATTTTAATAAGAAATTAAGTGATAAATATAAGTTTAAAATATTTAAATGACATAAAAACATGTGTAAATGTGTAGGTTTAAGGTGCTGTTTTGTCACTAAATGCCATAGTAGGTGTGAAAACAACAATGGATTCAAATACACTTTGTTGGAACCCTTTGTTCCACGTTTAGCTCCCATCACACCAAATAATGACATCCGTCCCACTTCCCTTTACAATCATAGAACGTCCTGAGTTTCTTGGAAGCATCTGCAGCTATCCCATTAAAGGGTTATCTCTCCTTTAGGCTTAAAGCTTAGGGCGGACTTAATGCTGCGTTTCAGGCAGAAACCAAAGGTGCAGAAGCCACACCATCTCCTCCGACTACAGTTTCTCCTCCACCTAGCTGCAAAGCCAGTTCTCAAAGGAGTCATGGGTTCCCACGGATCAAGTCTGGATGACATCCTGGAGGAGGACATGCACCACTGGTACACAAAGTTCATGAGGGAATCTCCATCGGGAGTCATCACACTGTTTGAGCTGAAGACGATGCTTGAGATAAATGGGATGACAGAGGAGGCCAGCAGTTACGTGGACCAAGTCTTCTTGACCTTCGACATGGATGGGGTAAAAACGAATAAAACCTGATGAACTTCTTTACTTTTCTACCTTATTTAATGTAGCCATAATCATAACTTATGAACCAGATAAAAGGGGAAATTACCTATTTGATGCAAATATTGTTTCAGGAGCAAAAGCAAAAGAAGCTTAAAAAGGAAAACCACATTTTTGCTAAATAATCTTGATATACTGTGAAATTCAAAAGGAATGACCAGACATGTTGAATATTAGACATTTTAAGTAGGAAGAAACCACAGCAGCATGCGGTTTTTTATTTTTATTTTCAGGAAGCACTAAAAATTCAATTCATTAGTATTTTTTTTTTATTACTTAAAATGCTGAATAATCTAATTTAAAATATTTTTGAATTTCAGTTCAATAATGCTGCTGCTGTGTAAGCAATAATAATTATTTATATATTTTTTGTCTTTTTATCCCCCCTCAGGACGGCTATCTGGACTTTGTTGAATACATTGCAGCTATAAGCTTGTTACTAAAAGGAGAAGTGAACCAGAAGCTGAAGTGGTACTTTAAGCTCTTCGATCAGGATGGAAATGGGAAAATTGACAAGGAGGAGCTGGAAACGATATTTAAGGTACAGCGTTGTCTCCGCTGAGGTTTCAGAATCAGAACATTGCAGCTACAGGTTCAGTTCTGTTTATAACAGGTCATGAACTTGACCCAAGATCTAATCTGTGCACATCTTACTTCGCCTGTGTGCTATATATGTACCGGTACAGCCTTTAAACTAACTCACAGGCCAAAGAAGCATGGATTATTGATTACCGTATGTTTTGGCCTATAAGGCGCACCGGATTATAAGGAGCAATATCAATGAATGGGTCTGTTTTCATATGCATCAGATTATAAGGCACATTAAGCGAAACAAAACATATAAGTCAAACTTTATACAACTCATTCACAATAGCCACATAAAATCAGTTCGAGATCTGTAAGCACAACCCGAATTAATACATAAGGTGCACCTGATTATAAGGCTCACTGTCGATTTTGGGGAAAATGAAAGGATTTAAAGTGTGCCTTATAGTCTGAAAAATACAGTATTAAATACACTTTGATTTAAAGTGCGGCAGATTTTGTTTTATAACTCTCCTGCCCTTATTTTCCAATTCTCCTGGCCTTTTTAAAGTTACTACATTACATCAAAAGCAACATACTGCAAGCTTTAAAACTAATTACTGCAAATCTTTTCTTTCAGGCTATTCAAGATATCACCAGGAGTTACGACATCCCTCCAGAACAGATTGTGACTCTTATATATGAGAGAATCGACGTCAAAAGAGAAGGTAATGAATAAATATAAACCAGCCTTGAGTTGAGCAAAAATCATGTGATCAATTTTGGCTTCAAGTCGTATAAAAAAGGAAACAAGTTGTGCTTTCTGTGCGACTCAAAGAAAACCTTACTGTATTTTTCGGACTTTGAGGTGCACTTAAAATCCTTTAATTTTCTCAAAAATTAACAGTGAGCCTTATAATCCGATGCAATTATTTATGAAAACTGACCTGTTCGTTGATATTGCGCCTTATAGTCCAAAAAATACAGTATTTAAAATGTATGAAATTCAATTTTCGTCTTTTTTCTCAGGTGAGCTGACGCTGGAGGAGTTCATCAGTGGGGCGAAGGAGCACCCGGACATCATGGACATGCTCACCAGGATGATGGATCTTACTCATGTCCTTGAAATCATTATCAAAGGCCAAAAGAGGAAATCTTTGAAATGAGTTCAGGAAGGACACACAGGATTGTGGGTAGAGTTGCTTTGGACGAGTTAATCCAAATCGCTGACTGAGCCGTGGAAGGGAGAGAGACAATTTTCTCCCCCTTTTCCCTGCCATCCCAGTGCTTTCTTTGCAGCGTTGTTTAGGTGTGAAGCACTCTAATAGACACTTTTTAAACTGAGATGTAGAAAAGAGAAGACAATTTTCTCCAAGGATGATTCCAAGCTGTGCGATTTGGATGAAAGTCAAGATCGGTTTGTGTCAGCAGGAGCTCACTGAGCTGGAAATGTTGTTTCCAGTCTTGTAGAAGTATCAGGGGTAAAGGGAAGAACAGTTAAATGCTCGAGTTTATATTCATGAATTAAACTCACTTTTAGGTAAACGTACCAAATACATTAATTTAGATTTGTTCTGCTGAAGACGGTCAGCTCTTCTAATGTCTGCCAACATGATTGTGGTACTTGGATGAAACTATGATTGGCACAGAGATGAGATTATGATGTTGTTGATCGTTTAAAATCTCCATAAAAACTGTGTTGCTGGTTTAAAACTGGTGACGACTGCACCAACTGGGTGCAGAGAATGCTGTTGACATGTTCAGGGTATGTAACGTTTTAGAAACTTTTGCTACTATTAAGATAAAATGACGCCTCTATTATATTTTATTTATTTTGGGGGTAAAGCATGTAAACCAATTACAAATCCTATTTTTATTTTACAGAAAAGAAGTGTAAGAATTATCACTAGAAAAGATTATAGGCATCCATCAAATACATTGTTTTATCAGCTGAAGATATTAAAATTCTATGACTTGGTTGATTATAATATTTTACCGTTTATGTATAAGGCTCACAAAAAAACATACTACCTTTAGATATCCAAGTAAATGTTGTTCAAAAGGAAACTGGTTATTATCTAAAGGGGATAGAGCTGTTTGTGAAGCTGTGGTTTCATACCAGTTTGAAGGAGCGGTCTAGTATAATTCAGGGAATAGGATTGTGGAATGGTCTGAAGGACGATGTTAAAACTGCCAGATCTATGTACATATTCAAGAAAATGTTAAAAGTTAGTTTTCTGAAGGAATATGGAAACATATAATGTGTATCTATACAAATTGTTGTTTGAGTTGATGCTTTTATTTACCTTTGTTGTTTTTGTAAATTACTTTTGTTTGAATATATTCTGTGGGAAAAGGGGCAGATATAAGATTTATTATTCTTCTGCTGCCTTTTTTTTATTTTTTAACTGTATTTTTGTTTTCTATTGAATATAGTTATTGTGTTTTTAATGGCATGAATACATTTCTAAATAAATCAAATTTAAGGAAATATTAACTGGGGCAGTAGTTGTATGAAAATGCACATGTGGAAGGAAATGGTTCAAACGAACTTAACTTTTTGGATTCACAAAGTTTGAAATGTTCCTGCGCATGGCTCAGTTACAAATAGGCAGAGGCTAAAAGTTAAGACATTTAAAATATTTGGAATAAAATATATGAAGTTCAGAAACCATCCTACTGAGAGCTCAATGTTGCCCTCTTCTGACAAGCATTTTATATAGTGCAGCAGAAACTGTCAGTATGTGGCTAAAGTAGTTGAGTTTATCTTATTGTCATCAGTCTCAACTTAGAACAGGTTTTATGTAAAATAAAAGTCAGTGCCTGTGGGTTGAATTTGCAAAACACACATAAAAAGTCTGGCACAGATGATAAAATGTTATAGCAACCTGAAAAATCCCAAAACATGCAAGTTGTTTTTGCAAATGGTCCAACATGACAATCTGTAAGATGACCTGAACCCTCAAAAGGTTTCTTTACTGTGGGCGTCCTACAATCCTCAGCTAAATTCAGTACGTGTCAATATAAAATGATCAGCCCATCTTTAAGGTCATTCACACGTGCATGCAGGGTTAATAATTTGACTGAGGTACGTTTTGGTGCGCTGTGCTCTGAAACGAGAAATCCAGATACTGTAGGTTGTGCAAATCAAATAAAGATAAGGTTTGACACAACATAGACCTCCAAAGATTTTCTAAATGCATCGGATGATGATGGTGCAACAGCACGGGATCAACCCACATTTAGCGAACATTTAAACAGCAGTTTGCTCTCATGGCTTTGCACTGCACAGCTTCCTGTCTTCCACCACTGCTCAGGAGCAGCCGTCCATCCGAAACCATGCAGTCCACCGATGGCAAATTCTACCAAAAGAGCCTGATTTTGACTCTGAAACGATACAGCTCAGCAGTCAGCGACATGGAGAGGACCGTTCTCCTGCCGAGCCTGCTGCGGGACGTGCCCTCGGAGTGCGAGGCAACCGAGGAGAGCTGCAGAGATCTGTATTCCAACTTCTTGATGCTCAAGGCCATCCGAAACACGGTGGAGAGCAGCCTGGTGTCCCTGGACGAGCACAAGGCCAAGAACGCGGCGCTCGCACCGGAGACTCTCTTGGACGCTGATCCTGAAGCACTCTTTCGGTTCCACCTGAGAGGACTGTTTTCTGTGATGAGTGATCTCACGAACCAAAGCAAATGCCTCATTGAGAAATACTTGGACATAATTGGAGTGGCAAGACATTAAATTGGCATACAATTTCTGGTGTTTGGAAAACACGTCAGCCGGCTGAACTATTTTCATTCAATGACCCTAAACTTCTGTTGAAAATGGAATAAATGTGCTTTGCCAAAACTGATCACTTGTACCTCATTTTTTGCTAATTACAATAGCTATTCAAATATTGCCATGAAGATTAAGACGTTTTCTAGACTTCTTATGATTTATGAATAAACCCACCCAATTAAAGCTGTTGTCACTAAAGAAAAATTCAGTCAGAAAATGTATATATTTTTTTATTTTTAATTTACATGTGTTTTTACAAACAGGGTTCTCCAGCCATTACAGTTTTCACATCCTCTTTTCCTTTCATTTTCTCCTCTCATCAGCCACTGACACTTAGCGGATGGGACAGAATGGCTCAATGATCTCGGCATAGGTCCTTTTTTCTGGTAGGATAAAAGAAGAAGAATAAAGACTTTATAGTGCATAAAAGCAGACAACTATGTTTCAAGGCCAACATGCTACAGATCTGTGGTCAGAACATGATTTAATACTCAGTAAATAAAAACACAGAATATAAAACATTAAGCATAAAAATGTTTACAATTTTAGGGTAAATTGCATCTTACAGCCTTTGAGCACAATGATAATATACAGTACATATAACAAGCCCATGTGCCAGCTACATACTCCTCTGTTTGAGCACTAACCCCACCCCCCCACACACACAACCAAATACTAAAAAGCTTGACTTACGTTTTTGTGGAAATCTCTCTGGATGGAGTTTCATGTATTCCTCCACGTCTCGATCCATTTTGGCATAAACGTAAGATGCGTACTTTGAAACATGATAGCCGCAAAACCAGCCAATTGTTGCCAAAAGAACTTGTCGATGAACACCTAAAAAATAAATGTGAACAGATTCAACTCAACACATTGGGTACGACACAGAACAAATAAGCTCTTACAAACAAGGTAATTTTGAACGTTTAGTAAGAGCAAAACGTGAGTCAGCTTCATTGTTGAGGGGTGACGACATGCACCACGGTCCCACTGTGACTCGTTACAGAATGATTCTGAATATCCCACTTGAACATAAATATTTCCAAAACTAAAAATCCATCCATTATCTTTTACCCGCTTCTTCCATTGTGGGTCACGGGGGTCGCCGGTGCCCATGTCCGGCAATCATCGTGCGAGGGGCAGGGTACCTAAGCCCATTTTATAACTGTCTATTGTTCTCATTGTTATCCATTGTCGTCATCTTTGTTAAGAAATCAGGTCTCTGTTGTAAATGAGTCCCGAGGCTCAATGGGATTAACCTGTATAAATAAAGGTTGAATTAATATTTTGCTTTACTGTTTTAATTAAAGTCATTACTTTTTAGTATTTGTATTTATTTGTGCTGTTTATTTCCAGAATTCAAATGAATGTGAATATATTTATATATATTTGGTACACTTTTAGTATTTTCTTATAAAGAATGAAGACATGTGGGAGTAATAGTAACAATATACACATACAAACAAAACCAGTAGCAGCCCGTATCACATCTGTTATGTCATTAGAAAACCTAGAACTAAGATCACTGTTCTAAGGCAGAATATTATACGTGAATATATAAATATGCAGTAAATTTCCAATGATGTAGCATTATGCGCCCCCCTCCCCAACACACACACACATTACCCGTTAAATTAACAAAATTACTAACTGCATATTCAACTCATAAACGCATTACACGTATTCAATAAAACCACTGAATTGGTTTACAGTGCATTTAATGTTGATGTCTGATTTTCTCTGGAGAGACAAACAGCTAAATGCTAACCTGATCTCAGCGGCGGCCTCTGATTAAAACCATTATCAAGCATCGCGGTGCACCAACCCAACATGCCCAGATACACCGAATTAACGTTCGCAATTCCCGGAGGAGGGAGAGACTTCCCCTCGTCTGGAATTAACCCCATAGCGATGAGATCAACCTACTATTTGCGCAAATAGCTGTCCGCGATCTATCGGTTAAACTACTACCTTCCGTAGAAAGTCAAGGACGCGGTGTGTAACCGAATGAAACGTCCGGGCGCAACAATTGAAAAACCGTTGCAGTTCCACCTAACTTGTTTCCTAGCAACGAAGGCTAGACAAAAACCCCTAGCTTCCTGCAGAGAGCTAGTACGCGGATAAATCTGTGCTGTCAGGACTTTTTCCTACATCCCGACAGATTAATTGTGCTGCGGTGATTATATGGTATACCAGCGGTAAATAAAGCAAAGGCAATGGTGGTAAACATGACAGAACAAACTGTCTTTTTTTTTTTTTTTTACGTTTGCGGCAGAACAGAAAGGCGCACAATTAAGTCTATGCGTTATTAAATGCGTTGGAGTCAAACTTGGCGAATACGCAAGTGGATGTAAAGCTAATGACATCATTGAATGCATCTCCCTCCTCTTCCTCCCTCCTCCTCCTTTATCAGACGGGCTGCCGCTGCTACTGGGCTGCCGAGGACACGCAGCTCACAGCCGGGGGGATAATGCCCTGCCCAGCAGTGGCTTTGATTTTTTGAGGAGCTGACCTATGCATAACAAGTAGTGTTAGGTCCGGGGATACCCCCGAGTTTTTGGTAAGTGCAAACTATTTCCTGCCTTGATTCGCTGGGTAGACTTTGTTTCCCCCCCTCCTCCTGCATCTGCAGATAGTGCCAAAATGGCTAGGATCGCACGGTAGCTCGTTCTGCTAGTAGCTACTGTTGCTAGCTGCGCCTTAGTAAGATAAATGATTATTGACAAGAAGTGTATCCTCTAAGTTAAGAGTAAACAAGAGCTGGGGCCTTTAGTTTAGACTTTTCCCGTATCGATGTCTGAAGGGAGGAGAGATGAACGCGGCTCGACGTTTTTTCTATTTGCATGGTTTCATCTGGTTGAAATGTCATGGATCTGAGTCTTCTTGCAAGCAACAGCTGCTACACATGGGGCAAACTATTTTATGCAGTCATCATAACGGTCTTACTAACATGTTGCATTTTTAAAATGTTTTCCCCAAATGATTGTGAGTTCATTCCATGTATTTTTGAATTGCATACAATTTCTGTTAAGTTGTGAAACACTTCCCCCCCCCCACCCCCTCAATATTTAAAGTTAAAGCTCTTTGTGTAGTATGAGTCAAATCGCACAGTATTGCAAGCTCGTTACTGACCTTGTTAGCATTAGAAATGAGAATACAGCAGTGCTGTTACAAGAATTTTGTTAAACTGAGACCGTCCATCCATCCATTTTTTCATTTATGATTGGGTTGAAGGGGCATTAGACTCAGGAGGTAAACCTCCTGCACCCCTCTCCTCACTGACACTCTCCAGCTCCTCCTGGGGGATCCCAAGGCAAACCCAGGCCAAAGAGAATATTCCTCTATTTGCCCAAGGGTCTCCTCCCAGTGTCCGGAAAACTTCTTCCAAAGGGAGTTACCAAGGAGACTTTCTAATCAGATGCCATAACACCTCTCCTTCCAGTGCAGAGAAGCAGTGGATTCACTCTTGAGCTCGCCCCCCTCCCCAGATGACAAAGAATATTTCTAGGGTGTGGCCACCCTACAGAATAATCTCATATTTGCTTGTATTCAACGTCCTGTTCTTTTAGTCATAATCCATACTTCAAGACTATAAAGTGAGGGTTGAAACATAGACGGACCAGTAAGTTGAGCGCTTTGCCTTTTGACGCTGCTCTTTCTTCACCACAACAGACCGGAGCAATGCCCTCATTACTAAAGATGAGGCACTCTTCCATCGGTCCATCTCTTTATTCATCATGATGTTACTCATGAGCAAAGCGCCCAGGTACTTGAACTGCTGTGCGTGAAACTGCCCCAGTGCATGCTGCAGCTCGTGGCCTGTAGACACCAATAGAACCATGTCATATGCAGAAAGTAGAGACCAGACCCCGAAGTTCCCAAACCAGACACGCTCCTCTCAAGAACTGCATGTTGAGATCCTGTCTATGAGCACCACAAACAGGGTTGGAGATGAGGGACAGCTTTGGAGAAGTTCAACCTGTACCTGGAACGAGCTCAGCTGTTCAGAGGTCGTACAGAAACTGAGACCTGAGAAACTTCAACATCATAACAATCTTTTTACCCTTTTTTTTTAACATTCCAGTAGAAAAAAAATAACTCGAGATTAACTTCACGCTAAAGATCCAAAGCAAGTTATATATTCTTCATGGTTCTAAAAATTGGTAGAAGTTGATTTAGGTGAAATGCCACGTGCGATTGAAGTCCTGAGGATGCTGCCTTGTGTGCCATTTTCACAACAGCTGTGAAACGACCATCTCTTCATTTTAACAAGTATTTAAATGTTTTTTCTTCACAGATGAGAATGAGCATGGAAGATTATGACTACCTGTTTAAAATAGTTCTCATAGGAAATGCTGGAGTCGGGAAAACATGTCTCGTCCGGCGTTTTACTCAGGTTTGCATTTTACTTTGTTGTTGTAGTTCTCAAATACCCAAATGTGAGCATTCAATTTATATATTGATTGTAAATTTTAGGGCCTTTTCCCACCTGGACAAGGGGCTACTATTGGAGTAGATTTCATGATTAAAACTGTGGAAATCAAAGGGGAGAAGGTCAAAGTACGTCGGAATTGATTACAGTGATGTTGGAAAGTGTGTGGCCTGCAATAATTTGTACTCATGTTGTTTACTGCCTTTTCCAGTTACAGATATGGGATACAGCTGGACAGGAGCGATTTCGCTCCATTACTCAGAGTTATTACCGCAGTGCCAACGCCCTTATTCTCACATACGACATTACCTGTGAGGACTCCTTCAGGTGCCTTCCAGAGTGGCTGAGGGAGATTGAGCAGTATGCTAACAACCAAGTGGTGACTATATTAGTCGGTAAGAAAATTCCTACTTTTTAATGAATAGCCTTTTTTTTTGTTTGTGACACGCCTCATTGTTGAACAGATTTATCAAACATCAAATTATTGTCTTGCTTTGTGATTTCTTTGAAATGTTTGCTCCTTCTTTCACAAAGTCTTTGCTGAAGTCCACAAACAGGCACACGTACACCTCCATTCCCATCTGTTCCATTTCAAACACGGCACTGTCCAGTCAGACTGCTGCTTCCAATTTATTGTAATAAGAAACCAATCTTTAGTTGTTTTGTTTGTTGGAGACTGCCTGAAGTCAGTCACCCTATTATTATTATCCACCTGAAAAGGGTCTTGCTCTTCCATCAACTTGTAATGCGGCCCGAACCGCAATGTCTACCCCCACAAATTTTATATCGGAACGACTGGCCCGGCACCGTGATGTGTGCTTTTACTTTTATTGGAATTTCAATTTACCCTGGAGAGGTAATTTTCAAACAAAGACACAATTTTTCTCATTGAAAAACACCAACTCTTAACAGCTTCTAACTGCCGCAGTGACGTCACATGACCTAGAGGGCAGAGGTCGCTGAACAAAACTCTGTCATCGAACAAACCCTTCCAACACTTCTTTTAAGATACACATACAGTATTCCCTCGATTTTATCGCGGGGGTTACCTTCCAGACACCCCGCGATAGGTGAAAAACTGCGAAGTAGGAACGTTATATTTATTTTAGTATTTATATGTCTATTGTTGTCTGTGTTCTTTGTTTAAAACAGGTCTTTCTTGAAAATGAGTCCTCAAGGATCAATGAGACTAACTTGTATAAATAAAGGTTGAATGATTATATATTTTAAGGCTTTATAAACCCTTCCCACATTCTTGCAATGTTCTAAACTCTTAAACCTACGCAATTTTAACATATGTATATATGTACTGTACAGTACTGCAAAATTGTATATGGGTACTCAGCAGCTCTGCAGACCAGCAGCTCAGTTCTGGTTTGGCAGACCTATCCTGTAGCATGACGGAGCCCACCGCCTCGTCCACATTGATGTGCACGTGCTGCCTCTCCAGGAAGGACACTCCTCACGCGAGACTGTCCAGGAAGTAGTCCACCACCTCAGCCCGGGTCCAGACCAGCACCGCGGTGACCAGAACTAGGCCGAACCCCACCGCCATCTGCATGATTCCTGCCCCCCCTAGGATCAACTTGAAGGAGTTCAGCTTCAGGATTTTGCGACTTTCCTGCCAGTTCTGTGAGCTGAATAGATCGATCGTTACTTCTGGCTGTGTGTTGCAAAACGTTCCCTCCATTGTTGCCACTTTAGCAGAAAGCAGTGTTCGGGAGCACTGTTGGCTTCTGGGCCATGTAGTTGTTTTGACTTGTGTTACAGTGTAGACTTATTGAAAGAAAACTACAAAATTGTGACACCTGTCCAAAGTATTTTTTGTTTGGGTTTTTTGTCTTATTGATTGGTTCCTGCTCCTGTCCGCGAGTAATACTGAAGTTGACAATCGTGTGTCGTGTACAATCTTGCGTTGGAAAAACAGAGAAAAGGCGAGTCCGCCAAAGTCGAACCGGAAAGTAACCCTTGCTACTCCGTGGTTCGTTTTTCGCGGACTCGCTCCATCGCAGTTTTTCAAGGTAAGACTGCACATGACCCACAATTGGCTGATTGATGGATGAGCTGCACAATCGGCATGGAATTTTTATTTAAAATAAATTATTTTAAATGATTTAGCAACTCTCTGCAGCCCACACCGCAGGATAAGCTTCTTCCTGTAGCTGATCAGCTGATCTCTGTGCAGAGAGGAGAAATGGGCGTGGCTGAGCGCTTGCAGGTGGCAGGGAGCTGAAATCATGACATTCTGTGCTCTTTTAGAGCGTTTAGAAACATTGTTTAGAATATTGCAAGAGTGGGGTAAGGGAAAATGCTTATCTATCTATATCTATATATATAGATATAGATAGATAGATTGATATATATATATATATATATATATATATATATATATATATATATATAAAAACTTAGGCATCTTTGTCATCTAAATTTTAAAGTGGTCGCAACGTACCCTTCAAAGTTTCTCCAGGATCTTTCTAGTTTACTAAAACATTTGACATGTTTTGGTTTGTGTATTTCAGGAAATAAAATCGATCTGGCAGACAAGAGGGAGGTTCTCAGGCAGAGGGCTCAAGACTTCGCTCAGGCTCAGAGCATGCTGTATCTGGAGACGTCGGCCAAAGAGTCTGACAACGTCGAGAAACTTTTCCTCGACCTGGCGTGCGAACTCATCCGTGAGGCCAAACAGAATAAGCTTGATAACAATGACACTGCCCCGATGCCCGGCGAGGGTAAAACCATCAGCTATTTGAACTGCTGCAGTCTGAATTAGAGGAAGCTCAGCTGCCTGGTCATGGTAACACAGTAGCCATTGACTGTAGAACCTGGGTGGCTGAGCCCCAATGCCTCCATCCTATTAAGATGGCATAAAGCCGCCACTTAGTTTGGTAATTCTCAGTCTCATGCCTCTTTTAGGCTGTACAAGGAAGCTAGTCAATTTTAGTTTTTTTAAAATTTACTATCATTGAGACAACTCTTCACTGGAATAGGAAGTATTTGTCTGATACTTTCTGGAATCTTAACTAGGGCTTCATTTTATCTCCATAAATGGTGAAATGGCAGGATATCTTCGTTTGGGCTTTAGGATCCATTTTTCATCAAACATCAATATTCACCAGCAGTATTATGAGAGCAAAAAGCTCTGCCAGGTATTTTGTTACAAGGCTCTCCAAGTTGGCATGTTTCAGGATATTTGGAGGTTATCAGTTATGTTTACAAAAACATTTTTATTTTTAATTTGCAAAGCTTAATCAAGTTGCAAAAACAAAAAAAGCCTTGAAAATGTACCCGTCATTCTGTTTCTATGGAGCTTGTTCTGTTCAGAGAATCACTCAGTGTTTTTAGCTTCGTCATTTTTGGATCAGTTTTGCACCGCTCATTTCATACTGTGAAACAGTTTTTTTCCTAATGAAGTTTTTCACTTGCTGCTAGAATATGTTTTTAAGCCAACTAATATGAACTGAAACACGTTAAGATACTACAGTATAGTATGACGCATCTATTTTAATTTTTTAGTGTTTTGACAGTGCTTGTGATAGTTGAATTAATTTGAAGCAGTTGGAATTTTATCAAAAGAACCTGTATGTAGTTTATTCAACTAAAATATTTTTTGATTGTCAGCTGTTTGTTTTTGTCATCTGTAGACATGATTACTCTTGTATTTGTTGCTGCTGCCTAGTCATGAACATTGAATGGCTTTGTCCATGTATTTCAATATAATTTTTTGTATTTGCTATGCTTTTCTTTGGTAATTTTCCTTAATTGTTCAGCATGGTAGTGTCTAATATTATTTTTCATTTATTTGCCATAACTGCAGTCTGCTGTATTGCACAATGCTATATACTGCACACCTGTTTATTATTTCTTTATTGTAACATTTAATCTTTTGTTGTACAGATGTAGTACATATTTGCACTCTTTTTTTTAATATTGTACTATCAGTATTTTTATTTTTTGTTAAAATGGTGAGCATTCTGTTTTGCCTTGTAACATAGATTTAATTGTGGTTACTCATCCTTGCATCTTCCTGTCAACTCAAAGTGGGAAAAAATGATGAAAATGTTGCCGGTATGTTGTGCTTTTTTCCATTTTGTGTACAAAATAATCCTGAACAAACTGTATAACATTAAACAACTCCACTAATTATTGTGTATTACCCTGTCTTATTAGAGGTTGGGTCTGATTTCAGTAAACTGTTGAGGTATAGAACAAAAGTAATTTTTATAAGTTTTGCTTCAAAGGAGCCAGACTATTAAAATAATAATAATAAAAAAAATAGGTATAAAGCTTAGTTATTCAGTTTTTCTTGAATATTAAAGCTTTGACTAGCCAATCCTAAATGTTCTTTGGAATACATACAGTATGTATAGTATGTTATAGGCATTAATATTTAAAACAAAGTATTTGTGCATTTTAAAGGGGTAGTCAGAATGTTGCTTACTTCTTGTAACTTCTAAAACCTAAATATAATTTAGTTTCTAGTTTTGATCATAATTCACAGTGTTATCACCCAACCTTTGCACGTTTAACATTTATGGAAATCTTATTTTGAAGGCCCTACCGGAAGTACATATCACATCACGTGACGTTTTCACCGCCACTTAAACTTGCTAGTCTTACGTGTTCCACATCTTTATTGTTTACACAACTACAGCAAAAGTAAGACGAAAGGAAGTGTTTTCTTCGAGCGTAGATAGACCATATTTTTAAATCTAAATTTAAGAACTTTGTGGTTTCCGGTATGTCAAGCGCTTATGTTTTTATTTACTTCCGGTATTTGCCGCGTTGCACTAATTTCAATCATTATTCATTCAGTTCATTTTTCAGTAGTTTATTATTTCCTCTAGTATTTTAGTAAACGTTATTCAATGTTTTATTTTATTATTAGTGGACTAATTGTCTCTGTTTTTTTCTTGAGACCACTTCGAGAGTTTTATGTGGCCTAATAGCGCCCCGAAGAGGATTTTTTTTTTTTTTTTCAAAGACGCGGCTTCACCGTGGTAACTTAAAACTCAAACTCCCATCAAGCATTGCGAGTCTTTTACTGTACGAGCCATCTGCTTTGTGTGTACATCCCCGGATATCTGTGTCTATAGTTTATCAAAGTAATTAAAATGTTGGGAAGACGTTTAACTTGAAGTCTGGTGATCATCAAGGACCACCGTTAGCTCGCATTTAGCTCTCGTGCTAAATTTAGCTTACAAGCTGAATGGCAACACCTCTCTTAAATCTGCTGACAGGAGGAATCTCACTTCCTTTTTGCTCCTCGGGATAAGTAATGCAAACACAGCTCTGATCATGCACTCGCGTTAACAGTAAGCTGAAGATTAAGAGACTCCCTGTGATTTACAGTAGCTGGATCATGGCTGACATGAAGAAGACGCGGTGTTTGGGCAGAGTTGCAGCTGCCTGCATGTTCATCTTGACTTTTGCTTGTTTGCACGTGACTTGCCTAAAGCCGCAACTTTTCACCAGACTGGGAGAGCTGCGTTACTCCACGGAGCCACCTATAAGCTATAAAACATTGTACTTTGACCAAAAGGTGAGTTAGACATTTTTCTTTTCAACTGTGCTTATTTTTTTTTAACATGTATACAATTTATACTGTATGTGTTGCTGCTTGTTTCCTCTTTTACTTATTTCTCTTTCATTTCTCCAGTACTTTCATTTGCACTTTTTGAAAACTATTCAATGCAAAAGAAACCTTATTACACTTGAAAAATAGTGCATATACAGTATATCAAAATATAATGCAACTAGACTACTTTTTTGCACAGTATGTATGTATGTGTATGTATGTCATTTACTATGTTTTATTGTTTGCTTGATACAAATAACAGCACCACTTGCTCTTTCTAAACCTCCATTTGCACTTAACTCTATAGCAGTTCATGTGTTGTGTCTGCAGACAATACTTGTTTCCATCTGGCTTCCTGTAGTGAAGGGAGCTCTGTTCCTGCCAGCACAACAGTAACCATCCTTCCTGGCTCTGAGCCTAAAGAGGTCTCCGGGGCCCAGTGAAAATGAAACGCGTTACCTCACGGGCGGTTTGAAAGATCTTCATTCAGCCTTCACATTTCCTCTTACTTTGTGGAGATTCAGATTGCTATGATGAGTGGCGTGTGTTGGTACATGGCACTGCTGCTGTAGTCTAAACAAGAAACCGGTGGCTACAAGATTAATGTAAACATACAACCCCCCCCCCCCTCCCCGTCCCATCTTATATGCACCTACGCCCATACAACCATACACAATGCAGATGCTATTTAGTGCTTTTATCTTTTTTTTTTTATTTGAGTAGCACTATGAGATATTCTTTTTTCTTCTAGGATTACAAAAACACTATTTAAAAGTACATTTTCTATTAGTAGAAGCACAAAATGTTAGTGTTATAAGAGTTTTAATTTTGCGGCAGCTGTGGCTGAGTGGTTAGAGCAGTCGCCCTCCAATGGGAGAGTTGGGGGTTCGATTCCACCAGCAATCACATGCTGAAGTGTCCCTAGGCAAGACACTGAACCCGTCATTGCCTCTGATGTGTGTCCCATCGGTGAATGAATGTGATCTAAAGCTCTGATGAGTGGGGAATACCATACCACTTTTTTTTATAAAGCACATAAAAACAGCAGCAAGGCCAATCAAAATACTGTACTGTACAAACAAGAGGACACATAATAAAATACATAAATCAACAGAGGTTTTAAAAAAAGAAGAAAATAAACTATAAAAATGACTAAGTTAATAAAAACAAAACAAGGTTGAAATCAACTCAGACTGGGTCAAAGACCATGGGGGAAAAAAGTTTTTTTTTTTTTAAATGAATAAATAAAAATTTTAAATCGCTAGGAGAGGCAGCCCAACGTGCAGTGACAAATCATTGCACAGTTTTGAACCTGCAACAGAGAAGGCTTTTTCACCTTGTGTGCATGGAACCATTAAAAGCATGTGATCATATTAATAACTTTAAAAAAAAGGGGGGGGGGGGGTGTTTTCCTTTTGTATGTTAGATTTTTTTTTTTTATTAAGGATCAGATAAAGTAAGATTTATCATATCACTTTATATTATTTAGTAAAAATTGTAGCTGATGCTTGATTGAGCGAACAGCTTGTGAAATGGAGAAATTAATTGACACCGTGGCACAAAGATGGAGATAGTATTGTTTGTGCTGACAATGCTCCACATCTGTTCCAACCCACAGCATCCTGTCTAATCAACCAAGCTGACAAGAAGACCAAGATCGTTTCCTTTCCTCCTACACCCCTCGGTCTTGTCTCATGTGGATTTCTTGTTATCTAATCATTGATAAATGCTGCACTTCTTCATGAGAAGTACTGCTAATTAAATCCCTGTTATCCTCCTTTTCAATACCAGCGGCAGATTGGCCACTATCTATAAGCACTTACTAATCGTGCAGCCTTTTCTACACTTTGTCGTACAAACGGGTGTGAGGGGAGCGCCAAGTAATTCAGTTGTCCTCAGGAAATCCTCTCCAATGCAATCTGCCTCCAGACAATGAATGGAAGTGTCCTTTAGCATCCTTCAAATTAACTGCTGTAGTCCTCTGGAGCTGGTGCTTCAGTTGTTTACTTTAAAATGTCCTTTTAGCTGGAAAACAAATGCAGCCTCTTGTGCTGTGGAATAGTTAACACACAGGTCAGGTGGTTGGTTGTGCAGCGTTTGGGCTGAATTTAAATTAAATTGAAGGCAAATCCCGAGGAGCTGCCTGCTGCAGCCACATGGTGGCACTACGAGTCAGGGTCTGGGGATGTTATAAAACCAGATTCAAAAGGTGTGTGTGTGATATGCATACTGAGTGAATAGTCAGTCACATGCTTTTTTGCCAAAACTTCATGTTTTAAGTGTTTTCCTTTAGATCCTAGTTTTATTATTGCACTCCAATGAAGGCGAAGACGGTGAGAATTAGTTTCCCCTTTGTGTTTACTTGTTTACACTGTTAGCAAAATATCTCATGAACCCCAGGATAGATTTGAATGAAAGACTAATCATGTTTAGCATCTACAACTGATTCACTTTCGCAGTCAATCCCATTCAAGTTGGCTACCACGGCCAAGAGGTCTTAGTAAACACACAAAATGGCTTTAACTTAGTTTTGCAGCTATTCAGATAAATTGTGCATGGTAGTAGCTGATAGTTACCATGAAGTTAGAGAGGACATGGAGGTAGTTGGAGTGAGGACAGGATGCAGAGGACAGCGTGAGATGGAGGAGGATGACTCGCTGTGGCGACCCCTGGAGATGGAAAAGCCAGAAGAAGTAGCTGATAGTTACTCCCATGTTATTCTCTGAGCACATCTTGCACAATATTATTGCATGAGATATCACATTTATTAGGTGGACCAAGACAGCTATAACTTCATCCCTTCTTGTTATAAGATGATTGTCTTTTACGTCAAGAGTTTTAAACTGAAGAGGGCGATATTCATTGTTTGAAAGAAAGCTAGGCCTTTAATTGAAACATTTCTTGTGCTGGAATGGTTTGTTTTAAAATCATACATAAGTGAATTCCCCTCCATCCATCCATTATCTTTACCCGTTTGTTCCATTTTGGGTCATGGGGGTCGCTGGTGCCCATGTCCAGCAATCACTGTGCGAGGGGCGGGGTACACCCTGGACGGGTCGCAAGTCCATCGCAGGGCCACACAGAGACAAACAACCATTCACTCTCTCACTCACAACTAGGGACAATTTAGAATTACCAATCAGCCTAACATGCATGTTTTTGGTCTGTGGGAGGAAACCGGAGTACTCGGAGAAAACCCACGCATGCACGGAGAGAACATGCAAACTCCACCCAGAAAGGCCCCTGGACCGGGGTTTGAACCAGGGACCTGCTCGCTGAGAGGCAGCAGCTCTACCAGTTGCGCCACCGTGCTGCCCTGAATTCCCCTCATTAAGGTTTATTCTTTGATAAACCTAAAAAAAAAAATCACAACATTAAAGTAAACGTTTTTTTAGTTTTTAAAGAAAGTGACAAAACCAGCTGTTCAGAACATTCTGCTAAACTTTAGCTAGCCAGTGAAAAGTGCCCTGGTGCCAAACTGCTCAATGCTTCCTTTAAACTGTCTCATGGTCCCCTCAGCCTCACAAAAACACTGCCAAGAGTGAAGGAGTCAAGGCTTGAATGAATACATTGAGGCCCCAGAATCTTTTTGCTGTCACTGGCTCAAAAAAAAAAAAAAGAAGCTGCCTCCTTTGTGTCCTCTGAGGAGGGAAGAGAGCGACGATGGGGGTAAAAACAAAACAGAAACATTTTGTGTTGAGTGTTGGGGTTGTTTCAAGGGGTGGACAACTCTGAAGTCTCATGGGGTTGTCTTCTCAGTGAAGCTGCTGTTCTTCCTCGTGCTTTTGTTCAATGGAGAACACAAGAAATATGCCTGAGAGGGGAAGATACTCCAGAATCCCCGAGGTTTTATGAAAGGCTATTCCAGAGCTCATCTAAAGTGGAACTAATGTGGCATTCCTTAAAAAAAAGCTCCAGCATTTTTCTAAACAAATTGGGGCTAATTACTTCAGGATCCACAGTCAGTACTGTGGCTTGAAACTTTTCAGGTGCATTTTCTAAGACCTTGTGTTGCTCAGTTTTAAAACTGATTAGATTTTCTTTTATTTGTTTTGACCACCTATTCCACACCATGTCATAAAGTTAATTACTGGTCTGTTTTTCTTTGTTGCAGATTGATCATTTTGGATTCCTCCAAGACGCCACCTTCAAACAGAGATACCTTGTAGCTGACAAACACTGGCATCAGCCCGATGGACCCATTTTGTTCTACACCGGCAATGAAGGCGACATCACCTGGTTCTGCAACAACACTGTAAATATCCAGCTGTTCCCCTGAATTACACATATCCTCCAGCCCAGTGCAACAACCTACTACTGTTTTCTCTTCAGGGCTTCATGTGGGAGGTTGCAGAGCCGTTGGGTGCCATGCTGGTTTTTGCTGAACATCGCTACTATGGAGAGTCTTTGCCATTTGGGAAAGACTCTTACAGCGTAAGTGAATTCTCATTAGAATTAGAATCAGGCTTTCTAGTTTATATATCTAAAAGTTTACTCAATAGCTGAGCATAATTATCAGTCTAAATAACTTTAGCACCCAGGGTTAAAAGTATCTTTTGGGTGCCACATACTTTAGAAACACTTCCCACTCTTTCATTGCAGGACAGTAAACACCTGAACTACCTGACTTCAGAGCAGGCTCTTGCAGATTTTGCAGTTTTGATCCAAAGCCTGAAAAGTACATTACCCAAGGCTCAGAACAGTCCTGTCATCACCATTGGAGGTTCCTATGGAGGGATGCTCTCTGCCTGGTTCAGGATGAAATACCCCAATGTAGTCATTGGGTAAGATACTCATTTGCACATTTGTCTTTTTTTTTTTTTACAGCTCAAATAATGTTAAGTCCTAGATATGATTTCTTTGGTTTTCTGTAGTAGGATAATGGATGTTATGTTTTGAATAAAAAAAAAAAAATAGAACCAGCTCTTCTCCTTTTTTGCATTTCAGAGCTTTGGCATCTTCTGCACCAATATGGCAGTTTCCTGGTATGGTGCCCTGCGGAGATTTCTACAAAATAGTAACTCAAGATTTTGCCAAAAGTGGCTATAACTGTGATGCAAACGTCAGACGATCATGGAAGGCTATTAATAATGTCTCCTCCACTGGTAAGTCGTCAAGGGCTGATTTATGTGTAGGAAATGTGTTTGGTCATTGAAATGGAAGCAATATGTTCAATTATTTTGTTTTACACTAGCAATTTAAGTTAATATGCAGTTATTTTCACTTGGCTTATTGCACTGTGATGATCTACTGAGAATAATATATTTGAGGTGGATGAGTCCGGGGCTTAATTTGTAAACCGATCAATGCCTGAAAGCAAATAGTGGGTGGGCCGGTTGGGGGGTGGGGTTTAGGGCTCCTTCCCTATACTTTTTTTAATAAAGTAGATGTGGTTTCCTGCATTTTGGTGTATTTTAGCGGGTTGGTAAACATCTATGCTTACCTACATTTGTAAACGCATCCTACCCCCCCCCCCCCC
>NC_056503.1:42001958-42004835 GCF_014905685.2 Nematolebias whitei
ACCTGAAATATTTCAGTTGGTGTGCAATGAATCTGAAATATATGAAAGTTTCATTTTTATCATTACATTATGGAAAATAATGACCTTTATCACAATATGCTAATTTTTTGAGACGGACCTGTATATGACAATTTAAGTGTGAGTGCAAAATGATTAATTCCATGTACAGTGGTCACTGCAGTGGACAGTTATTTGAAAGCCATTTCCTTGTATATAAATGGGTTTTATGTTATAAAATATGAGCAAACTTTTTTTGTTTGTTTGTTTTTTTTTGTTAACTAGTTTGTTTAGAACCCACTCCTCTTTAATCAGATTTCAGTGAATAAGTTTTCGAACATTTTTGGACTTTTGACATTTTAGGGTGGCTCAGTTGGTAGAGCTGTTGCCTCTCAGTGAGAAGGTCCCTGGATTGAATCCCGGCCGGTGCCTCTGTGGGTGGAGGTTGCATGTTCTCTCTGTGCATGTGTGTGTTTCCTCTGGTTTCCTCCCAAAGACCAAAAACATGCATGTTAGGCTGACTGGTAACTCTCAGGGCTATTCTATTAAACTGCTGGGGGGGGGGGGGTGTGTTACAGTTCATTCATTCAACCTTTATCAACCTTTATTCATACACGGGGACTCATTTGGAAGAGGGACCAGTTCCTGAATGTCAGCTGCTCAGGGGCCAGACATCCAGCAGTTAAAGTCATAATGTAAAGAAACTAAGTATTGAACTGAAGCATTGAATCAAAAAATGCAATAAACACAACCCAAACCTAGAACACCCCCCCCCCCCCCCAATTTTATTTTAATTTTTTAATTTTAATGAACTCATTGTTAGGTCAGACTGAAGTCACCCGTGGTCCGGAATTGGCCCAAGGGCCACCATTTGAAAAGCTCTGACTCTAAATTGTCTCTAGGTGTGAGTGAGAGAGTGAACGTTTGTCTCGTTTGTCTCCATGTGTCCCTGTGATGGACTTGGACCTGTCCAGGGTGTCCCCCACCTCTTGCACAGTGACTGCTGGATATGGGCACCAGTAACCCCTGCCACCCAAAAAGGAAGAAGCAGGTAAAAGATGATGGATGGATAGCAAAAAAGGCATGAATGCATTTACTCAAGATTTCCACTAGATGGCAGTAATGCTCCACAGGAGAGCCAGCCCACCACTCCCTTCCAGGCAGACATGATGTGTGGTATTTTTGATGTAATTGTGTGGTATGAACTGAGTGCTTCCTCAGATGTCTCTTCTCAAAATAAATATAATTTTAGCAGGCTGAAGAGGAATGAATGGTTGCTAAACGCGGTTTTAAATCTGTTATTTTTCCAGCTTCGGTTCAAATGGATTCCCACTCAGCTCTGTCAGAAAGCTCAGTCTCGTGGGCACAAGAATATGACGCTGTACATATTCGTTGAAACACATGCTCTCCTTTGAAGATGATGTTTTCTGCAAGACCTCGCTTTTGCCTCCTGCCAGTTGGCTTGATTAGCAAATTGGTCACCACTACAATTTGTCACACCCAGGGAGAGACCATGTCTGTCATCTTGCAGTGCAGCAAACTAAACGTGCAGAAGACGTATGGATTTTCTGTCCCTGACTTGACACAGTTTTATACATTCAGGTTGGGCCCTAATCATGGAGCAGGAACTGCATCATACTTTCATATGCGGCACAGTGGAGACGCAATGTTTGCCAAAGAGATTAAACGTATCTGAATGCCAAGAACAAGATATGCATTAAAAACACAGCACTCAGACAAGAGAGGCTGCATATTTACACCACACTCAGTGCAGCAGCAGCAAATGTGTCCTGTTATGGACCATTCACAGCTTGTTTTTTGTCTCATTAACACTGCATGGGTGGAAACTCTGCAGGATGATATTCACAAGCCTCTGTTACATTCTGAGCAACTAGTGTCTCTCGGCTCACAAACAACTTTAACAAACAAAAGTTGAGAGGTGCATGTACTGGTAGAGCTAATTAGGATCGCAATTTATGGCTTTAATGCGTTTTTTAAAAACATTTAAACATGCTTATGTTTATCATTTAACTGCAAACGATATTCATTAATTGTGTGAAAGCTGAGTCATCATTCACTCGAATGTTTTTCTGCTTATCGTTTCTTTTGTCCGTTTTATGCGATCAAAATACTTTTGCACACTTTGTGCTTTTCTAACAGTTCATATGTTCAAACGTTCAGCTCACTCTGGAAATTGGTGTTATCACTGTTGGTTTCTGCAGCTTTTCTACTTTTTTTAAAGATTTAAATTAGCTTAAAATTAAGTTTTCCACAGAAACACAGTGAGTGAGTTAGTTTTTAACACCACCCTACAATCGAGCTGTTTTTTTTTTTTGTTACATTTTCTTTTAAATACCTTTTTATTTTCACTTGTTAAAAAAAGAAATCTCAATTTGTATGCATCTTTTATGATTGTCTATTGTTGTTTTTGTTGTCTACTGTCGTCATCGCTCTGTGTTAAAATCAGGTCTCTGTTGTAAATTAGTCCCCGCGGTCCAATGGGATTAACCTGTCGAAATAAAGGTTGACTGAGATGTCAGTGTTCGTTTGGAAATATGCTTCAGCACACTTGCTCTATTTTTGTCTTCTTGCGTTACTTTTAGTTACTGTTAAGCTACCATTTTACTAATATTACCTTTTTAGCTTCTTTTTTCCATGCAGATTTAGGCATTCAGTAACAATTAGCTAAATGTAGCTTTTAACTAATGTTTTTGCTAATTATATCTTTTAGCAAAAGTTTTATCCATTCCAGATTTTTAGTACAGTTTTGCTAATTTTAGCCTTTAGCTATGGTTTTGCTCATTTTAACTTTCAGCTACCATTTTACTAATATTACATTTTTAGCTACTTTTTCCCTGCAAATTTAGGCATTTAGCAACA
>NC_056503.1:42004845-42028841 GCF_014905685.2 Nematolebias whitei
TACATTTTTAGCTACTTTTTCCCTGCAAATTTAGGCATTTAGCAACATTAGCTAAATGTAGCTTTTAACTAATGTTTTTGCTAATTATATCTTTTAGCAAAAGTTTTATCCATTCCAGATTTTTAGTAGTTTTGCTAATTTTAGCCTTTAGCTATGGTTTTGCTCATTTTAGCTTTCAGCTTCCATTTTACTAATATTACCTTTTTAGCTACTTTTCCCCTGCAAATTTAGGCATTCAGTAACAATTAGCTAAATGTAGCTTTTAACTAATGTTTTTGGTAATTGCATCTTTTAGCAAAATTTTTATCCATTCTAGTTTTTTAGTAGCTAATTTTAGCCTTTAGCTATGGTTTTGCTCATTTTAGCTTTTAGCTACCATTTTTCTAAATCTAACCTAAAGTTAGTTGAGCATATTTTGGCTTCAGTTTTGGTTCTTTTCATTTTAATATTTCAATTTGAGCTTATTTAACCAAATTTGGAGTCTTTTAACACTCAGAATTCACATTACAATAGAAAAAGTATAAATTATTAACATGAACTTTTGGATTCAGGGATACATATTTTTCAAGATACGGCCCTTTTTAATGTATTTTTCTTTCTTTCGTTGCTCGGTAGTCTTTCTTCCTATGAGCTTCCAACAATTTTCTATTCAAGTCTCCAAGCAGATCCTTTGTCAGCCTCAAACATAATGTTAAACCCTGAAATTGTGAATTGTTATTTCATCATAAAGTATCTTCTACCTTCCCTGGGCATTCAAGAGCAAGCTGTGTAAAGGCTGTAAACAAGGTCAGAGCAGAGAGGAATGGCTTCAGAGCACACCATTCATCCTTTACATCTTTTATCTGAAGAGTTCAGCCACACTGGATTTGAAGGATGTTTATTGCAGCTCACATAAAAAAAAAATAAAAAAATCACAGCAGTCACAAAAGACAGGTGATCAGAAAACACCCATTTTAGATGAACATTATATCCCTGCCTGATCCTCTTGCTTTTACATCTTACAAGATTGCACCCACTCACATAAACAGTTTGCTTACAGCACAGTGGAGTTCATTCCATATGCATTTCATGTCTCAGCGCCTTCCATTTAAGTCTGCATTCATTTTCAGCTGTTGTGATGCAACGTTCTTCTCCTCGGGGTGTTGTGGGTTTACTTGCTTACATCTGTGCATTTTGGTTGTTGAGATAACAATTGTAACCTGTGCAGCTGGCAAATGTCTCAGACAGATTAAAGACAAAACTGTCTTGAAACTTTAATCTCCAGAGGACGGTTCACGCGCCGACAGGCGCTCTTATGCAGATTAAATAAATAAAAATCAGATTTAAAGTCAATTTTTACTCAGATGGGAGATTTTGAACTTTGCTGCCATGCCCCATGTTGAAACACAGCTGAAAGGACGAGTTTAAATTCAAACTGGTTTATATGAATATGATACTAAGAGTGTGTGATACACATCAGGGCTACTTCAGTGAGCTAGTCAAGGTCGGTGTTTGTCAAAGAGGCCATCTTTGGTAATCCATGACAATGGAGAAGGGCGGGGTGTGTAAACCCGCACTCCTACGATCAGCTGATTGATTCATTTGTTTCACTTATGAAAAAGGCAGTACAGCAAACAGCAATAACCAAGTTCACAAAAAGATTCAAGCCATCTCTTTTGAAACCAAAAATTACACAAAGTCGAAAACCAGTGTTTACTGAATAACTAAAGCATTGCTGTAATTAAACTTGGTGCACGACAAAACATCTTTTTCTGCTGGTTTCCTGATGGGGTGGTAAAGAACAGGAGCAGTTCACATCTTTTCACCAGAGGTAAATGAATTTTGACTCAACAAGAGTTGTTATGATCTAAAAAGTCACTTGGACGTTATAATCAAACAAAAGCGACGTTTAACTAAGGAAGCAACTGTAAAAGACTGCACGCTTGTTGACTTTGATACAGAATGTCAAGATTTCAGCTCCCTGCCTCCGCTGCTCTTTGCCACCTGCAAGCGCTCTTGGCCACGCCCACTTCTCCGCTCTGCACAGAGAACAGTTGATCAGCTGCCGCAGGAAGTTTGCCCTGCAGCAGTATGGGTTGCACACAGGTGCAGCAGGTGGTAAATAATTTAAAATAATTCATAAAACAATAAAATCATGCTGATCGTGCAGCTCATCCACCGATCAGCCAATTGCGCGTCTTTTCCAATCTTATTTTGAAAAACCGCGATAGAGCGAGTCCGTGATAAATGAACCGCAAAACAACGAGGGACTACTATATATATACATTGCTATAAAGTTCTACAAGATATTTATTGTTGTTTTCTTTCACATTGATATGTTGTTCTGGGAAATGCTTTTATAAACTGAAAAAGCAGTACACCAATGTTGCCCATCCCTGAGGGATTTGAATATTGAATGTTTTATGGTTATTGAGATGAGTGTTTTTCTGGACTGTAATTGAACAGGAAATGCAAGTAGACCTTAATGTTTTTGTTGCAAGATAGTGGTTAGGACTGTGTATAAGAAGAGAGTAAAGTTTGTTTTTGCTTGTCTGAGGTGGTGCAGGGGGACAGATCCTGGCAAGAGGGCAGGAGACATTTTTATCTCTACCTTGAGGTACAGTAAAGAAGCCAGGGGGTGGCCAATGGTGGCTTTGGCCACCCCCTGGATCTTACATGTATTTAATGGTGAAAGATTTTGATTAGATTTTCACATGGCAATTTAAAATTTGGGTGGTGAATCGTTTTATACCAAGATGCTGCCACACACAATAAAATGGAAGTCGGTACGTTGCTTGTTTTTCACGTTATCATGAAAAAGGTGGACTGAGGATGTTTCTAGGTCCCTTCTTTGCTCCACAACGGTGGAGAAAAATATAAAAAAAATTGGAACTCATGTGGTTATTAGCTTAGCACAGACAAAGGTTTTAGCATTTTTCTTCGTGCTCCATGACTGATGTCAAAGAACTGATTACTGAGAACTCTGAAAGAGCATCACTTCTAAAAGTGACCATTTTCCACATCACTGTTTACAGTCATTACAGTCATAATAAACACAGAAAGCTTTGGCTTTAAATGAGTTTGAGCTACTTTAGATTGAGCTTTCCACAAAGTGAAAGGTGAAAAATAAAAAGGTTTGATTTGCTTTTCAGTCTTCGTAAGGGTATGCTCGAGGAAGTGAAATATCTGAACTGTGGTTCTGACAAGCAATTTCCTTAGGAAATGTCTTCTTCTAGTTTGTCGTGCTCCAACGAGTTGCATCTAGATTTTCTTTTGCTCTGACAGCACAAAAAAGAAGCTTTAATGTGCTGAGCTTCTGTCGTCTGCGAAGTGTTTCAGAACCCGGTCCAACTCTGGGCCACTAAGTTGATCAGTGTTCCCTATTTAAACTGTGACCACATTGTGGAATAAATATTCATGAGTCTAACAGCCTCAGGGTAAAAGCTCTTCCTCAGTCTAGTGGTTCTACACTTAATGCTCTTTAACCTCCTTCCTCACGGGAGCGGGGCAAAAAGTGTGCATGCTGGGTGAGTGGGGTCCTTCATGATGCAGGTTGCCCTCTTCCTGCATCTGGAGGTGTAGATGCAGGTCCCGTCAGCAGCCCGATGGTAACAAGTACCACAGCAGCTGCCTCCCAGTCTGCCCTCCAGAACCGGGTCCAGCAGATGGCGAACATCCAAGGTTTCCCCATGGAGCCAAACGGGTCGTAGAGTTCGGTCCATGCAGGCAGATGGAGGATCTTGTTAGTAGCAGCGTTAGCAGTTCTAGTTAGCGGGTACCGGCTGCCCTCCTCAATATCTATCTCATCCAGGAAATGTCTCTGCTTTTCAGATCATTTCATCATAAAACCGGTTTAATGTTAGGTTGTTTTTTTTTATTGTAGCATTGCTTCATTAGGGGTTCTACTCTCAGCTGTCTGGATGAAGCTGACGTTCTTATAAGACAGAATCAATGCATGTTATGGACGTTATGAGAATTATGTTGACTAATGTCCTGCAGGAAAAACCAGTTCAGTTTATCAAAGATGAAAAAGTGCTTATAAAAACGTTTCCTCATTGCAGAACTGAGCACATTAAATTCTAACCTGCAGCTCCACATGGTTCTAATTACCTGCTGCTACCTGTGCCTGTTAGTAAAATATCTCACAAATCACTAAATGAATTCACTTCTCAGAAAACAATCACTGGGTGTACGTTTACAGCCGACACCTTTTGAAGCCAGCTTGATTCAAGATGGCTGCCACCTGATCTTAAAAAAGACTAAAAAAGGTTATAACTCAGTTAATTTTACTGATAGTGAGTTAAAAGTTGGACCCAAGTTTCCCAACACACATTCTCTGAGCTCCGATTTGCTTCTATTAGCTTTTTGTAATGAACTCTGTCAGCAAAATATGTAAAAAAAAAAAAAAGCACACCTTGGATTTTATTGCAACCTTTAGGAAATAATTAAATATACCTCTACAATTAACTTTTAGAGTCCAACACATTCAAGAGGTAGACTCAAAGAGTTAGAGTAATCCTCTGATTGACTTCAAAAAGGTAAAAAAAAAAAAACACATTTTAGAACAAAAGCAAAGATTTGAAACAAACTAAAAGTTTTGAGTTTCTCTGCAAGCAGCATGAAATAAGGCTTAAGTCCTAAAGAAGGCGTATCCTCTGTACTCTGATGTGTGAGAAATGTTTGAACTTTTTCATCGTTCAGTGACACAGAATTAAGAACTCTGAACAGCAGGAGGCAGGAGCTCAGCAGCAGCCACAAAACACTCCAAACATATAAATAATTAGCTATGCATCTTTTCATGCCGCTGTCTGAAGGAACCGTTATCTGTGTGACGACTGAATGTCACACAGAGAATTGGGCTGAACATTACTTAACTGTAATGTACAGCCTGAATATTTTTAACTTTAGTTCATTTTGTTCATTTTTCTCCAAATAACATTATTGTTGTAAATTCTAAATTTTATCAATTGAGTGTTTTGTCATCTTTAATGTTTAATATCCACCTAAATGAATTTATCCTGTTTGCATTGACACCATCCGGGACATCTAACACAGCTGATGTAAAGCACGCAACATCATTAAGGACCACGCCCACCCAGCACAGACTCTTCTGTCTACTACCATCAGGCAGACGATACAGGAGCCTCCCATTGCACACGAAAAGACTCAAAAGACACTTACTACCCACAAGCTGTCAGATTACTCAACTCTTGATAATAATATTGAACAATTGACAATAACACTGCACCTTAGTGGCTATCTGTGGCTGTATCATGTATGTCACATATACCTGTTCAGTGGTTCCTGACCCTGGTCCTTGAGGAACACCGTCCTGCATGTTTTAGCTGTTTCCCTGCTTTGACGCGCCTGATTTGAATGAATGGGTGATTAACTGGCTTCTGCAGAACTTGAGGAAGTAATTAAACCACTGAATCAGGCGTGTTGGAGCAGGAAACAACTGAATCCTGCAGGATGGTGTTCCTCAGGGACCAGCATTGGGAACCATCATAATTCATCTCAATATTACTCACTACCTGTGCAATAACACAATCTGTGTAGTGCATGTTAGTTATGTGCAATGTGCATTTAAGCTTTTATTATTACTACCTGTAAAATACTTATACAAATCCATTCTTCTTTTCCCTCTCAGGGGTCGCCACAGTGAGTCATCTTCCTCCATCTCACTTTGATGAACTCGCATTATAGTTTTGGCAAAAGAGTTTTCCGCCAGGTGCCCTTCCTGACACAAACCTCACCATTTACCGGGGCTTGGGACCAGCACAAGAGATACACTGGCTTGTGCTCCCTAGTGGCTGGTTTACACACACAAATATATACACAAATTCATCCTACTTGCACTGTTATATTCTACCATGTTGTTGTTTACTATATTTCTTTTGGACCTTGTAAACATTATATTTATCACTTTTTGATACTTTATTTTGTACCCTTACTGCATGCTTTAGTATTTCTCGTTAGTTTGTTTTGTTTTTATCAAGTCCAATCGGTTCTTCTCATCCTGAACATTTCATTGCACTGTTGACCTTGTGTTAACATGCACATGAAAAATAAGCAACATAACATCATCAGGTTTTATAGTCTACTTCAACCAACAGCATGAGCGGACAAATGAACCAAACTAAAATAGTTTACAAAGTGACTCCTGTGCATTTTAGTATTGCCCTATAAAGATAATTATCTTAGCAATAATTCTCGGATTTATTTTAAAATGCAGACTAGATCGTATAACAGCAAAAGAAAGTTACAGAGTGATAAATATCCTTTAGAAAGTAATTTGATAGAAGCATATTCTCACTAAATCCTGGTCTTGTTATTAATATTCCAAAGCTTCTAAGTAATGAAAGCACTCACACAATAACTGGCAAAATGAACAAGATAAGCACCGAGACGCAGCAAGCTGTCGCTCACCCTGCAGCCATTTTCAGCTTCATGTCTGAATTTGTTGTGTCAACTACCTTAGAGCAAAGACAAACAAAAGCTACATTTTCATTATTATTGCCTTTTGGCTTCAGGTAGTGACAGACATGAGAAATAAGTTTGCTGAACAACACTTTTGATGAGAGTCGTGTAAATCGTGTCTCGGTATTTGCAGCCCAGTCTGTGATTACATAAGGCTCCCTAACACTTGTTGTTTGCAAGTTCTTGCAGAGCCTTCATGTGAAGTGCCAACATGAGTAACTTTCTCACCTCAAAATAGATGCTACTTTGTGAAAATCATCAGAACCGCCTGCCAACGTGGTTCACAGATTTGCTCATTTATGGGGTTTTAACGTCTTGCAGCAGTGCAGCAATTATCTCGCAGGAGCACGACGTGGCCTGAGACACATGCACGCACAGAGCATGTCTCTCTGGTCAGTGTCGAGTGCAAGAGATGCTAGGATGGAAATATGTTGTGATCTCTCTGTCTTTGTATGAGACTTGTCACAGGGTCTGCTTTGAAAATATAAATTACGTGTCATTCCCCTGAAGAAGATGAACTTGTATCATACCACCTGCTTATCCCCTGAGAAGCGTGAGAATCATTCAAAGCAGAAAAAAATCCCATTACCTGTCTCAGATACCCCCCCCCCCCCCATAATTGCCGGAGTCGCCCCTTTGAGAGGGACAGAAGGTGAAGGATGCCCGACTCCCAGATAGACAACTATCTGCAGGAATAATCTAGGAGACATTTATTTATTGTTCCTTCTCTTTCATAGCTTGAAATGACCTTAGTGAAAACAAGAAACCTGATATTTGGTATAAAAAAAATCAGTGCAACCACATCAATTCATAACAACGTTTGGTAATTTTGATAATTATAGTTCAGATATTTTATGCAAATATATGTCTTTGTTTTTAACACAAGTCAAAACGGACGTTCTGTAAAAAAACAGAATAGACTGATTTGTTAATGTCACAAACCCACATTATATTCACAGTGGAACCCCTGTAAACTAAAAACTGTATGTAAACTGAATGCTAACTCAATGGTTCCCAACACTGATCCTTGAGGAACACCATCCTGCATGGCTTCTCTGCCCCAACACACCTGATTTGAATGAACAGGTGATTAACAGGCTTCTACAGAACTTGAGGAAGTAATTAAGCTCTGAATCAGGTGTGTGGGAGCAGAGAAACAACTAAAACATGCAGGATGGTGTTCCTCAGGGACCAGGGTTGGGGTCCAGCTAACTGTATGCTAAACTGTATGCAAATAATAATAATAATAATAATAATAATAATAATAACTTTGTGTTGGATGGCAGCAAAACATCTCAAAAAGAGTTGTGACTCATCTATGCCCCCTCTTCTTTGAACAACAGTCAGTAAACTTTTAAGAACAGAGTTACTGGAGTTTTAGAGGGAAATGAAGACCCATTGCAAACAAAAACCCAAAGTTCTGGGCCTTTGTTTGATTTTTTTTTTTAGCTGGATGGTAGTGTAGGTTGTTCTAAAACCCGTTTATACTACAACCACATCTCAACCAACAAGAAACTTATTGGTACTGTCCACTTGGTCATGTGACTGCAATGTATACATGTACAGTACATTAGCTGAAATGAAAATTTTGTATATTGAGAAATTACAAGGTGTTCGTTTTGAACTTCTCTCGTTCATTTGGCAATTTTATTTGAACGTTTGTTCACAGATGTTTTTAAAATTTACTTTGGTTAAGAAAAAGTGCACTTTTGGTTGCAGTGACATTTAATTTTCTAAATACAATTATTGAAAAAGATTGTTTTGACTGAGTTTGAGACACTTGACTGTATGTAATAAGCAAACCTCATTTACCACGGTTTGTATAAATCAGTGATTTATATATATTCAGATTACAGTAATATAGATGATTTTCAGCTTCTTATGTTTTATAAGTTTAACATAAAAGTAATCAAACTACTCGTCGTAGGCGCCAACAAAAACATGTCAGATGTGCAACAAACAAGATCAGATTTTGTTTCGGCTCTTCATGCATCTATCTCTAGATTCATCCATTTATTCATTCTTATCAAGTTCTAGGTTGCACTGGGGGCAAGACAAACAAAACAAACATTTTTCTGAGAGTCTAATAGAGACGACATTTCTACTTTATGAACCCTTGTTTATCATTTTCAGCAGCCAGACAGCAGGTAAACAGCTTGTTAAAAGAGAGACCGTCCCACCGTGGCCTCATTTTGCCACGCTTACATAAAGTATCTATTCAGAAGAGGAAAAAGTATGTTTATATGAGGTCTAACAAAGTACACAGTTGTGTTTTTTCAAGCTTAAAGAGGCGACGAGGGTCGCCTTTGGTCATTCTTTCGTAACAGAAGCAGAACAAACCTGGAGCCTCTGTGAACTGACCTGAGAGATCCCGTCACCAGAGATCATACGTCCCAACAGCTGTTTGTTCTGCTCCTGCTGTTCTGTTTGTGCAGCTTCACGCCCGAGTCTTCCCACCTACACCTTGCTGAAATACACTGGGTGCCGCTCCTGTCCCTTTGTCCTCTAAATGTCTCAGAGGGTGTCTTCATGTTTGGGCTCAAAAGAAAAAAAAGGAAGATCTCAGCATTAACTAACCAAATAGCATTTTCTGAAAAAAATAAAATAAAATGCCGTGTGAATGCTCAGAGATAAATGAGTGCTAAAATTGTCGGCAAAAGCTGAAGCTGCATTGTTTAAGCTAAGAGAAGCAGAATGCTATCTGAGACAAAAGTAGCAACATGCTAGATATAAAAGCTAAAAGCATAAAAAGCTTAGCTAAAAGCTAAAAGTAGCAAACTTAAATGCTACCTAAACACAGCAAAAATGATAAATAGAGTGTAAAAGTAGCAAAAGATTAATTTAAATCTAAATTACAAAACCATAACTAGAACCCAAAATAGCTAAAAGCTGGCTAAAAGCTAAAACAGCTCAATGCTAGGCCCAAGCTACAAAAGGTTAGCTAAAATATTAAAATAGGCAATGGCTTGTTACAAGCAAAAATGAGCCCAACATTAACTTGAACCTAAAAGTAGCAAAAATCTAGCCAAACGTTAAGTAGCAAAATGCTAGATAAAAGCTCAAAGCAGCAAAAAGGTAGCTATGCTAAAAGTAGCAACACAGTAGCAAAATCATAATTAGAAGCTAAAAATAGCAATAGGCTTGTGAAAAAAAGCAGCTAAAGCAACAAAATGTTAGCCTGAAGCAAAAAAAGGTTAGCCAAAAGTAGGACGGCTAGCTTACCAAAAATGCTGATTAAAAGCTAAAGTAGCAAAAATTAAACAAAAAAAATATTGAAAGTCTAACTATGAGCTAAAAGAAGCAAAGAGAAAACTTAAAGCACAAAAAGACCCAACTAACAGCAGCAAAAGACTAGTTAAAAGCTCAAAGCAGCAAAACAAGGCAAGCTGAAAGCTAAAATTAACAAAAGGCTTGAGAAAACCTCAATGTAGCAAAAAATAGCTAAAAGCTAAAGCAGCAAAATGTTAGCCAAAAGCAAAAAAGCTAAAAGATAAAAGTAGGTAAAAGCTGTGTAAAAGTACCAACAGTGTAAGCAAAAGCTTCAGTAACAGGACACCTTCATTTAAGTCTAACAAGAAGCTAAAAGAAGCAAAATGTTAACTCAAAACTAAAAGTCATTTTAAAAACTGTTGGACAATATCAAACAATTTAACCTCAATATTTAGAATCCCCCAAAATATAATATTTTTCAAGTTTTTATAGTAAGTGACAAATCTCAAAAGTTGGGACAGGCCAATGTTTACGTGAGACATTATTTTTGAACAGTCGTCTGTAAGTCTGAATTTGTTTTCTTACAAATCTTGGTTATGATGTACAGTTATATATGTGTGAATATTGTAAAGTCTTTTATTGAAGTTTTTTCTTGCCCTGAGGATTTCCATGACTTTTAAGTTTGACATGAGATGGTCAGAAAAATGCTTTGACTGCATTTGACTTTATTTTGTTTGGTTTTATAAGAACAATTTTAATGTATTTTTCAATTATATGTGTAATAGAGAATAAACTAATTCATCTGAAATGAGAATACCTGCCTGACAGTCTGTTAATTAATGTGTAAGTCTGATAAGCTTGAAATTTTTGCACCCATTGTGTTAACTCTGCCTCTAGAGACGTCTGCAAATATATTAAATGAACAAATCGCTTCCAAAATATGGCAGCCTAAATCAAATTCAGCCTCATTGTTCCTCCGTGCAATAACTGAGTGTGTCTTCTCAAAATCTGATCTCAGATCTGTCATGCCTCAGCTTTCATCACCATCTCATTGTGTGTTCAGACAATCTGATTAATCTCCCAGAATTTACTGTGTCCAGGTCTACCCTCTGACCAGACCGCTTTGTTTGTTTGTTTGTTGTTTTTTTGTTGGTTTTGCATTGTGGTCCAAGTAATGCAATCCTGTGAATGATGGCGTGCCCCCCGTTTTTAACGAGCTGTTTATCTGGCGTCTGCTGGCTGCCAGTGTTTGATGTGTGTGCATGGAATGACAGCAGAGAGAGCTGGAGCGAACCGCTGCCTGTGACGTTTTGTTTTGTCTCGTTTGAGCCGCTCTCGTCCTCCTGTACACTTTAAAAGAGCAATAACAGATGAAAGCAGGAAGCAGCTCAAATAATTTATGGGATTCTGACTTTCAGAGACATCAGCTCAGTCAATATCCAGTTGCGTTTAAGTTTCTTGTGCGATCCCGACAGCAGAGAGGAGTTGTTTCTCAGAGTGATGCTTCTTCAGTTTCTTCAGGATGAGATGATAAAATTCACACAGACACTTGAGGAGAAATCCTGTTTTTTCTTCGGTAAGAAAATGACTAAGAATAATGTGCAGCGACAAAAACATACCGTATTTTTCAGACTATAAGGTGCGCCAGATTATAAGGCGCAATATCAATGAACAGGTCTCTTTATACAAAAAATGCACCAGATTATAAGGCGCATTAAACGAAACTAAAACATTTTGACAGGTTTTTGAGCACCGTGTACCACATAAAATCGGTTTGAGGACAGTGAGACATAATTAATACATAAGGTGCACCTCAATATAAGGCTCACTGTAAATTTTAGAGAAAATTAAAGGATTTTAAGTGCACCTTATAGTCCTAAAAATACAGTAAATTATATTAAGCACAGTTAATGGCCCAAACGACTTAATCCAACTTGTCAGAAACAAAAAGACTAGACTATTTATGTTGATTACATTTTTTGGATTTTGAGAATTTTACATTTCGGAGTATGGTAAATAGTTTACTTCAGGTTAAGGATTAATGATCAAGAGCACTTTCTGGATTATACAAGAAGTCTTGATAGTTTGGTGATCAACAAATCTTTCAGGAATATCATTCAAAACATGCAAATGAAGGCTCATGCCATAGTTTTGAACAAGGAGAGATGGACTGCTATTTGTTTTGGTCAAACCTTGTAAATGAGATGTGTGATCTCATGGGGCATTGCAAGCTCTCGTGTGATCTGTTGGTACTCAGCTATATTTTGGGGATGACTATCAGCTACTGCTGTGCCAAGTTTGAAATCAGTAACTAACATTTTATGAGTTTTAGCCATTTTTATGTTGGTTATGACTGATTTGAAGTGCGGAAAAGAAGAAGCAGGTAAAGGTAATGCATGCATGGATGGTTATTTTCTAAAGGATTTGTTTAAATTTGTCTAGTGGTTTAGGAAATATTTAGCTAATGCTGCAGACAAGCACACACTCACTGACGGGAACAACTTTATTACAGTACTTCTGCATTTGGCAAAAAAAAATTACTAACAGAATGTCCAACAGCATAACTGTTTTCCTCCCAAGATATTTGCTAGTAACAGAAACTCTTTGAGTTAACCACCCAAGCTTACATCACCAAGGCAGATGTGAGTAAAAAGGTGAAATCCTCCCAAGCAGCTGCAGGCAGAACTGCTTCACTGGCCAAACGAAGACAAATGACAAACAGCTGGTTTACTCGCTGCAGTCACAGTGATGTAAGTTAAAGTCTCTTAGAGGTAAGTTTTCTTCTTTGTTCTGTTTTTGCACATTGTAGAAGGTCCATCGTCCGTCAACGTTACCCACTTCTTCCTTTACAGGTCATGGGGGTCACTGGTGCCCATGTCCAGACATCAGTGTGAGAAGCGGGGGACACCCTGGACATGTCTCCAGTCATCACGGACACATGGAAACAAACGAGACAAACAACCATTCACTCTCTCACTCACACCTAGGGATAATTTAGAGTTACCTATCAGCCTAACATGCATGTTTTTGTTCTGTGGGAGGAAACCGGAGTACCCAGAGAAAATCCATGCATGTACAGAGATCAAATCCAGCAACGTATCGCAGAAGGTGATAATGTTGTGTCTGTTTGTCTGCAGTGTTAGCAAAATATCTCACGACTGGACAGATTTCAAAGAAATGTTCTGACTATAATGCCTGTACATTTAGAGTTAATTGGATTCAAAATGGCCTCCATAGCAAAGTGGTCTTGGCAAACACAAAACTGTTTATAACTCAAACAATTGTGCAAATATTGAGCTAAAATTCAGAGCAGTTGAAGCTCATCATGGTCACATACTTTAAGCATAACTGTGTGGCATTTGTTCCTAAAACCTTGGGAAGAGATGTTAGTATCAACTGTTTGTCTGTTAGCAAAATATCTCAATAACCAGCGGATAGATTTCAATGGCATTCTCAGAAAGTAATTAATGTCTGTAACTGGTTAACTTTTGGACTCAACACAATTCACATAGCCTTCACAAAACTGGCTGTACCTCAGTGAATTTTACAGATATTAGTAGCTGAGAGTTATTCACAACATTTACTTCAAGAAATCAACCATAGCAGGATCAGCAACGTTTGACCAAAACGACAATAACTCAGTTCCTTCTCAGCACGAGATGATGCTTGTTTAAAACTCTTGATGTGAAAGGTGCCGGGCGATGTGAATTCCTTCGAGCAATGCAAGACCTTTTGTTTTTAGACAGACGATATCCAACAGAAATCACACACAAACCAATAAATTGTCTTATCAGAATCAGAATAAGCTTTATTATCATCGTACTGAAGTACGAGATTATATTCTGTACATTCGTTCGAAAGATGAGCGGAGTGCACATGTCTGCAGCTCCTAGGAGCGCGGCCCCTTATTTTTTTAGAAGAAAAAGGGGAAAGACCATGAGGAAAGGATAGTGGTATTACAAAAACGATCTCTTTACACCTTGTCCTCGTCAGAACACGATTTAAGACATCAAAAAAACTACCAGAAAGCACATTTATAGACACATTACATATGGTTTTGATGACAAGACGCTGAGATTTGTCCATGAAGCACTTCCAGATAGCACCATAGTCCTGATAAGATGTTGGTGTCAGCCGGTACGGTTCCGATAAGCGTTCACAGAAGTTCTCGGGGCGGGGGTGAGGATGCGCGGGGGATAGAGTAAAGTCTTCTTACTTTACACACATTGAAATTTGATAAGTTAGCCTAATTCAAGGCCAAACGGGGAAGTCATATTCACATAAGCCACATTTGTTTTTGTGCAGTCATTTCTCGTCAGCCTCGAGTTCTGCTGGTACTTACGATATCCAAAATGACCAGATTTGTGGACTTTCTGCTGGTCCGTGCTTATTAGCTTCCTCCAAGGCCGATCCCAACAAGCTGGCGAATTCCAAAGCCGCAAGTGGCCTACGATTCTCATAAATTGCTTCCATCTTACGGTTGAGCTCGTAAGTCAGCTGAGTCAGAGATCGAAGCACGAACTGATCCGTCACATGAGGTCAGCAGCTTTCTCATGGCCGAAGCTGCTTCCACCATCTTCCTTAATAGCCGATAACATAGGTATCCAATGTTGCCAAAAAGCAGAAACCCTGCTATTATAAATCCAACGATCTTCGGCATATCTGAGACAACACAGAAATGATAAATGGATATAGCACCTTTCTTTCTTATCAAGACACTCAAAGCACTTTACAACACAATCTGTGTCCTCATTTACCCATTCATACAACACTCTACTAGAACTCTACAAAGCTAATTGAACAAATCATTCTAAAGAGACTAATCAGAGCTTTATCACATTCATACACTGATGGGACACACATCAGAGGCATAGAGGGATTCAGTGTCTTGCTCAGGGACACTTTAACATCTAACTGCTGGTGGATTCGAACCCCCAACTCTTGCATTGGAGGACAACTGCTCAACCACTCAGCCACAGCCGCCCAGCATGTCATGGTCAGCGGCCCCCACTGACCAACCATCAGCCCCTGTCTCACACTCACAGCCCCATCATGTCATGTTTTCTGCTTCTCTTTGTCATGCTGTTTTTCTTGTCTGTCATTAGCCACGCCCCCTCTGCACTTTCAGCTCATCAGCCCTGATTCACTGCACCTGTTCTTTGCCTTATTTAAAGAGTTCCGCTTTCACTTGTCCTTTGCTGAATCATTACACCACTCATGGTACCTGATAGTGACGCCTTCATCACAGTATCTTGTTCCATATTTTTGTATCCTTGCCTTGCCTTGCATTGAACCCTCGCCTGTTTTTTGACTCCTCGCCTTGTCTTGCCCCTTTCTGGATCTGTCTGCATATCTGACCACAGTAACGACTCTTGCTCTCCCTTGACTACTCTTTTGGATCACGACTTGGCCCTGTTCTCGCTTTTCTGCTTCTATGTGCTTGACCCCCGCTACCACCATTGGACCACGCCTAGATTTCACCTTCCACATACAGACTGAGAAGGTTAGTGACTTTAACTATTATCACAGTATCCCCTCGTCCTCACCAAAGTCGCTAACCTCTGTCTTTTAAGACTGGACTCCTGCCTTGGACCCTGACTCCAGCAACAAGCAGCTTAATAAATATAAATTATTCTTGTTTTTGCACTCCTGTGTCTGGCTTACTCTGAATCCAAAACCCAATCTTGACAGAATAATTCGGCAAAGGACACGTGAAAGTGGAACTCTTTAAATAAGGCAAAGAACAGGTGCAGTGAATCAGGCCTGATGAGCTGAAAGTGCAGAGGGGGGCGTGGCTAATGACAGAGAAGAAAAACAGGGTGACAAAGAGGAGCAGAAACATGACATGATGGGGCTGAGAGTGTGAGACAGGGGCTGATGGGGGGTCAGTGGGTGCCGCTGACCATGACACAGCGTGCGTCTCATCGGGGCATGAGGGTTCTCCAGGACCCTGTTGCTTGGTTGAACATTTTTTTAAAATAAATTGCATTGAAAGTCCAGCTGACCAAATCCACAACAGTAATTTATGATTCGGAAGATGTGTACGGTAAATAGAAGCTCTTATACACAGGACAGATAGCAAAAAAGCAGGAGGAAGGCGGAAGAGGGAAGAAAAAACATCCATCTTGCTTGAGAGCGAGTGAGGGGAAAAAAAAACAATCAGAGGCATGTATTAGATTATTAGATAATCTATTGGAACTAGAATAATTAACCTTCCAAGTTTGATAGTTAAAAAGTGCAACAAACTCAGATAGAGTTTGTTTTGTGACAACAAAGCTACAAAATTTTCATTATTTATAGGTTTATCATACTGTATATATATTATATATTATTATATTTGCCCTTGTTTCAGTCGTCGAGGTTGGAAGTTTTAGACTGAATCAGAGCTCGGGCTGTAAATTAACTTGGATGGAGCCATTTTGACAGATGTCAGAGAAAGAAGCTGGAGAAAAAACAAGGGAAGTACATTTGGCAAGATAATTATGAACTATGTTCATAGAGAAGATATAAAAACACAACATAAACAAAATACTCTCTGAGAAAAGCGTCAGAAAAAGTATATTTCTAGTAGTGCACATATATACCCACAAGGAGCTGGGTAAAGGTGTTTTTATGGCTATAAATGCTATTAGATAGGCAATTTAAAATCAAAATTAACTTAATGAAAAAGTGAGATTACATTAACTTACAATAGATTTTTGTTTTTGTGTTGTTGCACGTTTTTTTTTGTCTAAATATTCTGCCTACATAGGTGAAAGGTGACAGTGTTTTTGCTCATTTCTGTGTTTGTAAGGTAGCAATTCATCTCAGTGTAACTGTCATAACCAAAGTTATTGAATGTACATTTACAACTGATCAACCAACAGCGGCACGCAAATAAACAAAACTTTAGAGCTCAGGGAGGTCAAAATTCCCACATATATTGGTGTCATGTGTTCAAGCTGTTGTGAAAACGGGGGAAATAACATTTTATGAAGTGTGAGTAGCCTTTTGTTTAAATGCAGAGCCACATAAATATCAACTCATCAATAACCATTGCCCCAAACCTGTAAAATCTTAAATAAATGGGTTTTATCCTCAACACGCGGGCTCACTAATTTGTCCCAGTCACATCAGCCCAGGTGTTCAAATCTGCATATAAATACTGTATAATTGAAGCTGGTTTAGAGAGTCTAATTGCAGGTTACATATTCCCCTTTATGCAAAATTCTATGGAGGTCTAGAATTTGCAGACAATCTATTTTAACACAATGAAGCACAATCTTTTTAGTCTCCAAAACAATGATTTTCTTTTGGAAATGCACATGATAGTATTATCCTGCATGTGTATAAAAAGCTTTAGTACTATCAATCAGGACAAATATGAGTGTAGTCTTCTGTGACCTTTTCAGATTGTGTTATATTAGTGAGAAGGTCAGCGACGGTCTTTGCTCTGGGGGAGAGGGAGGGGGAGGAGAGGCTGTAATTTAGACGTTAACTTGGACCGAGAAACAGGCCGAAGATAAAATCCTTCTAAAAAACAAAACCACTCTAACGGGAGCTTCTTTTGTCTGGTTATGTTTAGATCTGAGTCTTCAACAGGCAAAGCTCTGAAAGCACATTTGAGCTAATGCGTTTAATTTAGTAAAAGTTTTATATCTCTAAAACGAAAAAAACAAAAGGTTCATTCCTCATCCATTTTCTCTCCGGTTGCTATATTTAAACAATGAAACATATGTCAACAGCACCTGTTTTAACTTGTTAATTAAGTAAAACGATAAAGATTTATTTAGAAACTGTGGCCTCTGGCAGCAACTTGTCATCACCTTCCTATCACAGCTTCTGCATCTTCAGGAAGCTCAGCTGATAGACACTCAGCTCTGTTCAGGTAACGGGGAACTGAAAACAGCCCCAGCTTTGACCTTGTTCAGGTATTTTCTGTGAGACACAGTTGATTTTAAAACAGTGACTGAACGAACTGTTTGGGACAAAGACAATACTAATACGGGGACAAGAAAGTAGCTTAGACCAGGAAAGTTTGTTCCTCAGTATTATATTTGCACTATTTATAGTTCTGTATGCTGAATTTTTCATTAGCAGTTCGTTTAAATGCAGAATTTATATAAATTTGACTTGAAAGAGGCTTTGAATAAACCTTTTTTTTGCATTTCATGCACACTTTTTTTAGATTTCTACCTGGATTATTGAGCATGCATCAGGATATTTCATGCACACTTGTTTGTTCACAGAAATAAACTCTAGTTTATCCTGTTTTATTTAGTCTCATAAAATAACTCCTGCTCAAAAACAATGTACAAGATTGGTTCTTTAGCTAATTTCAAAATATCTACACTTTTGTGTGTCTCCATTGTTTAGTTTGTTGCTGTTTTCTCACTCGAACATTGTCCATGTTAGTTGTAAATGTGCTGATGGTGCTCAGAAGCTGCTGAATCTATCAGTGCACCTGAATAGCACATCTGGTCATGGGCCTTTTTACAAATACACATTCTTAAATGCCACATGCCACTCCTGTAGTCATTGACGGTGAAGCTGTTGAGGTGGTGCATCAATATAAAAATCTGGGAACTGTTCTCGATGACAAACTGACCTTTGATGCACGTGAACTCACTTTGTAAAAAGGTCCATCAGAAAATGTATTTTTATCGGAAGCTCTGTGGGTTTAATGTTAATCCTATTTTTATGGGAATGTTTTATTGAGTCTTTTTTAACTTTTACCTTCATCTGTTGGTTTGGATTTTTGACATGCAAAAACAGGAACAAACTCTCGGGGATTGTCAGGATGTGCAGCAAAACTGCCAACATAGTCCTACAGAACCTCACTGACCTACACAAGGTGAGGTCAGTGAACAAGGCCAGGCTGATTCTGGCAGATCCTGATCATCCACTCCATGGTGAGTTCAGGTTGCTTCCGTCTGGATGAAGGTATCTGCTGCCCAAATGTAGGATGAACAGACTGAAAACCTCATTCATCCCTGTATTGATCAGGCTTCTCAGTGACCAATGATGATTTCTGTACTGTTATTTTAATGTCTCAATGTCTTGTCTAGTGTTACATCCACTGATTTCCAAGGGTTCTCTTACTAGAGGACAACCTTTCTCCTCCTTCGCTTGTTTCCAGGCCTGCTGTCTCACCATGCTGCACACCTGGAATCACCTCCTCCTCATCAGTGGACTGTATAAAAGCTTCAGTGATCCAGCCACACCCATTTTTCCTTGGGCATTTCCACTTGGTTCTGAGCATTCTAGTGTGGTTGACTCTGAACTCTGTACAAAGCATTTCAGCCACCCTGCGTTGATCTTTGTTAACTTCTGTGAACAGTTATCTTTAAGAACCTTTGTTTAGATGGGAAGTTTGGTAGGGGTTCTTTGCCATTTTATTTTAACCAACTTTTCTCCTGTTTTGTGGCCAGGGAGCTTAAGGATTGCAGTTTTCATTTTGTTAGCTGAGGTGATTTTGTTTTCTAGCCAGAAGGGGCATTCTTTTGTTTGTTTTGGCCTTGGAGACCCTAAAGTTCATAACTTCCCCTCCTGTCTGTAACCCCCAAAACTCTTACTTGATTAAATTATTGTAATGCCAAGTGGGGTTGTTTTGGAGTTATTAGCTTTTTGTTTAGTTTACAATTTTTGTGTTACACCCTGCACCACCTAGACTTCTTCCAAGATTTGTCACATCTAGTATGGATGTTTTATGTGCCTACTGACTGTGAAACCAGTTGCCCCTTGTGGATAATAAAGATTCTTGAACTGGAACTAAAGGCTGTATTTTGCAATGCATTGTGGACTAGATATATTTATGCCAACTTCTGATTTATTGACATCTAATCAACTTGTCATTTGTGTATTTGTTACTATCACTGACACGGACTATGGCGTTCATATCTGACGAAAAATTATTAGAAATTATTTTTAAGTTTGACATCTTCCTGTTCACATTTATCAACAGTTGATATTCTACCAATATTTTGTAACATAGCTATGAAAAGTAGCCATGAAGGCTTTTGGGATGTGGTTCCAAAGTTTATGTAGGTTTATTGTGTCCGTGATGAGGTCCATTCTGAAAGGTTACTTGACTTCTGGCAGAGTGGTGTGCATATATTGGTCTACACTGAGCGCACATGCGTTCACGTAGTGACACAAATGTGTTCTTTCACACCAGAATGTTATTATTTTTAGAAAGTGTTTTACTAGTTTGAGAATTAATGAAACTGGCCCTCGTTTGGCTAGCCATAAGTCTAGTTTGGACAAGGACTTCTGACTTTTTTCCATATTTTCTGCTCCATGTCACAACTGATAAGGTAAAAACTATTAACGACTATTTGACAGTCCAAATTTCTTTATTTGTCATATGCACCATATGACAGAACGCCACTTCAAAAATGACCCTTTAACTAGACTGCTTGCTGATGGAGGGTTACATAGGGTTATCATTTTATCATCTGGATATTCTGTCCGATAATGGTAATGGATGAGAAAGACCAGCATGTAAAACCAAGTGAATTGTATTTAGATTAACTCATAAATCAGAAACACAAACACTGAGCAGAATGAATTTATCTGAATAAAAAGGACACAACAGAGTGTTTAAGTAATAATTATCTCCACCCAACTTGAAGACTAAATGCAAAATACTGAATAAATGTGTAAAGAACAGCAAAAGGGTATAAACATTTAATCACTCTACAGTCAAACAACAAAACTCTGTCCTAAATGTTATGTATCATAACTGAAACGTTATTAGGTAAAGAACTCAAATTTGTCTGCAATAAACCAAAAAATAAAATAACTGATCCCATTTAAAGAGAAAACTCCTGCACAGATAACATTTTATGCTGATTTCGAGGCTAAAAAAAAAAAAAGTTTTCTTTAGTTTGTTATGCTTTTGCACAATTTACTGAAAAAAATAAAAATAAAAAAACTACCCATAAATGCCCATGCTTAAAGTTAAAGCTTCCATGACTAATATTTCCATAAAAGTTCCACTTAATGGGAGTTTATCTGCAGTGGGATATCATCTTTTGGCAGGTGAATGCTTTTCCATCCATGTTTATATCATCTCCATGCTGTGAGCTACATTCATTCATTACCGGTACACTTTCCAGGAGTACAACCAGTGCAATTTGGTCTCTAACACCTAAAACATAACATCTATGGATTGTAGACACACTAATTAACTGGCAACAGTAAAAGTACTTTTTTCTTGATTAAAGTTGTGACAGAAGCATTTTTTAGTTCTGTGAATTTTATGAGCTGCGGTTTGCGTTTGAAACTAAACTAAGCGCTGTAACTCTGATAATTGAGCAATAAGATGGCATTACGCCGGAGAAATGTCAACTTCAGAACAGAGCATATATTCCAGAGAGAATTATTTTAAATATGTGATATTTGCTCACTGACTATTCTTGGAAGACTAGGTGTTGTCACAAAGCTAATAACGAAGAGTAAAAACAGAAAAGCACTCGAGGGGCTTTTGATTTATTTGGCACATAAAGCATACCTGACATTTAACTTTTAACATTTATCACCAAAAAGTGATAGGTGGGAAATAACATTTTTGCCTGTGTGTTTTATGGCTTTGAGTTAGAGCTGTCATTTCTAACCCGGAGCCCGACCCGCCTCTCATTGTGTTTTTAAATAAATAATCAAAATAAAAATGCACAATGGCTTTGGACTTTTATGCGCGGAGATTTGAGTCGCCGGATCGTAGCGAACAGTTGCCGGAACACACACGGTGAAAATGAGGTCATTCCCGGATCTTGTTCCGGCAGGATCTGGCTCAAATTAACCACTGGTTGGGTTTGGAAAAAAGGGCTACAGGCTGGGGCCAGGTCAGGTTGGATTTTTTAGACCCGAATGCAACTCTAGTTTGCAAAATATCTCTCGAAACACTGGTATAATTTTATTGAAAATTTCAGTACACAAACACAAGATACTATGTATTCAACTGATTAAAGTTTAGAGCCAACACAAATCAAGATGGCTACCACAGCCAGCTCACCTTTAAAAAAATACAAAAATGGTTATAATTCAGTGTTAGGGAATTTTTAGTCAAAGTTTATGGATGTTTGTAATTACCATGGCTGAGAATGCTAATTCTGCCCATGAATCATATGTTTGGGTTGGCAGAGAGAGCTGGATGAGGAGCTGGGCGAGGCTGCAACGTGCAACTGTCGCTCCAAGGACACCTCCGAGTTTGTGAGCTGGGCTGAACTGATAAGAGTATAAAAACAAGCTTCACACACTGCCCATGCAGATTCTTGTGACTGGTCTTGGTGTTCTTCCTGTAAATCTATGTAACCTGTCCTGAAAATCTGTCCTTGAAAGTAAAACACCGGTCAACAGTCATTTTTACAGATAAAGTGCTAAAATTCTGTGTTGTCGCAGGCTTGATCAAAATGACCAAATCTTGAAAGTAAAACCAAATCTTAGACTAAAATTCTTTATACTAAAGGTGGTCGATGCTATGCACTCATTCAAGGAATGCTAGGCCTTTAATTTTAATTAGCATCTATAAATGAAAAATGTGTCTTACTTGAATATTGTTGGTTTTAATTTAGGGCTTTTTTGAACTATAAAGAGAAATTATTGGTATCATGATGGCCGAGAGGCCAAACATTTGAACATGTATCTCTTTAATGTAGAAAACACATAAATAATGACCATTATTATCGATTCTTCACACGAGTAAAGAAACAATAAACAGGAAATTATCCTTCCAGGATTTTGCCTGCATGACCTCTTTCTCTCTTGTTCTTTTGCTTCATTCGATTCACCATCTCTTATGATTGATAGAAATTACACAGTTATAGCAGAAGGAGAATAATTCTCCTGCATAATCTTCGAAAAGATAATAACCTGAAAGGTGCTTAGATCCGACAGATTTAAATCAAAGTAAGAGACCATTAGAGTTCTCCAAAAACCCTCTGCTCCTGCGGGGGAACATCAAATCAAAGGTGAATAGTTCCACCTTAAATAATTCTCCAAGTAGGCTACATAGCACATTATGTTTCAATGAGCCATGTGTCACTGAATGTAATGCGTGATAACCATACTGTGCAGGCTATTTTAGACGCACTATAATGCAATGGCTCTTCGTTTTTTGCCTCAGAGGCTGTGAAAGTGAGAGATGCTTTGTGTAACACCTCATTTCCATCCCGGAGTTTATTGCTTTGGAGTTGGTGACAAAACTGAAAGTGAGAACTAATAATTGCACCAATAAGGCTTCAAAAAGTCAGATGCTGAGTGATCAGGGGAAAAACGTGTTGAGTGCTGTTTTTAAAGCAGAGGTGAAATCAGACGCACTTCAATTACAGTGTACAGTCAGTTGGAGGAGTTCGGAGCACTTTGGTGAGGTGGAGTGTTGGACTTTGCAACTCCCCATTTCTGCCATGGGTTCATTTGATTCTTTGCACATGCAATATCCTCCAGAGCAAACCAGTTATATGCAATCAACGGGCTTTTCTTTCAGTACAGAATAGATGTACCTTCTGACCCCTACGTGATTACAGACACGCCTTTTCTGTGAATACCCGTTCCTGTGGTGCATTGGATTCTGACCTGAAGTTATTGTCTGTGGCAGACATTCCCGTTTAGTTTCAGCACTTCTTCCTGTCATGTTCATGAGTTGACTAAGGGAAGACTGGATCACATCATGCTTGACAATACAGCCAAATACTTATTAACCCCTTAACGTCGAGGACACTGTCACTGCCCGTTGAGCACCGATGCATAAATGCTGGTCAAGGAAACTGCCGACTAAACACCCATGTCATCCCTGTCACTTCATAAATATCCCATCAAATTTTCAGCACACCTGCATGTTGCCTACAGCTGTGCTTTCTGCTGCAGGATTATTTATTATTCTGCTGTCCTCTGGTCAGACAGGCCCTTGTGTTCTGAATAGCTACAGATGAGACAATGAGGGCTCAAGGACTGGTGGCCTTCGCGTGGCTTGCACTGTCTTGCAAGGAACAAAAGGCGTTTTAGTATAACGAAGACTGCTTTATCATGTTTAATGACTGAATTTTGATTCCAATTAACACCAAACCAATTTTATTTATCAGGTCAACTGTTCATGAAAGACTTTGAGTTTGCTCAGACCTGTCGTATGTACTGGTTCTTAGCTGTCGAATTTATTTTGGACAGTGCTAAATGTGGATCTGAACTGCGTAATGTGTATTGAAAATATTCTTTCTCATATCACTTTTTGTGGCAGTCTGGACCCAGAACATGTTTGGTAGTCTGAACACAAACTGTCCTGAACCTCAGTGCAGGACCTTCTACTGAACTGACATGACCCACACAGGCAGCTGAGTTATTACCTGGATGAG
>NC_056503.1:42029241-42051517 GCF_014905685.2 Nematolebias whitei
ATCTATCTATCTATCTATCTATCTATCTATCTATCTATCTATCTATCCATCCATCCATCCATCCATCCATCCATCCCAGTTGAATCTTAGGATGCAGTGTGGTGACTTTCTCTTTGCTTTGTTTGTTCTGATTGTTTTAGAGCTGGATGGACTCACTATGGTCACCATGTGCTGTGAATCACAAGACACCAGTTAGAGCATCGTTATGTTGCTTTAAATTCACCTAATTAAAACCAGTAGTGTTTCATTCATGGCGATTCTGTGTAAATCAGCTGTCAGCACATTTATTGTTGTGGATTTTTACAGGTTAAAATCTTCTGTCACAGAGCTCTGTGGAGCCAAACCATTATTCTGCTTATAGTGTGTCTGTTAGGTGATAAGGTTTAAACTCTGCACATCATTTGTAATCATCCATCCATCCATTTTCTTTACCCGCTTATTCCATTTTTGGGTCACGGGGGTCGCTGGTGCCCATGTCCAGCAATCACTGTGCGAGGGGCGGGGTACACCCTGGACAGGTCGCAAGTCCATCACAGGGCCACATAGAGACAAACGACACAAACAAACATTCAGTCTCTCACTCACACCTAGGGACAATTTTTGAGTTACCAATCAGCCTAACATGCATGTTTTTGGTCTGTGGGAGGAAACCGGAGTACCCGGAGAAAACCCACACATGCACGGAGAGAACATGCAAACTCCACCCAGAAAGGCCCCTGGACCGGGGTTTGAACCAAGGACCTGCTCACTGAGAGGCAGCAGCTCTACCAGTTGCGCCACCGTGCTGCCCATTTGTAATCAGATTATCCCAAAAAAGTAAAATAAACAAATACAAAGTGAATGGTCTGAACCTCTTTGACTTGAAATTGATAAATTAAAACTATATTACCTACAGGAGGAAGTTCTGCCATTTTATAATGCTTTAAATAATCAACATGGACAGGTGCAGAAGTGGAATTCAACCCTCATTAAGACACTCATGAGTTAATCCTACTTAATGCAACATGTCTGTTATTAATTAGGATTTCCCCCTTTTGTAACCATCATACGTAAACAATTTAGTAAACTTATATTCTGATAGTCTGACATACCTTCTGCTCTACACATTTCATTTCTTCTACTACCGGTATCTGTTTGTTAATTTATCACAATAGCCTGCACACTGCACAGCTGTCAAACAGCTATTGAATAATGCACTGAGCAAAATGTGGGACGCTGAGTTTAACGTTGGCAGCTGAGGGGTTTTACTGAGCTTGTCTCAGAGCATGAAAAAGAGTCAGGGATTTACACTTTATAGATAATGCACTGAAGCAAATGTGATTCTAAAGTTTTCTCTAAACAGAAAATATCTGGGACTTTAGAAAAAATCACAACAAAACCATTTGTGTGGTTTTATTTTACCATTTAAAATCTGTTGATTTAGCCCAGCTGGTTCTGTACATTGTTGTTTTGTCTGCACCTAACCTATCTTTTTATTTGTTGCAGGAAGTAGTCATGGTTTGTGAAAGTATGGCCCAGGAATGCAAACTGTCACAAGGAGCACAAGTAAAATAACTTCAGCTTTATTTAACAAAAACAACTCCAGGAGACATGGAGACCTCAGAGGTGCATGGTGTAAGCAGCACACAAAAGGGTAGACTGAGATAATACCAAACCAGACGAACCATCAAAAATTAACCCAAAAGATGCAGATCCTTACAGAATCCTGTTTAATTATGTACAAAGTACAAAAAAAGTTTTTTTTTTCTAAAAACAAGACTAAAAAAGACAAAACTAAAAATAAAGCTGTAAATGTTAACTTCAAAAATCTGACACACTTTTGTACATTTGAACAAATGCTTTGCTTAAAGTCAGTCAAAATCAGAAAATTGGAATTTTTGAAATAATAATCGTTGATTAAAATGTAGTAGTCAAACAAATAAGTTTAGTTTTCTGTGCTCTGAGACCCTAAAGATAATAAATCTCAGTCCAGCATAAAGCATTTGTATTCTTTTTGCTAGTAAGTGCCATTATTGTTAAAAAAAAAAAAAAAATCCAAAAAAATTAAACAAATCGTCTTTGTCCAAAGCGTATTTCACGTCATTATGTCCATAAAAATCCGAGCTTCACAGTAAAAAGATGATGTTTGAACAGTCTGAATCAGGCAGTGTGAATGTGGACATCCAGCAGTTGTAACCTGTTCACAGGAGTTTCTCAGTTTATTGATTTTGTCAATAAATCCTTTCAGTTTCTTGTTCCGTCTCGTCTTGTTCCTTTGCTGCTGATTGAACTGATTCTTTCTCTGACCTTTCCTTTACTGTTCTTTTAAACCCCACCCCTATATCCATGGCATCCATGTGTTTTTGGGATTGTGGCAGATGAATCTCAGACCTTCACAGCATTAAGGGAATGGGACTTACTGTATCTAAGTGCCAGATTGTAAGATTTACACTGAATCAGGTTTTCTCTTACAGATAAAAACCTGAACGATCCCAAAAGACACTTCTGCAGGTTTGGAGTCCACGGTCACCTGCCCCCAAGAATCAAAGATAGACGACGCTCTTGAAGTCAACCCAACACAACGTGGCTGTCACAGTCCACTGGGTTTAGAAAACAACAACTGCAAAATAGCTATAGCTTGGCCAATAGAGCTAAAGTTTGGTGTGGTGGTAACTAAGACTGATCCCCAACACATTCTCCGAGCACTAAAGAACGTGCAAAGCCTTGGTTTGAAATTTCACAGTTAACTATTTTGTGTCAACACAGACTGTTTGCAAAATATCAGAAACTCCACTGAACGGATGTTCAAACCTTCCAGAAATAATGATTGAATGTACCTTTTGAACGGAGATGTTTGGAGTCGATCCATTTCAAGGTGGTCATTACAGCCAACAGCAGAGCAGAGCTTCATGGTTTACACATTCTCCAGGAGCAATCTCAGATAAGTTGACCTGTCCAAAGTCAAACGGGGGAGCCTGTTCAGATAAACAACAAATGTTTTGGAACAGGCCGACTCTACTGATTTTCTGTCTGCCTTCATAGTTTCTGCTGGTACACTCAATGGCGAATCCAAACAGGCAAATTCATGGTCATTCCATCGGTCCGCGCTTGTAGCCTTCTCCAAGGTCGATTCCTTCATGCCAGCGAGTTCCAGCATCTGAGTCTGAGTGCTCAAAGCATGGTGCAATCCTTCATATAAGGCAGGCAGCCTCACCATTACCAAAACTGCTGCCTACGTATTCCCAATTTGTTGATATCTGAGGTACCCCCCGATTCCAAAAAGCAGAAACCCTGTTATCATAAATCCAATTACGTACGCGTCTTCAATGTCCTCAACGGACAATACAGACAGGCACATCATCTTTCATTCACCTCAGGAATCCATGACGTATCCAGCTGCGTGTGTCTCTTCAGGGCACGAGGGCTCTCCTTCAACCTGTCTTTTTGTTGAGAAAATTTTATCAGTTGGGTTGAGAGACCAGCTGACCAGATCCATAATAATTTACGATTTGGAAGATGTGTAAAAGAGGCTCTGAGAGATTCATAGGACAAGAGCAAAAGCAGGAGGGAGACAGGAGAGGGAAAGAAAGTGTTCGTCTTAATTGAGAGCCAGTCAGAAAAGTAAAATAAAATAAACCAATTAACATTTTGAAGTTAACACATTTCAAGATGGTTACCCTAGGTAATCGACATGAGCCAACACAAATGTCTATACCTTAATCAAATTTACCAATATTGAGTCAACATTTGATGTTAAATCATTTAGAGTGCATAGTGGGTCATCTTTCAAATATTGCACAAGATTGTGCAAACTATCATTTAAAATATTTGAGCAAAACGTCTATCTCCTAAATATCTCAACATAAGATGATCTTGGTTTTAAACATGAATGGCAGTAGACAATATCCATTCCTTCAAGGAATGCAAAACCTTTAATACAATCTTTTTTGTTTATTAGTACATAATTGGGGACTGCCTAGAAAGGCAGCCACATATTAAAACAGTCTTGCTCTTCTATCAACTTTAATGTGGCCTAAACCGCAGTGTGAACCCCCACAAATGTTATATTAAAACGACCACCTCAGCACCGTGATGTGTGCTCTTACTTTTATTGGCATTTCCAGTTACCATGGCGACGTAATTTGCTAGCAAAGACACAATTTTTCTCGTTGAAAATCACTGACAGAACTCTTAACACCTCTTTCCTGCCACAGTGAGGTCACATGACCTAGAGTGGTGAAGTCTCTGAACAAAACACCGAATAACTTTTGGAGCCATTTTGATTCAAGATGGCTGCCACATCTACCTCAGAAAACACAAAACTGACTATAACTCAGTCATTCTTTGAGATATTGAGCTGAAATTTGGTTGGTTGTAGCTGAGAGCGAGTTGTTGGAGACTTCCTAGAAAGGCAGCCACCTACTGCAAATCAAATACCCAAGATAGCTTCCTTTGCTAAACAGGGGAAATACAATAACTCAGCTATTTTAAACAATATTAAGCTGAAATTTGGTGTGGTGGTACCTGACAGTGATGCACAACACATCCTGAAATCAATTCTAAAAATTCTGTCAAATCAATTTTTTTTAATGGTCACAACGTGGCAGTCCCCATCAAAGTTTCTCCAGGGACTGTCTAGTACTGCTCATGTTAGTCCCTCTAATCCTGCTGTTGGAAATGTATGTCTGGAGCTGTCCTATGAAGTCCTGCTTAGATCCCCATCCCAACCAGATTACTTGCATGTTGTCCCAATCCCCTTTAACCAATATGATGTGATGAATTACAACTCTATCTGTATTATCAGTGTAGAAAATGTGACAATCTTACAACACCCCTCTCTCAAAGCTCGGCATTTCTGTCACGATCACAAGCTCAGTAATTAAACGGGCTTTGTCTGCACACGGATCATCGCTTTTAGCTGATTAAGAAATGATAGCAAAGACCGAATAAATCAAAGACAACCAACCCAACTAATTAGCTGTCCCAACCATTACAGCCACTAACAACTGCCAGTGGGTGGTTACTCTTACATAATCAGCTGTGAGAATAACTGAAAAAATCATTTTTTCTAAAAGCATTAGATTATTTCATTAAGATTTGTAGTTGGATGCTTTTGGTGTTGAGCCAAATAGAAATATGAGAAAATGTGCATCATGTCGTTAAATAGTTTGTAGCTAATGCCACACTTTAAAGCCACGCAGATGTTCAAGTGGGTTGAAACAAACACACAGCTGTTTGCTTTCTGCTAATTGTTCCCAAGGGCAAACAGGGCAGCGGGTCATTTCAATTAAAACACTTAGGCTTGATTGTAATTAGTCTTTAAATCAATTAATAATCCTTGACAGAAATATTCCATCAAAGTGCAAACGGAAAGTATGAAGGACGTGCAGCAACTTTTATTACACGATGATGTCATGTGAAAATGAAACAAATCGATCCCCCGTGAGAGCAACAGTCCAACCTGCGGAGATGAGCCTTCATCTGCCAAATGAAAAAAATAAATCTATGACAATCGTTTGTGTTTAGCGAAGACTTTGCCCCCGAATGCTTCACCTTCAGAGTGGGGGCTATTATGTTTCTCCAGATATGGGCCTGATGCTAATCAGTGTGGATTGTATTTTATGCCTCAAGGCAGGAAAATGTGCTGATGAGGGCTCAACAATAAATGAACCTTATCACCTAATGGCATCTCTGCCCCCCTCCCCCCCGCCTCTCCTGGCTGACTGAAAAGGCCCCAGCTAAATGTCACAGGCAGACTCAATGCACATGTGAGATAATGAGAGAAACGAATGATCCGCAGATGGATTGGTCACTGATAATTGCTGCTGATAGCAACTCAGGGCTCTCCTGGATACACTGTCAGAGATTTCAAATATCACCTTTATTTTAAAGAGCATGAGGATTGAAACAGAGCAATTAGAGAAGAAATATTAGTACATGAGTGGACTGTGAGAAGGAAAAACTGAATTGACTACAGCATACATTTTATTTATGCAACTCCAACACTAAAACACTATTCTAGAATTGCATTGCTCAAGGTGGCTGCATGTTGGAGTAGCTCTCGTGTTTATTCTGAGATTTTGCTTTTGAAAACTTTAATTACAGTTTTTTTCTGGTTGCAAAGTAGTTTTTTTCGGATGATTACTTCCTCTGGTATCAGATGCTATGCCACTGGAAGGATTTTTACTGAAAGCCATTTTACTTTTGGACATCTGTTATGATGCGTAACTATAACAAAAAGGTAGTTTTCTACAACTGGGAGCTGATGATCAACATCTCAAAGGCTCAAACAATACCTCAACTACAGCCCCCAAGTCCCAAACAAATTGAAAAGGAGGTGCCATGAATGTATCACCGTCTACCTGGAGGCGGTGCTCGAGTTCCTGGCCGCCGAGATCTTGGAGGCATCGGGAAATGTGGCTAGTGACTATGGGAGGACAGAGATCATCCTTGGACACCTGCAGTTAAGCCCGCGGTGACCAGGGGCTCAGCAGGCTGCTGGGAGAAATGGCCATTGCTCGGGGAGGAGTTCTGCCCGACATTCAGGCAGTCCTGCTGCCCAAGAGGACCGAGAGGTCTGCTGGGTCTGGGTGGACGGATCAGCATCTGCAGCCAGTTTCTTCAGATCCACTGTGGGGCAGACTGCTACATGAAATCCTTCCTGCCCAAAGCAATCAGCATCTATAAATACTAAAATGAAACCAGGATGAGCTACACCAACAATTAATTTCCCTTTGGGATTAATAAAGCATATTTGAATTGAATTGAATTAAAATGTATCATAGAACTGGAAACGCCTCCCAAATTAAAAGGATGAATGCATGACACCTGCAACCTTTCATGCAGTCATCTTATAATGATGAAGGCTGTTTCAGTTGCAGCTTTAAAAATACCACCATATACATTCCCACGCAATAGTATGATATTTTGTGTGATCTATTAGCTTTTAAAGTATGTGTTCTGAATGACTATTATGTACTCCCACACCAAATCTGAGCTTAAAATGAATAAAATTCACCAAGTTATGCAATTATATTTTCTGTTGTCTAAAGTAGATTAGATGTAGCAGCCATCTTGAATCGAGCTTACTCTGAAAATGTAGCGGTTGTAGACGTACAGTATACATAATAGTTTCCTAGAGCTTCATTGAAATGTATTAGGTGATTTAAGAAATGTTTTGCTGAATCAAACAGAGTTGAATCCAACAGTTTATGTCAAGGTTTTAGGCCAAGATGTTGAGCAATGCATTGAGTTCAAAGTATGTATTGGGGATGATGCTTGTGATGCATGTGAAGTGTAATTCAAAGGTTGATTGAATTACACTTCACATGCATCACAAGCATCATCCCCAATACATACTTTGAACTCAATGCATTGCTCAACATCTTGGCCTAGTTTTAATCGAGTTGTTTTGTTATTTAAGTCTATGTTTATTCTGACTGTGTTGTAACTGTGTTTTTTACTGAGTGTTTTTTTTTCCTCTCTCTGTATGCTGTCAGTCTTGGCCAGGTCTCTCTTGTAAAAAAATATATTTTGATCTCAATGGGACAAACTGGGTTAAATAAAAGGTTATGATGATGATGCTCAGCTACCACCACTACAAAGTTTGCTACCCAGTGTCTGTAAATATAGCTGAGTTGGCCATTTCTTTGTTTTCCATGGTCATTTCCATGGCTTTCCTAAAATCCACGCAGTGGATGGGATATTTTGCTAAACAAAAAGAGTTGATTACAATAGCTGGAGGTAAAGATTAAAACGTGATCTCATGTTCATCCAACCTTTATATTTATACATATATACACATATACAAGCTGTATGTGATAAAATAGTGTTTAAAGTATGATTTGGGGATTGATCTCAGCTAATAGCACCCACAAATTTAGATCAAAATCTATAAAATTGGTTGAGTTATTGCAATTTTTGTGTGTATTAAGTTTGCGTTGCTGTGGTGGCCATTTTGAAATCAGATGTAGATGTTCATGCAGTGCTTTCTGAAAGATTCCTTCAAATCATTAAGTGAATCACGGCATATTTTGCTAGCAGACAAACAAACGGAGCCATGAGCAAAAACATTATCACCCTGCCTTTCCATTTGGCGGCAGGTGATGAAAAATAAAGTTGGTAAATAATCTCTTCAATCCAGATTGTTTTACTCCCAAAGTGCCAGAACAGATTGGATCTAGTTTTTTTTCCTAATATTTGAAGGACAGTTTGTTTCCAAGCACTCAGGACGAGAGCGGATTCAAAACCTGACATAAAAATACATCAGACTTTGGCTGCGTAATCACCTTGTAATACTGAGATCATCACACCACGAATAAATCGGTGTGTGTGTGTGTGTGTGTGCATGTCGAGGATGGAAATGCTCTGTAGAGCAAAGCTAAGTAGACAATCACTCATTCTGAGGAAAGGCAGGGGTGAAATGTAAGTAAATGCTGCGAAAATGTGCGGCTGCCCGTGTGCCAGATGCTATGAGCCGGTGCCAACGCTGCGAGTGAGTCACTCATTATTTCAGGAATCTGTTGGCCTTTTCTCTGATGACTCTGTTGCTCATTTAAACCAGAAAATCTGCGAGGGACTTTTTTTTTTTTTTTTTACATCACAGAAACCTGCCAGTTGGGACACTTCCTGATTCATTATTGCCACGAAAAAGAAAATTATTAAAGAAAAAAAACCAAACATTGAAGATAAGACCATAGGGAGGCAGTTACGGTATTAAGGAAAGGAAAACAATTTCCTGTAAGCAGCAGATTATGAAAACATTAAGCAACAATTACCCTAATGAGAGTTATTGAAGCGGTAAGGTAGCAGACAAGCTGTGTGCATCTGGCTGCTGCATCTGGCTGCAGAGCTGGAGCGTTCAGAGGGGCAGGCGGGAAGACATTCATTTGTTAATGCTGTTCCTTCCGTGTGAGTCGAGAAGTGACATGTCCGTAATTGTCGTGTACTGAAGATGATCTCGCAGGCAGCGTGTTGATGCATGCGCTGCGATGGATACTGAGTGTACTGTCAGAATTGTTGAAGATGTCATTTAGGGTAATGGCAGAGAATGGCTTTTAGTGGGCAATTTGTGTCCCTCCATGCGTGTTAAGGAATGAGCACGAGATAGGTGTTGAAATTGATAAGAATTGCTGAAAAGAGTGAAATTTTCAGCTTTTATTTTGGCAGAAGGAGCCACAGGAAACAGACAAACTTAGCTCAGCATGACAAAGATATGGGCTTTAGGCTAATGTGGCAAATGTTACTTAATTCAGAAAATAAAGACTCTTGAAAATGAGTTCTCATGACTCAGACTACCTGTATCAATTCATTCAACCTTTATTTAGACAGGTAAATCCCATTGAGCCTCGAGGACTCATTTAAAAGAGACCTGATTTCAACAAAGAATGATAACAGCGACAACAATAAACAGTTATAAAAAGTCATACAATTTAAAAAAAATAAACAAATAAAGGGTAAATGAAAAAAATTGCATCAAAGCCACTTTGATTGACATTATACAGTATTTTAGATAGACAAAGTACAAAGTATGTTATGCCAATCATAACTTTAGATTTGATAACTGCTGTTCATTTTTATTTGGCTCCCCCACTTTAAAACACAAAATTAGAATGGAAAAAAAAAAAAATCCATGAAAAACAATAAAACAACTTTAACTACAATGATTCGAGGTTAAGTTTATCATTTAGAATCGTGTTACATTTGTAATCATTCAAAGAGTTGTTTCTGTCCTCTGTAATGTGTCAATCTGTGGTAGTAAAAAAATATCTAACAAATTAGAAAGAGAAATGTTTAAAAACACGCTTAAAATTTCGAAACAACAAAATAAAAACATTTCAGAGAACGCACCAAAACACATCAACACAATAAGCAAATGTAAAGACCAAAATGTCAAAAAGAAAAATATACATATTGTTTCAAAATGAAATTATAAACAGAAACCAATAAAACACCACACGTTAAAAACATTCAGTTTTTTTAAACCATCAAACACAAAAAAAAACCATAAACCGATAAATATAAGTAAAAAGCATAAATAAAAATGTTAGACTTAACTTTTAAACAATTTCTAAATCTTTATAAACTGTTACTTTTTTTAAATGTTTTCTGGTGTATTATTTATTTTGTATGTTTAATGGACTGAAACTACTTCAGCATGCTTTCAGCAGTTTTAACAATTCGTTTGTCATCACACACCGAACGTTACAGATATGCTTTTGGGCTTTTGTAAAATTTATCCTTTATGATACATTTAACTTTATTCACAAGATTTTTCTCATTGAAATGAATGACAATTTTTAAAGACATCATCATGTTTCGTGGAGTTCGTAGACCCCAGAGTGCAGACAGATATGGGAGGCCAAAAGGAAAAATAAATGAAAATGGATTTATTTTACTAAAACAAAACAAAACAAAACAAAAAGGCTGATGTTGCAGCAAAACTTAAATGAATGTGGAGGAACAGAAACACAACAGTCCAATCCACAGCCAAGGTGGAAACGCAGAGACGCTAAACATAAAGGGACATTAACGAGACACAATGACGAACACCTGGGGAAAGACAATGAGGCGCAGGAGAGAGTGACAACATGAGGACAAACACCAGGAAGAACAGCTGACACAAGAAAACACAAAAACCTCAAAACATGAACACAAGAATCACAAAATCTGAAGAAGCAACACAAGACACAGATTCTCACAAGACTTTATTCTCTTCGCTTCAGTTTTAGCTTTTAGCTACTGTTTTGCTAATTTTAGTTCTTAGCTTTTGTTTCTTTACTGATAACTTATGTTCATTTTGTTTTTAGCTTTAACAACTGAGTATAAGATTCTCAACACATTTAGGCAAAGTTCAATGAAAACTTCATCACTGCCTTTACACATTTTCAGTTCTTAACTACATTTTTTTGTTATGTGTATTTTTTTTTTCATCGGGTCACTATAGTTTTCAGAGACATGGACAATATTAGTTTTTTTGTGATTTATATTTTGTTCATTTTGAATAAACACTCAACATGATTGTCCTTTTGCTTCTTCCAGATTTGTAGGTAAGAAAAAGTCACTTTGCAGATCCCTAACTATTTTCAAAGGAGGACACACCCCACTACCCTAACCGAACGTGATGACATAATAAATTATTAAAAATCTACATATTAAAAGCATATGTGACCAATGCACTGCAGCCAGGGGAGATACCTGAACTGATACACCATCACATGGCCTTCTCCTCCCACACGGCGCACCCAACCACCTTTTCCAGTAAAAATGTAGCTTTGTTTTAAATGTTCATGTGTTTGAAGCATCATCATCATTGTACAGACATGTGCAACTGGCACACGTGACTAAACTCCGGGTCAGAGAGAGAGGGGGCGGGGTCACAGGAGCACACTCAGTTTGAATGTTCCTCGCCGTGAGAGTCAGCTGCTTTAGTTGAAAGTTTGTTTTTTTCAAGTTTATCATAAAAATCTTCAAAATTCAATGCTACACAGTGTTTTAGCAAAAATAAGATAAGGAAGATAAGATCAGAAGATAAGCCAGAATGTTTTGGCTGTTTAGATGGGCTAAACTTGTTTATAGAGAGGTAACCGCACTGTGATTAATTCAATCCAATTCCATCCATCCATCCATCCATCCATCCATCCATTTTCTTTACCCGCTTATTCCATTTTAGGTCATGGGGGTCGCCGGTGCCCATGTCCAGCAATCAATCACTGTGCGAGAGTCAGGGTACACCTTGGACAGGTTGCAAGTCCATCACAGGGCCACATAGAGACAAACGAGACAAACAACCATTCACTCTCTCACTCACACCTTGGGACAATTTTTAGAGTTACCGGTCAACCTAACATGCATGTTTTTGGTCTGTGGGAGGAAACTGGAGTACCCAGAGAAAACCCACGCATGCATGAAGAAAACATGCAAACTCCCAGAAATGCCCCCGGACAGGGATTTGAACCGGGGACCTGCTCGCTGAGAGGCAGCAGCTTTACCAGTTGTGCCACCGTGCTGCCCCAATTCAATTCAAAATTACTTTATTTACCCCAAAGGGAAATTAAGTGTTGTCGTAATTCATTATTCTGGTTTCATTCAAGAGTTGTTATAGATGCTGATAGCTGTGGGCAGGAAGGAGTTCTTGCAGTGAATCCATAGAATCTGGCCACAGTTACTGATCCGTCCACCCAGATCTAGCTTGCTGTCAGACCCAGCAGGCTTCTCGGTCCTCCTGGGCAGCAGGACCGCCCAAATGCCGGGCAGAATCCCTCCGTGAGCGATGGTTACATCTCTCTCAGCAGTCTCAGCTCCTCCCAGCAGTCTGCCGAGCTCCTCGTCACCATGGACAGACAGCTGAAGGTGCCGGAGGATGATCCCGGTCTTCCTGTTGTCACGAGCTGAGTTTCCCACCAGCTCCAGGATCTCCGCGGTCAAATACCCGAGCACCGCCACCAGGTTGACGGGAATTCAACCACAGAGCCTTCTTTTCAACTCATTTGGGATTTGGGACTGTAGTTGAGATATTTGAGCTTTAGACATGTTAATCATCCTGGTTGTTAAAAAAAACAACACCTTGTTGTCATAGTTACACATCATAACAATGCCCCAAAGTACAAAGGTTTCAGTAAAAATCCTTCCAGCTGATACCAAAAGAAATAATAATCTGAAAAAAGTGATTTACATCCAGAAAAGAGAGGAATTAAAGGTTTCAAAAGCAATAACTCAGAACGAACGTAACAGAACTACTCCAACATGCAGCCACCCCGAGCGGCACAATTCTAGAACTAGAATGCAATTTAATAAATTATCAAATATGACAAATAAATATTATTACATTTCTACATGATCTAAAATCCTGTGAATATAATCACTTTGAATGAAATAGTCATTTTAGGGGAGAAATCTGTCAGTCCGGCAAAAAAAAAAAAAAGTTAATTTATACTCTTCAAAGGACTTACTGTGCTTTAATTTTTAAAATATATCTGGCAACCCCTCCATTGAAAACAAAGACATTAAACACGTAAACTACAGAAAGAATCTAAATGGTGCAGGTTAAAGTCTTCTTACTGCTTCAGTGCTTAAGAACACTAGACTATACTTTTACTAAGGTCGTGTACACAGTATACTCCTCTTTACGTGAAAACCTTTGAGAAGCAACATGTATGCAGGCAAAGGTTCTCAAATGTGTGATATTGGGTGGTGGTGTGGGAAGGAAAGGGCTTAATCTCTGCCTTTAAATATGCTAGAAATGCCTCACTTGAAAAGTCTGATGAGAAGGAAGAGGATGAGGAGAACGAGGAAGTTCCACTCGAGCAACACCAGAAAGAGTCTGCCACTCAAGAGGTTGGAAATTTCAAGCGTGCACAAGATGGCTGACTGAGAGCATAAACTTTGTATATAGTGCAATAAAATTAATTTTCCTGCAATCTTTTTGCCTCCTTTATCTTCTTTTATCCTCTATCATCTTTGTAAAGGTTGCGGATAACCAGAACATTTTGGCAGACAACCACATTCTGCAAGAGACTGTCCACTGGTCCACTAAATGTCCTTATGTCTACCCCTTCACTGAATAAATTAATCAGATCATTTTCTTTTTCTTTACATTTTCCTTCTCACTAGGAATCTATTGTTTAAAGATGAAGCCTTCATTCACTGCACACAGTAACCCATTTGATCAGAGAGTGGGATCAAGGATGAGCAGCCCGTTCCTACGGACAAGGTGGACCATAACACGACTCTCTACTCGGAACTCAAGATGGATGGGCTGGGCTACTGTCTGGATGAAACGCCTCCATTGCGCTGCTTGGCCTGGTGGAGCCCATCAATCAGGGCAGCCCTAGAGGTATGGGCTGAGGCTGTGTAATGATGCGAACAGCATGTGGCCGAGCCATCCCTTGCTGCTCAGGTGGAAGGGTTTGCCCTGTCCAGCGGTCCTCTCCGCTCCTTCACCGCCACCATCCATCAAACGGGAGCCGTATTCACAAGATGTTAACAGGTTCCAGCAGGTTTGATGTGATAACTCTGCGCCAGTTCAAGTTGCAAATGAAGTTCAAAATGAAAGAACTTCTGACGTTTTGTTGTTACAGTGGAAAATAACTCGTGGAAGTTTCAGTTGCATCGTCTTTGATATAAATTTAGTTGGAAATTTCTAACTTGTGGAGAACAGCAAAGTAAAAACACCACAGATCACCTTTTTATCATCCAATGCTAAAGGCAAAGGGGGATATATATATTTTTTGCCTTTCTGTGTGCATGTTTGTGTGTAGTTTTACCAAAATATTAAGAATACCAACTCAATCCAAGTTGGTTGCCACAGCTTACAGACGTTTGCTAACACAAACATGGCTATTACTCAACCAGGTTTACAACTAGTTACAAACAGGTATCTCTGCAGACAAATAGGCAAAAGAAGGCATATCTCAAGGGCCACATCGGATTGGACGGGAAAAACAAACAAACAAGGCACTACTAAAGGACTACACCTGATTGGACGAAGGTATCAGAAAACTTATTAATAAAATGCAGTACAGTATACAGTAATGTAATAACAGCCACTGAGGGTTACAAACATTGAAATCAGAAGACGTATTAAGCACTTTTAACCTGAGCATAACGACAGGCAGATAATTAGCCAGTTCGACATTAAACTTCTCTTTCCGCCTCTCTTAACACATAACTTCTGGTTACATTTCAAAATAAGAGCAACATAACTGGGTAGTGGGGAGGGCTAAATGTTTGTTTTTTAAGACCTAGCCATTACATTAAAGAACAAAAACCATTTTGGTTGTTGAATAATGTGAAAATTGTTAAAATCAATTCATAAAGAAAGAAAAATAAAGTAGCCAAAAGAATAATGATACTTCAACTGGCTTTGGGACAAAGGGTGTTACCTTTAACTCCACGTTTTCTTGTTTTACCTTTTAAAACAGTCACTGCAGATGAGTGAATGTCAGTTTCTGTAAGATTTCTGCAACTGGAGCAGCTATTTCTGTTTACTGGTTAACTTCCTCAGCTGTCTCACATTTTAAGGGTCAATCCTGCTCCATGTTTCCGCTCCTTTCATAGATCAGATCTCATAGAAGAGCACTTCTAAAGAGCACATTTTATTTTTATTTTTTGTTTTGGGCCATTATCTCATTACAGGACTCATGATCTTTAATTGAGACCAGACTTTTTGACAAATGGAGCAGGTTTTGCTTCAGATGCTTCATATTTCAGTGTACCCAGACCACACTCAAGCCAACCTGTGTCAGGTGCAGCTACAACCAAGAACAAAAGCGAATCTTCTTGTGTTTGACAGTAGATATAACGCTGTTTCTTAGAAACCTTCAGTTTTAAAAAAGAGCTAACACAACTTACCTAAAGAGCCAGCAAATACAACTAACAATCAGTGTTTGCCCTTTAGGAATGCCTATTCTTTAGAAACACCCACTTTCAGTCTGCAGAGAACCCCTTCTCAATAATTAGCTAAAATTTAGCGTTGTAGTAGCTGAGCCATGCAAACCACATCCTCTGAGCGCTAGCACAAATCTTGATATCTCCCAGTACTGAGTATTGACATAATTTAGTATTTGACTTTAGTCAAACTCTTGCATGAAATATGGCAGGTGATATGGATTACTTTAATAGTTCTTAGGCCTTTAGTTTTACCAACAATTATACAGGAAGCTGTCATCAACCATTTTCATACGCTCCATACTTAAAGTGGAGTTGATACTTCAGTCTCCCTCCTAATGTTCTTTAAAGGACATATTTTACTGCACATTATGTTCTTTCTACCCCTCACACAAACATATTATACTCCTGGATGAAAGTGGCCATATGAGTCTCATAAACCAGGCCTCATGAATATGAGTGTAAAAGCGGCTGCTCAGTCTTGACTCTTTATGAAGGGAAGGTCATTTGGTAGAAAGCATGCGCTGCAAAAACGTAAGCTTATAAAAATGTCTTTGGTTTCCAAGCTGTTAAAATACATCTCCTGGAGCCTAATGGACCCCCCTGCCCTCCCACCCAACTGGAAGACGTGTAGGATTTCAGCGTGTTATGGGTCTGAATTAAAGCAAGCCCATTCTTTGGTCATGACTTTGTTTTTGCTGCCATAAGGTAGGGAACACTTTACCCCCAAAGGCCCCTAAAACTCCATTATGAGGGGAACAGTGAGATTGTTTCTTGGTTTCAAATCCATCCATTGAGTGTTAATGTAGGGTCAGCACAGGTATTGACAAGCTGCAGATAAATACTGCTCTTGTCTTCTTGCAAAAGTGCACAAAGTACAGTTTATATTGCCCTTCGCAAAAATGCAAAGATGGAGCAATAAAGACTTTGCCCATGTCTATATGTGTGTATGTTTGTACTGTTAGCAAAATATCTCACAAATCACTGGATGGATTTTAAAGCAACTTTCAGAAATTAATCCTTGTATTGCCCTACAACTGGTTATCTTTTGGAATCAGTCCAAGTTAAGATGGCCACCACACCTAACTGACATTAGTCTGACATCAGAAGGGGCTGTAGCTCAGTCCAATTTAGATATGACGCTAAAGTATGTGTTAAAAGCTGAGATGGAGTCCCATCTTATTAATATTATTGTCATAATATATCTTATTAAGTATTAACTATAGGGGTAACCTTTGTCTGTCTGTCAGCAAAATATCTCATGAAACGCTGAATGGATTAATGAAATGTTCAGGAAGTAATCATACATTATACAGCTTGTAGACTTTGGGAGTCAACCCAAAGGTGGATGTCACAGATACTGTAGCTGACATTAGCCAACACAAAAATGACTATGACTCAGTCATTCTTACAGATATTGATCTAAAATTAGAAGTGGAAGTAGCTGGGAGTCCGTCCCAATGCACACCCTGGGTGTGACATCTCATTTCATGTTGTTTTCAAGGTTTCACAAAAATGGCTACAACTTCCATCCCTTCAGTGAATTTTAGATCCAAAACAAAACAAAACAAAAAAAAACGAAGTTCAGTCAGGTCATCTGGATGGTTTATTTTTTTGTTGAGATGTTTCGTCCTTCATCCAAAGGACTTCATCAATCCGAGGAGCCACAACAAACTCAGTCCTACAATCAGCACACTCCCACTGTGGGTCCACCAGTTTGATGGGGATAAGGTGGTTTCTGGGGCCCGCCATCTCCCCCGTCGACTCCTCTGAGGCAGCCATAGCCAAAGTGATTCAAGACAAAGTTCATGCTCAATAATCCAGGTAAAAAAAAAAAAAAATCCAACAAAGTTTAGTCAAGTCATCTGGACCGTTTCTTTTTGATGAGACGTTTCGTCCTTCATCCAAAGGACTTCATCAGTCTGAGGAGCCAGTCAGTCCTGAGTTTGTTGTGACTCCTTGGACTGATGAAGTCCTTTGCATGAAGGACGAAACATCTCAACAAAATAAAAAAAAGAAACCGTCCAGATGACCTGACTTAACTTCAGTGAATTTTTTAAAAATCTGGATTATTGAGCATGAACTTTGATGTGAAAAAATAAAGCACCTGTACTTTTATATACACTTCTATTGAATTTACCATATCCTGTATGACTGAAAATCTTCACCAGCATGAATGCTAGGCTTGAATTTTTTTTAATATGCGTGGATATGGATACGACTTGATAATGGATTTTTGTTTACCCTCTAATTATTATTTCTGATTAAAACCTAAAATTAGATTTTCAGAAATGTGAGCGTGAGAATGTGACACTTTCCTTTTGGATTGTTGTTTCTGCTCTTCCTCTTTTGTTTTCATCGTCATTAGGAGTGTTTTTATATATCATCTAATGACTTGACGTTGATCGTTTCATTTACATAAAACAGGATTTCACACTTTTTCCTGAACTGAATGTGTAATATCCCCTCAAATCCTTGTAAGCCTACAAACCCAAGATAGGAGGAATTTCCTGATGTAGCTGCAGTTCTCCCAGTGCCTGTTTTTCCATGTCACATCTTGTTAATCTAATCCTAATTTGTGCATCTAATCAGTGGGACCTTTTTGTGTGAACTTCATAATTAAAGAATGTATCATTATCCTGATTTTAATTACATTACCATGTAACTTTGTTACCATGTAACTTTGTTTTAATTAAAACACCCTCCCCCAGTGGGAGCAGAGTTTGACAGACTTTTGTGCGCCCAGGGCGTAAAAGCAATTCCCTATCTGGTACAAGTATGATTACCATAACGTTCACCTAAAGAACTTCACAAGCAGGAAAATAAGGGAATGACAATGATGGTCAAACCTAACTACCTGTCACCGCATGCAAATTGCGAAATTGCAAGCGCTGTTACTGCTTATAGCTGCTGAAAGCTTTTCACATTTCCTTTACGGTGTCCACCGTAATCAGGGGGTTAATGGCAGCTCTTTAGAAGAGGTGGTGAGGGTGAAAGCACAGAGGCAACATCCAGAGATTATTAGGATGTGCTGCCAAGACATAATACGGTTCCAGCACACTGCATGCACATCCATACGTCATTGGGTTTTTGTGAGGTATAAAAACAGCCATTTTACTAATGTGAACAAAAACTCTTCATTGCCACGGTGATGATTGGGAAACGGAGTGCAGTCCAGTCATAACTGTGTCACGGGTGATGAGTCTCATTTGCCCCAACACCACAGATGGCAGTGTTGTGCTGCTGACAGGCATTCAAAGAGCGCACCATGTCTGTGCACTTAGACAGGCTGTCAGCACAGTCACCGAACAGCTAAAACGTTGAACTTCTCAAAGGTTCGCTTTGCTTTCACACAGGAGGTCGTACTCTTTCAATTCTGCTGCAGAATTATGTAGCGAGAACTTATGTGAAGTTTCAGCATGACAGTTGGATATTTATGTTGTCTGATGTTTGGCCAATTTTGCAGGAGGGAAATTTTTAATTTTTGTGTGAAGCTGCAGGTGTTTGTTTGCTGTAAATTATACACGAGAATATTGGATGTCATTCACCTTGACAGGCCTATTTTCTGCTCTGTCATTCTACCTGCAAGTAAATTATAGCTGTACCGATGCTTTTATTATACAACGCAGAATTTACTGATTGCCAATTCAATCATTTTTCAATTGCTGAATGTATCGAGTGCTTTTGTTACAAAAAGGGGAAACTGGGATTTGTCGACAACAGGTTTTCTCGCAGGATGTTATTTTGTTTTTAGAACAAGCGGGATTTGTCACGTTATTATCTAAAACTGCCAGTGTTGGTAATCCCAACAAGCACATCGAGCAGGAGAAATGGCTACAGAGATGGGACTCGTCTTAGAGCGTTCTCCATTCTTCATGTGCACAGTCAAAACAGTAAACACTGTCAAGCTAATAAAAAAAAAAAAGCAAAATCTTGGCAAACAGTAAAATTAGGAAAATATTTACAACTAAATAAACATTTCTAAATGCTAAAATTAAGAAAACTGTGTAAATTAAAATCAGCTAATTTATAGCTAAAATCTTAAATTAGCTAAACTGTTGTTGAGAGCTAGCGTTAAAAAACGTAGCTAAAACATACATTTAATATTTTAGAAAATTAATCATAAAATAGAGTACAAGTAGAATGTAAAGAGAAGCAAAATCACTAACACTTTACAATAAGGTACACAACGCCTCAGGAACTAATCAGTAGCTAATGGGTAGTTAACAAGTACTTACTGGAGAACACAGCCAAGCCTTATTAGGGGACTACTGGTTAGTTTTCTTGTAAATGAAGAGGAATTAATCAAGAACTAATGGGTAGTTACCATGAAAACCAAAGAGGAATGAATCAGGAGCTAATGGGTAGTTAACCAGTACTTACTGGGGAACATGCAGCCAAGCCTTCTTAGGGGACTACTGGTTTGTTACCTTGTAAATGAAGAGGACCTAATTAAGAACTAATGAGTAGTTACCATGGAAACCAAAGTGGAATGAATCAGAAGCAAATGGATAGTTAACCAGTAATTACTGGGGAACACACAGCCAAGCCTTATTAGGGGACTACTGGTTAGTTTTCTTGTAAATGAAGAGGAACTAATCAAGAACTAATGAGTAGTTATAAAAACCAAAGAGGAACGAATTAGGAGCTAATGGGTAGTTAGCCAGTACTTACTGAAGAACACACAGCTATGCCTTATTAGGGTAGGGTCTACTGGTTTGCTACCACAGAAACGAAACAGATGAGAAATTCTCCATGTGGGTTCTGAATACACCCTGCACCAGTGAGGTCACAGCTCGTAATGGTCAAAAAACCTGTTTCCTAGTGGTTATTGATTTTATTGGATTTTCTCTTCTTGGTTAACTCCCCATTAGTTCTTAAGTAGTTCCTCTTCATTTACAAGGTAACTAACCAGCTCTCCCCTAATAAGGCTTGGCTGTGTGTTCCCCAGTAAGTACTGGTTAACTACTCATTAGCTCCTGATTCGTTCCTAAGGTGTTCCCTAGTAGTTAAGCAAATTTTGTGCATCTTATTGTAAAGTGTTACCGCAAAATGATCTATTTGTGTTGGATTTCTTTTTCCCCACAAGATTTTACAACAATGAAAAAAGGCAGGATTTGTGCACGTATTAAAATTAAATTAGCTGAACAGTGCGTAAAGAATCTGTCAGATTTTTTTTTCTAATTTAATCAGAAATTTCCATCATGTCTAAATTCTTCACTTAGACTCTGATTAGTAAGTAACATCTCTGACATGATTTTTACATTTTCGTTGACAAATCTGAAGTGGCTGTCTTTGGTGACAAAAATTACATCTGAAAATCTTGCGAATATTTTCCTCCTCAATATGCGATTTACTCAGGCAAACAGCTCTGCATATGGGAGGCTACAAGGGCCTTCAACGGGGCTGTGGACCAGTCTAATTAAACAAAGTGACGTTTTAATGAGCCTGGATCCAGGGGACAATGATGAGATCCCTGATGAAAAGAGAATAAATCCAGAACACCTGGCTCTGAATAAATATATGACAACACAACATACCATCACCTGCTAACAGAGATAATAATCTTGTTATCCTCATTAAATTGCATATTTGTGCTAAACTACAAGCAATCATATCATTGGCATTAAAGCATGAAAGCCACATCTAAATTGTAAACTGGATGCAGATATAATAACATTCTGAATTATGCAACTAAAACATGAAGGCAACATCCCTCTCAGTCTGAGGGACGAGGATTACCTCCTTTACTGCAGCCACAACAAGCATATCAAGCCGGAGACGTGGCTGCAGAGCTGCGACTCCTCTTAGAGCGTCTCTTTACTCTGATGTGCACAATCACGCACAAGTGAGATGTGCGCCGAGATCAAGGACGCTCACGCTCACATGGTGTGAAACTGGCCTCATTAGGGCTAGAAACTTTGAGCTCTGAGTTTTTATCGATACCACAAAGTCTCTGAATCATCCTCTAAATCACAAATGGATGGTTAAAGCAATACGGTAGAACAGCAGCAGCTCTGTTAGGATTCAAATCCACGGCATGATCAGATTTAAAAGCATTACAAAACAAAAACTTAACCAATCACTCTTTGGTACAAGCACATCAATAATAGTGGTGATTGTAGCCCTAATGGTATTTTTTTTTTTTTAAATGATTGCAAAAAAATGGAAAGCAAAATGGACTATTTTTTTATTTTTTCAAACAGCACAAATATTCAAATTTATTAGTCTTAGCTTGTAGCATGGTGAGAAAACAAAAAGACTGAGCAGCTTAACTTACCGTGTTAACAAGTCTTTTGTTTTTGAATATAAAACATTATAAAAATTGTCACATCAATTACAGAGAATAACATCAAATTAGTTTTTCTAAGATTTTATTTCTGAATTCAAATGAAGATTTTAAATAATAATCTTAGTGTCATACAAACTTTAGATATTATCAGGAAAACAAATACAATATTCACAATTAGAAATTAGATTTTTTTTCTTCAAACTAACTAAATAAATAAGTTAACTAATTAATAAACACTATTTTTGTGAAATGCAGTGTGGTTACTGAGTGACTTTTAAAAAATTTGTGAAGTAAGGTGAAACTTAACTGATGAAGTAATACAAGTCAAAAAGAGGTTTAAAATAAAAATACACATCAGAAGCTGAAATTATTGGAACACAAGCTAAAATCAGAACGTTGAAAAGCTAAAGTGAGCAGCGCATGAGCTAAAAGCTAAAGTTAAAACAAGCAAAAAGCTAAAATGATCAAAATAGTAGCTAATTGCTAAACCTAGCAAACACAAACGGCAAAACAGTTACTAAACATCAAATTTAGTTGAATAAACTTTATACCAGCAGTACAAGGACTAAAAGCTAAAACAGTCGTAAAACTGTAGCTAACCCTGAAAAATAAGTAAAA
>NC_056503.1:42066517-42084315 GCF_014905685.2 Nematolebias whitei
TATATATTAGAATATATGTCATTGGCCCAGCTCTTCTTGAAGGTGGGTCTAACGTTACCTGCCCACTTTGCAGTGATTCAATTGACCAACTCCCTCTCACCATTGGTTACTTTCAAAGTAACAAACAAATCAAAAAGCTGCAACATGAATGTAACTTGTAATGCAACACATTATAGAAATGAAGTGTAGTAGAAAGTACAGATAATTGATGTAAAATGTAGTGAAGTAAAAGTATAAAGTACCCACATTTAACTCTGCTTAAGTAAAGTACAGATACATGAAAAATGTACTTAAGCACAGTAACAAAGTATTTGTACTTAGTTACATCCCACCACTGTGGGTACACAGTGTATGTGTATATGTATTTGATCCCACTGTGGAGACCTATTGATCAGCGGTCGTGCTTTTCCTCTAACTGAGAAGTGAAATTTGAAGAAAATCAAGTTGTAGATAGAAGGTACTAAAACAGTCTGGTTTCCAATAACTTGAACAGGATGAGTAATGTTATCATCAGGAGGCGGTGTGGGTTATGTACTGGATATATATTACCAGGATAAAGGTTTGTTCCCTCTGTTCGACAGCAAGACTTTTGTAGAATAAACATCATTTGTACAAAACCAAGCCTCTAAGACTTGATTCCTCTGAGGCCAACTGCAGCCTAGAAGTTTACTGTGTGCTGGTCCCTTCAGCGATAATCATCCAGAGGTTCTAATGTGCTCCTCTGGTTGACTCGCAATAAAAAAGGAAATTCATGTTAGAAAATACTGATACCAGCTTCCTTGCTGACAGCAGCTTCTTAAGACGACGACACAAGATGGACTCAAAATGATGCAATCTAAGAAGAGGATGTGACTCTTGCTTCTTCTCTACAGGTAGAATATGATCTCTTGCTCTGTTCCCACTGTCACTGTCGCTCGCACTATCACTCTTCCACCTACACATAACACCCACAGCTGAGAGAATGAGGTTCACAGTTCTGGCAATCGCTCAAACTTACTAACTCAAGTACACACGATAGACGGAGGTAAAGAGAGTACAGTGAGACAGAGAGAGCAAAGAAGAGGAAACTGCAAAGGTTAATCACGAAATAACACCTGAGATGCACTGAAACCTCACAGGTTGGTGATTTATAACAGCACAAGTGTGTTTGAACTTCAAATTATTTTTATTCGGGGATAACAAGGGAAAACGGGTCAGCAAGACATGGTTGTCCGTTTGATAAATCAGTTGCCAAGGAGTCTATTAATTCAAGATCCTGCTGAGTCTGACTTGCAACAGTGATTTATTTTGTTCTACTTCACAAAATAGACTTAATTTTTTGACTAATGCTTAATTATAGCAGGCTTGGCTACAGAAAAATCCCAATCTCTGCAAAGGGCTCAAGCCAAGTTGAAGTTATTTCAGCCCAACAATGCTTGTGACTATTACATTAAGTGCATTTAAAATGAGATTTGAAGTAAGCCTCACTCCTACGTAATATAATCACTGTAAGAAGCGATGATCCTCTGCTATAACCGCTTTATTTTTACAAGACATCAACTGCAAGCAACAGCTGAAACTGACTGAAGGATTTACGTCCTGATTTATACATCATTCTGTATCACCTTTCCCTAAAATTAGTCAAACTGATATGTATCTGCAGCTGTGTAAAAACGACAAAAGGTGCACTTGTATTCTTGTGGAGAGGACTGCTCTAAATGTGCTCTCCATATTGCACTTTCCATTTTTATTGGAATCGAAATGAAGTGAAAACACAGATGTTCCAAATGGATGAAACAGAGATACAAACATGTCACTTCCATTTGTCATAAGCAATCACTCGTGCTCCTCTGCTCCTCTTTTCTCCCAATAATAAAATCATTCTACTGATAAAATTAATCTAATGTCAAGAAGCATTTTGTTCACTGTCTTGTTTCGTGAAATATATTAATTAGACTGAGCTCTGCCTGACTTTCATTTAGTAAGAAGGACTCTATCAAAGGAAAAGTGACTTTAATGACTTAATAGTCTTTCCTCTAATCTTCACTGTGTCCATCTATAACCATCATTATTAACAATCATTTCATGTTTTAGCACAATTACTCAAAAGGTTTTTGATCAGAGGTGGAATACAGCAGGAAGCTTCATTAGTCAATTTTAACACTTGGTTGTACTGGTCTGGTGTTTTGCTGGTTCCATTTTATGCAATACTTCATTTAATTTGTTTTAGAAAACAACCCTTGTAGAAACATTCCAGGAAAAAAGAAACCGTCCAGAGGACCTGACTTAACTTTGTTTTTTTTTTAACTGGATTACTGAGCATGAACTTTAATATTCCAGAAATACTTCTCCCATTTGTGGGAGTTCCTGTTCCATGTCTGTCTTTGGTCATCAGAGGGTTCCATACTACCACACCTGCAAGCAATGTGTCCTGATGAGGCTCCAGACCTCATAAGGCACCTGATGACTTCCGACGCTGAAGCATTACCCTGCCTATCGCTCGTGCTCCTAGCCCTTTGTGAATTTCTAAGTCTTGCGATTACTTACCTTTTGCCTATGATCTTTCCAATGAACCTCCTGAGACCTAAACAATTATTCGGCTCTCCTAGTGAACCTCTGGAAACCATAGCTGTGCACTCTTCAGCTGTTCTCAGTGCCCTCCAACCACATGTCCTCCTGAGTATGATTGTACAGGACTTTGGAACTAAACATCTTACCAGCCATCTACTAGTATAGGAACCTGCACATTCTGAGTAACCATCTTTGCAGAACTCTGAACCTGACCCATCTCCTTGCTCGCCAGGGTTCCTGTTTCGTCCTGAATTATTGCTCACTGTAAATAAAAGCACTGAATTGATACTTTAGTGTCTGTGTTGTTCATCATCAGTCCTTTTGCTCTGGGTATTCCATTCTTGTGACACCATTTGCTTTAAACCACCCTCCTGCAATACACAAGCTCAACTGAAACAGTTCCAGTCCATAAAGGTTTATAGGACATTTGTTTATAATCTTAAATATGACCCATATGGACTCTTCCTAACTTGTGTTTCTACAAGGCATTGTTAGTTTTGAAGGGGGAGGGTGTTGGTATCATTGCACAGAACACATTGAACTATGAGTAACCAGTTTAGAGCTAAATTACGGAAATCCTTTAGTAGCATAGCTGCACAAATTGCTTTGATACGGAGCAATAGACGTATCAGTGGTTTGCCTTTTCAGCCAATGTTTCAATATTTTTCTACTTTTATGTGCACATAAATAAAAATGCTTTATTGATTTTGGTCCATAGTCAAAACTGGTCTTTGACACAACACAAAACAATAAAAAAAAATGTGGTGATGCAACTTTTACTTGAAATGAAGGAAATAGGTCTCAGTCAGGAACTTCTGATCAAACAAACCTTCAATGAGTATCGTTCACATTCAACTCTTTCTTCCTGAGTTACAAGACACCACAACAGTCTTCATAATGGTGGTGTGGTCTATTGACACATTTTATGTCTGTGCAGAAATACTGTACATCTCATCTCCTATCAGTACCTACAAAAAATTTATTATCATTGTCTCATCTTCTGACATTTAGATTATCAGAATCAGAGTCAGAATGCTTTTATTATCCTTCACAGTAAAGCACAATGAAATTACTTTCCGTACAGCCGTCCTAAAGATGGACAGAAGTATAGAGGGGGCTACTGCTTCAAAGATGCACTGCCCCTGTTAAATGTACACACTACTTGTGTACCAAATAGTGAACGGTTCACTCTGACTATGTGTCGCTACTGTGCAGTTTAGTAGTCCCAGTATGTATGTTACCCAAAGTGTAACACGTCCAGTATAATGTAAATGCAAGTTCATACATAATATGTTGCTTTCTATTTATTTTAGAAGTCTGAACTTTGATCTAAGACCAATTTTATAATCAACTTAACTGGATTTCAGTTGCTAGTTAAAAAAAACCTGTAGGATTTGCAAAATGAGGTGATTTGAGCATCTGGTAAGGATGCTCCCTGAGTGCCTCCCTAGGGAGGTGCTTCAGACATGTCTGACTGGGAGGAGACCCCGGGGATAACCCAGGACACCCTGGAGAGAATACATCTCTTGGTTGGCCAGGGAATGCCTTGGGGTCCTCCCAAAAGAGCTGGAAGAGGTGGCTGTGGAAAGAGATGTCTGGGCCTCTCTGCTCAAGCTGCTGCCCCCGTGACCCGACTTTGGAACGAGCAGAAGATAATGGATAGATGGATGGATTGATTTGCAAGATGCTGAGTTTTGTAATCAGACTAACTATAACCAGGCTAATTACCATTAAAAATAAAAGCCAGTACTAGTGCACTTTTCCTCTGTTCTATACATTCAACCATGGTAGCAACATGCTTTCTATTAAAGATTATATTTGTATGGCACATTTAATGAGACATAAACTGATCAAAGTGGTATTTATTTGTTCAGTTCTGTGACTACAAGCATTTATCTCCACTTATCTTGTACAAGGTAGCTAGACTGAACATTTTAGAGTTTGGGGTTAGTCAGGAATCTCAGACTTTCCAAGTTGGATTTTTGATTGTTGTTCCTGTCGATTTTTTTTTTACTTGAAACTTACAGGTTCTGAGTACAAATACAATGGACCAAAGGTCACACTTATTATTTAATATGCTGAACTGCATGTTTTAAATGAACATAGGTAATCTGAACACCTTTTCTTAGTACATATTTACTTTCTAGTATTATAATAATGTTTTTTAAATTTGGACATGTTTTGTCAGAGGAGAGCTCTGGTGCAAGTGTCAAACCACAGCGCTGGTGTTCTTGAGACAGATTGGAAACACCTACGACCAAATTCTGGTGGTTTTGAGACAGTTCAGATGCCTGTTTCAACTCTGCAACTATTTTGAGAATAAATGTATCCCATAATATTTTGAGCATGTTCAAAACCCAAGTGGCACGTCTAGCACCTGTTCAGTTTGTAGGATGAAATTAAGAATCATGGCGAACATTGTGAAACAATCTGGAGACTCCCATCATTGCAGACTCATGTTCGTGCTGCTGTTCTGTGTATTGTTTTTATGCTATTAATGCTTAGTGTATTTTTAGTTGATGTTTTTCTTAGTGCATATCTTAGATCTTATTACTGCTTTTTTTAAAAACATTTTATTGTGGGATGTAACTGGGACCCTGAGTACACAATCTTGTTCCACCCCTTGTACCACATGTGGTGCGAATGACAATAAAGAAAGCCTGACTCTGATCATCGATGCTGATAGCTACAGGTGATTTCCGCACAAGTCGTAAAAGTAGATACAGCTTTATAATTTTAGGACTTGTTTGAATGTCTGATGATGTTTTAGGTCATATTTATGCAAATATGTAGAAATTTCTAAAGGGTTCACAAACTTTCAAGCACCACTGTAAGTACCAGTAGTTGCAGCCCAGTGAGATCCTTCTTTTTCCAACTGATATTGAAACTATTCTTCATAAACTATTTTATCCATAGAAAGAAAAAAAAAATAGAGTAAGCGTTCAAAACAAATTTTAGCACAGGGGAGGATTCCTTTCTCTGAAATAGACAAACAAGCATTTAACCTCTGTCCAAAATAACGGTTGTTTAGATCTAAAGATGTTATCCTGCCCAAGAAACATTTAGACGTCTGAGAGCCGTCGAACTCTCTGTCTCAGTCGGTGTCTTGTCACGGTGAATTTTTATGTTTAACCACTCTGTCATCTGGGAGAAGGGGGTGGATTCCTGGCTGTGCTGACATGCTCTTTGTTCAGTGGACTGGTATATCAAAAAGAACAGGGGGTAGAGTAATGCTGCTCCCAGAGAGGTGAGCCTTTTAACCTCAGCACAATAAAGCATGGCATCACAACACAAAGGGCTGCTCTCTGGTCTGTACGCAGTAATCTGTTCAGTCATGTGTCACTGTCACCGGTGCTCTCTATACCATCACATTTCTGTCTTGTCGTAAATACTTCAATCATAGCATGTCTCCCCTTGAGGAATAACACTTTCTTGAACTAAAACGGAGGCTGGGGTAGTTTCACATTCCAGCCAACAGCTCATCCATCAGATTGAGCAATAATGACATCTTCTGTGTCCTTATTAAGGACAGTTTGTGTACAGAAGACTTACTTTGTGAACAACTACACTGCACCGAAAGAGTAAACATGCCACGGCTTTCGCATCTGTTAGTGAAAACAGAAGTTGTTTTTGCAGCTACTGCCACATTTATCACATTATTTAGGGACAAAGTAGAGAGCAGTTTCCTTGCCGAATGTAACCTGAAAGCCTTCAATTGTCACCCGGCTCTGGCTCAGCTCTATTATGAAAGGTTTTGCTTGGCAGCATCAATACATTATCATTTGGCTCTCATGTCAGAGTGCACCACAGATGAATGGCTTTACATTCACCAAAAGATTATATCCTCTGAGAACGGATGGGGCAGCAAAAGCCAGAACTGCACTTTTAAAGGACAAATACAGTTATTTGCCTACTTGCACTTATCAAGCAAAGAAAAAAAGTCCATTACCTGGTTGAGTAAGGCTGGAAACTTATTTCATTTTAGAACATGGAAGTTGGGTGTAATTTTACCAAAATCAAATGTGTCGTTAACAAATGGATGGTGTAGCTCATGAGAGCTGTGTGGAAAACTGAAATGATAATAGAAAAGGAGAAGAAATTAGAGTCAGCCATTGTTGTATATATTTTGTATACTGTTTTGTTCACACTAATATTTTCTTGCATCATTAAATTATTCACCACACCTGTTCTGGTCCATATTTAAGAACCCCTCTCACCGCTCACCCCTGCCAGATTATCGAACCCTTTATGGTACTATGTATCCAGTTATTTGTGCATGTTCAAGGAATCAGTGATTCAAGGTTCTTTATTTGTCATTCCACCACATGTGATACATGTGTACACAAGGTCCCAGTTACATCCAACAAAAGTAATAAAATGTAAAAGAAAAACAATAATACGATCGAAGATATAAACTAAGAAAAACGTTAATAAAAATACACTAAGCACTAATAGCATAAAAACAATACACTGAAAAGCAGCACCCCTCGTTCACGCCTGCTGTTCTTGTCTTGACCTCACGCCTTGTCTTGAGGATTCAATCTCGCCTCATCTTTAGGATCTACCGCTCTACCTGCTCCTCATCTAATTTTGTTCTACCCATATGATTACCTGTTCTGCCTCATGGATTTTGGATTATGGACTGCCCACTGGATTTATTCTTGGACCTCTGACTCTCCCTGCTTGTCCCCTGTTTCGCCTTTTGGACCAAGATCCTGGATTGCCCCACTGTTCACAGCACTAAAGCCTCCCTCTGCAGCAGCTCTCCCACCGGTTACAGTGACATCATCTCACCAAGCTCTGACAGGTGGCTTTCACTTAGAGCTGCCATTTCTAGACGAGGCCCAAATCCCGGGCAGGGCCATAATAATGTGCTGGATGGGAAGGCCGTGTTGGTGTTGGGCTTTGTGTCAGTGTATCAGCCGCGATCCAAATATATGGCAACATGGCTTGCCATATAATCACTAGCCACATGTGGCCATTTCACCGCGAGCTGACCGGCCTTGAAAGAGGTAAAATAAAGTTCAGTTAAGCTTCAGATGGGACTGCCTGTACTGCTAGTGCCAGGAAGAGATCCATCACCCAAATGGACGTTCAGCTGCTGCACTCAGCGGACGTGTGCGGCCAATGACCCCAACAGGTGAGTTCCCAAAGCAGACATGTCAGAGCAGGGTCCATGTCTGAATAATGCAGAATGCAGGCAGAAGCAGGGATTTCATGTGCTTTGACGGTCATGAAAGGACAAACACCACCTTAGCTCTGATCTTCTGCCCCTTTTATGCAGCCGCACGTGCCCGCCAACTGTTAATAACTAAGCAGTCAAAGCTTAATTAAAAATGTCGGGAGGTGGGGGTAAAGTAAGTAAGTAAGTAAACTTTATTTCTATAGCACTTTTCACAGACCAGGGTCACAAAGTGCTGCACAAAATAAAATAATAAATTAAAAACAAACATACAAAACAATAAAACACAGTATTACGCTAAAAAGCAAGTTTAAAAAAGTAGGTCTTAAGTTGTGTCCTAAAAGTATCTATGCAATCCAGAGATCGAATGGTACAAGGTAACTCATTCCAGAGGCGAGGCGCCACAGCTTGAAAAGATCTGTCTCCTCGAGTCTTAAAAAAGGTCCGAGGAGCCATCAGCAAGTTTAGATTGGACGACCTGAGGCTCCTAGTCGGAACATAAGGCTGGATGAGATTCCAGGGGGTTCAGACCTGTAATTACTGTTAATTTGTCGGGTCGGATGGGGTTCGGAAATGATGGCTACGGACTGTGGTCGGGTCTGATTTTTTTGGACCCGAATGCAGCTCTACTCTCACCCCACCTGCTTGAGAAGACATGTTCCTGCAACCGGATTCTGACTCCCACCAGCAGCTGCATAACAATACATTTGTTTTGTTTTTTTGTTTTGTTTTGTTTTTACACTATTGTTGTCTGGCTGAATTTTGAATCCCAAAATCCGGTTCCTGACACACAGAAAAACATAAAAATCTCCAGATTTCCTTTAAAACCATTGTTCTCTTAGAACAATATCTTTGTATTATTTTGCTACTTTTACTGTTTATCTACTGTTTTGCAACATTTAGCTTTTATCTAGCATTTTGCTACTTTTGATTTTTACCAAGAATCTTTATTTCGTTGCTTTTAGCTAGCATTTTTCTTCTCTTAGCTTTTAGCTAATCTTTCCATCTTTTAGCTTTCACAACTCTATTTCAGCTTCTTAAGCTAATTTCAGCTAAGTCAGCAGTCACACTGTAGTATTTGCAGAAATTGCACGTGTTCTGTCTTTAATTTAGTGTATTTGTTTCTCAGAAAGAACAGTGGGCTGAAACAAACAAAGATAAAAAGTGATAAATCTGATTTAATATGCAGCTTGCTGTCATGGCAACTCTATAATTAGATCACACAGCATGACGTATGTCGGGCCAATATCTTGTCACAACTAATTTCAGCCAAGCAGGTTGATGTATGGCGGCACGGTGATGCAGTTGGTAGAGCTGCCGCCTCTCAACGAAAAGGTTGCCGGATTGAATCTCGGCGAAGGAATTTCCTGGGTGGAGTTCTCTCCAGGTATGAGTGGGTTTTCTCTGGGCACTCCAGTTTCCTCCTACAGACCAGAAAAATGTGTGTTTTTAATTAAATTATATAGTTTAAATTTACATCTAAACAAACAACTTAGATATAGTTGTAAAAGTAGCTAAATGTCCCTTGTGCACCATTTAGTGATGGCAAAATAGCTGCACACAAACACTGTAAAAAAGGTTTTTGCATGTTTGACAAACAATGGAGGAAATAGTGGGGATGTAATTAAAGTATAAATTTAAATTATTGTGAAAATAAACTAACAAACAAACAAAAAAATTGAAACATTGCTTAATTAAAAGAGAATTGTATGTCACCCTAACTCTGGAAGTCAGTCAGGCCGATAAAGACTCAAATGTTTGAGTCATCACCATCTTTAAGCTCCCTTCTCACTCTAAGACCATCCTCCATGCCCCCTTTTTAAACTGATGTTTTTCTGCATTTGAGATTGTTTTTTATGCATCATTTTTATGAAAATAATAATCAGTCTTTTTTATGTATTCAGAGAAGGTTGATGGCTGCAGCTGAAATTAATAGAAATGGGGAACAGGTGTGAATGGAACTGGTGGCACAGAAAAACACAGAGGAGGCACAAAAGAAAATAAACACAAAAACCAAACATGACCCTCATGACAGAATCTCCTTTTATTCAAATTATTTTGATCATAAACTATACTTTTTACTTTCTGTTTCTACACAATTACATTTGGTCCTGTCAGCCCATTAGTCAAGACATTGTCATTAATTTTGAACAAGATCTTCCTTTAGAAAAATCGTCCATTTATCTCCACAGACTGACATGTTGTTTGCCAACAAGGTAATTTCACAACATAAAGTGATATTAATTGTTATAAACCCAAAGTTATTCTACACAGATACAAAAAGCTCATCAATATTACCTTAATTACCGTTTATGACCAGGAGAATCTCATTTCTGTCCCAGTTCCTTTCCACCCTTTTTAATTTAATGGTTGGTGGATTTATTTACATTATACAACGTGATGTCTCTATAAAATGCATTTATTTATTTATTTTTTTAACAGGTTTTTGGTCTCTTTAGGGTAAATAATACCTTCTCCCTTGTGGCCTTTTTCAGAAAATCAAATAATGAGTTTAATTAAAATACATGATCAGTTCTCTTTTTAAAATAACTTGTTTACTTGTTTACATGCTTCAGGGTGTTTTAAGATTAAAAAAAAAAAAGTTCTGTGTCTACAGCCAAATTATAATAACTAGCTGCAATACAGAGAGAAGGGGAAAGAACTAAGTCATGCTTTTCATGCATAAGTCAGCATAATATTGCATGTTTTGGGGGAGTAAATTAGTCTTTTGCAGCTGACACAAAAACACTCCCTAATCACCTAATTTTCCAATTTAATTACACTAAATTAATTCATTCTTTTATACAATTAACACTCCTCGCTCAAGAACCAAAATTGTTTGATAATATGAATGACTTAAGGAGCAGCAGATGATCTTGGTCTTGTTTTCCAAAATGAAATGTGATTAAAGAGGTTCCCTGTGCTCTAATAATAATATCCTTCGTGACTGATAGCTGGCACAGCAGACAGGAGCTTAGCAAAGCTAAGCCTCTTATTTTGTTTTTGAAGTGCTTCCTAAAGATCTGGTAACGCTCAATATAATTCATTAGACTGGGGAAACAAAGAAAATTCTATATACATGGGCTGTTTTGGTTTTTGTTGCATTTACATCATCATTTGACTAACGTTTAAAACGTTTGTACTTTAAATTTAAAGACTGCTTTGTGCAAAGTGTAAAAATGTTCTTATTTTTTAAGCATTGTGATGTTTTGAGAGGCTAACCAGCTCTTTGCAAGTCAATCTGGAGCCAGCCCACTTATTACTGCACTGTATTGAAATACATTGGTGTGGTGCAATGGAGAGTGATGGGACTCCTTTAAGAGTGCATCCAGAAAGAGAGAGTGCATAAGGTGAGCAAGGCTACAAGTGCTTTTGTAGGTAGAATCTCACTGTGCTGCTGGACTAGTTGGCAACTCAGGCAATAAAATGGGCAAATTTTGAAGTGGTCCAATTTAACAATAATATACTTTGTATAAGTAGATTATTTATATTTTTTATGTACACACCTTGCAAAACTGTATTGTAGGTTGTTCACATTATTACATAGACCACCTCCATCCACGTTGTTCCTGCTTTGGCACGCTTCATACCCAACATGGCTGACAAAGCAGATTGCACTCTGCCTCTAACAGCTGAGAGAGTGGTGGTATGTTACCATGTACTTATCAGGCAGCTAGATGGATCATTGGTTAGCACTGCTGCCTCACAGCAAGAATGTCTTGGTTTCAATCCCCTGTTTGGAGTTTGCATGTTCTCTTTGTGTAACATGTTTGTGAGGGTTTTCTGCCCTGGTCTTCAGTTTCTCCCCTCCCACAGTCCAAAACATGCATCAGGCTGCCTTCAGGCCTAGACATTCCTCATAAAAAAGATTTGTGATCTTAGTAGGATTTACCTAGTTAAATAAAAAAATAAATATCTAAATGGGTAAATAAAATTAATTGGCAGATATTAAATTGCCCCTCCCTGGGCTGCCACCTTACTATGGCGGAGGGGTTTAAGTGTCCCAATGATCCTAGGATCTATGCTGTCAGGGACTTCATGGCCCTAGTAGGGTTACCCAAGGCAGGCAGGTTCTAGGTGAGGGACCAGACAAAGTGCAGCCCAAAGACCCCTTATGATGAACACAATCAATGGCAACAATGTTCCCTCGCCTGGACGTGGGTCACCAGGGCCCCACTCTGGAGCCGGGCATAGAGGTGGGGCACGTTGGCGAGTGCCTGGTGGCTGGGCTTTTACCCCTGGAGTTCGGCCAGGCACAGTCCGAAAAGGAGACGTGGGTCCCCCTTCCCATGGACTCATCACCTCTAGGAGGGGCCAAAGGGGTTGGGTGCAATGTGGGATGGGTGATAGCCGAGGACCCTGGCGATCTGATCCTCTGTTACAGAAGCTGGCTATTGGGACATGGAATGACACCTCTCTGGTGGGGAAGGAGCCTGAGCTGGTGTGTGAGGTTGAAAGGTTCTGGCTAGAAATAGTCAGACTCATCTCAACGCATGGCTCTGGCTCTGGAACCAGTTTCCTTTAGAGAGGTTGGACACTCTTCCACTCTGGAGTTGCCCCTGGTGAGAGGTGCCAAGCAGGAGTAGGCATAATTGTTGCCTCCATCTTGGTGCCTGTACGTTGGGGTTCATCCCGGTGAACGAGAGGGTAGCCTCCCTCCGCCTATGTGTGGGGGGATGGGTATGCCACCAACACTATTTATAGTGGAGATGGTGTGCTGCTGACCTCAACTCGGGATGTCGTGGGCTGGTGGGAAGAATACTTCGAAGACCTCCTCAATCCCACTGGCACGTCTTCCACTGAGGAAGCGAAGCCTGGGGACTTCGGGTCGGGCTCTCCAATCTCTGGTGCTGAGGTCAGCAAGGTGGTTAAAAAACTCCTCAGTGGCAGGGCCCTGGGGGTGGATGAGATTCGCCCGGAGTTCCTTAAGGCTCTGGATGTTGTGGGGTTGTGTTGGCTTACACAACTCTGCAATATTGCGTCGGCATTGGGGGCAGTTCCCCTGGATTGGCAGACTGGGGTGGTGGTCCCCTTATTCAAAAAGGGGGGCCGTAGAATGTGTTCCAACTACAGGGAGATCACGCTCTTAAGCCTCCCTGGTAAGGTCTATTCGGGGATTCTGGAGTGGAGGGTCTGTCAGATAGTTGAACCTTGGATTCAGGAGGAGCAGTGTGGTTTTCGCCTGGATGTGGAACACTGGACCAGCTCTACACCCTCAGCAGGGTCCTGGAGGGTGCGTGGGAGTTTGTCCTACCAGTCTACATCTGCTTTGTGGACTTGGAGAAGGCATCCTCAGGGAACCCTGTGGGGGGTACTCCAGGAGTATGGGGTACCAGGCCCTTTGATACAGGCTGTTAGGTCCCTGTATGACCGGAGTAAGAGCTTGGTCTGTATTGCCGGCAGTAAGTCGGGCTCATTCCCAGTGAGAGTTGGACTCCGCCAAGGTTGCCCTTTGTCACCGATTCTGTTCATAATTTTTATGTACAGAATATCTAGGCACAGCCAAGTTGTTGAGGGTATCCATTTTGGTGGCCTTGGGATAGCTTCTCTGTTTTTTGCAGATTATGTAGTTCTATTGGATTCATCAGGTCATTATCTACAGCTTTCGCTGAAGCGGTTTGCAGCCGAGTGTGACGCGGCAGGGATGAGGATCAGTTCCTCCAAATCCGAGGCCATGGTCTTCATCCGGAAAAGGGTAGAATGCCCTCTTTGGGTCGGGGAGGAGGTCTTGCCCCAAGTGGAGGAATTTAAGTATCTCGGGGTCTTGTTCACGAATGAGGGAAAAATGGAGCGTGAGATCGATAGGCGGATAGGTGCAGCATCGGCAGTGAAGTGGGCGCTATACCGGTCTGTCATGGTGAAGAGAGAGCTGAGTCAAAAGCAAAGCTCTCAATTTACCGGTCGATCTACGTTCCTACCCTCATCTATGGTCATGAGCTTTGGGCTGTGACCGAAAGAACGAGATCACGGATACAGGCGGCTGAAATTAGTTTTCTCCGCAGGATGTCTGGGCTCTCCCTTAAAGATAGGGTGAGAAACTCGGTCATCCGGGAGGGACTCAGACTAGAGCCGCTGCTTCTCCACATCAAAAGGAGCCAGTTGAGGTGGCTCGGGCATCTGGTTAGGATGCCTCCTGGACGCCTCCCTGGTGAGGCATTCCGGGCACGTCCCACCGGGAGGAGACAGAGAGGAAGACCCAGGACACTCTGGAGGGACTATGTTTCTCAGCTGGCCTGGGAATGCCTTGGGATTCTCCTGGAGGAGCTGGCCCAAGTGGCTGGGGAGAGGGAAGTCTGGACCTCCCTACTTAGACTGCTACCCCCGCGACCCGACCTCGGATAAGTGGAAGAGGATGGATGGATGGATGGATGGACATTAAATTGAATTTTCTAAGACTTTTAGATGGAGATAATTTAGTTATTTTGATCTCACAGTACTGGTGACAATATATATATATATTTTTAAGTAATAATTATTCTCATGTGTAAAGTGAGTGAAAAGTTCAAATTGTGCTGTTTAAGAAAATAACATTTTAGTTTCAGTTGAACCTCTATCCATCTTTACTTCTGAGAAATTCAGCTCTCCAAAATGTTCTTTTTATACACATATTTTTTACTGACCTGTTGCCAATAAACCTAATTAGTTGCAAAATGCTTCTCGGTTTTTATTATTCTTACATCCTATTTTCATTTTTTATTGCTCCTGTCCTGATGTTTTGAGATGTGTTTCCGCCATACTAATCAAAATGATCTTACTTTAAAAATTAAAAAATCTGCAAGGTAAAAGATTATTAGATTTGTAATATTATTAGATTATTAGATTTATGAGTTTTTATTTACATACTACACAGAATAGGGGTTGTAGACGTCTCATGGCATTTAAAACTTTCTGTCAATTATTTCAGAATTTAATGTTTTTGCTTTTAAGATTAGTTCATATAGTTTATTTTTATGTGAAAATGTTTTATTTTGTTGAAACATGAAAATAAATTGTTTTCACAATTAAGATACAATTTTTATCCGACTGCAGTGCACATATAGCTTTACTGTCAAAAGTTGAAGCAAACAATTCTAGGCAAACATTGCTTTATTGTTTTTGTAAATTGTAAGCAAATTTAACAAAAAAAAAGTTGTTTGTTTCAAACACAGAAATCAGGTTTAGAGCTTTGACTAAAATTTGAGAAGCCCTAGTGAATGGGATTCAGATACACGTGCCTCTTGAGGAATTAATTTTAGAATAAAGTTCAATTCTGCTTGACACAGATATCAATAATCAGCCCTTGTATTCTCAGTTGAACCTACATTTTTCATCACTGCAGTGTGAAAAATGCTCCCACTACACATTCATTTGAAGGTATTTGCTCTACACTTGCTGTAATTGGTGATGAGAAATGTGTTTGGACCGAGCAAGGTCCAAGCTCGGTCTAATCCTTCTGCAAAACACAGAATGGTTTGTTGTAAGACACGTCTGAGATTGTTTTATTCCCTTTTAAATCACATAATATTATTTGACAGAACACAACTGAATGTATTTTAGGGAGCGATGACATGATGTCCTCTGTTTAATACCCCTGACAGATTAGTGACGTGAACAGTCGAGAGGAAAGATGCTGGTACAAAAGTAGTATGCAGCATTCTAGGTTACATTGTAAATTTGTTTGTGCTTGGAAAACAGCTTTTATTCTACCTTTACTGAAGGGAGGAGACCTCACCATATTGAACAACTATTGACCAATCCTTAAACTCTGAATTTTAGCTAAGGTCCTAGAAAAACTGATAAACTGTCAAATCAAAAAGTATTTGGACTCATTTAACATCTTACCTCTCCATCAATCTGGTTTCAGGAAACAACACAGCAAAACCACTGCTTCGCCGAAGGTTTTTAATGATGCCGTTGAAGCATTGGATGCTAAAGATTATTGTGCTGCACTTTTCTTAGACCTGTCTAAAGCTTTTGACACTGTGGATCATAACATCTTGTGTCATAAGCTCTCAGAAATTGGTTTCTCAGATCACACTATTGGTTGGTTCTCTAATTATCTCTCAGATTGGAGGCAATGTGTTCAACATAATGGTATTTCCTCCAGTTATTTAACAGCCAACAATGGTGCGCCACAAGGCTCAGTTTTGGGACCCACCCTCTTTACAATCTACATAGGTAATGTAGGTCAGATCATTCCTTATGCATCCTTACATTTTTATGCTGACGATACAGGTGTTTATTGTTGAGCTAAAACAGTTGCTACGGTTGTCCATCTTTTACAATCTGCTTTTGACATCATCCAGTCAGATTTGTTCCATCTCAAACTCGTACTAAACGCAGACAAAACCAAAGGGATGTAGTTTTCGAACAGGAAGTCAGTCCCAGCAGTCCTTCCCTCCATTTTATCTTCAAATGGTGTTCCTATTGAGTTTGTTGATTCCTACAAATATTTGGGTGTTTTAGTCGATTTGCATCTCTCTTTTAAGCTCCACATGGAAAACTTGGTAAACAAACTGAGAGTAAAACTGGGTTTCTTCTTCAGAAATAGATCCTGTCTAACTCTGAACGCTAGGAAACACCTTGTAACTGCGACTTTCCTTCCCTCCATTGACTACAGTGACATTATTTACATGAATGCCCCTACAAGCACCCTGCAGATGTTGGATGCTGTCTATCACAGTGCACTAAGATTCATAACTGGCTGTAACTACGGTACCCACCATTGCATTCTGTATTCACTGGTTAAATGGTCATCATTAACTTCACGCAGACTTTCTCAATGGAACATTTTCATCTTTAAATCACTTCTTGGTTTGCTGCCTTCATGCATCTCCTCCTACATGTCACTACGTGAGTGCAGCTAAAGCGTGCGCTCCTAGGACATTATTACCTGCAGTGTCCCCTCAGTGAGGACTGAACTAGGCAAAAGGTCCTTCTCCTACTCTGCTCCTGTTTCCTGGAATACCTTGCAATAAGATCTGAAGCTCTCGACCTTGACCTCTCTAAGTGGCCTCAAACAACTGCTAAGTTCATGGCAAAAACCAATGCAGACACGTTCCTGTTTTTAGTTTTCTACACCGGTTCACAATGTAGCTGTTTTTTTTGTTTGTTTTTTTACATAATTTTCTTCCATTTCTTGTTTTTTCAATTTATATGCCTTCTTTTAAGAATGTCTACTGTTGTCATTATTATTTGTTTAAAATCATGTCTCTCTTGTAAATGAGTCCTTGAGGCTCAGTGAGACTAACCTGTATAAATAAAGGTTGAATTGAAAAAAATAATTAATTAATTGAAAAAAAAAACTGAAATGTCACGTTCCCTGGTTATCTCTTCCTCTGTAACACATCTATTCTGTTAATGAAATATTTCTGTGCTTTACAGTCATCACTGGTTCCATTCAGTTGTATAAAACATGTTGTGGAGCCACATCGCTGCTGTTATCATGTCGTCTCAGCCTGTTTTCCTCAACACATCAAGTGATTGACACAGTTTAATCCAAGCCAAGAGCATCTGAGCAGAAAAATGGAAATGCACATGTAATAATAATAAAAAAAAATCTGCAAACAATAATCATAGCAACACATCTCATCGTCTTTTGTATCTTTTTTGACAAAGCCCCCACAAAAAAATCCAATCCTTAATTCCATTAAGGAGCTAAGAAATGTATGGTTTCATTTGTTCTGTGGTTCGTACAGGCCACAGATGATGAGAATGAGAATGTGTTAATGGCGATGCACCACTAATTAAAAAATCGAAACAAATCAAAACAGCAATGCTCTCTGCTTTTTGTGAAACCATTACTGTAATGGCAATTGAGTAACACCAACTGACAAAGACATGCAGTCGTGATTTGCTTTCATTATTCTGAACAGGCGCGTACCAAAGCCTACATGAATACGAAACTCAGCTATTAGTTGTTGTTTATTTATTTACTTTACATTTGACAGCCCTGGTATGATGCATTCTCTTAATTCAGTCCAGTATTTATTTATGAGTCACTCAGGCTTGTAATTTACATTTTACAGATTCAACAGCAAAACTTTTTTACATAAATCGGAACCGACTGCTGTTATTTGCTGTTGAA
>NC_056503.1:42089315-42100969 GCF_014905685.2 Nematolebias whitei
CCTGCAAGACATCAAGATGACTGTGTAAGACAAAACTATGTTCAATTACTAAGTCAATCAATACCTAAAGGTATACTCACCATTACTTACAGATATCTCTCTGTAGATCCTTCCGGTGTTCTGGGCGTCCCACCCCACCACCACCACCGTGATGCACCGTGTTCCTGAAGAACACTGTTTCATTTCAATATGTACTTGTAGCTGAAATGACAATAAAACCTCTCCGACTCTGACCACTTGTAAATAAAGCTCGTACCTCCTGTTGAGTCTCTTGCTGTGTTTATTTACTCTGGGTATTAAAAATAACAGCAATTGTATCTTCTACCAGTGTCTGTAGTTAAGTGCTTTGAGATTAATGACTTAAATCTTTACAATCTAGTCTTTTCCCTCATAAATCGGAAACGTGTTTAGACTTTACATAACCCACACCTCTGCATTTAGACAAAGATGACAGCGTTGTCTCATCTAGACACTAACCGCTATTATTTAGACAATAGATTTTACCCCTAAAGATACAGGTTGGTGGACTAGCAACTATTTTATTAAGAAAATCTGTTACTTATATTGATTTTCATTCAGCTGGTACATGCCATCCATCAATATTCTGCTTTCCAGCCCTGTCATAATACTGTGTATTACACTAGTATTTCAAATAGATGCATTTAATATGTTGAAGTTCAGGTTCTGACTATTATAACTGTTAATGGCAAAACATTGACTTCTTTTACTGAAGTATTTAAGGCCTGCTGCTGTTCTGGCAGCAACTAAAGACACCAGAGCACCTGTCAAGATGGCCCAGACAGACAAGTCCATCACAGGACCACATAGAAACAGACAAGACAAACAACCCTCCACACTCTCACTCACACCTAGAGACAATTAAGAGTTACAATGCACCTCAAATGTATGTTCTCGGTCTGTGGGAGGAAACCAGAGTTCCCAGAGAAAACCCATGTGTGCCCATGCAAACTCAACACAGAAAGGGCCCCTGCCAGGAGGCGAACATGTGACCTTCTCACCAAGAGCTGACAGCTCCATTTTTCCACTGTGCCACCCACTTGATTTAACCGACTCAGTTAAATCAAATTCTGTCACAGAAAAAAATACTTTGAGGTATGGATTATTCGTTCAAAATTGACTACTATTTAAGTTTTCTTAGCAAAAGCAAAGAAATGAGCAAAATGGTTTTAACGCAGCCGTAATATTTTAACATATGGTGGTGTGCCCTTGATAACAGATGTGCTGATCAAGTGGGAAGCAGTTTTATGAAGAAAAAAATGCAATAAGTCTACAGCAACAGAGAACAGGCTGAGCAGTCTCTTACCACTCATCATAAGTACATGCAGCGCTATTGAACCCTTTCTGACACTGTCACTCTTACCATCTGTTACACAGTACAGAAAAAAAAACAGTCTAAATATGCACAGAACCTGTCGTACTTTTAACTTAAGTCCAGATAAAGTATGGGCCTATATTGCTGCAAATATGTTTACTTTTTATTTCAGTTGAATTCATCCATCATCTGCCAGTTGTTTTGAAGTCAGGCTGCAGGACGAGCCAGGAAACATTGTCTCAAGGTGTCCTGGGTCCTCCCTGGGGTCTTCTCCCAGTTGGACATGCCCAGACACCTCCTTTAGGAGGCAAAGGTTTCTTTAATGCTCCAAATTTAATAAACAACACTGGAGTCAAAAGTCAAAGAACAAACTGATCATGAAAATATTAACTTGCTCTATGCCTGATGCAGAGATCTGAACATGGTCAAGAAAACCAAACTAACCCTAAACACAAATAACAAAATGAAACCTGCATTTTGGTTCTATCAAACTCTGTCCTTTGTGTTAATTATATTTTTCCACTAATACATGACACTGAATGGCACCCTACCAGTTATAACTGTTTATCATTTAAAAGACTTTTGCAGGAGTCACCAAAATTTAATTATATTTTATGCCTTAAGCTCTCGACCTTGACCTCTCTAAGTGGCTTAAAACATCTGCAAAGTTCATGGCAAAAACCAATGCAGACATGTTCTTGTTTTGAGTTTTCTACATCGCATTACAACCTAGCTGCTGTTTTTGTTTTGTTACATTGTTTTAATACCATTTTATTTTCACTTGTTATTCTCAATTTGTATGCATCCTTTATGATTGCCTACTGTTATCACTCTTTGCTAAAATCAGGTAAATGAGTCCCTGAGGCCCAATGAGATTAAGCTGTATAAATAAAGGTTGAATGAATGCCAGCTCTCCTTCCTGTTGCAACCAGGGCATGTTGCTGATGACTGGTGCATTTATCAGGAACATTTTATAACACCAAAAACAATCTGTATATGTGACATGAAACTTCAGTGCTCCCCGTCTTATTTCTACTGAATAGGCAACACATTTGCAGAAATAAACATATTTTTTCAACATTCATATAATCTACTTACTCGAAAAATTAAATATAAAAGTATTTTTTTCCCCATCGTTGCTTAAGCTTTTTCAAAAGGTTTACCTCGGCCTCATATTGTGAAATAATATACGACACACAGGTTTCAATTGTGTTCCTGGAAGTAATTACACGAGTAATCATCACTCACAGACAGCCCGTACAGGCCAGAGACATGAAAATAATTCCTCTGGTTTTCTGTTGCACTCTGCCAGGTAAAACCCCCATGGTGGGTCATATAAGTGGTGGACCAATACATCCACATACACTAACGTAGTAATTCATCTTGAAGTTATCAGCAATTTGAGATAGCCTTGTAAGGAATATGAGAATGAATAAACATTTCCAGACAGCCTCATTGGCTTTGAGTATTATTGATCAACAGTTCAAAACAATACTACCCGTTTGGAAAACAGCATTGTTACACAAGTGTATTCAATGTTGCAGCCACATATCAGTATTTGGACCTGTTTATTGTTAATATTTAAAGGAAAGCAATAAAGAGTCACCAGCCAGCTACATGAAGCCTCAATTATTGTTATTTTGCTGTAATAAGAGCAGACCCTGCTGCTGAGTCGTACCATTTCTATAGTGACACTTCTGCTGTGTGGGAATTATGTTAATTACCTCAAATTGAGAAATCCAGCTTTAAAGCATCTGGCCATATCAAGGTTAAACACTCCATCTTGTATTTCAATACTTCATAAGCCCATCTGTAAACAAATATCTCAAGGCAAAGTGGCGATTTAAGTGTGAAATCCTCCATGAAAGAATATTTTGCGTCTGTCGTATCTGGACTACAAAGCAAATCGTGAGCTAATACACGTTTGCTACAAGAAACTCTGCATATTTGTTCAGTCTTCAGGTAATCCAATTGTCACCATGATGCAGACGGGTCACAGAGGTATTGTTTTGAGTCTTTATTCCCTTTTTTACTTGTATAAAAACAATGCAAATTCTGCTCAATTTAAACATCAGCCATTAGGCTACGTTTGAATTTTTGCCAAACAAACGACAAAGGAAGAAAAGAAGCAGCTCTAAACGAGATAAGATACGTCAGCTTTGGGGATCATCTTAAGTTTCATTTTTATTTATCAATCATGCATGAGGTCGTGGAGATAAGACCAAGGTCAGCGAGGCTCCCTGACAGAGGAACTCCCATTAAGGCAGCCACACTGATCTGTCTTTTACACTTTCATCAGCCGTGCAGTGCGTCTCTGCAGTGGCAGAGTGTTTTATTGAAAATGTGAAACTGTCAACAGAGAAACCACGCCATTACATTACTTGCCATTAAAATCAGACAGCCCTGCCAGGCTGCTTGAAATAGTGTTTGAATAACATAGTGCACACATTGTCTAAGACCAGTGAGCTTTTTATTGTGTGTGTGTGTTTTGCAATACCGTCTTGAAAAATGACACGTTACCTGGAGCTTTTACTGTGACTTTAATCATTTTTCATGTTTAATACTGTAAAACAACAGTGCTTTAAATGCACAGAGCTGCTCCTGAGATGTGCCATTTGTATGCTTCATACTCACTACCATGACATGGTTGCACTTTTTAGATAAGCAAAACATAGTTGATTGGCTTATAAAAGACTTAAAAAAGTGTTTTAGGCATGAAGTTAAACTTCCGTGGTTCTTTGTGATCCACAGTTAAATGAACAAGAGTTTGCAAATCTAATAAACCCATATTTTATTCATAATAAAACATAATGTTGAAACTCAAAAATGTAATATTTGGGGGAAAATGCTAATTTTAAATTTGATGGCAGTGACTCTTCTCAAAAAAGTTGGGATCTAAAAAAAAAAAAAAATCAAGACTATAAAGCAATCTCTGTGTGCAAAGTACAATGCTGAAAGTCAAAATCCGATGCTCCTGATCATTAAGACTTCTGGAGGCACTGCATTAAAAACCAGTCTGGTTCTGTTCTGGTCATCACTGCAGTGCACAGGAACACTTCCACAAATCATTGTGTGTAAATGATTGCAAATAAGAAGCATATGTGGACAACATTTTGAAATGCTGCCATCTTCTCTGGATCAAAACTCTTTTAAAATGGACAAAATGAAAAAAAAACTTATTCTGTTGTCAGATGAATAGAAACTTGAAATTATTTTTGAAAAGCACAAATGCTACATCTTTCATACAGAAATAAGAAGGGCTGTCCAGTCTGTTTTCAGTGCACAGTTAAAAATTCTGCCTCTCTGTTGGTATGGGGGTGCATTAATACCTCTGATATGAGCAGCTTTCATACCTGAAATGGCATCATTAATGCAGAAAAGTACAGTGTGTTTGTGGATAAAACATATGCTTTCATCCAGAAGATATCTTGCTCATGGAAGACCTTGCATATTTCACTAAGACAATACTAAACTGTGTCTTATGTTTGTTGGATGACCTTAAAGGGTTCCAAGATCATCCATCCATCCATTATCTTTACCTGCTTCTTCCTTTGCGGGTCACAGTGGTCACTGGTGCCCATATCCAGCAGTCACTGTGTGAGAGGCAGGAGACATCCTGGACAGGTCTCCAGTCCATCACAGGGACACATAGAGACAAACAAGACAAACAACCATTCTCTCTCTCACTCACACCTAGGCACAATTTACAGTCACCAATCAGACTAACATGCATGCTTATGGTCTGTGGGAGGAAACCGGAGTACCCAGAGAAAACCCATGCACGGAGAGAACATGCAAATTCCACCCAGAATGGCCCCCCCGGCCGGGATTCAGGCTAGCATTCAATCCAGCAACCTTTTTGCTGCGAGGAGGCAGCTATACCATCTGCGTCACTGTACCACTCGGCTCTAAGATCAATTAGGAGTTATTTTAACGGAACAATTCTAACAAAATGAATGGTTATTTTTGCCCAGTCAGTTTACAAAATGCCGTAATACAATTTTTAATGAGGTACATAATGGGACATAAAGTAGCTCAGTGGTCAGTGCAGCAGTCAGACTGAGGCTGCAGGTTCAAGCCCACGTTGCATTGTAAGCATACCACCGTCTGCAGCTTCTCTCTCCAAGATGGCTGCTAATTGCCACCAGCTATCGGCCATCTACCTGATGAGAAGACTATACTACTTAAGGCTGCAGTAGAGTTCTACTTATCGCTGGAGCATTATACTCTGCTATGGTATTTATGCCTCCAGCCAGTTGTATTGCAAAACAAATAATTATTTACCTTGTTCTTTGTGTCTCAGTCATCCTGCCTCATTGGGTCCTGTCCAGTCCTGGTTCTGTTCCTCGTTCCTTGCCCTTCAGCCACTTGCCTGCCTGGCCTGCCCTGCCTGGTCCTCCATCCCTGGAACCCTTTCTTGATTACCTCTAAGCACCATCTCAACGTCCAGACATGTAAGGAGAAAAACAAACAAATTAATCTCAAGCTTCATTGCCTCTTTCCAGATCCATCTGACCTTGTTATTTCTCCTCAGGGGTTCCAGGAGATCACCTGTAAACATTATTCACCACTGTATTCAATTAACATTGCTAAATCTTTATCTTGGAGTCTTGTATCATTCTGGGTCTCATACTAATCTGGGTTCCCTGAGACCATTACAATTATTGTCAAATCTACAAGTTTCAGTCAGGTCATCCGGACGGCGTCTTCTGGATTCTGCTGAACGGAAAGAAAAACCTGGACCTGACAACCTGGTTAGATTCATCTCCGTGGATTACCGAGCATGCATCAGAGCCCTATTGCTAAATATTTTGTGCAAGTTCACTCCTTGTAGTAACCCCTGCAGAAGGGAACATCCAAAAGTAAAACAACAATGCCCCAAATCTTAGATTGTTTTAAATTCAGTTGCAGGAGAACAACAATCTCTGTACAGTACTGGCCAAATAATCAGTAATATAGCCGTCTTTCAGGGATGCTCGTTTGAAATATTATTTTCTCCATAGCTCTTTGAGTTATGACAACTGTCACAGTGGACTGTCAGAGTTGGAGGGGCTATGTGAGCTGAGTCCATCTTTACCTTCACTGAAGCGATTTCCCCATCCACCTGAAAAACCCACTCCTGAGTTCCTGCAGGCAAGCAGATTATACCAACCATCTATTTCCACACCCCCAGAGCTGTCAATATCTGGACTTTTCATCACTCCCTTTATCAGTCTCTCTCTCCCCATCGCTGCATCTTATATTTGAGTCCTGGAAACTACCGTCATGTCTACAGTCGAAAAAGACACTGCTGGGGATTATTGTAAACCAGCGAAAGCAGGAAATCTTGAAATGGATTTTTTTGTCCCATCAGGCTTGGTCCAGCACCAACAAAGTCCTTCTCGGTATCCAGCAGTGACATGGTTGCAAACAATTTTCTAAAATAAATCAAATTACAAGCCCACGAGGATGAGATAAAGCTTCTGACACATTCAAATATAAGCACCAAGCATCTCTTACTAGCTCAAATGCCAAACTAGTTTTTCCACATGACCACTTGAAATATTTGTATTTAGGAAAATGATCCAGATTTCAGTCGTGCTCCCTCCTGTTCTGAAAATGTGCTGTATAAATAGAAATACTTAATAAAGGCAAACAGACTGTTGAGACAAAAGGTAAAAAAAAATCCATCTTTCATAGTTTAATTACTGTTTGGTTCAGTTCTTATATATTATCTTCTCTTTCTTTGCTCTGTGCAGCTCTGTTTAGTCAGCCTAATAACCAAGACCTCTCATTGACCCCCTCTTACCGGGAGCCCAGAATATATTACCATCTCTCTACTTTGCATAAAAAGACTAAAAACTATTGCTTTGATTTTAAAAGTTGTTTGCTCTTTAGAGAGGTGCAGCATTGCACCCACACAGTAAGGAGGTATTTGGCTTGCAGACCTTTCTGTGACTACTGTTACCCCTCTTTCTCCAGCAGATCAGGATTTTGTTTTTAGAAATGACCACACAGAAATTCCCCAAAAATCTTTTTTTTTAACAACTATGCCAGGCTGTACCATGTGGTGCTGTAACCCTGACATGAAAATTCATCAAAAATAAGGAAACATGGTGCGAAGCCTGCTCATAAAACTTCCACACTGAGGAATGTAAACACAACGAGAGGAGGCCCACATGTCATAAGATTAGAGGTGGTGGGATGACATCTTTGTTTTCAAAAGATTGCATTTTGACAGCTTACAGAAAAATGTTTGAATTGACATTTCTTTTCTTTTTTTTCTCATTCCAGGAGCTCGTTTTCAAAAATTATAATTTTTTTTTTCTGCAAGAATTCTGTTGCTGTGTGGTCACACAAGGTTGAAATGATTAAACATCTTTGCATATCTGCGGATCACTCCTCGTGTGGAGGGTCCCTCAGTTTCCTCAAACTTTGGCTTATAAGATTTTAAATCTAATTAATGTTTAATTTTATGTCATAAACACAAAGTTATTGAAAATTGCAACTCTAAAATGTCGTCTATAAATGAGAACAGAAAATACCGTAATATACGGAGTATAAGCCACTACTTTTTTCAAACGTTTTGAACACAGGGGCTTATATTATGCTGTGGCTAATTTTTGAATTTCTTTTTGATGGGCTAACGAGCTTCACGCTGCCAAAACATTTAGCCTCGTCACACCTGGATGCTCACATAGCTGCCCAATACGTGTTACTCTTGGGGGATGGGTCCTCGTGACTCAGAGACTACCTATATAAATAAAGGTAAAAATAAATATGACCAATGAAATTACAGAACAGGTCACAGTGGACCAATGAAACTTGGTTTTCATTTCAGAACCTCCCCATTGTGTGCCCCAGGGGGGGGGGGGGGGGGGGCACAGTGCTGGTAGGCTGACCTACCTACCTACCTGTCTGCCTGCCTGCCTGTCTACCTCAGGCAACACGTCTAACTTGTTAACGCACATGAAACGACATCATACGAATGTGAACGTAGTTTAGTTCAAAGACCGATAGCAGCATTTAAACAACCTTTATCAGGTAATTCAGATTTGTACAAAGCACTAACAAAAGCTGTAGGAGTTTTTAAAGCTCTGAATCTACGTCCGAATGTTGTTCATGCGCCAGCTTTAAACATATGGTTAAAGATTTTGAACCCTGCTGCCTACATCATCCCATCATGTCAACACTTCAGCCAAAATATTGTAGCAGCACTTTATGAAAAAGCTAAGACTGATCGTCAACAAACCCGACCCCAGATTTAAAGCCCTGCCACATCGATGAAGAGCAAAAGAGAACATTCAACCACTTCATTTGATGACCGAGCAAGAAAAGGTATTGTTATTGTATTATTGTGATCTAATTAACTTTTTTAATTAAAATCAATCTTATCAACTCAGTTTGTTTTTTTTATCTCTGTGTTGTTTGCAGTCTGAGGATGACCGCAGCTGAGTCTTCTTCATCCACTAGATCGCCTCCAGCTAAGAAGTCTTTAATGACGGAACTTGTTTACTTGACCTATTTTCAAAATAAACATTTTGGAAGTCTTTATTTTGGCCTTTTTTGTACCGAAAATTAACCAAACCGAGCCCTCCTTGAAACTAAACTGAACTGAAATGTGATTTTAGCGTACCATTACATCCCTAATATATATATATATATATATATATATATATATATATAATTTGTACATGTTACCAGTACGTATTGCAGAATTCTGCTGTGGTTGGCTGTCGGTCACATGGCCTCAGAGAGGGATTATGGGTAGGATTTATGTTCATTGTTAATCATTTCAGTTAGCAGTTTAGTATTGTTCTTGTTAGCCTAGTTTATGTGTTCATTACGTGTTAGTTTGTGAAAGGCCATTCAGTACAGTAACCACGAGTGAGGGAGGTACTGCAGCTGTCATGAACACCTGTGGCGTTCACTCTGTCTGTGAGTGTAGAACAGTAAAATAAAATATAAAACATCATCTTGTGGTTGATTCTTGATCTACAACAAGATCTGCACATCCCTCTCAGAGGCTGTGTGCTGTCACACTACAGTATTTAATTAAAAGATTTAAATAAATAAAACATTCTGTGTAAATATCTTATGTTAAATGTAGACAACTGCGGCTTAAAGACAAGTGTGGACTACATATGTACAGTTTTGTTTTTTTTTCTTTTTAAATTTAGTGGGCGCGGTTTATATTCAGGACTATATTCAGTCTGAAAATTACAGTAGATTGTACCCCAAGGAGCCAGTTACAAACAACAACATGAGCTTTTATGCACATTTCAAGTTTGAATAAAATAGTTACGGTACCAAATTTTTTTATGCACCACACTCAAAACCTGTATATGTCATGCTATTCAAAGTCATTTCTTTAACTTGTTCGTAAATTACCGGACAGATTAGCATAAACACTAATCAAAAGTGGATCATAACCAAGCACAGAGCTTCTTTATTTTTGATTCTGATCCAGATTCAGATCTAAAACCAGGAATTTATTATTCCTGGTGTAGAGCAGTCGTGAACTGCTCTTGATTGTGTGCTCTGTTTGATGTCTGACAGATTAAATCTTAATGTGGCTCGTAGTATTTTAAGCATGCTGTTTGCTTGAGGAGATTTGGGCTGGTTTTCTGATGAGGAGGTGAATTAGATTGAATCTAAAATCTGAAGCTGGAGGATGAAGAGATATTCATCAGATAGCTGCTCACACTTTAAGGTCATCTCAGGTCAGTTTAACCAGATGTTCGCACCTCAGTGTATTTGGGCCCACAATCTTAGGGCATGAGTCATGTGCAGCTTTTGCCATAGCTTTGATGTTTCCATATGGATTTATTTTGAAAAATATAAATAAATGTAATGAAAGAGAGACACAAAATACTTTAGTATTATTAAAAAAACCAAAACAATTTACAGTGATTATTATGAAATAGATAAGCAACGAATGTGTATAAAGATTTAGTCAATTATTTCAATTAAAACCACATTGCTCTAAGAACACTTCTATTTTGTATCATTCCAGTGACAGCATACATTACAGAAAAATAGAAAATAAAGGCTTATTATGTACAATAATAAATGTATAGCAATTCTTGAATGAATGTATATTGCCTCCTGATTTTGGTTCTGGAGATTTCTGATTAAGATGATTTTATGTTGTGAAATGACAGACTTACAGTTGTTTTGGTCAAATGTTGAACATATTGTTACGGTATATGCAATCAACCGAGATGTTAATATTAATGTTGTGAATGACTTTCAGCTGCTACCATGTTAGATTTGAACTCAATATGCTAATATCAGTTAGCTGTGGCCATTTTGAGTTAGATTTGTTCCAAAACCTAATGAGTTGTAGAAATGCATCCAATGATTACTTCCTGAAAGTTTCATTAAAATTTGCTCAGTCATTCATGAGATGTTTTGCTAAAAGACTGAGTTGACTTTAATTAGGCAATAACATATTTAATCAAGATTAGTGCAATCTGTTAGAACTCAAAATATGTACTGGGAATCAGTCTCAGCTACTACCACACCAAAACTTAGACCATTGCAGTAGTCCCTTGGTGCTTTGAGGTTCGACTTTTGCGGACTCATTGTTTCACGAGTTTTCAACGTAAGATTGTAAACTGGAGCAAAAAACTAACTAAACCAGAGAAAATATGTCCATACAGAGATGTGCTGTGAACATATAACCCTCGCGAGCATGAATCATCACAGACTGTAGTGGGTGGGCGCACAACCTGTTGTGTGTCTGTTCTGCAGTGACAGACAGCTTCAGAAAAAGAAAGAAGTGGGTGGGGTCTGTCTTTCCACATCACTGCTGTTCAATCTGTGGGAACTGATACCTGAGTGAGTCACACGAGCGACATGGATTTTTTATTTAAAATAAAGCGTGACCCAAACCAAGCCTTTAGTCTAGCCCCTCAGCGATCACTGACCGGGCCAGGCCACCGGGAAATGTCCCAGTACTCCCGATGGCCAGTCCGCCACTGAACCAGAGCACTGTGCTCTGTGTCCCAGGCACTGCTTGGCTCATTAACCGTAGCATCAGTCTGTCTGCTCTCTTTTTCTGTGCTCTTTTAGAGCATTTATAAAGTTTAGAACATTTTTAAGAACATTGCAAAAGTGTGGGAAGGGTTAATAAAGCTTTAATATATATACAGTGTATATACTTTCCTTCTTTTGGCTGCTCCCTGCGTTAGGGGTCGCCACAGCGAACTAAGTCGCACGAAGACTTGGCAGTTATTTTTACACCGGATGCCCTTCCTGACACAACCACAGACCACTGAGCTACCACAGCTCTCTGTGTGGAGCAGAGAGCTGCTATCTAGGGCACCCGGAGGAGCAG
>NC_056503.1:42101069-42105982 GCF_014905685.2 Nematolebias whitei
AGATATATATAGATATATAAAGAAATTTATTTAATAAAGTGTTTACTTATGGAGGTAAACGTATGCTTAACAACCTTCCATTAAAAAACACCAGAATGCAGGAAATGACATCTACTTTATTCAAAATTTTCTGGGGGAGAACCTCCAGAACCCCCCACCATTGTGTCCCCCTCCCCCCAACATCATGAATGCTTCTGTTGCCAATAGCCACCACATTTTTCAAGCCAAGATCCATTGTCAACACTGGGGGCTAAGCACCCCTAAAGGTCGTATCCTAGAATCGCTCCTGCCAAGCATAAACTTTGATTTCCAAAATAAATTAAAAAAATATCATCATTCACACATCTAAAAAAGGACTGCTTGTACAGCAAATTAATTCAAGTCAGAAGAAACATCTTTGCAACATCTTTAAATGCCTTTAGAAAAGCTGTGAGTGTTTCTCAAAGAGGTTTAGAGGTTTCCAGAAGATTGTTGTGAATTTACTTCTGAGGAAAGCACGTGGGCAGCCCGGTTAGATGAATGTAACGCCACATGTGAAACAGAGGCAGAGGTGTTGCATATTTGTTAACTTGTTGCAGCACAGGTCATTGTTCCACAAAGGTCTCACCATGTTCAACGATGCAGTTCATTATTTAAAATTTCTTTTAGCTTCTGGCAGCTAATGTGTAAAAAAAAAGATATATACAATCTTTATGTTGATGTCAAAGTCAGATCATTAAACCAAAAGTTATTGTCTCTATAGGGAGGCATTACTTCACATACAAAGTTCTAGAGTCAGAGGGCAACATGTTTATGTATTACCTAAAAGTACAAACTAAAACTAGAGTTGAATAAATATTGTGAAATGAAAAAACCCACAAAGAATAAAAAATATTTTTTACCGAGGTACAAAACACTTAACAGCAAGTGGATGCTCTTTTGATGGACATTATGGCTCCCGACAGAGCCAGCGCTCAGTTCAACTCATTGCCAAAGAGAAGCTGTTTGGAGCCAAAACATCCACATTTTTAGGTGAGCTGAGCCAAATGATCCAGATCCAGACAAAAGAGTGACCATTTCCATTACCAGTATGCTCTTTGTCGAAACGTTTCCTCCAGGAGTAAAACAGTTGAAGTGAAACTAAATGAACGCTTGAGCCAGTTAGTTTTCCACTCGTATAGGTTTTATCATCTCTCTGCAAGGATGCGGTGGTGGAGCTGAACCCAAATGCAGGCGTGGCGCAGCCTGCTGGATAAAAATGAGACTCAAGTTCTAATAAAGGCTGACGTGAAGCCAACATTAGCAATGGGCTCGCTGGGAGCCAATTGAGAGCAGTTTGGACGACGTTTGATGAGGCAGCTCTGAACCAGCTCTTTGGGTGAGCCAAGCCAAATGATTGGAAGCCAAGAAAAGAACCAGAATTCCTACCGATGAAACAAAGAAAACGTGATCAGGCTTGTCAGAAAACTTAGAGGAAAATCTCATAACTGGAAGATTGACTGGAAGACTACACAACACTGGAAGGAGGGATTGCTGAGTACAAGCAGGTGAGCTGATTAAGGATTAGAGCAGAAATTCAGAGCAGAACATTTCAAATTCAAAATTCTAATTCTAAAATACTTTATTAATCCCTGAGGGAAATTGTGATGTCGTAGCTCATCATCCTGGTTTCATTCAAGAGTTGTTATAGATGCTGATAGCTGTGGGCAGGAAGGATCTCCTGCAGTGAATCTGAAGAATCTGGTCACAGATATTGATCCGTCCACCTGGATCCAGTTTGCTGTTTGATCCAGCGGGTCTCTGGGTCCTCCTGGGCTGCAGGACTGACCGAATACCGGTCAGAATTCCTCCGAGAGTGATGGTCACTCCTCCCAGCAGTCCGCTGAGCTCCTCGGACAGACAGCTGAAGGTTCCCACCAGCTCCAGGATCTCGGCGGTCAGGTACTCGAGCACCGCCACCAGGTTGATGGGAATTCATCCACGGCACCTCCTTTTCAACTAATTTGGGATTAGTAGTTGAGATATTTGAACTTTTGAGATGTTAATCAGCTGCTCCTGGTTGTTAAAAAAACCCCACCTTGTTGCCATGGTTACACATCATAAAAAATGTCCCAAAGTAAAAAGGTTTCAGTAAAAATCCTTCCAGCTGCACAGCATCTGATACCAGAGGAAACAATAATCTGAAAAAGTGATTTACATCCAGAAAAAAGAGGAATTAAAGTTTTCCAAAGTAATGACTCAGAATGGACGTAACAGAACTACTCCAACATGCAGCGGCACAATTCTAGAACTCAATTCAGTTCTAGAATTTATGCTCTAAAATCCAACTCCTGTATCTTTACCACACAATTTATGTAATTTTTTGCCACTTAATTAAGGTAAAATATCACATTTTCCAACAAATTTTAATGAAACACAAAGCACGGCGCATGGTTTGACAGTTGGTAGAGCTGCTGCCTCTCAGTGAGAAGGTATAGATCAAACAAATCCCAGCCAAGGGGCCTTTCTGGGTGTTCCCTCCGTGCATGCATGGTTTTTTTTCCGGGTACTCTGGTTTCCTCCCACAGACCAAAAACATGCATACCATACCAGCTTTATTTATAGAGCACTTTAAACACCCACGGGACCAAAGTGCTGCATGTCAGGCTGATTGGTAACTCTAAATTGTCTCTAGGTGTGAGTGAGAGAGTGAATGGTTGTTTGTCTCTATGTGTCCCTGTGATGGTCTGGAGACCTGTCCAAGGTGTCCCCCACCTCTCCCACAGTGATTGCTGGATATGGGCATCAGTGACCCTTGCGACCTGAAAAGGAAGAAGCAGGTGAAAGATAATGGATGGATGAAATGTAAAAACAATTTGCTGTACATCAGCAATTGATTCTGTTTTCAAGTTAACCTACTTTAAGATGGCAGCCACAGCCAACTGCTGAAATATAGCTATATTTGTATAGGGTCAATTTTTATAGATATTGAGCTTATGTTTGGTGGGGTAGTAGCTGTTCTACTTATCTGGATCCGGAGCTACTCTTAAATTACACTTGAATTTAAATAATTGATATACAGCTTTATTTTTGTTGTAATTTATTTATTTATTTTACTTATCAACATTTTCCTGGAAGTTTATTTTACACAATGTAGATTTCCTAGCTTAAGGTAGCATTCTGCTGTAATTCCCAGGTCTGGCCTGTGGTTTCTCTCAGCTGCAACAGACCTAAAAATACAATATGGCGAGTGAAGAAAACCAGCATGGCTGTCATCAAAAAAGAATTTAAAAGCAAACATTCTGGACTTTTGCCAGAGAGATTTTTTTAGGTGGACCTCGCTGAATTTAAATTGAAGAGCACTGATCATTTACATGTTGAACAAAATCTTTTTTTTTTTACTTTGGCATACGCTATTGGAGTCGATGTCTGTCATTTAACCACTACTCTCATGAACCATTATTTTACATATGTGTTTTACAGATATCTAAATTTGCTGTGATGGTAGCTAAGCTTTACCTGCAAGTACTACTAATAGCACAACACTTATGCTAAAAATATTGACAATACTTGTTAATATCAACTTTGTGTTTTCTGTTATCAAAATGAACATCAACTAAAATTAATATGAAGAAACATTCTTTAATTAAAAGCATAAAATATTCCATTGAACATGTTGACAATCTTGACTTCCTGTCTGCTCCTCTGATATAGGATGCCCTGAAATGTTCTCGTCTGTCACATTAATGCTAACAGTGGATTACACGGCCTCGTGAGATGTTGCTCATTTCAGCACACCACAGAAACAATCAATTGCAGTCCTTCTCTTTTCATTAATGTGGGGAGATTTCAAATGTCCGTCACCAAACTGGGAACAGAAGTTAATCAAATGTAGTGAGATTGAGCAAATCAATCATCTCGTCCACCGTCGGAACACGTCTTCATTCATTTTCAGCCAATTCACCTGATGAATAAACAGCCTGCCTGAGTGTTTGGCGCCCGTTTTCCATTTACATAAATCTAATTTCAGGTGAAATATTCAGAGCTCACCTTTAACCCAACATAGCCCACAGCCCTGTTTGTGACTGAAGGAAACATCGCTGAGTGTTTGATGAGGAGCACTAAAAGGATTGGCTGCCTGGGTTTGATCATATACAAAGTGCAAAGGCAGACGATGATTTATTTTAAAATGTCAGCAACAAATTGACAGTCTTAAGGTGTTCTTTTTTCTCTGATATTTTGCGGCAATGATGTCCAAAAAACAACCTTAAAACTTTTTTATATAATTTATTTCAAGATTTATAAATAGGTGACATGGTAAGGTTTTATTTTAAAGTATATTTATTTGTTTTAATATCAGATAGTTATATATACAGCATGTTGCATAAAAAGTAATAAATATTTTCTGCATGATCCATGGCAGCATGGTGGTACAGTTGGTAGGGCTGCCGCCTCTCAGCAAGAAGGTTGCTGATTGAATGCCAGCCGGGGACCGTCTGTGTGGGTTGTCTCCAGGTGTTGTAGTCCTTCGCTACTTCGCGGTTCGTTTATCGTGGACTCGCTCTATCGCGTTTTTTCAAAATAAAAGTGGACATCACACAAAATTGGCTGATTGATGGATGAGATGCACAATCAGCATGGAATTTTTATTTAAAATAAATTATTTTAAATTATTTAGCACCTGCTGCACATTTGTGCAGCCCAGAGCTGCAGAAAAAGTGCCCTCCTGCAACATTGTGCAGCCCTTCCTGCATGATAAACATCCTGCTGCAGCTGATCAGCTGTTCTCTGTGCAGAACGGAGAAGTGGGCGTGGCCAAGAGTGCTTGCAGGTGGCTGAGAGCAGAGGAGGCAGGAAGCTGAAATCATGACATTCTGTGCTCTTTTAGAGTTTAGAAACATTGTTTAGAATGTTGCAAGAGTGTGTGAAGTGTTTAAAATGCCTTAACACACACA
>NC_056503.1:42106082-42115807 GCF_014905685.2 Nematolebias whitei
TGGAGTCCAGGTGAGTGAGCTCTAAGTCATATGTCTATTTTTCGGACTAAAGCAATGAAATGAGTCATATTCTTATTGTGAATAAATTGTGAGGAAATATGTTTTAGTTTCATAAAAAGATGAGAATACAATTGTTCTGACAAAAACTCTAAAGTTACAGAATTAAAGGAAAGTTAAAACCAGTTACTTAACTTTCCATTAAGACCCATCTTAAGATGTGTCTTTAGGAGAGATTTAACAGTCACTATAGTCTGAGCTAGAAAATAACTGGAACCTACTTGTTGGTTGACCTGAGTGATCTTACTGGTGTGAATATGTATACAACACCCAGCTCACCCTTTTTCTTCCTGCTTGGTGGTTCCACTTTACCTCTTCTTCCAGAGGCTCAGGAGCTTGAGCATTCTGTGTTCAGCTGTTCCTAGGACTTAGCTCTTTTGGACAGAGGTTGTTCCTGGGATCTGTTGGAGCCACTCTTCCGGTTTGGGGGTCATGACACCAAGTGTTTCAGTGACCACCTGGTGATGCCTTGACTCTTTCAAGTTATTTTAATCTTTAAGCCATTGGAATTTCTCAGTCTTCTTGTGTTCTTTATTTCTCACGTTACAGTCATCTGGGATCACTACATCTATCGCCACTGCCTTCTTCTGAAGCTTGTCGACCACCACAATGTCCTGTTGGTTATCACCTGTCAGTCTGGATCTGGATATCCAACAGTACCTGAGCTGTGCCATTTTCCACCACCCTTGGAGTCTTCCACTTTGACTATGGGATCTTTAGTGCATATTTGCCACAGATGTTCCTGTACACTATTCCAGCCTCTATAGGTATGACGCTCCCATGTATATTTTGGCTGCCTGCATCCTGTATTATGTGCTGAACCATTTCAGGGACATCTTTGCATAGCCTACATCTTGGGTCCTATTGGGTATGGTAGACCTTGGTTAGCTAGGAGGTTGGTGCAGTGGTATTGTCACATGTGTTTTATATGGAAAAATCAGGGGTTCAGGGTTGAAACCCTGGTGGAGCCAACCCCTGAGCAACCCCAGTGCACAATGAGGGAGACACCTAGAAATTATGTTGCATGTTGTCTCGGATGTCAGCTGGATTAGCAAAGTCTGCATCAGATGTTGGTTAACCATGGGTGTCATGTTGAGAAACTTGTTACTGGATTAAGATATTCAAGGCTGACAGCACACACCTAAATATCCATATTCAGTATAATTATGATCATAAAATGTCAGTCTTTGAAAGGCTGACTAGCTGAAGGAACAAAGGGACAAAACAGAATTTTCGCTTTGGTCCAATACGTGTCCTAAAAATGTACAGGTTGTCAGGTGACAACAGGGAGGAGATGTCCCTTTTAAATAGACAGAGACCTCCAACAGAACCAGACTGAGGACAGTCAGCCATCTGCTTCGACCAGCTGTGGGGTGAGTGGACACAAATATTGCACAAACACAAATGCACAAAAAAATACTCGATGTGGATGGGAAAAAAAAATAAAAAATCCAGACAGTGATTACAACAGTAGTAGAATATTCATATATGTAGATTAAAGACATTAAAGACAGCAGAATAGGCAAGAGTGGGACAGAAAAGCATCCAGAAAAAATAAGCCTAGAGCAGAATAAAGGAATGACTGGGAGTCACTAAAACAGTTTGAAATATCAATAGAACAAAAGTGTTTAAACACAAATAAACATTATACATTTGTCTTAAACAGCTATATTTTAAGGTAGTATATATGCCAAAATATTGCAAAAGATACCACAAATTTCTTTCAAAAGCTAAAGTAAAGTTCAAGGATTTTCTGTAATGACTGCAACTATACCCAGATACAAGGACAGAGGAGAACAGATACCAAGACTTCAGATATGTTTACAGTGTTTATTTACAAGGCGGTAAATCATCAAACATGCCAGGGAGGGAACTGGAACCCTGAAGAGCAAGGAGGTGGTTAATGGTCTGTCGACAGGGATGCCAATGTTGTTGCTGCTATTTCTTACGATAGAGGTGGGAGTCAGTTGTGGGGAGAGCTGACCCAATGGTTCCAGGGTAAGAAGGTGTATGTCTGAACAATGGTTCCAGGCAGGTGACAGGCAAGTGGTAAGACGGCATGGAGACAGCTGAGGAGACACAGGAGAGTTCGAGATCCACGGCAGAGAAGCCAGGGAACAGGAGGACATCAGGGATTTTAAGCTGGAAGCACGGAGAATATAAAGTCTTAATATTTTAGTTTTACTCACAAGTAAAGGGCTAGAACATAACCACAATTGGCAAGTAATGCTCCAGTGCTGACTGGATGTCATCTGCAGCCTTTTATGCTCCTCTGAAAACCTCTGGGATTGTTCTTCTTGTAATGACTAACATTGTGAAGGATTAATATGTTAGACTAGCTCCTTGGCATTAGGCAGTGAAACCTTACATTGTTCTATGCGGTGTATTGTACTTCTTCTGTCTTTTGGTAATATATTTTTTAAATTCCCTGTTTTATTGTTTTTGAACTCTGGCAAAATAAAACCAGAGCATGATTGTGATGTATTGTTGATGCAACAACACCTCATCATTAGCACCTTTTTGTTTTAACACCTCTCACTTCGTGCACAAGAGTTTTTAATGAGATTTCTGATTAAAAACTGCATCAGTAGAGAAATTACTCGTTCCTCTTTCAAGATAAACTTTAGCATCTCACTGTCCGTTTCTATCCATCCACTTGTTGGTGTGCAGTTGATTTTGACGTTACTGATTGTGGTTACATCAGTGAATATTTGCGTGTCATGATGCAATCATGGGTCTTGAAACCACTGAAGAATGTTTCTCTGGTGGTTAGAATAAAACTGCTTCAGTCCTAAATGTGTGAACGCTGAGTCAACATTCACACCAATATTTCTTGTGCTTTTTAATTTTTCAGTTTATTTTTATTTTTTTGCAATCTACCGGTACCTACTACACTTCTGCAAACCTTTGGGCTGTTGTAGCCATTCACAGATAAAACGTTTAGCTCACACAGCAAACTGTTGCCTTGACTTTTGATTTTTGCAACTTTTACGCTTTGCAACGCGTTTAACTTTATTTACAAATATTTTTCCATCAGAATACATAGAGATCTCTTTAGTTACTTTAATATGTTTATTCTCTTAAAAACCTGCTACAGCATACTTGTTCTATTTTTTGTCTTCTACTAGTTTTTAGCTACTGTTCTGCTAGCTTCAGCTTTAACATGGTCTTTTGGGACGGCTGTGGCTGAGTGGTTAGAGCAGTTGTCCTTCAGTGCAAGTGTTGGGGGTTCGATTCTACCAGCATTCACATGCTGAAGTGTCCCTGGGCAAGATACTGAACCCTCATTGCCTCTGATGTGTGTCCATCGGTGTATGAATGTGATAAAGCTCTGATTATTCTTTGTAGAGATGTAGTAGAGTGCTGGGTAAATAAGGGCACAGATTGTGTTGTAAAGTACTTTGAGTATCTTGATAAGATTGAAAGGTGCTCTATAAAGTACACAGTTCATTTGCAGCTTTTCTTTTTGCTACCATTCTACTACTAGCAACCTTCAGGTCTCTCTTGTAAATGAGTCCCTGAGGCTCAATGGGATTAACCTGTCTAAATAAAGGTTGAATGAAAAACGCTTCTAACAACTTTAGCACTTTTTTTTTCATTTACCCTTTATTTATCCTTACCTAGGATTATGCCATTTTTAGCTTTTAGCCAACATTTGGCTGTTTTGGGCTTTTAGCTGGCGCTGCTTTTCTCTTAGCATCTGAAAACTTTGTTCAGACTGCATTTTTACAGAAAAAACATTAGCGTTTTTAACGATCAACACAATTTTTGTGATGCTGTGTGCATCTTGTAGAATATTGTGTTCTCAGTTTTTGGGTTGACTCCACTGCAGCTCTGGGATCACCAGCAATTGTTTATTTTACATGGATGATCAGCCATGACAGATATTTGCCACGAGATGAAACTGACATTTTGTCTCGCCGTCCAACAAGCGCCCAAAGACGGTTTTCATTTTACAATGCAACTTAGAATTACCGCTTGAGATAAATGAAAAAAAATATCCTCAATCTCAAAGTCACCTTAGCACTGTAATGTGGTCAGTTTTCCAGACTGCATGCAGGTTTGTGCTTTCAGATTGGCACTCTTTATTTTTAGTGCCTGTTTGGAGGGAGTGAGTGGCTATGAGGCACAAACTGGTTGCAGACTTGACTGAGACTCAAATTGTCATTTTGAAAGTGACAAGGTGCTGATTTGACCGCCTGGCACTGAGCGATTGGACATCACTGTTGACAAATGGGCAGGGGAGCGAAACTGGCAGGATGCAAGGGAAGACAAAATGCCTTCAGCCAGAGTCTTTTCTCCCATCTGTCATCACAGCTGGACAACAGCGAGTTTAAAATCCTGAATTTATTGATAGTATATTCATTAACTTTCCAACATTTTTTGTGTGTCAGTCATAACCCTAAGAAATATATATGTGCTGTTGCTGTACTATAGTGAGATTTTCTGTCTGGGGCTTGTGTCCGCTTGCTCAATAAAAATTCTGTTATAGTTGCTATTTCTTAAAATAAAAAAGTGCTTGTGGTTCTCATTACAGTAGTCCCTTGTTTATTGTTTATTGCAAGGGATTCGCACCCTGAAGACCCAGGATAAGTGAAAAACAGCGAATGTTATATATACATATATATATATATATACTTTTGCAATATTCTAACCATTGTCTCTAAACTTTAAATGCCCTAAAAGAGCACAGAATGTCATGATTTCAGCTCAGCTCGCTTCTTCTTCTGCTCTCAGCCACCTGCAAGCACTCTTGGCCACGCCCACTTTTCCACTCTGCACGTTGGGCAGCTGATCAGCTGATCAGCTGTTCAGCTGCAGCAGGAAGTTTATCCTGCAGTATGGGCTGCACAAAACTGCAGGAGGAAGCTTTTTCTGCAGCTCTGGGCTGCACGAATGTGTAGCAGGTGCTAAATAATTTTAAATAATTTATTTTAAATTAAGATTCCATGCTGATAATGTGGCTCATCCATCAACCAGCCAATTGTTTGTCATGTCCAATCTTAGTTTGAAAAATCACGATAGAGCGAGTCCGTGATAAACGAACCATGGAGTAGCAAAGGATTACTGTACTTATATTTATTTTAAGTCCATTTAAGGGGTGTAAATTGTGAACAAAAGCAAAATATTTTATTGGATTTTTAAAATACTATTGATATGAAAATGTGTTTTGCAGTCAGGCAATACATTCTTGGTATTCTCATCACTTAATATAATGCTGAGCATCCCTTAAAGGAATGCTTAACACTTGCTAAGTTTCGTGTTGGATAAAAATATATTTTTGTTATCTACTTACAAAAAAGGAGCCACACACGAGGACAAGAGAAGATTTTTTAATCCAGTTTACTTGCAAGGGCAGATGTTCACACAGGCTTACACAGATGTTGCACTGAAGCCCCGGTCACAAAGATCTGCAACGGGCTGTGAACAGGAAGTGTTTTTTATACGCTCTTATCAGCACAATAATCTCTGCCTCTTAGATTCGGAGGCATCAGGTGCCTGAAGTTTCCTCTGAGAGGAAAACAAACTCTCTGAACTCACACCCATGGTTCATCATTAATTTAACATTAGCAGTGATTTATGCCAGAATCTTGGACGAAGATCATCTATTGTTGAAAAATGGTGGAGTTGTAGCCATTTAATTGTACAAATAATGGTCTTTGCAATTTTATGTGATTAGTATGAAGTGTCACACTCAGTATGTGTTGTCAGTCCAGGTACATCTGATGAATACTTTCTGTAAATTTGATTAAAATCTGTCCAGTGGTTCATGAGATATTTTCTTAACAGACAGAGATGCACACAAACTTAGACAAAAACTGTTTTGCCCACATTTTGCCTTTTGGTAATGGGAGATAATGACAGTTAATTTGAAGGTTTGCTTTATTCCCTTTTGGAGCAGAGAGCTGATCTGCAGTATATCTTGTCTTTTAGAGACTGGTAATTAATACAGCTGTTGCAATAATGTTTAAGATAGACAAAAAAATGGCGAGCGGCATGCAATCCTGATTATCGTACTTGCCACCGTACACGTCACACTATCGTATAAGTTGCATCAGTCCAAATATGTCTAATAGAGTGAGAAAAAACATAAATACGTTGCTTCACCATATATGTTGCATCTATTATGTGTCACCGCTGACAACCCGGAAACGTGAGCCAGTGTTGTGCCAAAAATCAATAGACTGCAATATGGTGGCTGCGGGTGTGTGCACAGGAGGACTTTAACAAGTGTATCACTTAAAAACAATTATTTATTTGCTCAAAATTATTGCAAAGATGTGTCTCAGTTGAACTTTTCCTTAATAAATACACTTTGATGGTCAAATAAGCTGCATTTCAAAAGACGATTTGCGGAAGCAGGAGCGCGCAGAGTGACGACTCGCTGTCCATTTCTTCGAAATTTAACAAGATAACCACCTAATAACTATTATTTGTTTACTCCACATTACAGTAAAGGTGTTTCTCAGTTTAACTTTTACTTAATACAGTAAATGCACTTTAATAGTCAAATCAGCTGCATTTCACCTGGACGGCACAACAAAATGCACCTGATTTGATGTTTGCTCCAGGAGTTCCAGAGTGAGACAACGGTGGCTTGGTATGGCAAGCCAAGTGTCTCATTAATAGCCACTTTTACCTATTAATGAGACAATTGGCTTGCCATATTAGTCAAGGGCCCTCTAGCAGCTGAAAATGGTAGTGTTCAATATTTTCCATGTCAGAATGAATGAAATATTCAGATCTCAGCCAAAAAATGGGTTTTAAATATGGGGAAAAAAACATAAATACGTCGCTTCACTGGATAAGTCGCAGGCATGCTAATTTATGCAAAAAATCTGTGATTTATACAGCAAAAATTACGGTATCAAGATCTTGATGAAGGTAGGAAAGGTGGATTAGAGTAAGATTTGAAGGCTGGTAAACAAAGTACACACAAAATCACAACAATTGCTTCTTTGTTCCTTCATTCTTTTTACTGACACATTCTTCTGTTCATATTTCCGTTGCTTCTCACATAACTTTAGGAATCCAACTGACTCGAGTATGTGTTGATTATTTAGCTTTGTAGTAAGCTTTGAAAAACCTCATGAGGTGTGTCATTTCATTACAGAAAGCTTCTCTTTCAGCTTCAAGGGCACGAAGGTCACCAGCTGGAAAATGCTCGTGTGCCAAAACGTGGTGTCTCCGTGTCGACAAATCACTACGTGAACTCCATAAGAAATGTCACTTTCTGCTGTGCTGAGAATGAAAATGAAGCAGGAATTGGCAGATTAATAAAACACATGGTTGAAATAAAATAATAAAGCACACTCTGCACTGTCAAGTTACACAAATCAAGTTCAAAAGACACCTAACAATACAAGAAGCCAGATTTGTCGTGCTTGTAGTTAGAATGCAGGACAGTTCTGGAGGACCTGCTAAATACGCCAAACCGTCATCTTTGTTGCTAATTTTTATTGTCAGAAGAAAACAGAGCGAGCCTGAGTGGGTCAGTGGGTGTCAATACAACAGTTGTTAAGGGATTAGGGAGGGATTGATGAAATGCAGATTTTGGTCTTTTCTGCAGTAATTCTTCAAAACAAATCGAGCTGCGTGCAGCATTGGCATTGTGAGCAACGCTGTACTTCTAGCTGGGCTGTGTTAATTAAAACATGAAAAATGTATTACCAGGAAAACAAACAAAAAGAAAGTTTTATTGTTAAAAGAAGAATAATTTAAAAAAAAAGGAAAGACGACAAAATCTGCAGCTGACAAACTACGAGCAAGACCATATTCCAAAACCAGGTTGAAGCAGTGACATTTATCAAACCAGAGTCAGGCAGAGAGTCCACCAGACGTGAATTTTGGTACACTGTGGTTTCCATCACATCCTCCTGTTGAGAGTTAATGCATTATTCAGCCACAATAAGAGCAACACACCCATTCACACTCATTTGCCAAGGTTGTGGCCAGGTCCTATTTTATTTTTCCACTTTTTCCATCCATGAATTTTTATTTTCAAAATGTATTCCACTGACAAAATACAACCTTCACCCCACAAACACTTGCAGTAACCTCAGTGTAAGGGACATCTCTACAGTTTGAATAAATTTAACACAGCAGCACATTGGATGTTTATTACACATTATTTATTCATTTCTAGTTACAGATAGTTTGTGGAAGGCTAGACATCCTGGACTGTCTATTGTTAATTATTGCAAGTGAATCTAAAACTAATCCAAACTGTTCGGACAAATTTATCATCAGACAAAAGTCAAAATATACTGTATAACTTGAAAAATGTGAATGCTGAGTGCTGGATGACTGCTGAAATTTGCTGAAGAAGCCACAACAGATCTGTTCAAGTTAAAGAAAACCAAAATATCAAAGTTCATGCTCAATAATCCAGGTAAGAAATCCACCAAAGTTCAGCCAGGTCATCTGGAAGGTTTCTTTTTTTGTTGTTGTTGAGACGTTTCGTCCTTCATCCAAGGGACTTCATCAGTTCGAGGAGTCACAACAAACTGAGGTCAACAAGCAGAAAACCCACACATTGGGCTAACCAGTTTGATGGTGAAAAGATGGTTTTGGGGGCCCACCCTCTCCCGTCGACTCATCTGAGGCAGCCATAGCCATGTGGTTCAAACCATCAAAGTTCATGCTCAACAATCCAGGTAAAAAATCCACAAATTTCAGTCAGTTTATCTGAATCAGGTCATCTTTGTTGGATTTTTTAACCTAAATTATTGCGCATGAACTTTGATGGTTTGAACCACTTTGGCTATGGCTGCCTCAGAGAAGTCGACGGGGGAGAGGGTGGGCCCCAGAAACCATCTTATCACCATCAAACTGGTTGGTCCACTATATGGATGTGCTGCTTGTGACTTTTTGTTGTGGCTCCTTGGACTGATGAAGTCCTTTGGATGAAGGACAAAACATCTAAATAAAAAATAAAAAAACTGTCCAGATGACTTGAGTGAACTTTGTTGCAAACCAATATAGGCTAAAATAAACAAAACACAAGCTAAATCTAGCAGAACATAAAATTAAAAAAGCAGAACAGTAGCTGGAATAAGCAAAGGATAAGCTGAATGTAGCAAAATGGGAGCGAACAGCTAAAATGAACATTTGAAGACAAAATCAGATCAAATAATCTGAAATACATTTCAAAGTGAGTGTTTTTACATGAATTAAAGAGAGTTTAATGTATTCATATGGGGATTTCTTTTAAATAAATAAAAATATTCTAAGAAGTACAACAATTACAAAACCTAAAAGTCATAGCAGAATGTTTAAGAATAAGCTGGATTGTAAAAATGTAAACCACTCTGATTCAGCCTTATGTGCCAGCACATGTTGTTGATTTGTCCAAAGACAACAAACAGCTGCCCACCCAGAGGACTCTAGCTCCTCCTGACCCAGTACAGATCACTTCGTACTTGTGGCCATGTCCTAGAATCACAGCTCACACCTCCCATTAGGTGAGAGGTGAGGAACCAATTACCTGGAGATGTGTCTTGAGGCCAAAAATATCATTGTCAGCTTGTCACTATGTGAAAGATTGGGTGTAAAAAAAACAGAGCAGTGACAATTTGTGTTATCTTGTTTGTTCTTCCCTTCCAGATCTGAGAATACTGACAGCAGGACCATAATAATCATATATACCTGTATATATATATATATAT
>NC_056503.1:42115907-42116911 GCF_014905685.2 Nematolebias whitei
TCAGTACAGCAGGACAGCTTCTCTATCCCAAAAGAGCCAGACTGAACTCAAAAAACTTTGAAAACCAACTTCTACTGAACTTGAACAAGAAATTCTTGCTGCAAATATTAAAATGTGTCAGTTCATGGGATGTTAGGAGACAAGAGATGTCTCCAAATGTCTCGACACTGAGGTCCAAGTTTTGAAAATGGTGTCTGGGAAGTTAAAATATTGTTCAATATTGACCCATTACAAGGTTGACTGGACATTATTTTAACTAGAGTTGATGACAAACTGGAGTTGAAATATCAATGGAAATGATCAGAGCCTATCCCTTTGTTAGTTGTGTCTAATGCTCCTTTTGTTCAGGCAGACAACTTTACTTAAATGTGTTTACTGCAGTTAAAATGACACATTGGTTATATTTTGTGTTAAATAAAAACTTTCAAAGGTATAATCATTCCTCTTTCTTATTTTGATGAATGGCATTTATCTCTGCAGGTCATCCCTGAAATACTGATGCACAGAATCACAAGTCCAAGTGTGAACTGTGTCACAGAGTAAACACAATAAAACATGTATTATCTGCAGCATTGTTCATTAAAATGAAACAACACTATTAATGTATTACACAAAATATACATATGGTAGGCAGACAAAGATATGTAGACCATTACATTAGGTAATACATTCAGCAAGTACTTTTACTTTTAATAATTTACGTATTTAAAAAGCAAGTACTTTTTTTACTTAAGAAAAAAGGTTAATGTGGTACTTCTACTTTTACTAGAGTACATTTTTGTGTGTTTATTTGTACTTTTACTTAAGTACAGTGTTTGAGTACTTTCTCCACCACTGATATATACACATATCTATATATATCTACATATATCTATATATATCTATATATATCTATAAATATCTATATATCTAAATGTATATAAATATATCTAAATGTATATAAATGTATATAAATATATCTAAATGTATATAAATATATATAAATATATATAAATATATATAAA
>NC_056503.1:42117011-42118340 GCF_014905685.2 Nematolebias whitei
AAAAAAACGAAGTCCAGATGACATGATTCAACCTTTTTTGTTGTTATATACCTGGATGACTGAGAAAACAAACTTTGTGTTTTTGAAACCATTAGTGAAAAGGCCAGACTTCAGGGGTATCTGAGGCAGGCTTGAAACACAAGAGTCAGGGTGGCTTCTGGGTAATACCAGATGGCTGGGCCTCAGACTGACGAGGCGTCTTGGATGAGGGGTGAAACGTTTCTTTTTAACAAAAAAACGAAGTCCAGATGACATGATTCAACCTTTTTTGTTGTGGGCAAAACAGTTTTTGTCTAAGTTTGTGTGCGTTTCTGTCTGTTAAGAAAATATCTCATGAACCACTGGACAGATTTTAATCAAATTTACAGAAAGTATTCATTGGATGTACCTGGACTGACAACACATACTGAGTGTGACACTTCATACTAATCACATAAAATTGCAAAGACCATTATTTGTACAATTAAATGGCTACAACTCCACCATTTTTCAACAATATATGATCTTCGTCCAAGATTCTGGCATAAACTGTCAGGGGAATTTAGGTAAAGGTTTATGGATTTTTATCATTGCTAATGTTAAATTAATGGTGAACCATGGGTGTGAGTTCAGAGAGTTTGTTTTCCGCTCAGAGGAAACTTTAGGCACCTGATGCCTCCGAGTCTAAGAGGCCGAGGTTATTGTGCTGATAAGAGCGTATAAAAAACACTTCCTGTTCACAGCCCGTTGCAGATCTTTGTGACCGGGGCTTCAGTGCAACAGCTGTGTAAGCCTGTGTGAACATCTGCCCTTGCAAGTAAACTGGATTAAAAAATCTTCTCCTGTCCTCGTGTGTGGCTCCTTTTTTGTAAGTAGATAACAAAAATATATTTTTATCCAACACGAAACTTAGCAGGTGTTAAGCATTCCTTTAAGGGATGCTCAGCATTATATTAAGTGATGAGAATACCAAGAATGTATTGCCTGACTGCAAAACACATTTTCATATCAATAGTATTTTAAAAATCCAATAAAATATTTTGCTTTTGTTCACAATTTACACCCCTTAAATGGACTTAAAATAAATATAAGTACAGTAATCCTTTGCTACTTCATGGTTCGTTTATCACGGACTCGCTCTATCGTGATTTTTCAAACTAAGATTGGACATGACACACAATTGGCTGATTGATGGATGAGCCACATTATCGGCATGGAATCTTAATTTAAAATAAATTATTTAAAATTATTTAGCACCTGCTACACATTCGTGCAGCCCAGAGCAGCAGAAAAAGCTTCCTCGTGCAGTTTTGTGCAGCCCATACTGCAGGATAAACTTCCTGCTGCAGC
>NC_056503.1:42118440-42119395 GCF_014905685.2 Nematolebias whitei
GTCCGAAAAATAGACATATGACTTAGAGCTCACTCACCTGGACTCCATATGTGATGTATATATTGTTCACATTACATCAGTGCTACAGTAAAAGTACTGTGGGTGTTTTTTTTTCCGTACCTCTTCCAGCCTTGCATTTGCTGTCATAAGTGGCCTCATTTCTGAGCATGGAAAAGCAGAAACCTTTACAGAGGCATCAGCTCAAACTTGAAAAAAAGGGCAGATGGAACAATATTTTAAAATGCCATGAACCAAAGTAACATTTACTAAATTAATTGCTGAATTATGGGAGCCTATGTTCAAACAAAACATAATTGGCAAGAAAGCAAATAAAAATACACATAGACAATACATCCATCCATACATCCATTATTTTTACCCACTTCTTCCTTTTCAGGTCACAGGGGTGTCTGGTGCCCATATCCAGCAATCACTGTGCGAGAGGTGGGGGGCTAGACAGGTCCCCAGTCCATCACAGGTACACAGAGACAAACGAGACAAACAACCATTCAATCTCACACCTAGAGACAATTTAGTTACCATCCATCCGCCCATCCATTATCTTTACCCGTTTATTCCATTTTGGGTCACGGGGGTCGCTGGTGCCCATGTCCAGTAATCACTGTGCAAGGGGCGGGGTACACCCTGGACGGGTCGCAAGTACATCGCAGGGCCACATAGAGACAAACGAGACAAACAACCATTCACTCTCTCACTCAAACCTAGGGACAATTTAGAGTTACCAATCAGCCTAACATGCATGTTTTTGGTCTGTGGGAGGAAACCGAAATACAGTGATCCCTCGTTTATCATGGGGGATCCATCCTCTGAAAACCCACAATAAGTGAAAAACCACAAAGTAGGAATACGAGTAGTACACGTAGTAATAGTACAAGGAGTAATTATAATATGGATGGATGGATGGATGGATGGATGGATGGATGGATGGATGGAT
>NC_056503.1:42119495-42119906 GCF_014905685.2 Nematolebias whitei
CCATCCATTATCTTTACCCGTTTATTCCATTTTGGGTCACGGGGGTCGCTGGTGCCCATGTCCAGCAATCACTGTGCGAGGGGCGGGGTACACCCTGGACGGGTTGCAAGTCCATCACAGGGCCACACAGAGACAAACGAGACAAACAACCATTCACCATTCACTCTCTCACTCAAACCTAGGGACAATTTAGAGTTACCAATCAACCTAACATGCATGTTTTTGGTCTGTGGGAGGAAACCGAAATACAGTGATCCCTCGTTTATCATGGGGGATCCATACTCTGAAGAATTACAATAAGTGAAAAACCACAAAGTAGGAATACGAGTAGTACACGTAGTAATAGTACAAGGAGTAATTATAATATGGATGGATGGATGGATGGATGGATGGATGGATGGATGGATGGAT
>NC_056503.1:42120006-42125541 GCF_014905685.2 Nematolebias whitei
TTTATTATGTTTCACATTTTCTTTACATTTAACTTCCTAAGAGAATAACATTCAAGTTCTAGTTTACATTCTGTAAGTAAAAAAACATCTAAAGTGCAGTGAACGCTAAACAAGTAGAACTAAAACTAGCAAAACTGCAGCTAAAAGCTAAACTGTAGCAGTGGTTAAGATTTACAAAACCATAGATGCTGTAAAATTAGCAAAGCAGTAGTGCAAAGTGAAAATCAGCAAAACTGCAGCTAATAAATAAAAGCTCAAATTAGTGAAAACACTGGCTAAAATCTAAAAACAGGAAAACAGCATCTGCATGCGAAAAGTAGCAAATAAAGTGTGTAGTTTAAAAACCACAAGGGGCATAAGAAAACTAAATAAAGTGTGTAGTTTAAAAACCACAAGGGGCATAAGAAAACTAAATAAAGTGTGGGAAAAATATTCTCTCTTTATCTTACTTACCCAAAAGGAGCCGCACTCGACAGCAGGTGAATATTTTTAATTAGTATTTTCTTGCAAGGTCAGATTTTCAGGACAGGTTACACAGGAAGTACACGCATGAAGACCAGTCACAAGAATCTGCCACGAGCAGCGTGTGCAGCTTGTTTTTATATTCTTATCAGTTCAGCCAAGCTCACAGACTCGGAGGCGTCCTTGAAGCGACAGCTGCACCCCTGCAGCCTCGTCCAGCGCTCTCTGCTAAACCAAACATATGGTTCATGGGCAGAGTTAACATTCTCAGCCATGGTTGTTAAAAACGTCCATAAACTTTGACCAAATATTACTGTAATCTTGGGGAGTTTTTAAACGTTAAATATTTTGTGAATTATAAATGCCACAAACAGTGAAAGTCACAGCACATTGTTCTGGATTGAGCTGAAACAAAAGTCTATATGAATAAGCCAGCTAACATGCACATTGTAATTTAAATTCTAATGAAACTGAACATTTTTCATTGTTTCCGACAAGCTTCTGGTCTTCAGTGGCTGTCAGAAGAGTTCAGTTTATGCTCCCCTCTTAAAAACAAGAATGATGTCATCAGCTTCAAGAGCTGGCTCCAGGAGACCTGGGTGAACCTGGCCATGGTGGACTACCCATATGAAGCCAGTTTCCTCCAGCCGCTGCCTCGCTGGCCGATCCAGGTACAACCACTAAGAATCACTCGTGTGTACTCGGTTTAAGCCAAGTCTCAAATGTTCATACTTGAATGCAACTTTCTTTGTTTATCTTAAAGTGAGACAGATTTTTATACGTGATGTGACTTTTCAAACTTTTATTTACAGCAGCTGTTACATAAGAAGTTGGTTTCTTTTTCATGCAAAGTATTCTCTTTTGAGATGAGCAGCAACAAGTTGGCGCCGTTCTTCTCCTTTCTCAGGGTCTTTTCTTTTGTACGCTCATTCAGGTTTTTGAGATGTTCCTGTTGGACATTTCACCACAGAAAGAGAACGCACTGCTCATGAGGCCATCAAATAAAATGTATCGTATTTTTTGCCATATAAGTCACACCTTTTTGCATAAATTTGCACGTGCTGCGACTTATACACCGAAGCGACTAATGTACGTTTTTTCCCCATATTTATAACCCAATATTTGGCTGAGATCTGATGATTTCATTCATTTTGACATGGAAAATATTGAACATTACCATTTTCAGCCACTAGAGGGCCCTTGAGCAATATGGCAAGCCAAGTGTCTCATTAATAGGTAAAAGTGGCTATTAATGAGACACTTGGCTTGCCATACGGAGCCTCCTTCATCTTGCTCCGGAACTCCTGGAGCAAACGTCAAATCAGCTGCATTTCGCTGCGCCGCCCAGGTGAAATGCAGCCGATTTGACCATTAAAGTTCATTTATTAAGGAAAAGTTCAACTGAGTCACACCTTTACTATGATATCAAGCAAACAAATAATTGTTTTTAGGTGGTTCTCTTGTTAAATTTTGAAGAAATGCACAGCGAGTCGTCCCTCTGCACGCTCCAGAAGCTGCAAATCAATTTTTGAAATGCGTCTGATTTGACCAATAAAGTGCATTTATTACGGAAAAGTTCAACTGAGACGCATCTTTGCTATAATTTCGAGCGAACAAATAATTGTTTTTAAGTGTTAATCTTAAAATATTGTTAAAGTCCTCCCGTGCACGCTCCCGCAGCCGCCATTTGGCAGCCAATCGATTTTTGGCACAACACCGGCCCACGTTTCCGGGTGGTCAGTGGTGACGCATAATAGATGCGACTTATACGGCGGCAAGTACGGTAACCACTTCAGATTGAATGGGACTGTTGGATAGAAAACTGAAACAGGAAGAAAAAAATAAATCGCATAAAAGTTAAAACTTCAGCAATGTAATAAACGCCACAAAAAAATAATGTATTTTATTTTGTATGAATGAGTTGATCTCAGCACCGGCTGTTTTCAGGCTGATTGACTCGGTTGTATATTTTTGCCTCACACATATTTCAATCCCGGGCTCAGCTACTGATCCTGGACTCTGTTAGGGGTCCCTTCAGAAATCTCATTCTTCCTCTATTGTGATACTTTTTCATTATTTATTACAAAACCAATGAATAGATTCAGCAGCATCATGTTTCATCATGTGAAATAAAACAGTCATAAATGGTCACAATGAGTTGGTTTTTTTTTTTGGTTCCCTGCCTTTAATGTATTCAACCCTTATGGGTGGTTTAAGCAGTTTAGGCAGTGGGAGCAAAAAGGAGCTTTTTTAATGACAAAGCTAATGTGATTATCTGAGTGAGTGTGAGAACGGGGTATTGAGGGCTTAGAGGAGGGAAATCTGTTGGCAGAGATGAATGTATAAGACTAATCCTATCTGAAAAGTAAGGAGAAGATGCTTTGGAGCTGTTGCGGTGGAGTTTTTTCACAGTATAAATCTTTAGTTGGACGTGTCTCTGGTCCTCCTCGGCCATCGACCACCAACTCCTCCCCTGCACATAAACAAAAGCCTTAGTAACAAACTCCACTCTAGTGTTGATCCCCTCCAGCTTCCCCCCCCCCACCCCCCAAAAGAGCCCAGTTTTTCTGCTTCACAAAAGCTTCAGAACCACAGCGTCGGGCAGCTCTGCTGCGGCAACCATAACAACACGCAGTAAAATCAAACAAGAGCCGAAATGCAAATATTTATCATTCACGCTAATAATTCTGACAAATCAACAAGTCAGACAGAACAGCAGAGCTAAGCCTTTAAATTTGAATTGATTTGGCTTTGCTGGATTTAAATAAATAGATGGCTTCCCCCCCCCCTCCTCTGCCAAGGTTACAGCAATAAATTCAAGTTCATTCCAGGGAATTTCAAATGCAAATCAGGCGCCGCCACTTTTGTTTTGTTTTTGTGGAAAGGCAATTTACAGGCCGCAAGAAAGCGTTCGGGAGTTTTGTACAGAACGTTGATTCCAGGGAAGAGGATGTTGGAGGTTTTCGCTTGCGTAAAGCTTTTAATGAAAATCCAAACGCGTCAAATCAATCGCTTTTGTTTTTCTCATGTGTTTTCAAGGTGGTGTGCAAGAGTCTCGCCTTTGATTCCACCGTGTCTGACCAGCACCTGCTGCACGGTGTCTCCCAAGCAGCAAAGGTCTATTATAACTACACAGGAAGCTCCCCCTGCCTCAACACGTCTCAGACAGCGACCAGCAGCCTCGGTGAACTCGGCTGGATGTACCAGGTGCGCGGCGCGGCTCCGTCCCGTTACGTTGTTTTATCCATTTCCACAGGTGTCAGAGGTGAGCGACGACGTGTCTAATCTCTCATCTCCAGGCCTGCACAGAAATGGTGATGCCCATGTGCACAGATGGGGTGCAGGACATGTTTGAACCCGAGGAGTGGAACTTCCAGGCTTTCTCTGATGAGTGTAACGCCATGTTTGGGATCAGGCCACGGGCTGACTGGGCCGGCACGGTCTACGGTGGAAAGAAGATTGCCTCTCATAGCAACATCATCTTCAGGTAAATGTCAGCAGAAGAGATTGGTGCTGATTATGTCTTTGATTTGTTTCAGACTCTTCACAAGAGGAAGAAATGTGTCACAGAAGTGACTCTGTAGCTCTTTTACAACTCTAAAGTACCTATAATAGACTGAATACAGCTGTAGTTGTGTGAATGTTTGTGAAGCATTCACACTATTGTGATCCACTTTTCAGCATCTTTCTCATTCCACAATTTTTGTGCCATTTCAAGAAATCGTATATCAAAACGTTCAGCTCTTTCAGGACAATCCTGCTATGACTTTATATAGGCACAACTTTGGCTTTTTGAAATATTTAGCCCTTTTCTGGCCCTTTTTGTCTCATAGAAAATGAATTGAGCTCTTTTTACATCCTTCATATCTTTGGATGTGTTTAAAATCTTTTACTGCTTCTTTCACATTTTGTTCTGGTTCAGCTTCTTTCAGCTTCCTTGTGCAAATAAAAAAAAAATTCAGCTACTTTCAGCTAATTTAAGCTGTTTTTTCATCCTTTCGTATTCTTTCTGCTAACTACAACATTTTTGTGCTTCTCTAACTTTTTTCTGCTAATTTCAGCTTCTTATGCTTCTTTCAGCTTCTTTCTGTAAGTTTCAACATTTTCTACTATTTCAGCTACTATTTAGCTGTTTGTATGCTAATTTGAGCTTTTCAGCTAATTCCACACATTTACAATAATATCAACTTTTTTCAGCCTAATTAAGCTAAATGTGCTCTCTCCACTTCCTTCTGGTAATTTAAGCTTTTTTTCTGATTTTTCGTTACTTTTCAGCTGGTTTTTTTTTTGTTGCTAATTTCAGCTTTTTTTCAGATAATTTCCACTTTTTTGTGCTCGTTTCTGTTTCCTTCAGCATAACTGGGCAAACATGTTCTTTCTGCTTTCTTCTGCTAATTTAAGCTTGTTCTAACTTTTAGCTAGCTTTTTAGCATTTTTTAAACTAATTTCAGCTCTTTTTAGATAAATTCAAGTTTTTCATGTGAATTTCTGCTACTTTCAGCCTAATTAATTTCTTTATGCTAATTTCAGCTTGTTATGATCCTTTCAGCTTTATATCTGCAAGTTTCAGATTATTCTGCTCTTTCATCTACTAGTTAGCTCTTTTGATGCTAATTTTAGCTTTTTAAGCTAATTCCACATTTCTTTTAGGTCATTTCAGTTCTTTCCACTTCCTTCTGGTAGGTTAAGCTACTTAGGCTACTTTTCAGCAATTTCTTAGCTAATTTCAGCATTTTTTTTTAAAGCTAATTTTGTAACTTTTGTACTAATTTGTGCTTGTTTAAACCTAATTCAGCAAATATTCACTGAAAGTTGAATTATTTTTATTTACATTTTTATTGTAGAAAAATCACAGATTCTTCAAATTCTTGAAAAACGGCGCTGTTTGAAATTTTCTTCGGCATACTTCATTTTTAGCTTGTAGCTACTGTTCTCTTAATTTTAGCTTTTAGCTACCGTTGAACACTAAAAAGCTTGGTTTTAGCATTTACGTCCTATTTTGGTAATTTTGTCTACTTTGTTGCCGGCTTTTGCTTATAGCTATTGTGAAAATGTTAGCTTTTAGCTGCTGTT
>NC_056503.1:42125641-42136889 GCF_014905685.2 Nematolebias whitei
TTAGCTACTGTTGAAAGCTAAAAGCTTGGTTTTAGCATTTACCTCCTGTTTTGGTAATTTTATCTAATGTGTTGCCAGCTTTTGCTTTTAGCTATTGTGAAAATTTTAGCTTTTAGCTGCTGTTTGGATTATTTTAGCTACTGGTGCAATAATTTTTGCTTATAGTTACTGTTTAATTTGTCTTGGCTTTTAACTAATTTTAGCCAAAAAAAAAAAAAAGCTTTAGTTCTGGTTGTATTAATTATAACTGTCAGTTTCAGCTTCTTCAACAAATTTCAGCAGTTTTTCAGCACTCGCACTGCATGCTAGCAGAAAATGCTAATCTTCCCAGATGATTTCAGATTTTCAACTCTGTTCTCAGTTTTTGGAAACAGGACTGTTCACATGTTGCGTCCACTCCTCAGTTCATGTCTTTGTGCTCTCAGTAACGGTGGACTGGACCCGTGGTCATCTGGTGGAGTGACTCAGAACGTTACACAATCTGTGGTTTCCATCTTGATTCCTGAAGGAGCTCATCACCTGGATCTCCGATACAGCAACAACCTGGACCCCCCCTCAGTCCGAGCTGCCCGAGCATTAGAGCTGAAGTATTTTCAGAAGTGGATCAAACAATATCAAAAGGCAACTGGAAGAGAAACAGTCTCCAAAAAACAGCAGAAAGTCTCCCTGACCCGGATGTTTATGTCTGAGATTTAGCTTTAGTTAGTACGCTATGGACTTTTGGTGCTCTTTGGCTGAAAACACCAAAGTTTTATTATTTTTTTTAACCTTTTGAATCAGGTTCTGGGTTTTTTTTTCAGGTTGTAATATCGAAACAATTTTTCACCTTTACACACTCCATGTCTTAATGCCAAAATGTACATTTTTAAAGCGATTGAAGACAAAGGTAAATCTGCTACACTATCTAGAGCCCGACCGATGTATCGGTAGGACTGATATTTTAGGCCGATACAGGCGTTTGGGGACATATCGGTATCGGTGATAACTGTCCCATTATGTGCCGATATAAGCATTTCTCATTTTCACCCCTGAAATGTTGGGAATGAGCCACGCCCTTACTTGCAAATGGCATAATTGTAGTCTATCCAGCAGAGGGCGCATGCAAACTACTTTCAAGTCATGGCCGAGCTGCACACGACTCTCAGCACAGCCGAAGCAGGGAGCAATACCGTGTAGCTTATTTTGCTGAACAGAGCATCGTAAAATTATTGTAATTGATGTGTAAAATAAATCAACAATGATAAATTCTCTTCAATCCTCCAACCCGCTTGTCATTAGCTACGTGCCAATTTCTTAAAAAACATAGGTCCCTATCTGCCTCTGCAGATTTTGCTTTTTATCTTCACAATAGCTGTTGTTGACTTTTAAATATTGGTTCCAGTGCATAACCATTAAAGTATCCTATTTTGTAAACAACATGTTGTCCTGCATTGCTGCACAGCTTTCAAAAGCAACGTTCAAATTACACATGGAGATGTGCAGCTTGATGGGAGTAGTGTGCCGTGTGGCAAAACGTAAGAAAAAAAAAAACTATCCCTGTTTGGAGATGTACGGCTCAGCCGTGCTTCACGGTGCAAACATCAACCAAGGACAGTTTGGACTTCACGAGTGGTGTTTGGATACCTTTTTATGATTTTTGCACTATTTTCCTGCAATTTGTAATTTTTAGAGATTTTTTTTTTCATAAAATGTTCACCTGGAAGCTGAAGATGTTGCTTCCCAACTTTTGAAATGTCTTTAATTTTCTAAAGAATTTGCGAACTCTCACAGTTGTTTTTGATACATAAACAAGTTACACATCAAACAGCTGTATTTTTCTTTCGGCCTGCGTGTCTGTCACAGCTAAATGATTTACGGTTTACTCTCATTTTCCTCCAGCATGTAGAGAGGGCACACCCAAGCGTCCACAGACTAAAGCTGACAGTATTCTCTTTCAACTTGTCCTATCTTCTACAAGAAACATAAGAGTTCACGTGTGTGACCATCAGCATCTTCTGCTCATGGTTCAAGAGGTTTTAACATCTGGCTTACAGTTTTCTCACTCTGACTGTTTGAGGCCTCATTTTCAGTCGATCAGGGACAGTTGTGTTGTTACCATGGTGACCATAATTATCCGATGATAGCAGGTTTAACGTTTATTTTGATCTGAGTTCTCGTTACGCACCTTAAAGTGTTTACACGTCAATGTGTAGATTAGATTAATCAACAATCGAGCTGCTCTGGCATCCTTCAAACTCTTCTAAAATGTTTATTCTATAAAATTAAACGTAATACTTAAGCGATTAGTTTAGCTCCAGATGTCAAAGAACATCCCTAGTTCAGGTTAAATTTAAATTTAAAATGAGTAAACGTTTTTTTTTGTTTGTTGTTGTTCTTTAAGATTTTTCAAGAATTACCTCCCGCTCGTTTAAAACCAACAGTTTTCTGTTAAGGGACGTTTTTTTTTGTAACGTTTAAGTAAAATTAAAGGGCAATGAAGTTCAAATTTCAGGAAGCCAGAACAAATGTGCATCCTTGAGATTTAATAAAAAACCCAATCGGAGGAGGCCAATAAAGTGAGAGGTGGGAGGTCATTGCAGCTACGCCTGCTGACCTCACCCCTGTGGACCGACCTGTGGGATTCTTCATTGCACACATTCATTCACTGGCTGCCATTAAAAGTCTAAACTGTGGCACCAAAGCAGCCCATAGACTCTGTCCCCCACCCCCCCCCCCCCCCCGAGTAATATTATTAATACGGGTCCTGTGGTGCTGGAGAGGTTGAGACGAGGTGATGATGACATGATGCAGGAATCCAGAGACCAAGACGCCTTTTGTGCTTCACAACCGAGTCATTTTTATTATTTTTTTAATGCCAGGATATAATGCTCAAATGTCACGAGAACACTAACTTAAAAAAACAATTTAAATGCTAATGAAATTAAAGGCTCAGCAGTCTTTTGAAGGCATTCATACCATTTTATTCCTGTGGATTATCTTCTGCTGAGAAATGATGTAATTGTAGCCGTTCGAGTCAAAACTTGAAAACTTGCTCAGAATCTGTGTTAAGACTCAACTGGCAGCAAATCAAGTTTTAGCTCAATATCCATAAAATTATTTGAGTGACGGACATTTTCATGATGGCTAATTGTGTGAACACTTATGAAGCATTCGCACTATTGTGAGACATTTTTCTTCCGTACATTTTTCAACGCGATTGTCGTCCCGCAGTTTTCAAGCTATTTCAACAGATCATAAAACGTTCAGCTCGTTCGGGACAATCCTATGACTTGGTATTGGTGCAACTTTAGCTTTTTGAAATATTTAGCCTTTTCTCCCATTTTTTTTTTCCTCATAGGAAATGAATTGAGCTCATTTTACATCCTTCAAATCTTTAATAAATTAATAATAAAGTGCTATTGTATGTTCCCATACAAAGACGAAACTGGTTCTCTGCCTTTAACCCATCGCACCTAGATTCACCCAGGTGGAGCAGTGGGCAGCTATGTAAGCGCCCGGGGAGCAACTCGGGATTAGGTGTCCTGCTCAGAGACACCTCAAGATGTGCAATGACAGGGGACCGAACCAGGACCTTCGGGTCCCGAGTCGGTTGCCCTGCCCCTCCTACACCATAGATGTGTTTACAACCTTTTACTGCTTCTTTCACATTTTGTTCTGGTTCAGCTTCTTTCATTTTCCTTGTGCAAATTATAAACCATTTTCAGCAAATTTCAGCTGTTTTGTAATCCGTTCAGGTTCTTTCTGCTAATTACAATATTTTTGTGCTTCTTCTAACTTATTTCTGCTAGTTTCAGCTAGTTATGCTCCTTTGAGCTTATTTATGCAAGTTTCAGCTTTTTCTGCTATTTTAGCTACTATTTAGCTGTTTTAATGCTAATAAACTTTTTCAGTTAATTCCACCCACATTTGTTGCACACAGTTTTTTCCCAGCCTAATTCAGCAAAAATGTGCTCTCTCTCCACTTCCTTCTGGAAATTCAAACTTCTTTCCGCTTTTTTAAAACTGCTTTCAGCAGTTTTTGACTAATGTCAGATTGTTTTCAGATAATTTCCACATTTCTGTGCTCATTTCTGCTTCTTTCATCTTAATAGGGCAAACGTGTTCTTTCTTCTACTAATTTAAGCTTGTGCTACCTTTTCAGCTAGTTTTTAGCATTTTTAGCTAATTTAAGCTGTTTTTAGTTCAGTTCAAGTTTTTCGTCATAATTTCTGCTACTTTCAGCCCAGTAAATTTATTTCTGCTAATTTCAGCTTGTTATACTCCTTTCAGCTTATTTATTCTAGTTTCAACTTTTTTCTGCTATTTCAGCTACTATTTAGCTGTTTTTGTGCTAAATTTAGCTTTTTCAGCTAATTCCACATTTTTTAAGCTTATTTCAGCTCATCCCACTTCCTTCTGGTAATTTAAGCATCTTTCTGCCTTTTCAGCTAGTTTTCATCTCTTTTTTGCTCATTTCAGCTTTTTGAGCTAATTTCTGTATTTAAATCTAATTCAGCAAAAATATGTCCTTTCTGCTTTCTTCTGATAACTTAGGCTTGTTCTTCCACGTCAGCTACATTTCAGCATCCTTTTAGCTAATTTCAGCTGTTTTTCAGCAAGTTCTTAAGCATTAAGTATTCACTGCATTTTTGCAGGAACGGCACTTTCTCTAGTTTTGATTTGCTAGTGATTCATGAGAAATAAACATGTCGTCTTATTCTCTTGTTCTTTGTGGAGGCCATTTCCCCCCCACACTCTACATTCTCCTCTGTTAAAGCAGACGTCCCTGAAGAGACATGTCCAGCTCTGTGATGTGGACTTCATTTTCCACGAGGACTCACAAAGCGGGACTTTTCAACATTTTGTCACAGGCCTGACTGAATTTCAGACTCCTCAGAGGGAAGAAAAACTGCTAAACACGAGGGAGGACAGGGTCTCTTTCGCCAAACACCCTTCTTAAGACGCTTCTCAGGACTTTGAGAGGTCATTAATTATGCTGCAACCCCCGCTTTTTTCCTTCTTTTTTTTTAGCTCACTGACAATCGTCATCAATCAAGAGTTGTTATTAGTATTCGCTCAACCTTCACTTTTGAGTGTGTCCCTGCTCAGACGGGGACCACACACTCTTAAGGATGAGATTAGGCCTGCGTGTCACATCACCCCCATCCTCTGGGGCTCAGTTCTGCTGAATAAGGACATTTTTGTGACAACAGACCGTGGGGGCGACAATATCTGGATAACGACTGAGAACATGATAATCACAAGTTGTCATCATCTTTCAACACTAAAAGGGTGATAATGTTTTTACCTGTGTCTCGTTTGTTCGTGCCATTTGCAAATTATTTCATGAACCGTTTGAATGAAACTCAGAACGAACTCATTGGATGAACATCTACAACTGATGAACTTTTTGTAGTCGTTACAGTTCAAGATGGCCGCCACTGCCACTGACTTTTAGAAACATAAAAATGGATATAAATCAAGTCAACTTTATTCATAAAGCACTTTTAAGACAGCAGCTGTGCTTAACAATATAAATCAATTGGAGTAATTTAATGGTTCAAATTAAAAAAAAAAATCAAAAGAAAAACATAAAAACACAGAACAATAAAATACTAAATCAAATCACTCTGTGTTAAAAGCCAGAGAAAAAGTGTGGGTTTTTAAAAGAGATTTAAAAACAGGAAGTGAAAGGGGCCTGTCTAATGTTGAGAGGCAGATTGTTCCAAAGTTTAGGGTCCATGACTGAAAAAACCCGATCTCTGTGCTTCAACCTGGTTTTGGAACAGCCAAAAACAGCTGATCAGATGATCTCAGCGCCCGAGAAGGGACATACGATTGAAGTAGGTCACAGAGTTATGAGGGTGCAAGGCCATAGGCACTTAAAGGTTAGCAGAAGAATTTTAAAATCTATTTTGTGATGCGCAGGGAGCCAGTGAAGGGAGGATAAAACCGGTAAAATAGGCCAAACCTACAAATTCCTGTAAAGAGCCGAGCTGCAGCAGTTTGAACGAGCTGGAGACGTGAAAGAGAGACCTGACTGTCCCCCAACATAAAGCGTGTTACAGTAATCAAGTCAGGTTGTAATGAAGCCATGGACTATTTTTTCAAGGTCAAATCTGACTTAAGCTTGGCTATGTGCCTTAACTGTTATAAGCTTTTCTGCAGAACCCAATTAATCTGTTTATTAAACTTAAAATCAGAGTCTAAAACCATCCTAAGATTTGTAACAGACTGCTTAAGATATGGTGCAAGAGAGTCAAGGTTTACAGGAACAGAGACCGCGGTAGAGCTGGGGCTAAACACAATGACTTCAGTTTTCTGATCATTAAAACTTAAAAAGTTTGAAGCCGTCCACGCCTTGATGCCATCTAGACATTTTAACAGAGGGTGAATGGAGTAAGAACTGTTAGGTTTTAACAGAAGATAAATCTGACAATCATCAGCATAGCAGTGAAAAGAAAGACAATGTTTCCAGGATAGACAACAAAGGTAGCAGATACAGTGAAAACAGAAGGGATCCAAGAATCGAGCCCTGCAGAACCCCACAGGAAAGAGGCACTGATGCAGATACACTATTACCAACATTAACACAAAAACTCCTGTCATTGTCAAACTCCTGTTTGATGTAGTAGCTGAGCGTCATCCCCAACATGCACTCCAAGCATGACACATTACAGATGTTTGCCTACAACTTTTGCTTTAACAGTTGGCGTCAATCTTGTTTGCCTGTTAGCAAAATATCTCATGAAACACAGGACTGATGTGAACGACGCTCAGAAGGTAATCATCAGATGTGCATCTACAGCTTCACGGCACAAAAACGTGCCCGTGGCGGCGACTGTGATTGAAAACTGGCATGAAATATGGTGGGTGATATGCATTCCTTTCATTTAAAAACTTGTTTTCTGATTTGACGTAGAAGCTGAATTAGATTTTTAAAGAAGGATTTACCAAAAACAAGTCTAAGCCTCCTCAGCTGTGCTCTCACTTTTTTTTTGTCCTTTGAGTTGGTCTCCATCGGTCCACCCCTCTCTCTCACCCGTCTCTCTCACCCCCTCTCACTCCCTCTCAGCTTTCATGCGACAATAGAAACTTGTTTCCGGGGTCTGTGTGTCAGGCTCCGTGGTTTGAATGAGCTACCAGCACAAAAGCCAAAACCTGCCAACTAAAAAATAAATAAATAAATCCCCGGCTGCTACGACTGTGGTGACGTCATGCTGCCTAAACTGTGCTGCTGGTGTAAAGTTTCTGTTTGCCTCCATCAAATCAGAGACGAGGTGAAGAAACAACAGGACAAGGATTGCATATCACCCGCTGCCTTTCTTGTCACAGTTTTAGATTTTGTGTTGAAACGTGTCGGAGCTAATTCAGTCAAACCTTGAAACTGGTTTCACCACTTAATGCCAAGATTTTAAACATGTTGCACTCAAAGCACGTGTTGAGGATGCTTCTCAGCTACTACCACGTCAAATTTTACCCCAATATCTTTAAAGCAGACTTAGTTGTAGCAACATTTGTGTTTCCTAAGGTCAGTTGATTGTGGTCATCTTGAATTGGGTTGACTCCAAAAGTCCGTCAGTTTTAATTGTACACTCAGTGACTAATTTCTAAAAGTCTCATTGAAATTTATTCAGGGATTCTTGAGATGTTTTACTAACAGACGAATAGAGCTGACACCAAGAGTTCAAGGTGAAGCTTTAAAAACAGATCTTGTGTGATCGTTTAGCGCTCGGAGTATAAACTGTGGCTCAGTCTCAGCTATTAATAAATTAAATTTTAGCTCAATATCTAAATAACTGACTGAGTTATAGCTATTATTTTGATTACTATGATTGCTTTGCTGTGGCGGCCATATTAAATTGAGTTGACTTCAAAAGTTAGTCAGTTGTAGGTGTTTAATCACTGACTACTTTCTGAAAGTTTCATTAAAATTATTTCAGTTATTCTTGAGATATTTTACTAACAGACAAAAAGAAACACACACAGACAAGGACAAAATGTGCTCGCTCTGCCTCTCAATTATTGTTACTTTTTTTCAGTTCTGTCATTTTCAGCTGCTTCAGGCAAATTTTTGTCTCTCAGACTCTCACATGTTTGTTTTTTTCAATTTTAGAGGAAATATTTTATCTTTGTACACTTTTGCCTGTATCTTAAAATAACAGGGAACAAACAGAGAGCTGGAGCGAGCACCATTCTACAAATATATAAATGGGACTTTTCCTAAAATTGTGACTGAAAATGTACTTTCTTTACAAAACCCTGCTGGCAGGATGACCGTGCGACGTTGGACACGTCCTCCTCTGTGCTCTCGGTAAATTTCCTGTAAACAAGTTATTGTTTACAGCTATAGTTTCATACCCAGGATTTCTTAAGCTCACCGTTTCTTCTGGCACACTGAGCCTGAACTGCACTTTATTCGCCTTTAATTTAACAGCTCCGGCAGCTTTTCTAGTTAAATCGACTGTTCATTATTGAGACCCATTTTACGAAGGGGCTGTGAGGTGCAATTTAATGAATCTCTGGCACAAAGCTCCCTTTCAGCGCGGCCCGAAGAATAGAGGCTATTTAGACCCTGTAGGGCTTTATGTCAAAGGCAGCCCATAATAGTTGTCAGGCCGGGGCAGAAATTCCCACTGGCCTGGGAATGCACTAGAAATCAACTTTTGCCATGAGGAGATTAAGACACAAGATTCTCCCCCAAAAATACCGGCATCTGTTTGGGCACAAACGACTTTCCCACAGAAAAACACTTTTCTTACAACTGGAAAACAGTGATCTGGTCACTTCTTAAGAACTAAAAATAGCCTAAATCAAATTATAAATACTATTTTATGGGTCAAGATTGTGTGTATAGTACTAGCCTTAATGTTTAGCGGTATTTTGATGCCGTGAATCACTTGAATACATCTCGTTTGAATTAGTGGGGTTTGTTTCGTAATAGATCTGTAAGAGCTCTGAGAAAACGACGCCATCAGCTTAAAGGGCTTTGCTTCGAGCGGTTACAGTAATATCCTCAAGTTTCATGAAGGTCTTTGAGGTTCAGGGCACACACAAACAGTTAAAGCACAAAGAGAGAGGGTTTTGTTTTCAGCTCAGCAGGAAATTTTAGACAAATCCCTTTTAGATGCAGGTGGTCGGGCACAAGCAAAGAGTTAAGTCCCGTTGTCCCTTTGCTCCTCCTCTTTGATGTTCTGACATCATTAGTCCTGCCCCCCCTGAAAGATCTCCTTCCTACCCTCTGAACCCATCACTTCCACTGTGGAATGTTTATGGGAAGCTTCGCGAGCTGCGCCGAGTGTTCACCCGCAGAACAAAGCCATGCTCTGAAGGAGCTCCTGCTTCAGGGGTCACAGTGGATGCCACAGGTGCAGCCTCTGGGCTCAGCAGAGCTATGGCTGTTCAGACTGCCATCATGAACCCCCAGTTCATGAGCTTCTGCTTCCCCGACGCCGTGATGGAGTACGACATGGAGAAAAGCCTGGACGGGGGTCTCCTGTGCGAGGCAGAGAACGACGAGGACTTCAGAGAGACCACCAGGGACTTGCTGAGCTTCATAGACTCGGCCTCCAGCAACATCAAGCTGGCCCTGGACAAGCCGGTGAAGTCCAAAAGGAAGGTCAACCACCGGAAGTACCTGCAGAAGCAGATCAAACGGTGCACGGGCATCATAGCAAACGGAAATGCAGCAGAAGCCCCCATGAAAAAGCAGGGGTCCCCCGTGGCCCAGTCGAGCTCTCTGCAGAGCAAAACCCTTCCCAAGCGGGACGGGGGCCAGGCCAACCTTCAGAGCAAGAGCCTGGCAGCTTTGTTCGACCCTGGGAAGGATGTAAGGGGCGAGAGGGCAAAGAAGCCCCCCCTGAGGCACCGCAATCTGCCACCCTCCTTCTTTACAGAGCCTGCTCACTGCTCCAAAGTCAGCTCCACATCCGGGATGACCCTGAAGGACTTGGAGAGGGGCAGCCCTGAGGCGGCAGACTTCTTTGAGCTCTTGGGACCTGATTACAGCAACATGGTGAGCGAGCAGGACCTCTATCAGGGCGTGCCTCTGCGGGGGCAGCCAGACGTGGGGGGCATGGATCCTGCTTCCTATGACGCTCACCATTTAGTTAGTGGTCTCCTTTACTCCGAGCCCTGGACTAGCTGCTCAGGACCCTCTAAGAAGCCAGGAGAGAGTCTGCGGGCAGGTCCAGCCCAGCCCCCGGTCTTCTGTCAGTCTGAGGATGCTTCCGGGCCCATGGAGGACAACGGACTGTGCACTTTGGCGTTCTCAAACTTCTTCACAGACTGCTCCGTACCTCAAGTGACCTATGATTTAAACTGTGGATATAACAAAGTTAATTATTCTAGTCTATGAAAAGCTGACAGGTTGGTCAGAGGGGCACAAACAGTTCTAATATAAAATATAACTTTGATTTGGCTTTTTTCTTTTCCTTGTGGAGGTAACATTGTAACGAGCAGAACAAGTTTCAGGCACAATTTTTCACAAAACAGCAAAAAAAAAAAAAAAAAATCTTTAGCTGTAATTCTGGGTTTACAATGTCTCTCTGCAGCTCAAATCATTTAACTTTTGGTTTAATGTAAGTTTTGTCAGTATAGCTCTGATAAAGTGACGTACTTTCAGTATTTTCTTGTTTTCCCAAAAGAAGTTGTAGATCTGTGGTTGTTGGTTTGTTCCTCCTGACGTCACATTAACAGGAGAGCCGCCATGACTCTGACAAAACAACAGATGCACCCCCCTCCACCCCCACCACCACCACCACCGTCCTGTAAGCAGCAACATAAAAGGGACAACTAATTTTTTTTTTGCTAAAACAATTGCAAATATATCCTGATGCATGCTCAGTAATCCAGGTTGAAAAACTTGAAGTTAAGTCAGATCCTCTGGACGGATTCAACACTTTTTTCTTTTAATTTTTAATTATTTATTTGTTTTTAATAGTTTAATATTTGATTTTTTGTTTTAATTCATTTATTTTATTTATTTAATTTTTAATTATTTTTATTTAATTATTTTCTTTTTACTTTTTATGATTATTTTTAATGAATTAATTAGTTAATTAATTTATTTATTTACTATTATTGTTATTTTTATAATATTTTAAATTATTTATTATTATTTAATTTTTTTTCCATCCAGAGGATCTGACTTAATTTTGTTATAATAGCAAATATATTAGTTTTCCTTATATGAATTGTTTCTGTTGCTCTGAATTCTATTTCAGCTGCAGAATGAACATTTTTTTATTGTCTTTTAGAGAAAAAAAAA
>NC_056503.1:42136989-42138232 GCF_014905685.2 Nematolebias whitei
CAGCTGCAGAATGAACATTTTTTTATTGTCTTTTAGAGAAAAAAAAAATCTTTATGATATCAACTTATTGTAATACGACAAAATAAAGCTGGTCTTTATTACCGTGTGTGTTTTTGAGGTGATTGTGGGTCATGACGTGTAACTGTCAGAACATGAGGTAAACAGATTGTCGGCTAATTCAGGATCTTTGTTCATTTAACACAAGGTGAAAATGAATAATTTTGTTGACTTTTTCCATTTTCATCACTTTCCTTGTTGTCTTGGTGCACAAAGAATGAAGAAATGTCACATAATCTTTATTTATATCTATACTTGTGGCTCCTGCACTGTTCCATCAGGTGACCTGATGTCATCGTGTGCAACTTTATTTCCTCTAGTGGCTGCTGAAGGTTTCTTCATTTATTGCTGTGAAATGCAGAAACGTGTCTCTTTCTTCTATTAGTAACACAAAGCACTGATGAGTTACAGTTGTAGTCACCCTAAACTTTATAGTTGTTCTTGAAAACTAATGTTTGTTTTAAGGTCAAACAATGGAAGCATCGGCACAGACAGACAACACGCAGAGACAACCCAAAGGGACAGTCTGGTCATTTTTAAAGTGATGATTTGTCAAATCAGTTAGTATCTTATCAGACATGGCTTCCGTCATAGAGCATGGATTATGATTTAAAAAAAAGAACAAAATGTTTTGTATTTTATTATTTTTTTCAATATAATTGTAGGAAAAACAGCTGTTACAATCTGCATAGAGGGCGGCTGCGGCTGAGTGGTTAGAAAAGTCGTCAGTATAGCTCAGTATATTGAAATGCAAGAGTTGGGGGTTCGATTCCACCAGCAGTCACATGCCGAAGTGTCCCTGGGCAAGACACTGAACCCCTCACTGCCTCTGATGTGTGTCCCATCGATGTAGGGATAAAGCACTGATCTTAGGAATATTCTAAAGATATTGCTTTTTCTTTTTGGCTAAAGGTTTTAAAGAACTAAATCAATCTATCTATCAATCTATCTATCTATCAATCTATCTATCTATCAATCTATCTATCTATCAATCTATCTATCAATCTATCTATCAATCTATCTATCAATCTATCTATCTATCTATCTATCTATCTATCTATCTATCTATCTATCTATCTATCTATCTATCTATCTATCAATCTATCAATCTATCTATCAATCTATCAATCTATCAATCTATCAATCTATCTATCTATCTATCTATCTATCTATCTATCTATCTATC
>NC_056503.1:42138332-42141935 GCF_014905685.2 Nematolebias whitei
TTACACAATCAGTCATATTATCAGTAAAATGAGAAATTGAGTTAATTCCTTAACTCTCATAATGCCAAAGTTTTCAAATCACAGTTTTACAGCAACAGCATCAAAGAGTTTCTTAAACTGGTTTATGGCTTTTGGGTTTGGTGTGCAACCCCAGGATTTTGAGTGGCCCCCACAAGGCCTTCCTAATAAAAAATACATTTTGGGAGGTGTCACTGTATGTAAACCACAGAGAGGTGTACCACGTAGAAAGATGGCGACAACAAATCTCAGTCAGCACCATCAGTGGCATCGCTAATGTTTCTCTACTTCAGTGCAAAAGACATTCATGGATTCAGAAGTACCAAATGATCTTTTGTCAAAATACTCCCAAATCTAGTAATCCTCTGGCAGTTCAAGAATGTAAATAATACATATTTACTCAGGTACTTTTACAGTAATGCTATAATGACTTTGAACACTTTAGTTCACGAGAGATTTCAGTCATTTCACAATTCACAGCATCCCTGAAACTGTCACTGAACTGTTAAATTGAACTTTTATGTATTCCTATATACTGTCTGCAATGGTTACTCCTGCAGGTGACAGGGTACGGCAGCCCAAGCATGAAAATATTTATTTGATATCTCACAGTGTTGGCAGTTGAATAACTCCCTTATGTAAAACCTAATCATGAACTTGAATATGCCAATTAAAGGTTAAAATAAATAAATACAAAGGAGTACAACTACACTTTTGCAATATTTACACAATGCAATATTCAGTAGAGTTAAGCTTGAAACATCAGTAGAGAGAGTAAAATATATACTGATATATAATATACTGTAATTATTGAACAAGGTCCAAATAGTCATATTACTGGCTACACTTCAGCATCAACTAGAAAATGTAGAGATGCTGATAAAGTGGTTGGGTTACCGATTCTTTATAAATACAGACACAATTTATTGACAAAACTGATGAGAGGAGCTTTCTTATGAGACTAAGGTTCACTCTAATCACAAGCTGGTAGAAAAAAATATATAATACTTTAATTTAGATAATTTCTTATCAACAAAAGCTGGGAAATATGAACACATAACCCCCATCCTGGCTTCTCTCCAGTGGCTTCCTGTCCACTTCTAGATTGATTTTCAGATTTTATTGCTTGTTTTTAAAGTTTTAAAAGATCAGTCCCCGTCATACTTTGTATTTATGCGATCTTCTTAACATCTTCACTCCAATAAGAGTATTACGGTCTACCAACCAGATTCTCTTCGATGTACCCAGATCCAAACTGAAATCCAGAGGTGATCGTGTTTTTGTGGTTTCTGCTCCAAAACTGTGAGATCGTTTACCTGACCGTTCAAAGACCGCTGAAACTGTGGAGACTTTTAAAACTTTGCTCAAGACATCTTTTTCCTTGGTGTTTGATCCATGGCAAAGTTTGAGAACCAGTTAGAGCTGATTGTTCTTGTTGTTGTGTGTTGTATTACTTTTCTTGAATTTCCTTAGTGGCACAAGATGTAAAGCGTCAAAGTTCAGTCTGGTCATCTGGACGGTTTCTTTCTTTCTTTCTTTTTTTGACACATTTCATCCTTCATCCAAAGGACTTCATCAGTCTGAAAAGCCACAAGCAGCACACCCACATAGTGGACCAAGCAGTCTGCTGATGATAAGATGGTTTCTGAGGCCCACTCTCTCCCCCTGCTGACTCCTTTGAGGCAGCCATAACCAAAGTGGTTCAAAACATCAAAGTTCATCAGACTGATGAAGTCCTTTGGATGAAGGACGAAACGTCCCCAAAAACAAAACAAAACAAAAAAAGTTAATCTGACCTGACTGAACTTTGTTGGATTTTCTACCTGGATTATTGAGCATGAACTTTGATGTTTTGAACCACTTTGGCAATGGCTGCCTCAGAGGAATCGACGGAGGAGAGGGCAGACTCCAGAAACCATCTTATCACCAGCAAACTCTTTAGTCCACTATGTGCGTGTGCTACTTGTGGGACAGCTTGTTGCAGCTCTTTGAACTGATGAAGTCCTTTGGATGAAGTAAAAAATGTCTCAACAACAACAAGAAACTGTCCAGATGACCTGACTGCACTTTGTACGATGTAAAGCACTTTGGTCAACTTTTGCTGTTTTTATATTCTGTTTGAAGAAATTGACATTGGCAACTTTGTTTGCCTTTTTTTCTTATGTTATAGAAATATTTTTATCCTGTTGTTGTTTTTTTTCTTGTCTAAATGTGTTCAAGGTACAGTATATAAATTGCAAATAAAAGCCCAAAATTAAGAATGAGTAAAGTGTTGAAAGTCCTCTGTAACATGGTCCTGCATCAGAGACATTCAAACAATCTTATTTCACATTTACCAAAGTGACTGCACACAGAGAGTGGTCCATTTCAAAATCCAGAGCTCAAGGTTGTTTTTAGCACCGTTGCTGGAGAGCTCACATAGACTGCTTTCTAAGGTTGGACACCACATTTTCCTCAACTAGTTTATTTCATGCAGCTTTCTGGGCAGAAAACTGGAGTTTCTTTCGCATCACTCCGATGGATTTGTGATATCTTAATACACCACTCTGAACTGTGTTTTAATGAATGGACTACTATTTGCCAGCTCTCATTTAAAGTTTATTATATTCTCTTAACTTGAAAATGAATTTAAAGCTACAAACACTAGTGAGGTATATAAAACAATATTTATTCATGTGCTGGTATTATACTTCTAAAGTTGTAACTTACAATAAAAATAGGAAAAAAGAGACAGAAAATGTGTTTTTGTCTTCTGGGCATGACTTATATTACTGAAACAGTTTCTAATAAAAATCCATGCAGGGGTAAAGCTGTAGCCTGTGTTGATTTGACAAGCACATAACTTAAATCTGCATGGCTGTGCTTCACATCTGCAGGGCAGTTTCCATGCAAAATGCTGTTGACCTCTCTTGGCATAAGATGGAATATTGATCTTCCATTCTTGATGACAACCAAGGGTCAGATGTAATCGATCCAAATCGGTTGGAGCACCAACTTTTGCTGATAAGCTTCAGGAAATTATGCAGTGAGGGACACACGGCATGGCGAGAGGACACAGATTCAACATAAAGCGTATGTAAAAACACAATCACTGAAAACCTAACACGTGTATGAAGAAGATAAAGTAGCTGCTGCTTTTGCTTTGATGCACTAAACTACTGCGGAGGCTGAAGAAGCAAATTCAAAGACTGCCTGTCAAAACGAGCATCTCATAAGTTTAGAAGGAAAAACACTGGCTTTCAAGTGTGTGTGTGTGTATGTGTGTGTTTGCTTTGCTTTGCTTTACAAACGGAAACTGAGCTGAACACTGTTTGTGCCGTTTCCTGACATTTTCAGTAGAATTATTCTCATGCAGCATGTCTGGACAAATTTATCTGAAAATATGAGAAGACAAAGGGACCCAATGGAAAAATAAAATAAAATACTGACTTCATGAACATTCTTCGCAGTATGGTGAAGTTTTTAATTGAGTTAGCAAATCTTTTGAAATGTTTTCAAGTTTTTCATGACATTTTAAACTTGTGTTGTTTTTATGAGCCAGATGTCAAAGACAAATCTCCATTTCATTGAATGTTATGGACAATA
>NC_056503.1:42142035-42142656 GCF_014905685.2 Nematolebias whitei
TGGACAACAGCGACAATAGACAATTATTAAAAGGCATACAGATTTTTATTTTTTTATTTTTTTTACAAATAAGATGGCAAAAAAAGAAACAAAAACAGCTAGATTATAAGGCAAATATAGAAAACTAAAAACAGGAACATGTCTGCATTGGTCCCTGCCAGGAGTCCAACAGATTCTTAAAGCCACTTAGAGAGGTCAAGGTTGAGAGCTTCAGGTCTTTTTGCAACATATTCCAGGAAACGGGAGCGAAGTAGGAGAAGGCTCTTTTGCCAAGTTCAGTCTGCACTGAGGGAACACTGCAGGTAATAATGTCCTGAGAGCGCACGCTGTAGCTGCACTCACGCAGAGACATGTAGGAGGAGATGTATGAAGGCAACAGACCAATAAGTGATTTAAAGATGAAAATGTACCAGTGAGAGAGTCTGCGTGAAGTTAATGATGTCCAGTTAACCAGTGAATACAGGGTGCAGTGGTGGGTACATTAGTTACAGCCAGTTATGAATCTAATGTGGCAGCTTTTGAGTTACTCAGAGTCCTTACACACTGTGTTACACCTCGCAGTGAGCCATGACGATCAGAATTACATTATTTTCCAAATTTGACTAAAACAACTACAACACC
>NC_056503.1:42142766-42146885 GCF_014905685.2 Nematolebias whitei
TATATATATATAGGGTCATAAGAGGATTTTAGTTTAATACTTAATAAAGTGAGAAAAAACTTCAATGGTGGGCATTCATTTGAGGAGCACTAGGCCTTTAAAATAATAAAACATCCCTTATTTGAAGTAAAAATCAAATTTATTAAACAGTATTAGACTGTGTTGGCATCAGGAGCATAAATACATATCCCCTAATGTGTGAAAGCCCAAAACAAAACCCACTGTTTCTATTAATTCACTGCCAAAGTAGTCATGTTTTTCATGTTCTCCATGCCAAGACACATAAACAGGTTCTTCTGCCACAACTCCCCCCATATGTTAAGCAACATCGTCTCTCACTAATATTATTATTACCCTTATTGCTCACATTACTGCTGGTTTCGCTGCATCTCAGGAATAAAATTGGCCACGGTTTTCCACAGTAAACCACTTAGCAGAAGGATCCTCTCCCTTGTTGAGACGCGTCGAGAACGAACGACAATCGCAATCACGAGCGCGGATCATTCCAGAGAAACAGAAGCTTCAGAGACAGAGGCAAAGCCGCTAGAAGCTGTCCATTATCATTGTTTGTGGCTGGCTTCACACATCTTCAGGCACACAATATGCTTACAGGGTCAATCACCTGCCTCCTACTCAGTCTGAGTAATTGGAAATGACAACTGTTACATATTGCATTTCCAGCAGGGAGGAAATTTGGTTAGTGGTTGTGTGCTTCAGTAAATACTTATTGCATCAGCAGGGTCCTTCGCACTTTACATGAGCAGCTGCTCAAATGACCTCAAGATGTTGTTGCAATGAATTTATATGGCGTTACTGTGTCTTCTGGTAGTCGGTGGAAGGGCCCAGAGGAAAACTAGACTACGTGACTCACGGCAAGAATTAGCAGAACGGGTCTCTTCTTTCAAAATGACTAAATCTCAGACAGCAGGAGAAAACGCAAACACCGCCTGAGTGTTGAAACGTCTTTTTCTTTTTTACAGTCTTGCACGCACTGTGTGTTGGTATTACAGCAAATGTGTTGTTTGCTTTTAAAATCAGTAGCTGCTGAGAACGAGCCCTTCAACAGCAAATAACAGCAGTCGGTTCCGATTTATGTAAAAAAGTTCTGCTGTTGAATCTGTAAAATGTAAATTACAAGCCTGAGTGACTCATAAATAAATACTGGACTGAATTAAGAGAATGCATCATACCAGGGCTGTCAAATGTAAAGTAAATAAATAAACAACAACTAATAGCTGAGTTTCGTATTCATGTAGGCTTTGGTACGCGCCTGTTCAGAATAATGAAAGCAAGTCACGACTGCATGTCTTTGTCAGTTGGTGTTACTCAATTGCCATTACAGTAATGGTTTCACAAAAAGCAGAGAGCATTGCTGTTTTGATTTGTTTTGATTTTTTAATTAGTGGTGCATCGCCATTAACACATTCTCATTCTCATCATCTGTGGCCTGTACGAACCACAGAACAAATGAAACCATACATTTCTTAGCTCCTTAATGGAATTAAGGATTGGATTATTTTTATGGGGCTTTGTCAAAAAAGATACAATAGACGATGAGATGTGTTGCTATGATTATTGTTTGCAGATTTTTTTTTTTATTATTATTACATGTGCATTTCCATTTTTCTGCTCAGATGCTCTTGGCTTGGATTAAACTGTGTCAATCACTTGATGTGTTGAGGAAAACAAGCTGAGACGACATGATAACAGCAGCGATGTGGCTCCGCAACATGTTTGATACAACTGAATGGAACCAGTGATGACTGTAAAGCACAGAAATATTTCATTAACAGAATAGATGTGTTACAGAGGAAGAGAAAACCAGGGAACGTGACATTTCAGTTTTTTTTCAATTAATTAATTATTTTTTTCAATTCAACCTTTATTTATACAGGTTAGTCTCACTGAGCCTCAAGGACTCATTTACAAGAGAGACATGATTTTAAACAAATAATAATGACAACAGTAGACGACAATGACAACAGTAGACATTCTTAAAAGAAAGCATATAAATTGAAAAAACAAGAAATGGTAGAAAATTATGTAAAAAAAACCAACAAAAAAACAGCTACATTGTGAACCGGTGTAGAAAACTAAAAACAGGAACGTGTCTGCATTGGTTTTTGCCATGAACTTAGCAGTTGTTTGAGGCCACTTAGAGAGGTCAAGGTCGAGAGCTTCAGATCTTTTTGCAACATATTCCAGGAAACAGGAGCGGAGTAGGAGAAGGACCTTTTGCCTAGTTCAGTCCTCACTGAGGGGACACTGCATGTAATAATGTCCTGAGAGCGCACACTGTAGCTGCACTCACGTCGTGACATGTAGGAGGAGATGCATGAAGGCAGCAAACCAAGAAGTGATTTAAAGATGAAAATGTTCCATTGAGAAAGTCTGCGTGAAGTTAATGATGACCATTTAACCAGTGAATACAGAATGCAATGGTGGGTACCGTAGTTACAGCCAGTTATGAATCTTAGTGCACTGTGATAGACAGCATCCAACATCTGCAGGGTGCTTGTAGGGGCATTCATGTAAATAATGTCACTGTAGTCAATGGAGGGAAGGAAAGTCGCAGTTACAAGGTGTTTCCTAGCGTTCAGAGTTAGACAGGATCTATTTCTGAAGAAGAAACCCAGTTTTACTCTCAGTTTGTTTACCAAGTTTTCCATGTGGAGCTTAAAAGAGAGATGCAAATCGACTAAAACACCCAAATATTTGTAGGAATCAACAAACTCAATAGGAACACCATTTGAAGATAAAATGGAGGGAAGGACTGCTGGGACTGACTTCCTGTTTGAAAACTACATCCCTTTAGTTTTGTCTGTGTTTAGTATGAGTTTGAGATGGAACAAATCTGACTGGATGATGTCAAAAGCAGATTGTAAAAGATGGACAACCGTAGCAACTGTTTTAGCTCAACAATAAACACCTGTATCGTCAGCATAAAAATGTAAGGATGCATAAGGAATGATCTGACCTACATTACCTATGTAGATTGTAAAGAGGGTGGGTCCCAAAACTGAGCCTTGTGGCGCACCATTGTTGGCTGTTAAATAACTGGAGGAAATACCATTATGTTGAACACATTGCCTCCAATCTGAGAGATAATTAGAGAACCAACCAATAGTGTGATCTGAGAAACCAATTTCTGAGAGCTTATGACACAAGATGTTATGATCCACAGTGTCAAAAGCTTTAGACAGGTCTAAGAAAAGTGCAGCACAATAATCTTTAGCATCCAATGCTTCAACGGCATCATTAAAAACCTTTGGCGAAGCAGTGGTTTTGCTGTGTTGTTTCCTGAAACCAGATTGATGGAGAGGTAAGATGTTAAATGAGTCCAAATACTTTTTGATTTGACAGTTTATCAGTTTTTCTAGGACCTTAGCTAAAATTCAGAGTTTAAGGATTGGTCAATAGTTGTTCAATATGGTGAGGTCTCCTCCCTTCAGTAAAGGTAGAATAAAAGCTGTTTTCCAAGCACAAACAAATTTACAATGTAACCTAGAATGCTGCATACTACTTTTGTACCAGCATCTTTCCTCTCGACTGTTCACGTCACTAATCTGTCAGGGGTATTAAACAGAGGACATCATGTCATCGCTCCCTAAAATACATTCAGTTGTGTTCTGTCAAATAATATTATGTGATTTAAAAGGGAATAAAACAATCTCAGACGTGTCTTACAACAAACCATTCTGTGTTTTGCAGAAGGATTAGACCGAGCTTGGACCTTGCTCGGTCCAAACACATTTCTCATCACCAATTACAGCAAGTGTAGAGCAAATACCTTCAAATGAATGTGTAGTGGGAGCATTTTTCACACTGCAGTGATGAAAAATGTAGGTTCAACTGAGAATACAAGGGCTGATTATTGATATCTGTGTCAAGCAGAATTGAACTTTATTCTAAAATTAATTCCTCAAGAGGCACGTGTATCTGAATCCCATTCACTAGGGCTTCTCAAATTTTAGTCAAAGCTCTAAACCTGATTTCTGTGTTTGAAACAAACAACTTTTTTTTTGTTAAATTTGCTTACAATTTACAAAAACAATAAAGCAATGTTTGCCTAGAATTGTTTGCTTCAACTTTTGACAGTAAAGCTATATGTGCACTGCA
>NC_056503.1:42146985-42150696 GCF_014905685.2 Nematolebias whitei
CACGAGTTCTTCATCTTTCTGACTGTGTAAATGTCGTGCGTTGAGTTTAACAGAAATGCGAACGAGAGACGTTATTATCTTTGACCCATCAAATGAATGCGGTCATTTATTTGCAGAATCAAAGTTTAACATCAAACATTTACATTAATTTGGCAAAATATGAAAACAATAACAATGGCAAGTTCACAGAAAGTTGGAACAATACGGAGATTGTCCTCACTTCTCAGCAGAACAACAGACATCAATCACACGGCGGTGATTGAGAACTTTGCTTCAGATATTTCTAAAATATCTGTAATGATTTTAGGAGAAAGGAGAGTTTAAGATGGAAAATGGAGATTTATCTTACAGAGAGATGTGTGAGGGAATTTATCTGTTTGACCAGAAACGTGCACGCTCCTTCAGATCTCAGCTTGGCCACGGTACGCTTGGTCGAAGTAGAACTTTTACCTGGTTGATGATAGGTCAGCGTCGGTATAGAATCCTTCCTTTGACTCTTTCAGCGTCTCCGTTGAGAACAGCTAAAATACTTCGAGAGTCGTGCGAGGTTATCCAAACAGAAGTTATAATTCCCCAAAATCGTCCCTGCATTCTGGATTGTCAGAATTCTGAACTCCTTCAGAACTCTACTCCTTTAAGCTCTTTCATCTCGTCGCGTCTCTCATTGACAGAGACTCGACACAGACATCAGACTCCTTGTTGACACTTCTCCATGAGCTGCATTCGAGCATTCTGCAACACCAACAACTCTTCAACTCTTTAACTCTAGCGAGAACCGGGAAGTTGCCACATTTAAATGGGTTGACTTCCGGGTCATTTTAGAGCTTTCTGATTGGTGGATGGACCAGATCAGAGGTGTGGTTTGTGATGTAAGGTGTTATCAAAGTCAAGGGCAGAGAATGAGATTGTTTAAAACAGACAGAGAGATTATTGGAGAAAACCAGACTTCGTGGAGTCAAACTCTCCTGTATCTTCTGTGAAAGTTAAACATGACATTTCTTCTCGGTAAACATTTTAGTTGACCGAAACTCGACCTTTAACACGCTTACAAATTTGCTCATTGAAGACAGAAAAATCAAGAAATGCATATTACCCTGATTTCTTCTTTGAATGAGGAATAAAAATCATTACTTACTGTTTATGTAAAATAAAAATGAGTAGTTCTCTTCAACCTGTAAACATTGTTTGAACTAACACAATTTGATTATCAAACATTTGTAAAATAGTAATGATCATAGAGAATTGTCTTTTCTACTTGATTAATTCAAGAAAGAAAGTCTCAGGATGGGTCAAACTGTATTTCTGGATGCAGATCAATGAAATAACAGTTTCTGTCCATCTGGTCAGTTTTGACATAGGCCTAGTCCACTACTATATATATATATATATACTAAAATGAATATAACATCCCTACTTTGTGAATTTGCACCTATCACAGGGTTGTCTGGAATGTAACCCCCGCAATAAGTGAGGGACTACTGTATATGCATTATTGGGGGAATTATGGCCATTCTTTATGTTTGTTAATGTGACTTTTCTGTGGCTGCCATCTTGAATTAAGCTGACACCAAAAGTTAATCGGATGTAGAAATTTGTCAAGTGGTTCCTGAAATATTTTACTCAGATGTGCACGTGTGCACACACAGGCAAAAACATTATCACCCAGCTTTTGTCTTTGGGCTGCAGGAAGAATTCACACAAACTGTGATATGAAACTGCAAAGAGCTCACAACATGAGGGCGACAGCAGTGACAGTTTGTCAGCAAAGACGCTGTGAAACCGCAAAAGCCTGTTTTAAGTCTTTGCTTTAGGTTACGGTTTTGGGTTACTTTTAAATTTTTAATATCTTGCATAAAACTGTCTCTCATGTTGCATGATTTTAATTAGATGAAACACAACACAGGCCGACATTTCTCCTATAGTGTGAGATTATTTGTGTTCTGCTGAGGTGGATTTCTGGACCATCTTAAATCAGAGCATTTATTATTCCAGCTGTTGGGAGAAGGCAGCTTGGGGCGGCTCGTCTCCACTCAAGTGTTTTCTCAGCTGTTCTCTGCATTACACACGTCTCCCCAGGCTAGAGAAAAGAACCAGCACCAGCCACCCCCTCTCAGTCAGGACGAGCCTCTGGCTTCCACTCGCGGGAACAACTGGGGTTTAGCCGCTTTAAGGGATTTTCTATTTTGTGTGTAAAGCTAAAATAGTCCAGCTCTCTCCCTGTGTGTTTAGTAACCTGTCTGACATAGACTGGGGTGGAGTCTCCTTCAAAATAAGAGTTGGCACTCGACACTTTTCCTTTTACACTTCTATGAGAAAATATATAGAATGCTTCCTTTATGAGCTTATAACTTGTTTTCATGCAATGAAAATGGTTTATTTATTTATCTATTTTGTTCATTTTTTGTTATCAGCAATCATTTGGGGCCTTATTATTGAATGCAATAATATTTTTGTTTGTATCTCCTTTTGAGAGCAATTTTTTTTGTCTTTAGTATTAACAAAATAGCTAATGACTACATGACAGATTTTATTAAAACTACCAGAAAATATTCACTGGATGTGCATCTATAACTGATTAACTTTTGTAGCCAACCTAAATAAAGATTGCTGCCAAAGCAAACATACCTTAGCAACATTAGCAAACACAAAATTGTCCATACAGTAACTCCAGCGATTTAGCAGAATTTGTTGTGGTAGAAGCTGAGTCATCCTCAACACATGCTTCAAGCGTTCAGATTGTACAGGCTCTGTCCATGTTGTATGAGATCACACTGAGGGATCAAGTTTGTTCATTCTCATTATAGGATGGTTTTGGTTTAAAACTCTGCCATGAATAATATGCATTCCTTCTAAAGAATGCTAGGCCCATAATGCCTCAAGGTTCAAGTTCATGTTATTGTTCCCTGTCGCAGAGTGAAAAGGGAGAATTGGAAATACACTCCATCCATCTGTGCATGTTATGAGCACGATAACTTGAAAAATAAGAGAAGTACCAACTTCCAGTTCGGTGTATGGCTGCATTTAGGCATTAGTGAGGTTCTTTTGTATGGTGTGCGTAGGGGAACACCTTATCTCAGAAAGAGATCGCCTCACCTTGAGAAATAATACTGTGTTTTTGTGTTTGAAACTTAAAATAAGATTCATCTATTCCCTTGGGAATGAACAGACATCCATCCATCCATCTTTTACCTGCTTCTTCCATTTTGGGTCACGGGGGTCGCCGGTGCCCATGTCCAGCAGTCACTGTGCAAGGGGTGGGGTACACCCTGGACGGGTTGCAAGTCCATCACAGGGCCACATAGAGACAAATGAGACAAACAACCATTCACTCTCTCACTCACACCTAGGGACAATTTAGAGTCACTAATCAGCCTAACATGCATGTTTTTGGTCTGTGGGAGGAAACCGGAGTACCCGGAGAAAACCCATGCATGCACGGAGAGAACATGCAAACTCCATACAGAAAAGCCCACGGACCAGAATTTGAACCAGGGACCTGCTCACTGAGAGGCAGCAGCTCTAAAAAAAAAAAAAAACTTACCTCTGTTCGTATACACTGTTAACTCCTACCCACTTGAATATCTTGTACTAAAAACATTAAGGTGTATTTGCATTCCCCTAGTCCAGAAAAAACACTAATCTCAAAAACTACAAACATTCACGATTCAAATCCTTCAGCGACGGAGGCCTTTGGCATATCGATTGTTGCAG
>NC_056503.1:42150796-42152223 GCF_014905685.2 Nematolebias whitei
AAGCAACGGAAAATCATGGCCGTATGGTTTTCCTGGTTGTAAAGCTGATTAATTATGTCGTTATTTTCAATTTTGCCAATTAATGTAAATGTATGATGTGTTAAACTTGATTCTGTTAATAAATGACCCACTGTGGTGGTGAGTCAAAGATAATTAACGTCTCACGTCCACATTTTTCTACATTCAACGCACGTATGTTACACAGTTCAGAAAAATGAAGAACCCGTTTAATGTATGAATATATCTCAGGATATGTCATACTACAATAGATAGTTCTATAGATAGAAGACAATCGGCTACGGTAAGCCGATTGTGTCATTAATAGCTGGTGAAGATTTTTAGCAATCCAGGACGTGGTCAATTCAAAAAAATTTCAAGACAAAAACAATAAAGTATAATAAATAAAGTCCAGTTTTTTTTGTCTTGAAATTTTTGAATTTGTCATTATAACTATTTTTACCTTTTACATAATACAACTGCATGCCTTATTACTCCGTTGTCATCTAGCGGCTGAAAAATGGTAGTGTTCAAAATTTTCAGTCAGAATGAATGAAAATGGTCATATCTCAGCCAAAAATTGATTTATAAATATGGGGAAGAAAATCCGGGCAGCACGGTGGCGCAACTGGTAGAGCTGCTGCCTCTCAGCGAGCAGGTCCTTGGTTCAAACCCCGGTCCAGGGGCCTTTCTGGGTGGAGTTTGCATGTTCTCTCCATGGGTTTTCTCCGGGTGCTCCAGTTTCCTCCTACAGACTAAAAACATGCATGTTAGTCTGATTGGTGACTGTAAATTGTGCCTAGGTGTGAGTGAGAGAGTGAATGGTTGTTTGTCTCGTTTGTCTCTATGTGGCCCTGTGATGGACTTGCGACCCGTCCAGGGTGTACCTCGCCCCTCGCACAGTGATTGCTGGACATGGGCACCAGTGACCCCCGTGACCCAAAATGGAATAAGCGGGTAAAGATAATGGATGGATGGAAGAAAATCCATAACTACAATACGTCACTTTGTCCTATAAGTCGCAGGGCATACGAATTATGCAAATAAAAAAACACAAATACGGTAATAATTTGTCAAACCAAATGAACACAAAACGTAAGCAAAAGCCAATTTCACTGTGCTGAGTCGAGTATAAAGCATTTCTTAGCCATGCAAGAATGTGTATAACTCCACTGAAAGGAAAGAAAGCTGATCATTTGAAAGGTATCTGGCAAACACAAGTTTGAATATCTTCTCAAAAACATCATCTATTCCTCTTTATAGATGTAATTGCAACCATTCTCAGGTTGTCCTTTTGTCAAGCACATTAATTACCCTCCAGGAAACTATAATTTACAGCATTTTCTGCAAACATAAAAAAATGTGATGTCGCTGAAAGCATTACAGCATAATCTGGAAAGGTCATACATTTCTTTAATGTGTAAATTACT
>NC_056503.1:42152323-42153469 GCF_014905685.2 Nematolebias whitei
CAGGCATTCAGTTTACACTAAAATCCAGGTTTGGTTGTTCTATTATAGGAAAGTGCTTCAAGTGCAGATCAAACACAATAAGGTATTCATAGTTCAGCAGGTAACATATAATAGTTAATATAGTTTACATCTAATGTAAACTTTTAATTATTTGGAGGTGACAGGACCCTTCATGGAAAGGTCCAAATGTTAGCTATTTTGCCAACAATTACAACTATTTTCATTTTAAATGGAAATTAAATCGATTGACTAGATGTTTTATTACAGAAGTAGTTTTTAATGCTTCATTTAAGACATAGGACCCTCACTATGACATTGCTCTGCATCTGTAATTTGTCAATATATTCAGAAAAACACAGTAAAGTTAAAACAAGTCTGCATGTTACAGATCATTTTGTAGAAAATGTTTGATTTTTAAGTCATTTGTGTAAATTAAGACAACTTTCTTCACACTTTGAAAAGACTATGTAAATGTGATTTGCTGTACAGTACAGTTTATCCATTTACCCATCAATATATTACCTTTGATATGTGTCACTGATCTTTTTTTTAACTTTAAAATCAATTGAAACAACAAGAATAATTTGTCATCTTTCGATTGAAAATATTAGAATATTTGTAAGCAAGATTTTGAACAAGTGTCTTTAGGCAATTTCTATAAATGAATAGCAATAAGTTCAAGGTGCCATATATTAGTTATTAACAAACTTTATAAATGTGTTTACTGATGGCAGCTAAAGCATGGTTACCTCTATGGCTTTTGTATTTAATCGGTGGAAAAATGTCAACAACTGAGTTGCTGTGTTGCACATTTTTAAATATATCAGACTTGTTTAAACCCCAGTTTTTACACTCCTGATGCTCTTCGGAGTCTCCTCTGTGTTCCATAAATCTTAAAAAACACTTTGCAGCAGTGGCAATTTGAGCCTTTTTTGTGGGTGCTCAAACATCTCTAAATTTTAACTCAGCACCCCTGAAAATTTAAGAAACCATCATTAAGATTTTGTAAAGAAAATAAGTTCTCAAATCTTAGATTTCCCAAAATATTTAATACATTTGGAATTAAAATGGAATATGATGACACTCTGAAATGGACCAGTAAAATCTATGATTGGTTTTGCACGAGACAATGCCACCTGTCAATCA
>NC_056503.1:42153569-42156721 GCF_014905685.2 Nematolebias whitei
AAGATTTTTTTTTTTTTACTTGAATAGAAGGGGAAAAAATTAACATTATGAAATACAAACCACAACAGGATAAGAAACTGTATATGCTCTTACATACCAACAAGATGGTTTTCATTCATTTATAATAACAAGACAGTTGTGCAGAGGTGTAGCTGAACCAGCTCAATTCTGTCCATTCAGGTGAATCAAATGTGCAACATGTTTTTTTCAGAGCACCAAACAGAAGAAGTAAAAACCAATTCAAATTCAGTTACAGCCCAGACAAATAAATAAAACATTAAAAACAGCTATGTTTAGATGTAATTTAATTAAATATAGCTGAATTTACAACCAGTTGCAAAGCAGATGTGATGGTTTGCATTCGTTCCTCATATTTTATTTATGCATACAATCACTTGTCTTTTTGTTGTTGTTGTTGTTGTTGTTGTTGTTGTTGAGTAGTGTATGATTAATTCTGGATGTTTGGGATTATGTTTCGTAATGTTCTTGGTTTTGTTCTTGTTTGGCCTCCATTCCAGCTCCTCACCCTTCAACCATCTCTCATCCATTTGAGCACACCTGGTGTCATTTACCCATCATTTTCTCCCAGTTTATGTTCCCACTGGTTTCCACAGACCGTTGTCACATCTTGTATTTCAGATCATGTTCTGGGTATTTTTTTTACTCGGACTTTGTTGTAAAAATTATGTTAGTTATTCCTAATTTTGGTTCCTATGAGTTTCTAGATTTGAGTCCTACTTCAACAACTTACGTCTAACTACAACATGTACATTTGAGTTCCCTTTGTTCCAATTCATTACAATAATGCAATTATTTAGTTTTACTCATTTTAACAAAAGCTTATTTCTAATAATGAATAAAAAAAAAAACTATAATGAAACAAATTTTGTGAAATCATCAGTTCAGTCTGCTGTTCTGAGAATGCACAGAGCAGCAGGCAAATAACGTCTTTAACACTTATAAATCATTCTTCAGAGCATCTAAATAATAAAAAACAAGCATTTAAGTTGATTTTAAAGGGATAGCCTGGTCATTTTTGAAATGACAGCAACAAACTAAAGTCTCACTTATTCGACTTGTTTAATTATTTTTTTTTTACTAACTGACAAGAATTGATAACAAAATAAGAAGGAAACATCTTTTTAAAGTGCGTAAAACCATCACATTCTTCCCACACACTGGAATTCTCAAAAGAGCAATGTTGCCACAGGTGGGAGAGAAAATGCACCCTGAACCCTTTGCAGAATGCTGAGCCAAAACATGATAGATCCATCAGAGCCACTTAAAAACACATCTGATTAATAAAAGCCAAATGACTGCTATTGATTCATTTTACACCCACGTGCATTCACAGTTTGATGCACGCAAAGTCCTCCCACATGCACAAACCAAACATAAGTGAAGACCACAAAGCCAAATAGACAGTTTGCTTCAGATTGGGGGGTTCAGAACATGTTTGGTTTGTAGTCTGTGGCAGTTTTCTTAGATTCTGATAGTCTGGCACACAAACTGAAATTAGTGCATGCTCTGGGTTAAACAGTCAATAATAATAACTAGAGAAATTGCATTTCCTGTGAAAATGCAGTGTGAATGCCAACTGGTGAAGAACTTGCTGAAAAACAGCTGAAATTCACTAAAACATGCTGAAAGGTAGTTGAAATGGAAGAACAAGTCAAAGTTAGCAGAAGAAAGCAGAAAGAACACATAATTGCTGAATTAGGTTTAAATAAGCTGAAATTAGCTGGAAAAAAAATAAAAAGCTGAAAAAAGCTGAAAGAGCTGAAAATGCAGAAAGAAGCTTAAACTACCACAAGGAAGTGGAAAGAGTTCAAATGAGCTAAAACAAAACAAAAACAATAAAAAAAAGTTAAATTAGCTGAAAAGTCAAATTTAGCACAAAACAGCTAAATAGTAGCTGCAATAGCAAAAAAAGCTGAAATTAGCAGAACTAAGTTAATTAGGCTGAAAGTAACAGAAATTACCATGAAAACCTTGAATTTAACGAAAAACAGTTGAAATTAGCTAAAAAAAAATGCTTAAAAGGTAGCTGAAAAGGTAAAACAAGCTTAAATTAGTAGAAGGAAGCAGAAAGGACATATTTTCCCACTTAGGCTGAAAGAAGCAGAAATGAGCACAAAAAAGTGGAAATTATCTGAAAAAAGCTGAAATTAGCCGAAAAAACAAACAAACAAAAAAATAAAAACCTGCTGAATAGCAGCTAAAAAGCAGAAAGAAGTTTAAATTACCAGAAGGAAGTGGAGAGAGCTCATTTTTGCTGAATTAGACAGAACAAATTTAAATGAGTGCAAAAAAATGTGGAATTAGCTGATCAAGTTAAAAATGAGCATCAACAAAAAAGTAAATAAGCTAAAATAGCAGAAAAAACTGAAACTTGCAGAAACAAGCTGAAATTAGTCTAAAGAAGTTAGAAGAAGCACACAAATGTTGTAGTTGCAGAAAGATCATGAAAGGAGCACAGAACAGCTGAAAACCCCCCAGCTAAAATTAGCTGAAAGTAGCTAAAAAAAAAGCTTAAAATTGCACAAGGAAGCTGAAAGGAGCTCAACCAGAACAAAATGTGAAAGGAGCAGTAAAAGGTTGTAAACAGTTCTTGAGATTTTTGAAGGATGTAAAATGAGCTCAAATCATTTTCTAAGAGAAAAAAGTGGCAGAAAAGGCAAATATTTCTAAAAAGCTAAAGTTGCACCAATAGCAAAAGTCATAGCAGGATTGTCCTGAAAGAGCCAAACATTTAGATTTATGATTTATTGAAATAACTTGAAAACTTCGGGACGAGAAAGATCTCAAAAAACATACAGACGAAACATGGATCACAATAGTGTGAATGCTTCATAAACATTCACACAATAATAACACTGTCAGGAGCAACATAGCTAGATGCACAAAAAATAGTAATATCCTTCATTTTCAATCACGTCAAGTCATTGTAAACAATTAATATGCATCATGTGTAATTATGTAAACTGTGCAAATAAAGCAGACAGAAAATAAATGTACAGTAAATAAATCCTGTGTTCATCATGTCAAGCTCCACAAAGCGTGTAGAGCAAATTCTGTCCACAGACCATAAAAGAAATAAAATGGTGCAGAGAAACAGTTTGAGACAATAGGACCCGTGGGTGATGATAGAT
>NC_056503.1:42156821-42158006 GCF_014905685.2 Nematolebias whitei
ATAAATCCTGTGTTCATCATGTCAAGCTCCACAAAGCGTGTAGAGCAAATTCTGTCCACAGACCATAAAAGAAATAAAATGGTGCAGAGAAACAGTTTGAGACAATAGGACCCGTGGGTGATGATAGATTGGGGGAGAAAAAAAAAAGTGTATGAATCTGGCTGGGATCACAGGCATCCATCCCCCACCTGTCAGAAAGTGACTAATTTCAAGGTGGGAGCTGGGTACTGGCAAGCTGAGTGCCTCGGGTCAAAGGAGCTGCTTAGGTTACAGCGAGGTATTCTGTACTGGCTGGGAGATAATGACTGGGAGCTAACATGACACTCCATGCACACCACCTTGTTACAGAGGCTGTCCCGGCAAAGGAGCCACACACTGGATCAATCAAAGTAGTGCACGTCTCTGTTGGTAGCACAGCATGGCCACTGCAAGCAGACTGGCTGCACAGTGCACTCAAAAAATGGAGCTACAGTAGCTCAGAGTGTGAGACATACATGTTATTTCCTTTTTTCCCAAAGCCTGATTTGGAAAATGGCATTTAAGGATTTAGTTTACAACTATGGAAATTTAATGAATTCAAGTGCAATTTGTATTACCATAGTCCCTCGCTACTTCACGGTTCGACTTTCGAGGACTTGCTCTATCATGATTTGTGGACATATTATTGTACAAGAATAAATTGTACAGGACTCATGATTGTCAACTTTAATATTACTTACATGATTGGGACAGTACTGGATACAGTATAAACGAGATGCAACAGGAGACAGTTTGATACGGAGGCAGGATAGCAAGGTCCGAACTAAACAACAGCCATCAGTTGTTTAAAAACCCAAGGTCTGTGGTCTTAGTACACACACACATGAGCTGCAAACAAAACTCTGGATGTTTGGTGTTTCAGCTGGGCTTCAGTTCACACGGCTGGAGTTTTAAGCAAATAGTAAGAAGTAACAGTAACAGTTTTAAATGATAACATTTTTTAATTTATCCAACACCCAGCGCACACACTTTTTGCCCCGCTCCCCTCAGGAAGGAGGTTGAGGAGCATAAAGTGTAGAACCACTAGACTGAGGAACAGCTTCTACCCTGAGGCTGTTAGACTCATGAATCTCTAACCAGGATGATCACTGTGAAGAATCACATCATGCTGCTGATCTGTTTCATGTTGCTGCTGATCTGTTTCAT
>NC_056503.1:42158106-42161166 GCF_014905685.2 Nematolebias whitei
CCAAAGCCTGATTTGGAAAATGGCATTTAAGGATTTAGTTTACAACTATGGAAATTTAATGAATTCAAGTGCAATTTGTATTACCATAGTCCCTCGCTACTTCACGGTTCGACTTTCGAGGACTTGCTCTATCATGATTTGTGGACGTACCGTCCATATTATTGTACAAGAATAAATTGTACAGGACTCATGATTGTCAACTTTAATATTACTCACATGATTGGGACATACTGGATACATTATAAACGAGATGCAACAGGAGACAGTTTGATACGGAGGCAGGATAGCAAGGTCCGAACTAAACAACAGCCATCGGTTGTTTAAAAACCCAAGGTCTGTGGTCTTAGTACACACACACATGAGCTGCAAACAAAACTCTGGATGTTTGGTGTTTCAGCTGGGCTTCAGTTCACACGGCTGGAGTTTTAAGCAAATAGTAAGAAGTCTAAAACAGTTTTAAATGATAACATTTTTTAATTTATCCAACACCCAGCACACACACTTTTTGCCCCGCTCCCCTCAGGAAGGAGGTTGAGGAGCATTAAGGGTAGAACCACTAGACTGAGGAACAGCTTCTACCCTGAGGCTGTTAGACTCTTGAATCTCTAACCAGGATGATCACTGTGAAGAATCACATCATGCTGCTGATCTGTTTCATGTTGCTGCTGATCTGTTTCATGTTGTTGTGTTCATGCGTGCACATCTGCTCACACAGCCTCATGTTCGTGCTGCTGTTCGACGTAATGTTTTTATGCTATTAGTGCTTAGTGTATATTTAGTTGATTTTTTTTTAGTTCATATCTTTAGATCTTATAACTGTTTTTCTTTTACATTTTATTGTTGGATGTAATTGGGACCTGCGCACATAATCTCGTTCCAGTACCATATGTGGTGTGAATGACAAATAAATCTCTCGGACTCTGACTATGTTAGGTCTTTTAATACACACGCCACAGCAGCTGTGGCTGAGTGGTTAGAGCAGTCGTCCTCCAATGCAAGAGTTGGGGGTTCGATTCCACCAGCAGTCACATGACAAAGTGTCCCTGGGCAAGACCCTGAACCCCTCATTGCCTCCGATGTGTGTCCCATCAGTGTATGAATGTGATAAAGCACTGATTACTCTTTGTACAGATATAGTACAGTGCTGTATGGATGAGTAAATGAGGGCACAGATTGTGTTGTAAAGAGCTTTGAGTATCATGACAAGATAGAAAAGTTCTATATACTGTAAGTGCAGCCCATCTACCTTTTACATTTAATCATTGCGGTGATACTGTTGGTGTAACAGAACGTTTGTTCAAGCTAACATTGTAGTTACACTGGCCTGTACCAGTGTGAAAAAAATCTTGCAGTTCAGAGTAAAACCAAAGGACTGTAGCAAAAAATGTTAAATATATTGCATCGTTTTTGTAGAACAGCTGAGACCTATGTATCATGTCCGTAAGAAGAATGAAGAACAGAGAAAAGGTTTGGGAACTCATGGAGCTCTGGTGTGATGAAGAAGGTGCAATGCATCTTTTGTCAACAGAGGGAGGGGTTGGAAATGTATTAAGAATGGAATGGAATGTATACGACCAGTTTCTTCAGCTCCGCTGTGGGACGGACCTTTACAAGACGTCCTTCCTGCCTACAGCCATCAGTATCTATAACGTTTCTTAATGAAACGAGGATAACAAGTTACAACAACATTTCATTTCCCTTTGGGATTAATAAAGTATTTTTGAATTTGAATTAGCCTCGGCTACAGCTATACATTTTATTTAGATATGTCTAAACTGAGAAGAGCAGTTGTAAGTGTGTAAACGATGCATGCTGTTTGGGGAGTAATTATATTGTGAGTGGTCAACAGCCTTAGACAAGCTCTACTGTATGTATCTACTGTATGTACTTGCACATACGACTTTGAGATCCCTTTTTTCTTATTGCTCTCAATGAATTACTAAAGGGGGATGGCAGCTGTCTTACAAGGACAACTTATTCTGCTGTGAAAACCAAGGACTGTTGTATGAAAACATTTATAAAGATCTTCATCTGTCCTTTAGATATTTATTCACAAACACGAGGCCTCGAGGCTTTTAAATACTGGGATTTATCAGGCGTTGTTGTTATTAAAATATCTGTTTATCTTTGAAAAAAGCTGACTCCATGAAAAAAAAACCCAATATTAACAGCAAAGCAGGGCCAATTCTAGAATCTGACCTAGGGGTACTTAGCCCCCTGTACTGATCAGTATGCAAACCGTGAGAACCGATCAACAGAGGATGCCATCTCCTCTATGGTCCACACTGCGCTCAACCACCTGGAGAAGAAAAACTCTTACGTCTGTGTGCTCTTTGTGGACTTCACATCCGCCTTCAACACCATGATCCCCCAAACCCTGATGGACAAACTATCCACACTAGGACTAAGCCCCTCCATTTGCAACTGGGTACTAGACTTCTTAACAAATAGACCACAGTTAGTGAGGATCCACAACTTCTCCTCCTCCACCATAACCCTTAGCACTGGCTCTCCTCAGCGATGTGTGTTGAGCCCCCTCCTGTTTACTCTGCTCACATATGATTGTGCAGCTACCCATCCAGGCTGTCACATTGTAAAGTTTGCAGATGATACAGCGGTGGTGGGATGCATCACAAACAATGATGAGCTCAGTCACAACTATGACTTTTAAAGGATAATATCAAACAACAATTAAACTTATGCAACCAGAAGTTGCAACATATATCTACATACAAAACACACAAAACAAAGCACAACTAGCTTTAAGCATTAACCTTTTAATTTAACCATTAAGCGTACAATGAAATTATGACAAAAAATGGAGATTTACTTGCAGTTACCTTCTTATAGACGAACTTGTAGTAGTTCCTGTTTATAACTTGTATTCAGATGCTCATGAGGTCAGCTGCAGGCCTTTAGCCATCTTTTACATTTTTCCAGACTCAGTTTAGGCTTTGGAAATGGAATAGAGTAGTCCCTCGTTTATCGCGGTGGGTCCGTACCTTGAAGCCCCGCAATAAGTGAAAAACCATGAAGTAGGAATAGTAATACAAGTAGTAA
>NC_056503.1:42161266-42168400 GCF_014905685.2 Nematolebias whitei
TTTTGTTTTAGCTCATTTGAACTCTTTCCACTTCCTTGTGGTAGTTTAAGCTTCTTTCTGCATTTTCAGCTCTTTCAGCTTTTTTCAGCTTTTTATTTTTTTTCCAGCTAATTTCAGCTTATTTAAACCTAATTCAGCAATTATGTGTTCTTTCTGCTTTCTTCTGCTAACTTTGACTTGTTCTTCCATTTCAACTACCTTTCAGCATGTTTTTAGTGAATTTCAGCTGTTTTTCAGCAAGTTCTTCACCAGTTGGCATTCACACTGCATTTTCACAGGAAATGCAATTTCTCTAGTTATTATTATTGACTGTTTAACCCAGAGCATGCACTAATTTCAGTTTGTGTGCCAGACTATCAGAATCTAAGAAAACTGCCACAGACTATAAACCAAACATGTTCTGAACCCCCCAATCTGAAGCAAACTGTCTATTTGGCTTTGTGGTCTTCACTTATGTTTGGTTTGTGCATGTGGGAGGACTTTGCGTGCATCAAACTGTGAATGCACGTGGGTGTAAAATGAATCAATAGCAGTCATTTGGCTTTTATTAATCAGATGTGTTTTTAAGTGGCTCTGATGGATCTATCATGTTTTGGCTCAGCATTCTGCAAAGGGTTCAGGGTGCATTTTCTCTCCCACCTGTGGCAACATTGCTCTTTTGAGAATTCCAGTGTGTGGGAAGAATGTGATGGTTTTATGCACTTTAAAAAGATGTTTCCCTCTTATTTTGTTATCAATTCTTGTCAGTTAGTAAAAAAAAAAAAAATTAAACAAGTCGAATAAGTGAGACTTTAGTTTGTTGCTGTCATTTCAAAAATGACCATGCTATCCCTTTAAAATCAACTTAAATGCTTGTTTTTTATTATTTAGATGCTCTGAAGAATGATTTATAAGTGTTAAAGACGTTATTTGCCTGCTGCTCTGTGCATTCTCAGAACAGCAGACTGAACTGATGATTTCACAAAATTTGTTTCATTATAGTTTTTTTTTTTATTCATTATTAGAAATAAGCTTTTGTTAAAATGAGTAAAACTAAATAATTGCATTATTGTAATGAATTGGAACAAAGGGAACTCAAATGTACATGTTGTAGTTAGACGTAAGTTGTTGAAGTAGGACTCAAATCTAGAAACTCATAGGAACCAAAATTAGGAATAACTAACATAATTTTTACAACAAAGTCCGAGTAAAAAAAATACCCAGAACATGATCTGAAATACAAGATGTGACAACGGTCTGTGGAAACCAGTGGGAACATAAACTGGGAGAAAATGATGGGTAAATGACACCAGGTGTGCTCAAATGGATGAGAGATGGTTGAAGGGTGAGGAGCTGGAATGGAGGCCAAACAAGAACAAAACCAAGAACATTACGAAACATAATCCCAAACATCCAGAATTAATCATACACTACTCAACAACAACAACAACAACAACAACAACAACAAAAAGACAAGTGATTGTATGCATAAATAAAATATGAGGAACGAATGCAAACCATCACATCTGCTTTGCAACTGGTTGTAAATTCAGCTATATTTAATTAAATTACATCTAAACATAGCTGTTTTTAATGTTTTATTTATTTGTCTGGGCTGTAACTGAATTTGAATTGGTTTTTACTTCTTCTGTTTGGTGCTCTGAAAAAAACATGTTGCACATTTGATTCACCTGAATGGACAGAATTGAGCTGGTTCAGCTACACCTCTGCACAACTGTCTTGTTATTATAAATGAATGAAAACCATCTTGTTGGTATGTAAGAGCATATACAGTTTCTTATCCTGTTGTGGTTTGTATTTCATAATGTTAATTTTTTCCCCTTCTATTCAAGTAAAAAAAAAAAAAATCTTTATAAACAATGACATTTTTGGTGATTCTGCCCATTTATATGATCATTTGTTGTCTCAGTTTTGAGGTACAGTCCTTTCCATCTTGTGAGATGATGCATGTGTTGTTGAGTGATGCGTGTTCTGTGGACAGCAGTTCAGCTGGTGAGCGTTTCAGCCTCAAAGGATCTAGTTTGAGCATCACTTTAAGGCATGAGGCACAAATATAGAACATCAGATGCAGTGCACTCGCACACTGGAATATGACTGAAAAAGCTGAGCTCGAAATCACATACTAATGAACTGTGGCACCATTAAAACACCGCTTTTCACCACAGGGCATACAAAAAAAAGGCACTTTTTGTGTTTAATTCTACAGAAGGTGAAATTACAAAAAAAAAATGTTGCTTTACCAGGTGAATGTGACAGAGCTGTGTAGTTTTCATCACTCAGACAAGCTAAAGAGATGTGGTGAAAATAGGATATAAGAATTTACCTATCTAAGTAAAATATAGCCTCAAATTCAAACATTTCCTCTCTCCTACATGCTTTCAGTGCTAGGATCCCCATGTCTTCAACCAATATTAACTTGATCAAAAGGCAGAAGCTGGCCCCAGAGCAAACTAATACGCTCATTAGCATTGACGAGAGTTCCCGGGAGCAGCTCATGTGCATTAATGAAGTAAAGAACTGAGTCAAACAATTGTACCCAGCCAGCTTTGGAATGCGCAGCCAGCCACACGCAGGGCTCCCTAATGACCTGAGGATCTGAACTTGGGCAGAATTCAATAGGACGTTGTGAAATGCCTTTGTTCAACAGCGCTGCACTGTTATCATATATAGCTTATGGTGTGTTTGTACATCCTGTGAACACTGTTCAAGTGCTCCGAGTCAGATGTTATTTTTAAATACAAGCATATTAAAATAGAGCAGCCACGCCTAACAGCACCTTATTCACTAGCATTGCTGGAAGACACTTAAAGAAAGTCGGGAAAACATTTCCCTGCATATGTTACCCAAGGATTATATTTTATTTCCATGAATGAGCTGACGGCACACTGAAGCAAATGAGGTCGGACTCCTTTTCTTGAGCACGACGGGTCATTTCTTTGCATTCCTACGAAAACAGCAGATCTGGAACATTTTAAATTCTGCACCAGAGATTATCTGAATTGATTGACCGCTGACATTTTGAATTTTTTCCCCTTGTGATGGAAAATTTAAAGTCCAAGACTTAGCAGAAAGACTCCTATTTTCAAAGTCTTCACACCTGCCTCCTACGAATCCTGGCTGACGGCTGCAGAGCTGCAGTTTGGCACGTGACTATTTCCAAGATGACATTTTATCGAGGCCATCTTCAGCTGTGAGTCTAGGTGAGTGCAGACGGTGCTCGGGTCAATTGTCCCCTGCGTCCAGATGGGCTGTAAGGTGTGTGCAGTGCCATACAAATTACACATTTCCTGTTTTTATATTTCATTCCATTCGTGCGCCTTTCTCCCTATCTCCTTCCTGCTTTGATTGAAGCTCCTTCATCCACATTTAGGCTTAGAAACACATTCAAATGTGTAAGTAGTTTGACAAAAAATAAAACGATTAAAGAAAATTAGTCAGTGATTAAGAAGCATTGAGCAAATCTCAGTGAAGCAGTTGTTTGAAATGAAAAATAAGATCTATCTGTATCTAGTTTAAACAAATCTTTTTAAAAAAAAAATTACATTCCTTGAAGAGATGCATATTGCCCGCAACCTTTCATGGCCGAGTTTTAAATCACGATGGCACGTTACAACATTAATTATTGCACAAAGTAAGGGTTGAAGATGACAGATCAGCTACTAATGGCAACATTTTTGGTCAGTATCTACCAAATGGCGGCCACTTTGTCGGCCATCTTGACTTGGGTTGACTCCAAATTGTTATTACCATATTTTCTGGACTATAAGTCAGTTTTTTCATAGACATATGTTTTTCCATTTTTTTCATCAACGTATAGTCCAAAGAAACTTATAAATGTTTTTTTCCCCTATTCATGACACAATTTTTGACTGACGCCTTAAATATTCATTCATACTGACATGTCTGGCTGGCTCCTACCGGACGCATTAGCTCCGCGGCGGTGCACCACGGCCGGCTCTGGGTCGTCTGAAAGAGTCCAGGAACGAAGGTGGCTCTACAGCGTCTCCTCGCCTGCACCTCGTCGCTTCCTGGGGCCGTGGACCATGCGCCTCGCTGCCCTCTTCCGCTTCGGCGGCGGAGGTACGGGACACGGCTGCCGACCAGGGCGGACTGTTCTCAGTGCGACTGCGCCGCACCGCCCAGGCGAAAGGAAGCTGTTTTGATCATTAAAGTGCATTTATTAAGGAAAAGTTAAACTGAGACACACCTTTTCCTTTATAATGTTGAGCAAACAAATTGTTTTTAGGTGTTAATCTTGTTAAATTTTGAAGAACTGCAACAGCGAGTCCTCCCGTGCGCGCTCTCGCGGCCGCCAACCGATTTTTGGCAGCCTATCAATTTTTGGCACAACACCGGCTCACGTTTCCCACGGGTCATTGGTGACGTATAATAAATGTTACTTGTACTCCAAAGTGACTTATATGTTTTTTTCCTCTTGATGAGGTTAATAAAAGTAGCAGTAATTTTTCCATAATAATTTTAAAAAGCCTAAGAGCTCTGCATACCTGCAGCATCCATTACCACTAACCACCCTGTGGGGTTGAGTTAGTCAGTAGTTACATCTCAGTGCAAGCAGCATGAAACCAACAATCACCAAACTAAATGAGATTGTTTTTTTTCCAACCACCATTGCTTCAATTAAGTTGCATTTGCTCAGTCAAATAGAAAAGGTGGAGTCTGGACCAAATGATGGAATTTCCTTCCACTAGGCTGACTTTTGCCTGAGGTTTATTTTTTAAAAACACATTTGCACAAGGCGCTGTTGGTCCAGACTGAAATGAGGAAACAGAATGAAGCTTCCCCAAACGCTGTGACCTTTGGCAGTCACTCCATCGGCTGCTCATCACCTCAGACTCATTTATCAGGGACAGCGCTCTCCGAGGAGACTCACAGGTGATGCTCTTGATGGGGGTCACATGACCTGCTGGGTCAACTCACACAATCTTGGCTGTCGGCAATAAAACAAGTCTGGGGAGACAAACACCTCGCTGGTCAATTCTAAATAAAACAAGAGCTTATGAAGCGATGCTAATGTGCTAGCTGCTTCTGTGCAAAGGGGAAATGGAAATATCTGCCAACTCCTGACTTGTTGGCTCAGCTAAGACACTTTGAACTGTTCAAGAATTTAAATTTAATGCTGGACAAGTAACAAGTGAAGTGACTATTTTATTTTTAACAACTATATTGTCTCTGTAGAAGTATATTATAGGCTATAACTTTTGCTGATATTTGTTTAATTGAAAAACATAGGATAATGTCACACCAGGTTTTATGAAATGGCAGAAGGATTTAGCATGTTTTAATATAACATGCATAATATGTTAATATTTAAGATATAAAAAAACTAGTTTATATGTAAAACAAACTAGCTTGTTAACGTCAAAGTTCATGCTCAATAATCCAGGTAAAAAAATCCAACAAAGTTCAGGCAGGTCATCTGGAAGTTTAATATTTTTATTTTGTTGAGACATTTCATTCTTCATCCAAAGGCCTTCATCAGTCCAAGGAGCCACAAACAAACTCAGTCCCACAAGCAGCACACTCACATAGTGGACAGTTTGCTGGCGATGAGATGGTTTCTGGGGCCGGCCCTCTCCCCCATCAACTCTGAGGCAGCCATAGTCAAAGTGGTTCAAGAGTGGGGAGAGGGCGAACCCCCAGAAACCAACTTGTCATCAGCAAACTGGTTGGTCCACAACATGAGTGCGCTGCTTGTGGGACTAAATTTGTTGTAGCTCCTTGAACTGATGAAGTCCTTCGGTTGAAGGACAAAACACGTCAACAACAAAAGAAACCGCTCAGATGACCTGACTGAATTTTGTTGGACTTTTTTTTACTTGGATTATTGAGCATGAACTTTGATGTTTTGAACCACTTTGGCTTTGGCTGCCTCAGAGGGGTCAGCAAGGGAGAGGGCCCCAGAAACCATCTTATCATCAGCAAACTGCTTGGTCCACAACGTGAGTGCGCTGCTTTTTAGGACTAAGTTTGTTGTAGCTTCTCAAACTGATGAAGTCCTTTGGATGAAGGACGAAACGGCTCAACAAAAAAGAAACTGTCCAGATGACCTGACTGAACTTTTTGGATAGCTTGTTGACATTTTTTTTGAATGAGAAATTAGGCTGTGCTAAAGGTTATAACACTTACAAATCACATTTTCTAAGCTAAAATGTATGAGAGCACCATGCTCATAAATATATATGAGGCACTGCTCTCTCTCGATCGCTCTCTCTCTCTCTCTCTTTTCTCACTACAATGTGTGAGGGAACCCAAGAAATCTGCCATATTTCCTTCAGCCCTCCTTGTTGTTCAGCTCTACACATTGGTGTTAAATCTGGAAACAACTTTCTTGGTTCTATTCATTTTTAGATTATTATCTATTATTATTATTAGATTATTATTATTATTATTATCCTTTGTGGGTCCTAAACAACCACATACCTTACAGGTATAGTACGTCACAGAACATATTTTAAAACATAGAAAATCATATAAACATAACCCTTCAGCATGGGATAATGGCTGTTAATGAATTATTTCCAAACTTAAAGCTCAATAATGCCTGTCAGAGCTCACTAAAGTGGGGGTGATCCCCTGAGTAGTTGTGTTTTTAACAGTGCTTAGCTCCCACCCCTCACATTCTGAAAGAAACAAGATGTAACAAGACAGACACACTGTACTGATTCAGTCATTGACGACGTGCTGCTGCTTTAATTTCTGAGTGCTCTTACAAGCAGGCTTGTGGGGTGCAGGCTGGTTGTGATGACACTGTATATTTGCTGGATCACGCACCAGAAACACTTCTCTCAGATCAGACACTTTCCAACGAGTGACCTCTCTTAGCCAAGTAGTTTGTGGAATATCTCAATTACCGCAGTTAATGCACTCACAAAGTCAGGGAGAACTCCAAAATTTACTACTTTCTCTTTATGATGGTGTAACGTTAATATTAACCTTTATTTATACAGGTTAGTGTCATGTTAGAGTCACGAGGACTCATTTCCAAGAGAGACCTGTTTTAGACAGACAACAGATAATGTACAGACAACAAAAAAAACAATAAAAAGCAATTAGAATAAAACGTGTTATAACAATCAAATCAAGGTGCCATATAAAACACAGTAAAATACAAAA
>NC_056503.1:42168511-42172413 GCF_014905685.2 Nematolebias whitei
ATCTACAGAGACCTGATTTCAACAAAGAAATATATATATATATTTAGATTTTTCTAATGACCTTATCAAATGTTTAAAATCCCTTAGCTTGTGTTAACACACAAGCTAATGAACGTTGATGTTTTGAACACTTCGGCTAAGGCTGTCTCAGAGGAGTCGACGGGGAAGAGGGCGGGCCCCAGAAACCATATTATCACCATCAGACTGGTTGGTCCACTATGGGAATGTGCTGCTTGGGGGACTGAGTTTGTCGTGGCTCCTCGAACTGATGAAGTCCTTTGGATGAAGGACGAAACGTCACAACAAAATTTAAAAAATAAAATAAAAAATATCCAGATGACCTGACTGAACTTTGCTGGACACAAGCTAATATTTTAAAAACATTTTAATATGAGTGGAATTAATAATTACAGTTAAAACATCATAAGTCATGAGTTGTTTATAACTTTTTTAATGACTAGGGCCAGCTGACGAGTAGTACTTGACCATGGAGTCTTTTACTTTTGAGCTTTAATGTGAGTTTTCTTCAACAGTGTGTCTGCCACTCTCTTATACAACCTGTTGAAGAACCGGGTGAACAGTTGTATACAGTCTCTCCCATCTCACCTGCTGAAGCTTGTAACTTCAGAGTCTCTGTCACATTTATCCTTCTTGCACAGTCAGTCAGTTTGTGATGACAGCCGGCTCTTGGTAGATTTGCACATTTACCACAGTACTTTCAGTTTTTGATGATGGATTTAACAGAAAACTTGGATGTCTAATGCCTTGGAAATCCTTTTGTATCCATCCCTTGACTTTTCAATAACCTCTTCTATGAGTTGAATTAGGACAGTAAGGGGATGGATAATGATGCAGTCACTTTGCTCACGTTACATATTTGTATTTAGTCATAACTTTGTAGAAATGTAATTTTAATTCAAAGTGTTTTTTTTTATTGTTATAACATACCCATTTATATTGGCTATGATTAACTGATGAAAGCAATCAAAGCCCAACACATCCAAAGAGGTGAATACTTTTTATAGGAACAGTACTTTTCACACTAATACATGAGATTGTGACTGTCATTTAGAAGGTTTGATCAAAATGACCAACTCTGGTATTTTCCATCAAAATATATATATATTAAAAAAAACAAAAAACATCTGTTATAAAAAGTGGCAGGCAATATTAATTCCATAAATGAATTGTAGGTCTTTAATTTTATTATAACATAGATAAAGTATGCTCAACTGTATTATGTATATATATATATATATATATATATATATATATATATATATATATATATATAGCTTTTATATTGTGAAAAAAACAAAGAACGGTGGATGATTCATCAGAAACAGATGCTTCCAAAACACCACATTGTTTTCATTTGAGCTGAGCGAAATTAAAAGTCGTTACATCCATAAGGAGAATATCCTGAACAATACAAGATTTTTAATGTGTATGAGTTAGTGTGAGTTAAATATGATAGAATTATACAAACATAAAAGAAAAGCCACAGAAAGATAATTCAGTGTTTAAAAATGCTTTACTGCACATAAAAAAAACCTTGTTACAGAAATGAAAGAAGCGCAAACTGATTTTTACTAATTGTCTTCAGTTTTGAACTGTTGACATATTTTGCGTCAATCACTTGAGAACATAAATCATTTTCTAAAGTTTTGGATGAGTATATTACCTCAGTACATTTCAGAGTTCATTCAGTGTCCTTCATCGTGGACGTTTAAAGTTATTTCCTCTATTTTGTTCTGTATTTCTTCAGTTTTAAGGAGTGAGGAATGTGTTTTCAGAGAACTTATTGCACATTGTTGAAGGAAACTCAACTACTGAGTACAACACTGACTTTTTGTCCTCAAAAATAAAATACTATGTACATTTACACATATAGGTTAGCCTATTGTTTACACGTTTAAAGCCTGATCCATTATATGTAAGTAATTAATTAACAGTGCGTTACTTTTCTCATTGTTGTTTCATATGGAATGGAGCAGGACTGAAATGGGTACACAATGTTTTTATTTTTAAATCAACACCTATTTTTTAAAACATGTTTGCTATATGTTCATTGAAAAAGTAGTTATACTGCAATATATATTTTCCTGGTATTCTGAAGGCTCTGCTAAGGAAGAGCTGAAACTAATGGCTGCAGATGTAGCTAATACTATCTCCTGTAATTTCTGTGACCAGTATTTATATTGGACACAACTTCTCCAATACTGAGCTTTTAGGCTACATCTGCTTTAATAATGCAGAGTGTGTCTGCTGTCTGAGGCATCATAACCCATATGTTAGGCTGTGACTCAAGTCAACCTCTGTAAAAGTAATGATGAGCTGTTCGTGACACGCATGAAGACTCGGTTTCGCAGCGCCGCTCATTTACAAGCCAGCAGCTCCTCTCCTCTCTGTGCCCGTCATAACTCAGCCTTTTAGTGAGGGACCGTGTGGTGGATGAGGTCAGAACATGGACGCAGCTCGCGCTGTGATAATAGCCGAGGCTTTTGGAGTGGTCTTCAGAGTGGGATCCTTGCAAATGTGCTCTGATTACATTCATATTCAAAGTGTACACAATGACTGATCAAGGGCCATTTCTGTGGGTCTGAAAAGAGGCAGCACTCTGCTTGGAGACTGTCTCTTTCAATTGTTTTGATCAACTGTGAGTGACTCAACAAGCTTCTGGTTCTCTCCTATAATTGAAGAAAATTGGATGACAAAAAAATGCATCGCTGCTGAACTACTCAGCCTTTATGATCGTGCACTACGTGCGAGACCCTGCTCCGGTATGACTTTGTATAATATATTGCGAACTAAGCCTGCTTAATAATTCATGAACTGTGTTGCATCCAACATATTTGCATGCATCAGTGCATCGGCTCAAATAGCTCGCTCCTCCGAGTGTCTGTGCGTTGCAGCTATTTTATGCTTTGAGCCACATACTAATAATTGTCAGTCGGAGTGAGCGCAGGCAAAGACTTAATGCACTGCTGAATTGGTAAATTGACCCTATACCCTGACACAAGACTTCAGCTCATATTAGGACAACACAGACAGGGCGCTGCAGCTTGATTTTGACAGACGTGCGGCCCTTATCGCTGTTAGTCACCACTAATCATGCACCTCTGAAAAGCAGCAGCTCAGGACACAGTGAGGACAGAGATTCAAGGACAACACTGGTCCACTGTTTCTGTTTCAGATGACTGAGCCAGCTGGTGTGATAGCCATCACATGAGGTACAGCATGACAAAAACACAATCCACTGTAGCTTCTATAAAAGGTAGTAAAAACATTTATAAAGCATTCTGATCCAAGTAATCTTTCCACCTGAATCACCCGTGGATGCGTCAAGTTGCCTATGCTAGGCTCCGATAATTGCTTGACGCAGCTGAGAACTTCCTGCCATGTGAAAATAAAAAGATACAGCCTCATAATGTCCGGCTGCCAATTCTTCATTTAGAATTATTACCTCTAATTACAGGGCTCCTACTCTTTCAACCGGATAACCAGCGGCAGAGCAGAACTGACAGCTGACACATGACTGTAATTGCAAATAAGCCTTCCTCATGGGTTTAAAAAAGGAACTTTTTTTTTTGTAGAAGTCAACTATAACAAGAATTATGTCTTTATTTAAATTTAAAGCTACATGTAGATGGAGTAACTATCAGAAGAGTAAATCAAAATAAGTTTCTTGGTATAATAATAGATGGCAAAATACATTGGAAACCTCATATAAAGCACAAGCACAAAAAAACTGTAAGATACATCTCCTTATTAATGAAGATAAAACAAATACTGGACTACAAAATACCCCACATGATATATTCAATGGAACAACCATATCTGAATTCATGTGCAGATGTTTGTGGCAACTTTGATATAAACGCCCCACCATACACTGACAA
>NC_056503.1:42172513-42176146 GCF_014905685.2 Nematolebias whitei
CAAATTAACCCAGTGATTTAAATTAAAACTTCCTTTTGGTCAAACAGTTGTAAACAACCCATTGCATTTCTGTTGTAGGGGGAAATTGTGGAATGGGTTAAATACAGGATTAGAAATGTACAAATATATACTGGTATATATATATATATATATACATATATATATATTAACACATTAAGATGAAAAAAACATTTAGTTTATTATTATTATGTTGACATTATCTGTTCCTTATGAATTTCCATTTTTCAAATACATAATTCAAAAGGACTTTTTCTTTACATTTTATTGAAGATATAGAAATGGATGAAAAATAAATCATGAGTCCGAGAGTTTAAATCGACCCCGTGAAGGTCAAAGCTAAGGCACACGAAAAATTACTTTATTGTTCATGATTCTAAAGAGAAAAGTTGTTAATTGAGTTTATGTGGGGCAATTTGTCTTTAGCTGAAAAGCTGTCAAACAGTTCAGGAGAGGTTAAAGTGCATGATCTTAATCAAACGTGATGTAAGACAATTCCACGGGCATACAAATGTATGGATATTTTTACCTGTTTTCCCAGCATCCTTGTGAAATTCTTCACCTCCTTGACCATTGCTGACACATGTTCTTTTGAGGACAAAGAATAGTCAGATTAAAAATGATTGCCTTCTTCTCTCAGTAGCTGCCTCCAAGAATTTCACATTATTGGCATTCACTGCAGTGATGCTTTCATCTGCATGGTGGCAGTCCCACTATCAGCACAAGGACAAGAAATTGGACCTCAGTGGGGAGCTAAATGTGCCTTCAATCTCAACAATCCTTTTAATCTTTCATCAGTCATGTGGTTGTGGCTCGGGGCCCTGATCCTATTACAGTTTGAGGGAAATGGCTTCAAACTGACAAGTTTGAGATGCGGTGAAAGTTTGTCACGGGAGAAAGTTGTGATGTAAGCCTGGTTTGATCATCTGATGAGAAAATCCTCAAACTGGTTTGCTCAAATTGAAAACAAACAAACTGGAAGGGGTAATTCACTTGCCGTCAACATGGAGATATTGGGAGAACTTCAAAAAAGTGAGCAGAAGCATCTGAAGATTGTTTTCCTGCACTCACAAAGCAGGGCCAAATGAAATGCAAACAGTAAAAAATGGATTTAAAAGTCTGCAGGTCAAGTTGATCTAAGGAGCGCAGGTTGGGAATGCAGCGTGTAGATTCAGAGTTTCAGCTGGATGATGATCAGACTATAAAGTACTTTATCAAAAACTGTATTTCTAAACGTAATCCCAAATCAAAATGTGCTGACCTGAAAAGGTGATTTACAGGAAAGACGCCAACAAGGTGACGTTGAGCTGCAGCGACTGTCACATCTCAACGTTTGGATGGACGTCATTGACATACAGTAACTGCTTTTAGGAATGTCCTGTTTAGGTTTGATACTGAGCTGATGAATAACTCAAATTCAAAGGTTAGTTTATTTTCAAATGCAAATAATTTCAAACCATCTGTTGTGTTTTCTGGCTTTTTCCTTCCTGGATCGTGGGGGTCACTGGTGCCCATGTCCAGCAGTCACTGTGCGAGAGCTGGGAACACTCTGGACAGGTCTAAGTCCATCACAGGGACACATAAAGACAAACGAGACAAACAACCATGCAAGCTTAGAAACAATAGCTTAAGGTGCATGTTTTTAGTCTGTGGGAGGAAACTGGAGTACCAAGAGAAAACCCACGCATGCACAGAGAGAACATGCAAACTCCACCCGGGAAGGTCCCTGGCTAAGATTTAACCCAGCAACCTTCTAGCTGGGAGGCGGCATCTCTACCAGCTGTGCCACCGTGCTGCCCGCAAATATTTTGTGAAACTACATTTTCATCCGTTTTAACTCTAGGCAGTACTTCTTTACAGATGATCTTTAACTGGTTTCTGTATCCTAGAGATTCCGCTTTTTTGAAAGGCTGTATAAAATTATTTTTGAATAATGTTTTACACATTTAAATTTAATAGTCAGCAAATGAGTGTCAGGATTTGTAAAGTAAAACAAGGACAATTACATGTTACTGCTAACTGTGTTTCATTCTAATCAGTTTGCCACTGGAGACATAATTTAGAAGGGACTTCCTGTCATTTTAAGAAGTCTGATCTGGCTGTCTAAATAGTCAGATAAAGAAGTCTGCATGTTCAAAGTTCAAGGTTTCATTAGTTGTTGTTTGCACCACATGTGGTACATGTGGTGGAACAAAATTGTGTACACAGTGTCCCAGTTACATCCAACAAAAGTATAAATTGTAAAGAAAAACAGTAATAAGATCTAAGATATGAACTAAGAAATATGCTAAACTAAGAATACACTAAACACTAATAGTACAAAACAATACGCCAAACAACAGCAGCACGAACATGAGTCTGTGTGAGCAGATGAGTACAAATTAACACAGCAGCATGAAATATATCAGCAACATGAGATCAGCAGCATAGATAGTCAGCAGCACATATCAACAATCAAGTGGCATTACAGTGATTTTTTTTTTCACTGTTATAATTCCAGTTAGAGATTCATGAGTCTAACAGCCTCATGGTAGAAGCTGTTCCTCAGCCTCATGGTTCTGCATTTAATACTCCTTAACCTCCTGCCTGAGGGGGCAGGGCAAAAAGTGTGTGTGCTGTGTGAGTGGGGTCCTTCATGATGCAGGTGGCCCTCTTCCTGCATCTGGAGGTGTGGATGTCTGTGATGGTGGGGAGGCTGACTCCAACATCTTCTGTGCAGCCTTCACCACTCTCTGCAGAGCTTTTCTTTCTGCAGCTGTGCAGCCTCCATGCCACGCGTTGATGCTGGAGCACAGGATGCTCTCCACTGCACACCTGTAGAATGAGGTATGTGAACCATACACACTGTTTTGACCACAAGTATTAAGGATTAGTATGGGTCAGCTTTCCTGAAGTTTTCAAAAAGGCTAAGTTTAAGTTAAACATTAAATGGTCCAAGTTCTCTTTCCAAGGAGACACAGATCTGAAGTCAAAATAAATGTATTTGTTTATAACATGTTCAAACTATTCAAAGTGGATCACAGTGCTGCACAGTGCAACAACTGCAACAATTGCACAAGTACAAAATAAGAAACTAAAATGAACATGATAAAATAAGTAATTTTTAACTGCAGAGGTTGTGACATTTTATTTTGAAATAAAGGCCTCCAACATGCAGGGAAAGACAAGTTTAACAAAAAATGTACTGTTTTATCATTTGGGGAAAATTCTGATGTGAAGTAGCAGATACAGAAAAAAAAAGATACAGAAAAAGATACAGAAAAAAAAGATCACTTTATATTTCAGGATTCATTTCTGGAACAACTGCCTGAACGGCTGCAACTCCAAGGATGAAGCGTAAAAAATGAACACGTTTAGCAAGATGGTGCTAGTCCACCGTGCCGTCACTGTGGATAGTGAGCAATGAAAGTTTAAAATCAATCTTGTAGCTAGCTTGAACCCAGTACAACTAAAGGTTTTTGTCTCAATGATTCATAGCATATAATCTACCCGTTTATAATCAACAAAATGGATTGGTTTATTTATTTCCAAGGGTATGGCAAGGTTTGGAACAAAAAGGAAATTCAAAATCACGTTTTGACTAACACAAATTGGATTTAATATTCGTGTATATAT
>NC_056503.1:42176246-42180598 GCF_014905685.2 Nematolebias whitei
CACATTCTCTTGATTGTACTATAATTAGTGCTCTTACCCACAGACCGTATAGCAGCCATTACAGTTTTGACACTGATGCAACGTGAAAGGACCCAAACATCCGGCGCACTGTCAGTCACTTCATTAGTAAAACTGTGGCCCTCAGACCAGCACAGGAAAAGGTTCATTGGACATCTGAGGACCACAACATCATTAATTAGCTGCACAAGTGATCCACTGAGTGGAAACTTTTCATCTTTTTGCTGAGTTTATGTTGTAACAGCAACACATAAAACTGAACATGTTACAGGAATTTCATGTTTTGCCTTTTGCACTTAATTCTGCATAAAAACAAGACTAATATTTTAATGATTTTGGTTTTTTTCAGGAAAATGAAGAAGTAATTACCACTTTTCTACAAAGCATAAACTGAAGCAAAAGCTGCAGGCAAATAACACGAACTGATTTAAACTTAGGAGGCATTTAAGATTATTTTGTTGCAATATTGTCAACAGATTTTTTTTATTTGTTGTTGCTGTTTCCCTCTCAGCATGGTATGTTTTGGTGGCTTTAAGTGTATAAAATTGCTCAGTAAGAGAAGCCTGTGATTGAAAACCATTCTGTATCCAAAAAAGCATGTCTGATAAAATGCACTAGTCTCATGAAGTCATGTCTTTCAAAACCTTTTGCAGATGAGCTGTTGCACAAAAATAGTAATAGGTGTTTGACGGCAATACACCCAACAATGATTTAATGGTTAAAAAAATAAATAAAAGGAAAGTAAGAGAGGGGAAACAGACAGGGTGCAAAGATAAAGTATAGCCAAAGATTTTCCAATTAGGAGATTTATGGAGCATATCATTTGATTCACAGCACAAGTTTTATTCAAAAGCTCACACTTTTTAAAATTTTTAATATGGCAAGAAAGTGTTCCTGCAGAGTGTAATCCACCTTAGCACAAACACTATATCCTATTTGTTTTCTTGTTTTGTTGGCAGAAAATGTTTTTTTTTTTGTAATTCTTTCTGCTTCCATATGTTCAGCACACAAATAATGATGTGATTATGGGAGCAGACAACCATGCACATCCACATTACATGACTGTTGCTGCTGTGAACAGGTAATCTTATCTCCATCTGGAGTACCAATCAAGAATATAAGCTGTACGGCGGGATGTGATAACATTTGTTCAAGTATTTTTGGTTTATCGTTTAAAGTTACATTCCACTGAGCAATTTCCTATCTGCTGCTGGACCTGAGAAGTTCAGCCCATCAGAGCAGGGCATCTACCAGTACAGTAGTTTTTTTTTAAAAAGGGAACTGGTACCTTGAGCAGCCTCAGCAACATCCTCATAGAACAGTCTATGTGCTGCACATACACATGTGTACTAACAGACTGAAAAACTGTACAAAAAATGGGACCTTGATTGGCTAGCCATAAGATTAGCCTGGACATTGACTACCGGTACTACTCTTTTCGTCACACTCAAAGCTCTATGACTGATCTCATGGCTGCTAAGGTATTAACTATTGATAACTATTAGAACGGACATAATTTAAAAAAATGGACAGATTATCTCTAAAACAGCAAACAAATCAGCATGCCCTCAGAAAGTGGGAAAAATGGTAAATGGACTCTACTTGTATATCGCCTTTCTAAAGTGCTTTACAACACAATCTGTGCCCTCATTTACCCATTCATACAGCACTCTACTATATCTGTACCAAGCTAATCTGATTATGTAGAGATTAACCAGTGCTTTATCACATTCATTCATTCAACCTTTATTTATACAGGTTAATCCCATTGAGCCTCGGGGACTCATTTACAAGGGAAACCTGATTTTTTTTTTAAATAAAGAGTGATGACAGTAGACAATAAAGACAAGAATAGACAATCATAAAAGATGCGTACAATTTTTATTTTAACAAGTTAAAATAAAATGGCAACCAAAAGGACAATTAAAAGGAAACGTAGCGAAAAAAACCACTAGATTATAAGGCGATGTAGAAAACTATAAACAAGAACATGTCTGCATTGGTTCTTCCCAGGAACTTAAATGTTTAAAGCCACTTAGAGATGTCATGATTGAGAGCTTCAGATCTTTCTGCAAGCTATTCCAGGAAACAGGAGCGGAGTAGGAGAAGGCCCTTTTGCCTAGTTCAGTCCGCATTGAGGGAACACTGCAGGTAATAATGTCCTGAGAGCGCACGCTGTAGCTGCACTCACGCAGAGACATGTAGGAGGAGATGTAAGAAGGCAGCAGACCAAGAAGTGATTTAAAGATGAAAATACAAACACCGATGGGACACACATCTAAGGCAATGAGGGGTTCAGTGTCTTGCCCAGGGACACTTCAGCATGTGACTGCTGGCGGAATCGAACCCCCAACTCTCCCAATGGAGGATGACTGCTCTAACCACTCAGCCACAGCTGCCCCTGGGAATCACGTCAACAGCATTCAAAAATGATGGATGGATGGATGGATGCAGTTTATGCAAGCAGCAATTCTACAAAGCCTGAGCAAATTTAGGCCTTTATTTGACCTGATGCTTCTGGCAGCTTGGAACCTATAAGTCAAGTGTTTGCTTTCTTTTAATTCCACGTTTAGTTTTCTTCCAACTCCAAAGGGATAACCTCTTTATTTACAAAGTGCTCCTCTCACGGGCTCAGACTGGTAATGTGCAGTGTACCGCCTGTAGATTGGCAACAAAACACCATATTCATTATTTCATCCTAACATTTGAGGTTGTTTTAAAGTAGTCTCATACAGCAAAGTATTTAAAGTTATATCAAGGTTTATCAGGTAGTTTATCTCTAGTGGGATTACTGTGCTTCCTGAAGGTCACATTCACAGGGCTTTTACATGTGCTTACTTGATATATGATGTACTGTATGCCATAAATTCTGATTGATGGCTGTGCACAGACTACCACTGTGCACCATCGATTTATTTCCAAACATGAAAATTGGTGCATAGCTGTTGAATTACAGCCCCGCCACCTGCAAACATGAGCCTGAATGCAACTCCTCCAACTCCAAATGGGCCCCTTTCCACTTGTTGCCTGGGTCAACGGCAAGTCCCACATTCCCACAATGACACAACCGACAATACCGGGCCAGTCTTTGGTTTTACATTTGAAAGCATATTTAACTTTTCACTCACTCAGTCGTGGCCTGTGAGCAGCGAGGCTCGGAGCCTGGCCAAGATTAGCTTTTTGGCAGACAATGTGGTGAATTAAAGGCCACACTTGGCCCCTCTCTTGTTCTCTGGGTGACCAAACACACTTCCAGGACCAGGAACTCTTGACCGTTTTTTTTTTTTTTTTTTTTTAACCCAGAAGAAGAAACTAAGAGTTGTAGATAAGTACATAGCAGTGGATTTAAGATCAAATCCTGACCTGACAAAAGACAGATGGTCCCCTCGTTAACCTAATGCGGTTTCAACTAAGTTTTTAGAAGAGCCAGTTAAGAAATAAACCGGGGGCATTTGTTGCACCTTAGGATTGGAACGGGGTTTCATCTGAAAGCTGCGACTTATCACGTAAACCTTTTACAGTTTCTTTAAGCATCACATTACAGGATGTGAACAGTGCAGGCTGTTGATCCTTCATAAATATTCATCAAGAATTCACAAACAAAAGTCAAACACTGTTGATTGCCACCACGTTTTCCCCAAACACTTAATTATTGATTAGGACAAAGACAATTTTAAACAATAATAGCACACTGTCTATCTAGACTGTCAATAAGTTGGAAATGATAAAAGCATTTCAGGAACAATCTGAGTAATGCAACAAGTAAACAGTGACGTTATACAATACTTGGGAGGGGAAATTTATAATGCTTAGCACAGTATTTCAAAATGGCTTACATTTGGTTTGGATGATTAAGATAATGACTATCATGTTTATAGAGAAACGATCAAGACCAAAGAATAAATTAAAGGCAGAATGTCTTGAAGGAATGAATATCATAGATAAGGGAATTGTAGACATTTTGGTCAAAACTTGACATTAAGATTATATCTTGAACGGTTCTGCATGATCTGTCAGAGCTTCAAATAAAAGTTAACTGTCAGATTCTACGCCGAAGTTTAGCTCCGTATCTGTAAAACTCACTGAGGTGCAGTGTTTTGTTGTTAGCTAAGATTTGTTTTAGTACACACAAACAGACAGGGGCAAAAAAACGTTGCCACCCTCGCCTTCAGTTGCAGACAATAATAATAATAATAATAATAATAATAATAATAATAATAATAATAATAAAAATAATAATAATTAAAGATGAATGCAATAATCTCAGTAGAACATTTCCACTTAGGCAGCACAAATGGTGCCTTATACACTTAAGGAAAATATATATATACATG
>NC_056503.1:42180698-42184408 GCF_014905685.2 Nematolebias whitei
CATTTGAATGGTTGAAAATTGTAAGCAAAATTTGTGAACAGTGACCAACTTCAGTGTGTGTTTATTTGTCAATGGAAACAGCTGAAGTGACTGAAATCAAGTCAAACATTAAACTTGCCAATCTTTCTCTTTTCATTTAGCAGCATCTCCTTTACATTTCCACCAAACTGTCTTCTACAGTCTGTCTTGTTTGCCATATGCGTTTACCTACTCAAACTACAGTTTACCTGATCAATCACGTGACTGAAGCGTTCACTGTTTTTTCCAGTGATTTCAGATTTGTTTACTTTGAGCGCGGACCTGCATTTATGCATTCAGTATATGTGGAAAACCACTAAACACTTTCAAACTGCTCTATTAGACAAAGGTCAGGTCTTTTTTTTTTTAATGTTTGATTTTACACTTTGCAGCAAATACCCTTTAAGTGTTTTCTCACTAATTAGTTCAGCTGTTGGTGTGTTTTCCTTGCAGAAAAGCTCGTGCGCGGTGAATTCAGTATTAAACATAATGCGCTCGGGGTAATCAGGTAAAGTCTTCGGACTTTGACAATCCTCTGCAGGATTATGAGAGCAGAGAAAACACCGGGCGGACGCTGGAAAGCTTTAAACCGAAGGGGGCGACCACGCGCGGCAGCTCCAGCTCCAGCTCCCTCTCTCTCCCATCCTCGCGACCCCTAAAACTCGTGAATCGTGAGGGAGAGCGCGCGCAGCCTCACCGTTTCCTCAGCATAGCTCGTGCTGGCCGTGCCACCTTGCCCGTGTTCAGCCATCTCCCACATTCCTCCCGGAGGGTTTTGCGCGGCGCAGTCCCGGGGGGCTGCGCTTGTTAATGGGCGTCTTGGACGGCTGCCTCTCTCATCCATGCGCGCGCCTCTGAGTGCGCTGTAAGCAGCAGCAGCAGGAGGAAGAGGGGGAGGAGGAGGAGGAGGGCTGTGCCGTGTCCTGCACGGTGGAAATACGCCTGCTCTGGTTACTGTTAAACCGAGGGGAGAAGAAAAGAACGAGCAGCGGGATAAAAAGAAGGAGCGCGTTTGGACGCTGACGCACGAATTTGGTAAATTGTCAACGGGACGGGCCTGCTGCCATGGACGCCTCTTCATTATGGTAAGCTCACATTTACACATTTGTATTTTGTTGTGTGTGTTTTGTGCCAGTGTAGCAGAAACCTGAGCTGCGGTGCGCAGCGTTTCTCTGCGCCGTTTGTCTCCGACTCCTGAAGCCGCAGCCGTGCTTCGTGATGGGGGGGGGGCTTTACCTGCTTTTCGGCTTTAGGAGAGGTTCACCACCCGCCTCAACGTTTAGGACTGCTCTGTCAGGATCTGGTTGTTTGTAAAAGATAAATACAAATAAAACAAAGTCCATAAGATTAAAGCGTGGGTGCACGGTGTTCCAAACAGCATGGAGAGGGTGCTGCTCATGGAGTAACCTTGTGTTACATGAGATGGGTGATATTTAATGTTTGCAGCCAAATCATTAATAATAAAACGCTGAATTGCTTTGGGTTCGGTCTAATCTGCTAAAAACTATTCTCCCCCCACCTGATTTTATATTTATTTTCACAGGTGGGTTCCTATTTAACTTTGTAGCAGCATTTTGTGGGTAGCAGCTCCACCTCTTTGTGTCTTGTTGCTTTTCTTTTAAAAGCAGAGCCCAGGGATGACTGCACAGCTGATAGTTTTACTGCAGCACAGTAATAATAATAAAAACATGAATAAAATTCATGAACAGATCGGCTTCCAAGGACTGCCAGTTTCCAATGAATCAAAAAAGAAACTGCAGCCTTATAATTAAAGTGAGCTGAATTTATTATAATGCTGCTGGACTTTTTTATTGGTTATTTATGAAGGGAACGCCTTTAAAGCCACATTATCACAAGAGTTCACAATCCAACCAATCAAAGTAGTAGAAATAAATGAAGACAGCACAAATGTATCATGCGGTTCGTGCAAGTATTTGAGACTGGAGGAATAAGAACAGGAAGGGGCCCCCTGGGAGTCGTTTCTTGGGGCCCTACAAACAGCATAAATCAGCTTTGCGCTCATTTTGAGCTCGTTGTTCGACTTGCACCTTTGAGAATAGGGTTGTAGTTGTTCTCATGTTGGCTTATCATCATAGTGATAACTGGTAAATATAACCCCCTGATCATTAACACGATGGTGTAAAAAGTGAAATAGGCTAAATATGACAAACTCGTGAAATCAACCATTCAAGTTGGTTTTAATGGTGCGCTTCCCGTTTGAATGTCAAGCATTGGAATTACAAAGTTTTATTAAAGGGACTCGTACAACTATGAAATTAGTTATTCTGAACTATAACAATTAGTGCGATTTAAAACAGTTGAGTCCAGTAGTTTTCTAGATATATTAATTTGCAATTTTGAAATGCAGGTATGCACTTAATGTAAACAAAGCACTTTTATCTGCAAACTTTACTCATGAAATCCATACCAGTACATCAAAAGTGTTGGACTCAGTCCCAAACAGCTCTTTTACATAGTTGCAATTGTTGACCTATTTTTAGTATTTTCAGCTGCTTTCATAGGTAAATCAACCGTATGCCCTTTGCAACACTTAGTTATTTAATTCATGGACAAATTAACCATCAATATGTTAACTGAGGGGTAATGCAGATTTAAATTCCTTAATGAATCTTATTTTGGATTGGCTTTCATGGCTTTCTACATTAGTCTCAAAGTTTTCCCAGGCCATGTCGCAGACGTCCAGACTTAGAATCTGTGTGCATGGGGAGGGGTGTGGGTGTTTGAACGCACAAGTGTCACCATTGGTGATACTGGGAGGGAGTGGGGTATGACCTCAGATATTAGAGGTTAAATCCAGGGGAATCCAGGGGCCCTCGATCCTCTGTGGCAAGTGTTTGGTGGAAGCACCAAATGAGAAGTCTGAAGTTGTTAGGTCCCCTTGAGGTTAACCTTTGTCGAACAAGGCTGCATTCTCCCAGTTGTCTTTGTCGTGCTGATGAGCTCTGAGAAGCCGCCTCAGCACAAGTTCTCCACAAGAGAGGCGAGGGGAACAGCCCACCCTTTGTAGTCCCGAATGAAAAATCTGTTGCTCGTCTTTTCTACCTTCGTTGTTGCTTCGTTGCGAGCTGAAAGCGCAGCTATTATCCTTGGGAGCAAGGCGCTTGTATAGCGCACCATGCGAGTTGCATTCGGACCTTGTTACGTTCCGTAAACGATCGTCGCGTTTGAACTGATGTTGGGAGCGCACGAGGGCAGAAAGATGACAAGGAAAGAAACAATGAAATGCTTCTCTCTCCCTGGAGTTTCTCAGGGGAAACTGTGGATTTGAAGTAATAATTGTTATGAGAACTGTACCATCGTCTAGGGAGCCACTGGCTGCGTGAGAGGAATGGATACAGCAGATGATGAGAGAAGAGAAAGTTGTCCTTGATTAGTTGGAAGAGAATGGCGTTAAGGGTAGTTAAACATAAGCAGCATTAAGTTGTGTTGAACAACAGCTAATCTTAAAATTAAACGACCAATGTGCCGGTTTAGTAGAAATCCCACATTTGATGTTTTCGTGTAAACCTTGTATCAGGTTTTCACTCCATACCTGGCTTTTTAAGCAACAGGAGAGGTGGATTCAAGTCTAAAGCATTATGTTTAGTCAAAGCTTCGGTCCGTCATCTTGTGATTTATCTAAAAAATAATAATGGGTAGCTGTCACGATTAGACCACTTTACTGGACGTGA
>NC_056503.1:42184508-42187464 GCF_014905685.2 Nematolebias whitei
AACAACATACAATCAGTGTGATTTTAATTTAATCTCAAACAGAGTTTGTGCTTGCTCTTTTGGAGCCACACGCACTTCCAGCAAACGGCTGGTATTTATTGTTATTCTTGCACAAATATACATATATAAAATAAAATAAAAACCTTAAAGCAAAGACGGTTTGGACTGAAAAGCACGGGGCAACACAACCCCGACAGATGCAACGATTCAGAGACAATTATTCACCACTACCCAAGGAATACAAAAAAAAAAAAAAATTAATGGTTTTCTATTGACCTGCTTTGCACAACAAAATTGCCAAGAAAGGGAGATTCATTTGTTATCATGGAGACAGAGAAGAGAGACTTGCTACAATAGCCAAACGTTCACATCACATTCAAAGCTGAGGGCTAAAGATATCCATTGAGTCTGGGAATGCGGGGGTTTCATTTTTCTTTCTAACAGATGTATGCACTGGTTAAGGCCTCCTGATGCTTCTCTAGACAAGTAATTAAAGCAAATCCACTTCATTAGCAAGGACCTCATCCCCCACATCGAGAAACAACAGGAATATATGTCTGTAAAATGTTTTAATTACTGGAAAAACCCACTCCGTTCACAACAGACTAAATAAAAAACGTTTTTTTTTTGTTTTTTTTTTAATGGAAAAAGTACAAAAATTAAACCACAGCGCTTTTTAAAACATTTCAACTAACGCAAGAATTTGCCACAAATTGTTGTTTTGCATTTATTGAGATCACTTACCGGTACAAAAAAACCCTTCTGCTTCATGTATTATTCTGCTGAATTAGACTTAGACGTAAAGTACACATGTTTTAAAAATATCTCAATACTAAAACTGCGAAATCAGAGAAGCGGTGAGCTATTTTTATGTTTTGAAAAGGTAGAGACTGTCAAAAGCAATCTAGAATGGGCCATACATTGTTCAGGTGATTGTGTACAATTATAAACAAAGGCAATGCATTTCAACCAGTAACACAAAGTAAAGTAGGTTTTAACAAAGTTATGGTTAGCGTATTCCATTGTGAACTGAATTACATGTAAACTGCTGTTAAGAAGTTAACTCTAATTTGCCAGAACTGATTAGTCCTGGAAAAGCTCCGCCTGCTGCGACAGACTAACCATGGAAACAGTAAAATAAAGTATCTAGAAGTAAATCAGCCTTTCAATAAACACATATGAATTATTGGATGCTTGGCTTCTAGACTTAGCTTTTGTAATATGTAGCACTATAATTTCCACAGCAGGAGCAATCAACATGAACATAAACAAGCAATCAATATGCAACAAAGCCAAAAAGCTGCACGCAGAACTGTCTGCTCTTCAAACTGAAAGCCATTTTATTTGAGTCCTGTGTTTGTGAAACTGTAAACGTGTGTGCAAGGAACATGTTTCTACAATTCAAAAAGTAAAAAAAAAATAAAATAATCTAAATTAAAAATAAATAAATAAAAGACGTATCTGTCATTTGTGAAATTAAACACAATAACATTCACTGGAACTACAAAAAAAAAAAAAGAACTTTGGGTATGATTACCATTATTAAAACTGATCATCAAATTTTCTCATGGCAGCAGTCAGTCCTGCACCAACAAAGCTTAATAAATATGTTATTTTGCAATAAACTTTATGTTTTTAGTGTTAAGGTTTGTAATTCTGGATTCCTGCAGCAAACCTTTTTGCTGTGTCTTTTGAGGTATTTTGTTCATTTACCCTCCACATTAAGAGGATACAGAAGCTGGCAGCAGCCAAAATGGTTTAAATCAATGCAAAAACAACTAGAGAAATTACATTTCCTGTGAAAATGCAGTGTGAATACTTATTGCTGAATAACCTACTGAAAAACAGCTGACATTAGCTAAACACATGCTAAAATGTAGCTGAAATGGAAGAAGCCTAAGTTAGCAGAAAAAAGCAGAAAGAAAACTGCTGAAATTGGTTTAAATAAGCAGAAATGAGCACAAAAATGTGTAAATTAGCTAAAAAAAAAAGAGCTGAAATTAGCAAGAAATAGCTGAAAAGTAAGAAAGAAGCTTAAATTACCAGAAAGATTTGTAGAGAGCACAATTGTGCCCAATTAGGCTAAAAGAAGCAGAAATTACCACAAAAAGTTATCGGAAAAAGCAGAAATTTGCAAATACAGCTGAATAGTAGCTAAAAAGGCAAAGAAGCTTAAATAACCAGAAGGAAATGGGGGCAGCACAATTGTGCCCAATTAGGCTGAAAGAAGCAGAAATTCACACAAAAAAGTGGAAACCCTAACCCTAAAAAGCTGAAATTTGCAAAAAATAAAATAAAAACAAAACAGCCGAACAGTTGCTAAAAAAGCAGAAAGAAGTTTAAATTACTAGAAGGAAGTGGAGAGAGCACTTTTTTTTTCTGAATTAGTCTGAAAAAAGTTTGTATGAGTGAGTAAAAATGTGGAATTAGCTGAAAATGCTAAATTTAGATAAAAACAGCTAAATAGTAGCTGAAATAGCAGAAATATTTGAAACCTGCAGAAATAACCTGGAAGGAGCATAACAAGCTAAAATTAGCAGAAATAAGTTAGAAAAAGGACAAAAATGTTGTAGTTAGCTAAATAAAGCTGAAAGGAGCAAAAAACAGCTGAAAAAAACTGCTGAAAATAACTGAAAATGTGCACAAGGAAGCTGGGCCAAGCTGAACCAGAACAAAATGTGAAAGGAGCGGTAAAAGTTTGTAAACAGATCTTAAGATTTGAAAGATGTAAAATGAGCTCAATTCGTTTTCTATGAGAAAAAAAAAAAGTGGCAGAAACAGCTAAATATTTCAAAAAGCTAAAGTTGCACCAGTACCAAACATCATAGCACCCTTCTCCTGAACGAGCTGAACGTTCTGATAGAAGATTTGTTGAAATATCACAAAAAATGTGGAACGAGAAAGATGCCAAAAAAGGTACGGAAGAAAAATGGATCAGAATAGTGTGAATGCTTCA
>NC_056503.1:42187564-42191235 GCF_014905685.2 Nematolebias whitei
AGTTACCAGTCAGTCTAACATGCATGTGTTTGGTCAGTGGGAGGAAACCGGAGTACCCGAAGAAAACCCAAACATGTACTGAGAGAACATGAAGACTCCACCCTGAAAGGCCCCCATCCGGGATTTGAATCAGGGCATCCTGCTCGCTGAGAGGCAGCAGCTCTGTCAACGGCACCACCATGCTGCTATATACAGATATACTGTATAGATATACAGTATAGATAGATATACTGTATAGATAGATATACTGTTTAGACAAATATACTGTATAGATATATCAGAGTCAGAGAGAGTCAGAGTTTCTTTATTGTCATTCGCTCCTCATGTGGTACATGTGGTGGAGCGAAATTATGTACATGGGGTCCCAGTTACATCCAACAATAAAATGTAAAAGATAAACAGTAATAACATCTAAGATATGAACTAAGAAAAACATCAACTAACTATAAACTAAGCACTCATAACATAAAAACATTAGGTCGAACATCAGCACAAACATGAACATGAGTCTGTGTGAGCAGATGAACACGCATGAACACACCAACATTGAAACAGATCAGCAGCAACATGAAACAGATCAGCAGCAACATGATGTGATTTTTTTCACAGTGAATATTCTGGTTAGAGATTCATGAGTCTAACAGCCTCAGGGTAGAAGCTGTTCCTCAGTCTAGTGGTTCTACACTTAATGCTCCTCAACCTCCTTCCTGAGGGGAGCGGGGCAAAAAGTGTGTGTGCTGGGTGAGTGGGGTCCTTCATGATGCAGGTGGCCCTCTTCCTACATCTAGAGGTACTACTACTACTGTATAGATAGATGTACTGTATATATAGATATACTGTTTAGATAGATATACTGTTTAGATAGATATACTGTATAAATATACTGTATAGATATATATATATATATTGCATAGATAGATTTACTGTATATATATATATAGTGTTTAGATAGATATACTGTTTAGATAGATATATTGTATAGATAGATATACTGTATAGATAGACATACTGTATAGATAGATATACTGTATAGATAGATATACTGTATAGATAGATAGATATACTGTATAGATAGATATACTGTTTAGATATCTACTGTATAGATATATATACTGTTTAGATAGATATACTGTATAAAAATACTGTAAATATATACTGTTTAGATAGATATACTGTATAGAAATACTGTAAATATATACTGTACAGATAGATAGACAGACACTAGCTAAGATTGTACTATGGTGAGCTGCTTTTACAGCAATGCTCCACCACCTGAATAAATCATCAAGTTATTAGACTAACAGAAGACAAAGGGGAAAGGGAAGGTGGCGCTAGCTGGGACAGTCCAATACACTGGCACTTATATTCTTATACCCTTTGAACTGGCTTTCACAATATTCATTGTGTGTTTTTCTGCTTTTATAATATTTAGATTTTTGATGATGTTTGGCTGCTGTTGTACTTTGTATGTTACCAAATGATTTTAATCTTTGTAATGGGTTTAGTGTAGAAACTGTGGATTTTAATAATTACTTTCAGGATTAAGGACAGCATGTTTCTTTATGATCATTAAATGTATACTTTCCTGTTTTAGCAGATAGAGGATATACGTTGCAGCTGTGTTGCTTTTATCTATCTGGTATCTTGGGCTTGCAACCTGCACTGTGACATGCTGATAATGCGACGCTGAGCAAATCACAAATTTCAGGCCAGAGCTTTTTCATCAACAAAGGTTAAAAACAGGCCAGTGAAAGGTTTACAGAGGTTTTTCATTTTTCTGCGACTCTGCTGGCATGTATTGACTTTGGCACAGGTTATGGACACTGTTAAAATTAAAAGTCATCCTTTCTGAAGGAAGGAATAAATAAAGAAATGAAAACTGTGTGACAGACATATTGGGTTACAGGCAACAGTTTCAAGGACTGGAGCTTTTAACATTTTTATTTTGTAAAAATAAAACATTCTACAAGCTTAAAATCTATGTTTCATTTCTTCATTTTTTTTCAGTTTCTGCATATTTTACTTGAATTAAAAAAAAAAAAAAAAAAAAACCTCTGCAGCAATAATACAATTTTCATGAGTTGTAAATAATTAAACCTGAAAAGCATAAAAATTGGAAAGTCAAACCTTTCTGAAAAAGGTAGAAGCTAATGCACAGTGGAGAAAAAACAAAACAAAAACAACACTTTGTTACATTATTCTATGCACAATATGTAAAGACAATAATTAAATAATAAGCTTTTTTATTATGGTAATGCACATCTTAATTCATATGTTTTACTTTAATTCAGAAATATGTTTAAACAAAAGAGAACTTGTTTTAAATATCACTAAGGCGTTGCACATAGTCCAGGTTTCGCAATTAACTCATCTTACATCTTTCAGCTAAGTGTGCACTTGATGAATGGAGGGGTGATTACTCTGAAACACAAACTGAAACAGCGAGACAAACGTGCACAGTCTCAAGCTGCTGTCCCATCTTTTGTTGCAGTCCACTCAGAGCCACGCCGTCCTGCCGTCGCCACCCTTGTCACCGAACTCATTAGTTTATTAATAGAGGTGCGAATAGGATGCTTTAGAGAAGTTGCTAAAGTCAGGTGAAGTGCTGCAACGCAACACATGAACCTAAACATGGAGACACACAAGGAGGGTTATGTGACACCATGGCAGGTGTATAAGAAAAGCTTTGTTAGGAGATACGTCGCACTTAGCTTCTGTTTAACCATTTCTCCTCAGGAACAGATTTCCTTTAGAGTGGACCAAACGTGACTAAATATAGATTGTAGGGGTGCACCGATTGCAGTTTTCTGGCTGATCACCGATCACTGATCTCTAAAAAGCCTGATCTGCCAATTCCGATTTTGTTTCATAAAAGACATTGTCAGGTGTTATAGCGTCACAATGCACCTTAAATGTATTTATTGAAAAAACATACCCTTGAACAATATCCTAGAAACAATACAAACTTGTTTTAACTGGCCATGAGGTAGTGCGCTGAAATATAAATGAAGTTTAGACAATTGTTAAAACTACAAAAAAATCGGTTTCTCATGTAAGTATCGGCTAATCGTCAATCACCCAAATTAAGTAAATCGGGGCTGATAAATCAGCCGATTTATCAGTATAGCCCTAATAGATTGAGAAGTGATTTGGAAATAATATTTAAATGTTAGCATGCAACTTTGCATTGATTATGTTTGTAAATGGTGCTGCTTTTGCTAAATAACCACAAGCAGCTAAAAAGGGCAAGTTTGATGATTTGTTATTCTCACATTTGCTTTAAAAAGTCTTTATTGAACAAGCGATACGCTGATGTTCCCCACTGCTGGGTGACTTGAATAGCAAAAGTTTGCTTTTTCCTTTTTCTGTTTTTCTTGACTGGAATTGAACAGGGAATGCAAGTAGTGGTAAACTCTTATTGTTTTTGGTGCAAGATATTCATGTGGGTAGGAGTTTCTGTGTATAAAGTAAAGAGGAAGGTTTGGGCTGTGTTGCTTGCCCCAGGTGGTGCAGGGTGCCAGATCCTGGTGAGTGGAGGGAGCATTTATAACCACGACCAAGTACAATGGCCACCCCAAGGTCCAGCCTAAGTAATTATTAAAAATGTTTTTGTTTTTTTAAGAAATAAAAAAATAAAAGAACATAGTTTCTGCAAATTATAGGTGTGGTTG
>NC_056503.1:42191335-42194466 GCF_014905685.2 Nematolebias whitei
CCAAATTACATTATGTGAAAAAAGTCATAAATTACAAGAATGAAATCAGAGTACTAGGAGAATTAAGTCATAATCCATCCATCCATTTTCTTCCGCTTATCCAGGGTCGGGTCGCGGGAGTAGCAGCCTAAGTAAGGAGGCCCAGACTTCCCTCTCCCCAGCCACTTGGACCAGCTCCTCTGGGGGAATTCCTAGGCATTCCCAGGCCAGCTGAGAAACATAGTCCCTCCAGCGTGTCCTGGGTCTTCTTCTGGGTCTCCTCCCGGTGGGACATGCCCGGAACACCTCACCAGGGAGGCGTCCAGGAGGCATCCTAACCAGATGCCCAAGCCACCTCAACTGGCTCCTCTCCATGTGGAGAAGCAGCGGCTCTTCTCTGAGTCCCTCCCGGATGACCAAGCTTCTCACCCTATTTCTAAGGGAGAGCCCAGACACCCTGCGGAGAAAACTTTTTTCGTCCGCTTGTATATGAGATCTTATTCTTTCGGTCACAACCCAAAGCTCATGACCATAAATGAGGGTAGGAACGTAGATCGATCGGTAAATTGAGAGCTTCACCTTTTGACTCGGCTCTCTCTTCACCACGACAGACCGGTACAGCGCCTGCTTCACTGCCGACGCTGCACCTATCCGCCTATCAATCTCATGCTCCATTTTTCCCTCATTCATGAACAAGAATCTGAGATACTTAAACTCCTCCACTTGGGGCAGGACCCAGAGAGGGCACTCTACCCTTTTCCAGCTCAAGACCATGGCCTCAGATTTGGAGGAACTGATCCTCATCCCATCTGCATCACACTCGGCTGCAAACAGCTCCAGCGAAAACTGTAGATCACAACCTGATGAAGCCAATAGGACCACATCATCTGCAAAAAGCAGAGAAGCGATCCTAAGTTCACTAAAACGGATCGCCTCAACACCTTGGCTGTGCCTAGAAATTCTGTTCATAAAAGTTATGAACAGAATTGGTGTCACCTTGGCGGAGTCCAACTCTCACTGGGAATGAGCCCAACTTACTGCCGGCAATAGGGACCAAGCTCTGACACCGGTCGTACAGGGACCTAAGTCATAATATTACGAGAATAAACTTGTAATACATCTTGGGTCGGCTCGCACCTGCTGTGGACAACCTTCAATGTGAGTCACTGTGTTTATTCTCGTAATAGTATGACTTTATTCTCGTATCGTTCCTACTTTATTCTCGTAATATGGTGACTTTATTCACGTATTGTTTCTACTTTATTCTCATAATACTATAACTTTATTCTCATATTATTTCAACTTTATTCTTGTAATATTATGACTTTATTGTCGTAATGCTACGACTTTATTCTCATTCATAATGTTTTTTTGTTTTTTTTCTTAGCGTGGCCCTAATACTGCGTTGTATCCTTTAATGGTGGGCAATAAAGTAAATTTGTTACTTTTCAAACTACCAAGCTTTTGAATTATTATTATTATTATTAAACCTTTATTTTACCAGGAAGAAATCCATTGAGATTCTTAATCTCTTTTACAAAGATGTCCTGGGCAATATACAAATACAGTAAGTGAATAAAGTACTTTAAATTAATAAAAGTTAAAGTTCAATGGGCTACTTGAACACCTACGATACAGAAAAGGTGAAGCAGAAATGTGATTTTATGCTGACAACAAGAATTATGTTTAGTTAAGGACTACAGCTGCAGGCAGCATCTTAACAAAATGGTGTATTTGTGGTTCAAACGTCAATTTTAAAAACAAATAAAAATGAAATATATCAACATCTTTGGGCTTTCCTGTTCTATCCACTGAAGATTAATGAAACTTACAGGACACAGATGTGTGACAGAGTTGCACCAAGCCTACATCATCGAAGCATTTCTGTTACGACAAAACTCACATTGTGTTGAATCTTTATTCTACTACTGACTATAAAACAGCCTGTAGCTTTAACGTTGGCAAGATGTGGGAACACTTACCTAGTGATGATCCTTGTTCACACTTTAATATTTTACGATGACACACAAGCAGACAGGGCGAAAAACCTCCCAGAGTGTTAACAAATTGACTTGGACAGTTGCGTGGTAACATTTGAACAGGGACGCATGAAAGGTTGGCAGTTTGTCATTGCCAGATCAGTAAAATGTTGTGCTATTTGCTCCCAGCATCAATTTTGTTATCCAGTGTGGGCAGAGAGGGATGCACTCCAAGATGTGATGACATGCTTTTATCATTTCAGCTGTTGACGCTGATGAATTCTCAAATTGCTACTATTAGTAACACAATCAAGGGCCAAACTGTAAATATCTTCATCTTTTGTGTTTTATTGTTAATTACCTAATAGTCAAAAACTAAGTCACAAGCAACTTTTGCTTTGCTTGATTTAACTTGTTGTTTTGCTTCTCATTTGTAGCATTTTTAAAATAAAATGAAAAACAAGTGGATCATTGCTATAGTTTGTACTCAGTCTAACGTGTAGTGTCTTTATTATGAATAGTGTTGCTTTTTTGTACAGATTAATTTTAAAAGGAAAACATTTGTATAAATGGCTCAATCATGCAAAACCAACTGCAAATTAATTCCTGTATTTTTAGCAAATATAGACAAGGCTAAAACTCAATCCATTATCAAGGTCAACGTTTCTTTATTCGTACCAAATGTGGTACATGTGGTGGAACGAAATTGTGTACACAGGGTCCCAGTTACATCCAACAAAGGTATAAATTGTTAAAGGAAAGCAGTAATAAGATCTAAGATATGAACTATATGCTAAACTAGTAGCACAAAAACAATACGCTGAACAACAGCAGCACAAAGGTATTCTAGATATTGAGCTAAAATTCGGTGTGGTAGAAGCTGACACTGATCCTCATCTAAGCACTAATTGACTCAGCAAGATCTTTGTTAAAAAAATTGCCATTTATTATTAGAGTCAACTTTGTCTGTTAGCAAAGTGTCTCATGAACATCTGGACCAATTTGAATGATACCCTCAGAATCTAAGAATGTCTTAAAGCCATACAAACCTGGATGACCTTTAATTCTCTGCTTTTAAACTCAGACAAGACACAGGTTTTGGTTTTTGGACCTGAGCATTTTAGGAATAAATTTTGCAGTATTTCGCCTTCTCTGGATAAGAGCATTAATCTG
>NC_056503.1:42194566-42195669 GCF_014905685.2 Nematolebias whitei
ATAAATTTTGCAGTATTTCGCCTTCTCTGGATAAGAGCATTAATCTGGCCTCCAGCTCTGTTGTTAAAAATCTTGTTATTTTTGATCAAGACATGTCTTTTATCCCCCACATTAAAAAAATGTTACTAGAACCACCTTCTTCCACCTGTGTAATATCACTATAATTAGAAACATCTTGTCTAAAAATGCAGAAAAACTGGCTCATGCATTTGTCACATCTAGACTGGACTATTGCAATGGTTTATTATCTGGGTGTCCACATACTTCTTTAAAAAGTCTTCAGTTGGTCCAAAATGCTGCTGCCAGAGTTTTAACTGGAGTTAGTAGGAGAGATCTTATCTCTCCATTTTTAGCTTCCCTCCACTGGCTCCCTGTCAAATTCAGAATATAATTAATCTACAAAGCCCTCAACAACCTAGCTCCATCTTATATTACAGATCGTAATGTCCCATATTTTCCTAACAGAGCACTATGCTTTCAGGCTGCAGGTTTACTTGTGGTTCCTAGAGTTTCCAAAAACAGAATGGGAGGAAGATCTTTCAGTTATCAGGCTCCTCTCTTGTGGAACCAACTTCCAGTTTCTGTCTGTGAGGCTGACACATTTTCTAGTTTTAAGACTGGGCTTAAGACTTTCCTTTTTGATAAATCCTATAGTTAGTCGGCTTGGTTTCATGACCTATTCCTTATTCTATGCTGTATGCATATATACATATTGTATATCCTATGCTATAACCTTAAACTACTGGAGGACAAATTGACCTCATTTATCAAATTATTAGTTACAAATTCATACAAATGAATAGTTTGTATTTGTAATTATTCTTTCTTAACATGTGATTTCTGTCTTTCCTCCTAGAGAAATCCTGATGGCCTCCATCTTGGACCTGTTATTTTGTTTTTGTTTCTCCTTCCTGTCCTCTCAAACCCAGCAGTTGAAGCAGATGGCCACTTGCCCTGAGCCTGGTTATGCTGAAAGATTCTTCCTCGTGAGGGAGTTTCTTCTTTCCACTGTTGCCTCTGTGCTTGCTTAGGATGGGAGACTGCGATGAAGTGAAGACTCAAAGCAATCTGCTGGCTCCTTAGATAAATAATGTTATTAACTG
>NC_056503.1:42195769-42211576 GCF_014905685.2 Nematolebias whitei
TTTTTTTTTTAATGTTTGATTTTACACTTTGCAGCAAATACCCTTTAAGTGTTTTCTCACTAATTAGTTCAGCTGTTGGTGTGTTTTCCTTGCAGAAAAGCTCGTGCGCGGTGAATTCAGTATTAAACATAATGCGCTCGGGGTAATCAGGTAAAGTCTTCGGACTTTGACAATCCTCTGCAGGATTATGAGAGCAGAGAAAACACCGGGCGGACGCTGGAAAGCTTTAAACCGAAGGGGGCGACCACGCGCGGCAGCTCCAGCTCCCTCTCTCTCGCATCCTCGCGACCCCTACACTCGTGAATCGTGAGGGAGAGCGCGCGCAGCCTCACCGTTTCCTCAGCATAGCTCGTGCTGGCCGTGCCACCTTGCCCGTGTTCAGCCATCTCCCACATTCCTCCCGGAGGGTTTTGCGCGGCGCAGTCCCGGGGGGCTGCGCTTGTTAATGGGCGTCTTGGACGGCTGCCTCTCTCATCCATGCGCGCGCCTCTGAGTGCGCTGTAAGCAGCAGCAGCAGCAGGAGGAAGAGGGGGAGGAGGAGGAGGGGGGCTGTGCCGTGTCCTGCACGGTGGAAATACGCCTGCTCTGGTTACTGTTAAACCGAGGGGAGAAGAAAAGAACGAGCAGCGGGATAAAAAGAAGGAGCGCGTTTGGACGCTGACGCACGAATTTGGTAAATTGTCAACGGGACGGGCCTGCTGCCATGGACGCCTCTTCATTATGGTAAGCTCACATTTACACATTTGTATTTTGTTGTGTGTTTTGTGTCAGTGTAGCAGAAACCTGAGCTGCGGTGCGCAGCGTTTCTCTGCGCCGTTTGTCTCCGACTCCTGAAGCCGTGCTTCGTGATGGGGGGGCTTTACCTGCTTTTCGGCTTTAGGAGGGGTTCACCACCCGCCTCAACGTTTAGGACTGCTCTGTCAGGATCTGGTTGTTTGTAAAAGATAAATACAAATAAAAAAAAAAGTCCATAAGATTAAAGCGTGGGTGCACGGTGTTCCAAACAGCATGGAGAGGGTGCTGCTCATGGAGTAACCTTGTGTTACACGAGATGGGTGATATTTAATGTTTGCAGCCAAATCATTAATAATAAAACGCTGAATTGCTTTGGGTTCGGTCTAATCTGCTAAAAACTATTCTCCCCCCACCTGATTTTATATTTATTTTCACAGGTGGGTTCCTATTTAACTTTGTAGCAGCATTTTGTGGGTAGCAGCTCCACCTCTTTGTGTCTTGTTGCTTTTCTTTTAAAAGCAGAGCCCAGGGATGACTGCACAGCTGATAGTTTTACTGCAGCACAGTAATAATAATAAAAACATGAATAAAATTCATGAACAGATCGGCTTCCAAGGACTGCCAGTTTCCAATGAATCACAAAAGAAACTGCAGCCTTATAATTAAAGTGAGCTGAATTTATTATAATGCTGCTGGACTTTTTTATTGGTTATTTATGAAGGGAACGCCTTTAAAGCCACATTATCACAAGAGTTCACAATCCAACCAATCAAAGTAGCAGAAATAAATGAAGACAGCACAAATGTATCATGCGGTTCGTGCAAGTATTTGAGACTGGAGGAATAAGAACAGGAAGGGGCCCCCTGGGAGTCGTTTCTTGGGGCCCTACAAACAGCATAAATCAGCTTTGCGCTCATTTTGAGCTCGTTGTTCGACTTGCACCTTTGAGAATAGGGTTGTATTTGTTCTCATGTTGGCTTATCATCATAGTGATAACTGGAAAATATAACCCCCTGATCATTAACAAGATGGTGTAAAAAGTGAAATAGGCTAAATTTGACAAACTCGTGAAATCAACCATTCAAGCTGGTTTTAATGGTGCGCTTCCCGTTTGAATGTCAAGCATTGGAATTACAAAGTTTTATTAAAGGGACTCGTACAACTATGAAATTAGTTATTCTGAACTATAACAATTAGTGCGATTTAAAACAGTTGAGTCCAGTAGTTTTCTAGATATATTAATTTGCAATTTTGAAAAGCAGGTATGCACTTAATGTAAACTAAGCACTTTTATCTGCAAACTTTACTCATGAAATCTATACCAGTACATCAAAAGTGTTGGACTCAGTCCCAAACAGCTCTTTTACATAGTTGCAATTGTTGACCTATTTTTAGTATTTTCAGCTGCTTTCATAGGTAAATCAACCGTATGCCCTTTGCAACACTTAGTTATTTAATTCATGGACAAATTAACCATCAATATGTTAACTGAGGGGTAATGCAGATTTAAATTCCTTAATGAATCTTATTTTTGATTGGCTTTCATGGCTTTCTACATTAGTCTCAAAGTTTTCCCAGGCCATGCCGCAGACGTCCAGACTTAGAATCTGTGTGCATGGGGAGGGGTGTGGGTGTTTGAACGCACAAGTGTCACCATTGGTGATACTGGGAGGGAGTGGGGTATGACCTCAGATATTAGAGGTTAAATCCAGGGGAATCCAGGGGCCCTCGATCCTCTGTGGCAAGTGTTTGGTGGAAGCACCAAATGAGAAGTCTGAAGTTGTTAGGTCCCCTTGAGGTTAACCTTTGTCGAACAAGGCTGCATTCTCCCAGTTGTCTTTGTCGTGCTGATGAGCTCTGAGAAGCCGCCTCAGCACAAGTTCTCCACAAGAGAGGCGAGGGGAACAGCCCACCCTTTGTAGTCACGAATGAAAAATCTGTTGCTCGTCTTTTCTACCTTCGTTGTTGCTTCGTTGCGAGCTGAAAGCGCAGCTATTATCCTTGGGAGCAAGGCGCTTGTATAGCGCACCATGCGAGTTGCATTCGGACCTTGTTACGTTCCGTAAACGATCGTCGCGTTTGAACTGATGTTGGGAGCGCACGAGGGCAGAAAGATGACAAGGAAAGAAACAATGAAATGCTTCTCTCTCCCTGGAGTTTCTCAGGGGAAACTGTGGATTTGAAGTAATAATTGTTATGAGAACTGTACCATCGTCTAGGGAGCCACTGGCTGCGTGAGAGGAATGGATACAGCAGATGATGAGAGAAGAGAAAGTTGTCCTTGATTAGTTGGAAGAGAATGGCGTTAAGGGTAGTTAAATATAAGCAGCATTAAGTTGTGTTGAACAACAGCTAATCTTAAAATTAAACGACCAATGTGCCGGTTTAGTAGAAATCCCACATTTGATGTTTTCGTGTAAACCTTGTATCAGGTTTTCACTCCATACCTGGCTTTTTAAGCAACAGGAGAGGTGGATTCAAGTCTAAAGCATTATGTTTAGTCAAAGCTTCGGTCCGTCATCTTGTGATTTATCTAAAAAATAATAATGGGTAGCTGTCACGATTAGACCACTTTACTGGACGTGAAAGCCAGGCATCTCCCTCGCTTTCCTTTATACAGACACATGCACACAAACACTTCATTTTTTAAATGTTGACAGAACAACTCCTGCCTTTTATCACAGAGTACACTGCAGAAATCAAAAGCATGTGCTATTAGCCTGCGACTGTAGCACGACAGCTTTTCTGTGGTGATTGACACAGATAGAACATTAAGTTGTAAAACCAAATATTTCTAACATTTTGTGCTGACTTCTTATTAATAAAGATTATGAAACAGCTTTTTTTTCATGCTAATTGAATGTGTAATTTTTTCTAAAATATAAGTCATGTAGTATGCTAACTATCCATCCATTATCTTTAACCACTTATTCCATTTTGGGTCATGGGGGTCGCCGGTGCCCATGTCCAGCAATCACTGTGCGAGGGGCGGGGTACACCGTGGACAGGTCGCAAGTCCATCACAGGGACACATAGAGACAAACGAGACAAACAAACATTCACTCTCTCACTCACACCTAGGGACAATTTAGAGTTACCAATCAGCCTAACATGCATGTTTTTGGTCTGTGGGAGGAAACCGGAGCACCCGGAGAAAACCCACGCATGCACGGAGAGAACATGCAAACTCCACCCAGAAAGGCCCCTGGACCGGGGTTTGAACCAAGGACCTGCTCGCTGAGAGGCAGCAGCTCTACCAGTTGCGCCACCGTGCTGCCTGTATGCTAACTAGAGATGGGCATTTTAAGCAAAAACACTGTTTGAATTTGTTGGGACCGTCAGTTTTCTTTCACATTTTCTAATGGAAGTATTCAGCTGGATCACACTACTCATGGTGTATTAAAGTTTACTTGTCCCAAGTCTTGCCGTTGAAAAACTCTTCATGGTACAGAGACATGTGCTGCTGCTAATATTGCTAGCCGGGGGTCTTTATTGCTTTACCGTCACCCGTCTAATGGATCAATGTGCATGTGCTCTGGCAGTAAAGCTGAGCTCACCGCTTCCACTTTCAACCCTTTCAAAATAAACTACAATGGCTAGGACGCTTCGAAGGTGGTGGCTAGGTAGGTGTGTAAAAGAAAAGGCTAACATACTGGAAAAGCATGTGAGGAAACAACTTAGGGTGTCACTACCAGGCGCTGACGGGAAAATAAATTAACAAAATGGCAATTATGGTGACATAATTTACTCGCTTACTGTTTTTAAGTCTTATTTAAATACTCACTTTTGTTCCCTGGCTTTTAACATTGTGTTAGTTGATTTTAACTTGTCTATATTCTATAATGTTAGTCATTTAGTTCTTACATTTACCTTTGGATCTATGTATTTTATCCTGCGTGCTTTGCTGGTTTGGCTTTTGCTGTATAGCACTTTGGTTGGCCTTGATGCTGTTTTTAAGTTCTTTATAAATAAAGTGGTATGGAATGGTATGAACCGCCTCTCGCACAGCTGGACATGGGCACCAATGACCCCCGCAACCCAAAAAGAATGAAGCGGGTAAAGATAATGGATGGATGGATGATATGTTGTAATTTTTTCAAATTAGGCCTTAAAAATTGAAAAATCACTGCCCATCCTTAATGCTAACATGTGACGCAGCATCAAATCTGTGACACGTTTGCTGCTACAATCACACGTTGTTTCACCTGCTGAGCATTCAAACATTTGACTTGGAGCGTTGGTGAGATTTTTTTAAATTTTTCCCCCCCCTCAAAATATCCAGAGCAAATACTGTGAGTATTTGTTCTCACACGCTATCTCTCTGGAAAATATTTAAAATATTTATAGTGTATTTGCAGAAAAGGGCATTTGAAGGAGGGATTTTTTTGATTCCCTAAAAACACACTCTTATAATGCCTAAATCAGAATTTATTTATGCAGCTAAACAAATAAATAAAGCTCAATTATTTCCCTGTTGAATAATTTTCACGCATTTCATTTTTATTATTTTAGACATAATGTACTGTTTTGGCATTTGATTTCCCAAGAAGTGCACGAAAACTTTCACTAAATCCAGGACTTTTTGTTTAATTTCAGTAATGATACACACATTTCCTGTTCTTTGCAATTCTTTTGTTTATTTTTCCAATGTTCTTGGCTATCATACATTTTGTGCTTGGAAAGTCAAAATCACTTAAAGTTTTGGAGAAGTGAGACTGAAATTATGCACCTCAACCCCCAGACTGTGGATAGTGTTTCTTTTCCAGAGCAACAGACTCTTCTTTGTGTTTAACATTGCGCGGAGCGATTTTTCTGCAGCAGCAATAAGAGTCACCTTAAAATGATAATATTCAGGTGTGGTATTCATTATCCTTACATGTCGTGCTTTGATATATTCCTGTCTGCTCGGTGCAACAATAAAGCTTTGGTCTGTTCTGGTTTCCCTAAATAATCTGCCACATTCCCTTATCCTCCTCCTCTAACTGATAGCAGTTTAGATAGCGAAGCAGAAACATTGTCCTCGAGGTATGGGGCTTGTTTTAAGTAGGAGCAAAGCTGTCATGGTGGGCACCGCTAATGCATTAAACCTGGATGTTTTACAAAACAAAATAATCTGTTCTATTTGCAGACCGATTTGTGTACTTTTACAGGGAAAACTACAACTATGGCCTTGAATTCACATAATCTTGACTTGTAGCACAGAACACTCGGCTTGTTTTTCCTTAATAGCAAATAAGAAATTTTAAAATTATTAAAATTACAACTTTTGTTGCTCTATTCTGTTGTTCTCTTGCCTTCGGCTGCTTGTAGGTTTTTATTTTTCTACACATCTTACAGGTTAAGCACGCTAGTTTATGCAGGAGGTTTCTAGCTCTGACAGTAGCAAGATATTTTCTTCAACTTTAGAGAACGAAGAAAAGCTCTTAGGAGTCTGTTCCTATTTTACATAAGAAGAGCCAAAGGGAAAAAATAAATAAATAAAGTGCTTCTTTAATATTTTACACAAAAGTGTGGGGAAAAAAAATCTATTACAACGTTCCCCCTTTATTCTTTTGGATGGATATTCCGGTGTGTGAGCTCTCACAAGGAAACATGAGCTAAAAATCGGTTCCTTGGGTTTAAATGAGTTGGTTCACTTGGAGCTTGGAGCAAGTGGCAAGGGAACATAAACCAAACTCATATACCTACATTCAGTGAGAAACAAATGTATAAAGAGGTTATCAGGTCAAGCATGAACAATACATGTAAAAAAAAACAACAGTTTAGTTGTTTCACACATTTGAATACATTTACTGTACATGTATAGCAAGCAGGAGTGCTGCTTTGCCCAACAGTTCCTTTTGATTTTTAAAATACTGTTCTGTGGAGGTAATGGGAGGAACAACCATTTCAGTGAGGTCATTCACAGCCAAGGTAATAGGAAGCAATTTTAGAGGTGCGCTTAGTGCAAAGAGAGTTTCAGAAGCTTATCCCCATATTCTTAGATGATAATGCTCTCATCGCATTGAAAATGTGTTGCTGGAACATTACAACGTCTTTCCACAATCAAGGACCTGGTTGTCTTTATTTAAGAATGCCCAATTTTACAAAGAACTGATGGAAATTGTGTCTGACAGCAATTGGATGCAACATAATTAGGGATGTATGGTATTGAATTTTTGACCGATATCCCGATATGTTAAAACTTATTTGTCCGATAACCAATACCGATACCGATATTTTTCCCCTAGACCTACTTATAGAGACTACAAGGCTTTCTCTGCTGTAGAATTAAATACTATATTATTCTGCATGGACTTTGTCAATTTGGCCTACCAAATGCAGATGCCAAAAAAAGGGGGCTGAAAATGATGTAACACTTCAACTTGGATTATGGTTAATGTCAAATTTATTCATGACTTTTACTCTCTAACACAATGACAACACTCGAACAGTGCAAATTTTCACAAATCTAAACTCAACGGCGTGTGTGACATCATAACGTTGTGCTGGCACTGCAGGCATCCTTGTCACAACAGCGCCTTTTATATCGATGAGTTATTTTGATGAAATGGCCTATTTCTGATATTTAACTTTATCGTTAATAACGTCCAACACCGATACCATGCCGATAATATCGTGCATCCCTAAACATAATGCAAAATGTTGCATAGTTGCAGTCGTTTTTTCATGCAGTTGTTAAAGTTGTTTCTTGCAAATTAACCAGCGAGTAGGTGGTACTGATCCATCACTATCTTTACCTGCTTCTTCCTTTTCGGGTCATGGGTGTCACTGGTGCCCAGCCATCGCTTTGCGAGAGGCGGGGGACACCCTGGGCAGGTCCAAGTCCATCACAGGGAGAGACAAACGAGACAAACAACTATTCACTCTCTCACTCACACCTACTGTATGCACATTTTAGAGTTATCAAACAGCCTAACATGCATGTTATTGGTCCGTGGGAGGAAAACGTAAAATCCGGAGAAAACCCACGTATGCACGGACAGAACATGGAAACTCCTCCCAGAAAGACCCCTGGCCGGGAGTCGATCCATCGACCTTCTTCCTAAGAGTCAACAATTCCACCAACTTTTGTTCTGAAAGCTGTTATGTATTTTAGTCAGTTTATTTTGTTAGGTTTGAGTTTCAGCATTTTTGGGATTATTTTTTCATTTTTTGGGGGCCTAAACAATTTATTTCTTACTAAAGCATAAGCTTAACTTAAAAAAGTCTTGATGTATTTTTTTCCTCCGCTGGCCTATATAACTGTCTCCGTCCACTTGCAGTAATTTCTGTCATTGCGTCAAAAAAGTGCCACATGAGGTAAATCAGACTAGCTCTTGGTTTACGCCATCTACAATCAAAAGTCAGCAAGGCTATCTAGATCTAATCACCCCATTGTGAGCGGTAAAAAAATATCTGCAGTTCAGCAGGTTTTTCTCAAATGAATGAGTGAACCGTTTGGCGACTGCGCAAAAAATGAATAAAAATGAGGGAAACTGAGACAGCCGAAAACATGAAAATGCTTCAAAAATGAAATGTCAGACTAAGCATTGTCAAACAGTTCACCCTAATAGAGCATGTTTGGCAGTGCTGGCCTCTCAAACCTTTGTTTGATTGCACATCATGCACTAAAGAACTCAACACCGATGGAGAGAAATTGAGGCTGACCATTTCAAACTGCTCCCAAATACTGCTCGCAGACTGACTAAGCCCAGCTGTCGGGTCAATGTGTTTTACACCACTTGAGTTAAATGCACTGCAGCAAATTGCCCCACTCATAATGTTGTGGGTATATACTGTGGCCTGCTGCAGTCATGCACAGTGGACGAAAAAGCTAGCAGTTTAACTATAGGTCCTCAGCTCATGATGAACTCAGGAAAAGTGACAGGAATAATAAGATGTCCTTGGAACAGTTGAAAGTAATGCTATAAGAACAATTTAGCTGACAGCCATCACATTTCTAGCAGCTATCAGACCAACAAAGTGGCATCCTTCATTATCTGCATCATGGAATCGTCCCATCAGAACAGGCTCCCAAGTGACATTTCATCATGACCAAGACAATCTTATGCAAGACAGTGAAACAGCAGTCAATTTGCAGGTAATTAAACCCCAGTGACTTACAGTTGAAAAAGCAGCATATACAGTTAGCAGTCAATATGGCAGCGTCATGTTTGGAATTATATTAGGCCAGCACAGCAATAGGATCTTACTCGTGTCTGAAACAGTACCTGGATTTTGTAACAGAGGGTTGTTATTTAGCTCTGAACATGGCCTTTTCTCTGTCACGGCAGTGAGTGGTGGGGCTCATAAACAGCCGTAGCATCTACCGGTACTTGTTTTCAGCAGCACTGTTCAAACTCATTAAGCTCACCACATTAACACAGGATAATTAAAAAAAGTAAAGTAGGTTGCAGTTTTCAAAAGATAAAGTGAAATGGAAAGGATATGTACTCATGTTATAAGAGGATACTACGAGAATAAGCGTTGTCTTTCCCATGAAGCAAGTTAGCATTCCTAATGAATTGACCCAGACAGTATTTAAAAAAATTTGTACAGTAGTCCCTCATTTATCGCTGGGGAGTTGCACCCTGCCTCCTTTGCTTTTTGCCACCAGCAAGTGCTTTTGGCCACGCCCACTTCTCCGCTCTGCACGGTGAACAGCTGATCAGCTGCAGGAGGAAGTTTATACTGCAGCTCTGGGCTGCTAAATAATTTAAAATAATGTATTTTAAAGGAAATCCCATGCTGATTGTGCGGCTCATCCATCAATCAGCCAATTGTGTGTCATGTCCAATCTTATTTTGAAAAACCGCGATAGAGCGAGTCTGAGAAAAACGAAATGCTAAGTAGCGGGGGACTGCTGTATTCAATATTCTCAGAATAAGAGATAAAACTAAGAAATAACCACCACCCTCCAAATGAAGACCACCCTTTAAATCATAGTTAAATACACATAATATAGCAACTGCAAATGTTATATTATGTTCAAGCATATCAAGTTACTTGTGTGTACGTTGGAAGACAACGTATAAGACACTGACAGAAAGCTGGCTCCAACTTAACAAAAGGAAAAACTCAGATGAGAATATGTTTTTTAATTACTTAAAAGAGGGCTTAATAAGTGAGGCATGTGATAAGCTTCCTGTCCTGCGCCTTCACTTTCATCTAGCCTTAATTCGTATCCTCTAAAGAAAGGGCCCTGTCACAGCAATCACAGCTTTAACTCAAAGTTACAAATTAGCTGAGGATTGGAGGAGAATTCGGCTCTAAAGTCAGGCACTCTGAAGTTAAAGCTCACAAATGGATTTTAACGCTGTGGAGTGAGATTTTCACAACTATTCGTTTAGTCAAAGCTGGAGAAAAACAACTCTAGAAATTCTCAAAATAACAATGTCAAGGGCAATAGTAACAGCAGGTTAATCTGTATACGGACATTTCTCCATACTGTATGATTGTACCTACAGCAAATATAATTCTCTGTGTAAATACTAAATCAGAACCAACACATATTAGATTTCAGGCACTGCAGACAGTTCAGACTAAATATCCGCCACAGAACATCCAGATAGAGATTCATTTCATTGAAAAGCAGAGGTCACCCTGCCCTGAACAAAGTTTCTACTTTTTAACCCTTTCAAAATAAAACTACAATGGTGGGAAGATGCTGGGACAGGTTTGTTTTTTCTTGTTTTGTCATTTTAGTTGGGACAGGGATAGACAGTGAGTTTTTTGTTAAAAAAAAAAAAAAAAAGCACTTTGAATTCTAGTTGGAAATAAAACGTGTTACATCATTTCTTTAAGTTTACTCATTTTAACTGGACTTTAACAATTCAAAAACCACTGCACATTGATTGGCTGTATTGTATCAGACCGGTTTATATTTTTCCATGGTGCCCTGAACTTTTATTGTAAGATGAGACTATAGCAGGGTTATTCAACTGGTGGCCTGCGGGCCACTTCCGGCCCGCGGGTGACTTCAGTCCGGCCCACCAACGAGTTCATTAAAAAAAATTTGTGCGGGGGTTCTGTGTTTGGGTTTTGGGTTCTGTTTTTTGGATTTATGATTCAATGCAATAAAACAAACACATTTAAAAGGTAACGCATCATTGTGACACTTGGTTTATTTTAGGGGTGCACTGATTTCCTTAATTTTGGGTGATCAATCGGCGATCAGCCGATACTTACACGAGAAACCGATTTTTACTGATCTTTTTGTCGTTTTAACAACAATTTAAACTTCATTTATATTTCAGAGCAGTACCTCATGGCCAGTTAAAACAAGTTTGTATTGTTTCTAGGCTATTGTTCAAGGGTATGTTTTTCAGTAAAATAAGATTGGAAAATGGAAGGTGCATTGTGACATCACAACACCTGACGGCTTATAAAACGAAATCGGTGTCGGCCAAAATTGGAATCAGCAGCTCAAGTTTTTTAGAGATCGGCCAGAAAACTGCAATTGGTTCACCCCTAGTTTATTTACATAATGACTTTAATTTCTGGATGTCTGGCCTCTGAGCTGCTGGCTTTTAGAAATTGTGGCCCCCTGAGCAGTTTTGTTGAATAGCCCCGGAGTATTGAAATAAAACTGAATTTATTTAGTATCTTTTTCTTCTTCTTCTTCTTTCGGCTGCTCCCTTCTTCAGGGGTCGCCACAGCGAACTAAGATGCACGAAGACTTGGCAATTATTTTTACGCCAGATGCCCTTCCTGACAGAACCACAGACCACCGAGCTACCACAGCCCTCTGTGTGGAGCAGAGAGCTGCTATGTAGTTCATCTGGGGGAGCAGGTGGTGGGGGTTAAGGGCCTTGCTCAAGGGCCCAAAGTGGGGCAAATGAGGGTGAAGGCAAGTGCGGGTGCTTCACCTATCCCCCCCACATTTTGATGTTGTTGGTACTGGGAGTTGACCCGGCAATCTTCCAATCACAGGCCCACCTTCTCTAACCTCTGTGCCACCACTCCCTAATTGATTTACTAAACATATCCTTATTAACAATGCCACCATAGGTAGTGCAGTCTGCCTGTAGCCATCTGATGACTCTGGAAATGGTTATCTTTGCTGAAAAGTAATGGGATTATCATGATGTAGTTTTTATGTACGTTTTACAAATCCATACAATATGTGTGTCACTTTCTTGTCACAGTTCAGTTTTACAATGGCTCAAGGTATTTTACAGGGCTTAAGCCAAAGTTTACTAAAAGCTGTTTGGCTCTGAGACTTCAGGGCCTGTTCCTGCATCCAGACCCAATTAATCATGACATCCATGAAATGACATTAAGATTCTGCCTTTTTAAAAATTTAATAACAAGAATTTTCAGTTCCAGCCTTTCACATAATTGCAAAATTGAATTCAACCCTTTCTTCGCTATGCAAGTTATTCAATCAAACGGAACCAAACGTCGTTTTTTTGATTTCTTCAGAAAGGCATGTTTTTGGAAACCTGCTGCCTACCTGCACATGGATGTTCCAGAGAATGAGGCGATGTGGAAAGTAGTCGTCGATATATTTTGTTCGTGTTAGGCAGCAAAGTGGACTGATTGCTCTCAAGGGGGATGGCCTTCAGCTGTTATTTTATAAATATTAATAAAGCCCACAAGTCTGCCTGAAGGAAGCTAACGGTTAGCTCATGTCAGAGACGTAGTGTCAATGTGACACGTTGCAAAAAAAGTGATGAGATAACATGTAAGTAGTAAGATGACATTTAGTGACAAACCTGGGTAGTTTTAAAAAATGCAAACTGACTGAAAACAGACAGTGAACCTGCTGACCTCTCCCTTACAAAAGTGTGGTGCAGCAAACAATATCTGCAGGTTTTATTTATTTTTCATTGAGCACACGATTTGCATGAATTATTAGTAGAAGCTTTGAACGCATCGTGACTGATTAACAGCACAAATAGGCAAAACATTCGTTGTAGTTGTTAGTTTTACTTTTGTTCCCACCGGGGAATTTGAATCATGCAGAAGTCTTGTTCATCAACATGGCTGCTTTACCGGAAAACTAACGAAACCAGGAATTTAGACAAGAATAGAAGGTTTTGGCTGCTGATGACTTTGCTCTGCCAAGATGCACTTGTCGCCCGCACCAAAGACTCGGCAGCAACACAGTGCTTTGCTGTGCTAACAGATGCAGAGCGTTTTCTTTTGTTTGCATTTCTCCAATGCATATTGTTTAAGCACCAAGTGCAAGTAAACCAGAAACCTCCAAGAAACCGGTCTTATTCCTCTTGTGAGAACAATACGTTTAATAAATATGCATTGGAGTGTAAGGAAGCGTCGAGTTGTATGCATTCTAGAGGATTTTTGTGGTGTTTGGTTTCCAGTTGGACCCCCATGCTGGCATCATATCCAATCTGTCGAAGTGAGCAAGACACATCGGTTCCACATTCAAAGACACAGCAGTAAAGCTGAGGATATAAAACTGAGAGAAAATTTGATAGTTTCTCGCAATGCCATTGTGGAAAAAAATGAACCTTTTCAAGCCTGAAGTGTGTTGGTTGTTCTGTATTTTCCTTTTTTTTTTTTTTTACATTCATCTTGAGAAACTGTGCAACGGTTCTTTGTTGATTTTGAAAACTCTTGCTGCAACTGATTTTCCCAGTCGGTGCACGCTAGCCTTGTCTTTACATCAGAAGTTGAGCTCTTGAGGTTTAGTCCAAAACGTCTGAAAAAACCCCGAAAAGCCATTTTTAGGAATGCTGATGGAATAGGGAGCTACAGATAGGCCTGTCACGATAACACATTTTGCTGGGCGATTAATTGCCTCAGAGATTATTGCAATAAACGATAATATTGTTTGAAATTTAACAATAACTAATTGTCAAATTTTAGAAGAAATGTTTATTTGTTTAGAGTGTAGTACCTTTCTTGACCACCTGATGGCAGTATAGGACTGTTTGAACCAAAGGATGGATATTTGAGCAGTGTCTTTAAGAAAAATGGCAGGGAGGGCCCTTGACATGACATGAGCTGACATGGTGATATGGAGGACGCTCGGCGATTTGAGCTCTTTAGCATAGCATTTTTCACACAAAGTAAAAAAAATAAAAAATCAGTAAACAAGTTCTCAGCTTCTTTTTGCAGAGAAAAACTACTTTTTACACAAAGGCACGGGTTTCAACCGTGAATTTTGGAGCTCAACGAGACGGAAGTTTATTCCCAAGGTCGGCCTGTTAGCTTAGCGTAGCTGCATTTAACGATCCCAAAACACCATTTTGGATGGTTAAAACGGATTTTAACGAGAAAGGGAGGGGTCAGTGAAGAACACCGGAGTTGAGCCTTTTTGTCATCCAGTGTCTTCAGTAAAAAGAGAGAGACCCGAAGAAACAATAAAGACGATAAATGAAAATGAGGTTGATGATTTTCATTCATCATGCGATTAATTGATTTGTTGTTTATCGTGACAGGCCTAGCTACATTTCTTCTCATGCTCCAGTTTTTGTTAAGTCCATAGATGTGCATTAGTATAAATACTCATTCAAATGCACGTCTCGCATCTGTATTGGATAATGTGAAAGGTAGAGTATGAAATTACATCTTTACACAAATTGCTGTCTGAAGCTGTTATAAAAAGACGGAAGCTTTAGAAACTAAACGTTGGTTTATTTCTGCTGTAGTCAGTCACTTTAGCATGAGGTCATGTAGTGTTTACTTTAGTTTGCTTCATTGTTAATTGGTCTTTGTGTTAACTCTTATAGATCCTCAGTTTGTTCACATCAAGTCTTCAGTGTAAAATGAAATGTAGTTTCCATCTACTAAATCTTTTAAATAATTAATATAAAAAAATGAAACAATCCGATGCAAACAGTTTACAGGTTTAGCGCATGTTCTATCAATGCTGAGCTATTTAACCTTTTTATAGTATTTTCCCTTTTCAACTCTTTTAAATTGAAACTTCTTGTTTGTTTTTCCACAACTTTATTACAAAACTTAATTTTACAAGAAAAAAAAATAAATCCTAGTTGGAATATGACGCAGCAAAGATGATCAGTGGTAAATGCTTCCTCCTGAGCTTTCTTTTTTTATCATTCCACAAGTTTTATTTTAGGCTGAATTTAAACTCAATTTAAAATTGTTCTTTTTTATGTTTTCAAAAAAAATAGGTCTGCTCCAAAATATGTTAATACTTCATGCTAAAATGCAACCCTGACATATTCAAACCAAACTAAAAGGTATTCCTTTTTTATTTTATAATTTCCTGGCAGAATAATTCCTCTGCGGAAAAAAAATATATACTTTTTTAGTAACGACCAGGTAGTGCTTTCCTTTACCTTTACCAGGATTTTGATAAGAACGTAGCTTCCTCGTTTTTAAAAATCAAATAGTTGCATATACCGACATGACTTTAAATGGTTATTTTTTGGCAAAAGCCTTATTCTTTTATTGATGTTTTGAAAGCATGTACAGAAATGACGTTTTATATATAATTTACAATAATACAATAATAATAATTATTTAGTAATTACAATAATTTGATAGCTCTGCTTTGAAGCTGATCCAATTTGATGTGAAGAAGTTTAAGAAGCAATATATGAATGTTATTTAACAAACATATTTGGGTCATTTTGGACTTATAATCTCTAGCTCTGGTCTGAGACCAGGTTTTTATAATTTTTCAAAATAACGAGAGATACAAAGTGAAGCACATGTTGGTACAGCGGGTTTTGCATAATAATTTATTCACAGACAAAAGTAGCTGTTAATGTTAAACATATAATGGTAATGGTTAAACTGAATTAGAATATATCTAGGAAATATTATTTATATCAAATAAACTAGTAACATCGGATAAAGAATTCAAGTGGTGCATGTATTTTTAGTCCTTTATTGAATGACATAAGAACACAAGTGACTTTTAACAGCTAAATGCACAGCAGGTCGAGCTGTGATATTTAGGAGCCAAGGGAATATTTACCTTGAAACACTGTCAAGACAGACAACCCCAAACACATATATGATTCCTAATGGTCCATTTAAGAACAACGGCACTGGTATTTAAAGTGAAAAGGATTGCATGTCATGCCCAGAAACACATCCTCCATCTTTACACACATACACACACACACACCCTCTCTCTTTCTACATATA
>NC_056503.1:42211976-42227334 GCF_014905685.2 Nematolebias whitei
TTTGGCAAAAGCCTTATTCTTTTATTGATGTTTTGAAAGCATGTACAGAAATGACGTTTTATATATAATTTACAATAATACAATAATAATAATTATTTAGTAATTACAATAAATTGATAGCTCTGGCTTTGAAGCTGATCCAATTTGATGTGAAGAAGTTTAAGAAGCAATATATGAATGTTATTTAACAAACATATTTGGGTCATTTTGGACTTATAATCTCTAGCTCTGGTCTGAGACCAGGTTTTTATAATTTTTCAAAATAACGAGAGATACAAAGTGAAGCACATGTTGGTACAGCGGGTTTTGCATAATAATTTATTCACAGACAAAAGTAGCTGTTAATGTTAAACATATAATGGTAATGGTTAAACTGAATTAGAATATATCTAGGAAATATTATTTATATCAAATAAACTAGTAACATCGGATAAAGAATTCAAGTGGTGCATGTATTTTTAGTCCTTTATTGAATGACATAAGAACACAAGTGACTTTTAACAGCTAAATGCACAGCAGGTCAAGCTGTGATATTTAGGAGCCAAGGGAATATTTACCTTGAAACACTGTCAAGACAGACAACCCCAAACACAGATATGATTCCTAATGGTCCATTTAAGAACAACGGCACTGGTATTTAAAGTGAAAAGGATTGCATGTCATGCCCAGAAACACATCCTCCATCTTTACACACATACACACACACACACCCTCTCTCTTTCTACATATATATATATACATACACACATGTATAAATATATATATATATATATATATTTATATATGTACTGTATGCATGTACACTCTCTTCCAATATGTTAGATGGATGTGGAGATGCTTCACCCCCTAACCCTCATAGTGTTTACACTGAGTTTTTGCAGGATGCGTACACAGTGCATATGTAGGTTATAAGCCATGCAGTTAATAAGTGCAACTGTGGTCTCATTAAATATGAAACTGTAGTGCGCCGTCGCTTCCTTCTAAAAGTTCTTGTGGATCCTCTAATGACATATATTCATAACGCTGTGCTCCTGAATTGTGTCCGGCACAAAGCAGCCAAATGAGGTGCCCACAAAAAGGCAGGAAGCTGCTAATTTAATTGGTGTCACAGAAATTAGATACGGGCAGACTTTTAAAAGTCTGTTTTCCAGTGGCTGTTCAGTGGAACATTGTTCAGCTTTATGACAGCTCTGATAGTGGGATGAAAAAGGACAGGAAAAGAAGTGATGCCTTTGCCTCCTTGAAGAAGTCTAAATGTCTTGGGTCTTTTGACTGCACGAGGAGCAGCCAGTCGTGGATTGTTTTGTTCATCAAGGTGTCCATAGAGCCCATATTGGCTTGGATTCTCTCCCAAACCAGGACCATTATGTTGCACATCTGCGTTGTCACTACCAGTATGGGGATTCTTTGCAGTTTAGAGCTAATTTGGCAATGCAGATTAACGCTTTTAAGTGCCCGTGTGGTTTAAGATAAACAAAAAAATAAATAGATAACTGTTACATCTATTTAGTATAGTTTCAAACTGTTGATGTAGCTCACAAATGACATGATAAGAAGCAGTGAAGAGACCGGAACGAAATTAAAAAGTGTCTGATCACTGTCGTTGCATTTTATTCCACTGTGATTAAAAACAAGCTACAAATTACAATTACTTTTGATGCAAAGAAAAGGATGATTTTGCTGTTTAAGATTTAAACATACCATCACATCTTTAGCTCTAAAAGTTTTAAAAGTTTTTTTTTGTATAGTAATCAAATCCTATATGTTAAATTAATTCATTCATTCTGTAAATTAAATAGTAGGAGAGATCATATCTCTCCAGTTTTAGCTTCCCTCCATTGGCTCCTGTCAAATTCAGAACTGAATTCAAAATCTTACTTCTAACCTACAAAGCTCTCAACAACCTAGCTCCATCGATATCTTATTGTTCCATATTTTCCTAACGGAGCACGTCGCTCTCAGACTGCAGGCTTACTTGTGGTTCCTAGAGTTTCCAAAAGCAGAATGGGAGGAAGATCTTCCAGTTATCAGGCTCCTCTCTTGTGGAACCAACTTCCAGTTTCTGTCCGTGAGGCTGACACATTGTCCAGTTTTAAGACTTTCCTTTTTGATAAACCCTATAGTTAGTGTTGGCTTGTTATGCTGTCATAGGCTTAGACTACTGGAAGACAAATTGACCTAATTTCCTTAAATGAATTGTTAAAATTGAATAGTTTTCATGTTATACTATTTCTATCTTAATTTGTGATTCTTGACCTGCCATTGTGTATCTGTTCTTCCTTCCTGTTCCTCTCAAACCCAGCCAGTCGAAGCAGGTGACCGTTTGTCCTGAGCCTGGTTAGGGAGTTTCTCCTTTCCACTGTGGCCTTCATGCTTGCTCAAGATGAGAGTTCTGCAATGGAATTACAATCAAAGCAGTCTGCTCTTCAGATAAATAATGTTAAATTATTATTTTTATATATGAATGTTTCTGTTCAGTGCCCTGAGACGACTTCTGTTGTGACTTGGAGCTACATAAATAAACTGAACTGAATTGAAGTCTCCAGAACTGTTGGTTGCAACAAAAATTTAAAATTCCTATTGACGGTAAATAAAAAAATATTACAGACATCTTAATTCTATTTGTGCGTTTGTCCAAGCGTGTGTCTTTGTGTAACATAGTAAGTGATAAAGAACTCTGGGAAAGGGCAGCTTCTAAACTGTTTGTGTTTAATTTGTACCTCGCTGGTTTGAGGAGAACATGACAGAGAGTTAGCACAGGATTTAATTTAAACAGGCCTCAGGGTCCTCAACTGCCGCTTTGTTTGTCTGTGTGTTTTTCTGTTCTGTTAATTCATGTGTACAGCAAATTTTGTAAAAGCTCAAAACTGGCATGCTATTTATATAAATATGGGTATTTTTATAAATGCCAGAAAATCCTTTTTAGACACTGTGGTAATATTAACAGCCTTAACATGTTCATTTTTAGAGAATACAAACCACAGCAGTGATTATTGCCTACTTGGTCAAAAGTGCAGAGCAGACTTGTGAAGAAGTGGTAAAATCCAATCGAAGGATTTTACTTCTGTCGCCAGCAATGAAACAGTTTTAAAATGTGCTGCATCTCATAGAAAATGCATGTTTTCGATTGTTTCTCTTGGCTCTGCATGCTTATGCTTTGACTTTTCCCCAGTGGTATTCAAATGCACTTAAAAGGCTGCTTTAATAAAAAAAGCTTTGCTTCAGAATTTATTTTTATAACCTAGACATTAACATTTCATAACTCTACACTGCTACATGGACAATATTGTATCATCAGCATAAAATCACACTTTTTAAATGACATTTATTGATCAAAGTTCTATTAGTGTTTTTTTAAGGGTAGAATCAGTGAAACAAGTGAATGATTCTGTGTCAAAACATTATCTTGAGATGCAAAGTACGGATTACTGAGTGGTGGGTAACAGCAGATGTGACTCTTTGAGGTCCAAAGTCAACAAATGTTGTTGAATAGTGTAACCTAAGCTGCTTTTGCACAACCCCTGCAGCTCCTACATTTTTTAGACCTTTTCGAGGGGGGCTCCATAGACTCCTCGTCAGACAGACTGGACTAGCAGTGCTTGTGTGCTTTAGCCTCTATGCTCTCCTTAGGTTCTTACTTTTTGGGTAATATTTGGAGTATAAAGTTTTATCTCAAGTCGTGCAGTGATTCAGGAATATTACACTAACATTATTTTGCAAGCAGAGCTCACTCCAAACAGTGAATGGCCAACTTTTAAACAAAAATCTGGCAAAAACTTTTAATGTCAGAATATGTGTTGGGTATCAGTCTTAGCTACCACCACACCAAACTTTACATTATTATCTATATCTATCTGTGTGTTAACACACAGCGTCAGGTCAGCACTTTGTCGATTAAAGTTAAATACAAAGTGCATTAAAGTCGAAATGTGTTCAAAACCCACAGCTGAATTTACACAAACTTGGTGAAAAACATGATTTAAATGTGTAAATCTAGATGAAATATTGCTTTTTTGTACACTAGTGTACACTTTTTTGCACACTGGTACACACACACAGACCACCAGTGTGTGTCCCCCCCCCCACACACACACACATTACAGATACTTCTGATGACAGTGCAATAAAATATGACACATAAGAGAAAACTGAAGCGATTCAGTCTGGCCAGCTGCAACCTTCTTCTTCTGGTGTTTTTTGGCAGTTTGGAAAGAGGTGTATATATAGAGGTTCGGATTTTATTTTGATAGTCCACTTCAGCTTTTCGTCAAGGAACTTGCAAATTAGCTAAATATTTAAATTGCAAGTGAAATATTTAGCTAACAAGTTAAATATTTAGGTCCGAGCTAAATATTTAGTTGGCAAATTAAATATTTATTTTGGAAATTAAATGTTTAGCTTGGAAAATAAATATTTAGGTCCGAGCTAAATATTTAGTTAGCAAATTAAATGTTTAGTTTAGGAATTAAATGCTTAGCGTAGACATTAAATGTTTAGTTTTGAAAATAAATACTTAACTTGGATATTAAATATTTAATTTACACCCAAGTATTTAGTTAACTAACTAAATATTTAACTTGCAAGTTAAATATTTAGTTTGTAAATTAAACATTTAGCTTGGACATAAACATTTAGTTTGTAAGCTAAATTTTTAGCCTGGAGCTAAATATTTAGCTTGCAAGTTATTTAGTTTGTAAACTAAATATTTGGCTTGTAAATTATGTAATTAGTTAGGAACTATGATATTTATAAATAAATGTATAAATAACATGGTGAAAATATGACTTTGAAAAAATAATATTTTTTTTCTTATGAAAGGCTAAAAAATATTGCTGTTAATTTTTGACTGTGTAACTTGACAAACGGCACCCCATATTGATCAACAGTCATTTAGTTAGAAAACTAAAAGAAGCTGAACATTGCATCTAAGAGAAATTACTGAGCAGAAATGTTCCTGTGTGTCGGCTTGTGACCTTTTACACAGTAATGCAATGGATTCTTGGATCAGAGAGCATATTTTTAATTTCACAGCCAGCTTGTATTTTCAGATATCCACTGTACAGGCTGGAATATTTCGCTGTCGTTTCTGTATGTAGTACATGTGCACTGCTCAATAAGTAATGGGGTTGCCGCTGCATGCATGCATTAACACCGTGGATCAGCAGAGCTGCTCATGCACTTCAAACCCTCTGACTCTCCCAAGTGCTCTTAGAGCTTTTTTCAGACAAAAGCATCTGCTTTAAAGCTGCACAAAAGTGTTTCGTGTAAAAATATATGCAACTTTCAGCCTTAATTTTCAAATGGCTCTGCACACTAGAAGAAAGCCCAGCTGTCACTCATTTTGGCAGACTTGTTTAAAATGTATGAGTTGTTCAGTTCATGGCTGTCACTTCAGCAAAGTTTACGTAATGATTTTTCCCAACATTGATTAGTGATGCTGAAGTCTCTGCATTGTTTTGGTGATGTTACATGCTGGTGTTTTGGTTTGCAGGTGATACAGTTATGGATGTTCTTTGGAATCTTCTTTTTCTTTCGGCTGTTCCCTCTTCAGGGGTCACCACAGCGAGTCCTCCTCCTCCATCTCTGTCCTCTGCGTCCTCTGTCCTCACTTCAGCTACCTCCATGTCCTCTCGAACTACATCCTTTTTGGTCTTATGGCGGTTGGAATAACGTTACACAAAGTGAAACCTGTATTCACGCTATAGCTAAAACTATTGTTGGTCTTAGCTTTTAGCTACTGTGAATGAATACTAAATCAGCACTTAAACATTTTTGGTTTTATTCAGTTTTTGTTTCAAACTATTCATATATTAAACATTCAGCTCATTCCAGTCATTCTATAAATGTACTTATTTTATTTTTTGACATCTTTATTCTAACAGAAATGCACCGATGTTGCTTTTAATACTTGGAAACTTTGTGCTCTTAGAAATCTTAAGCATACTTGCTTCAGTTTTCACCTTTTTAACTACTGATTTACCGTATATTTCAGACTATAAGGCGCACTTAAAATCCTTTTAATTTTTCCCAAAAATTAACAGTGAGCCTTATAATCTATTGCACTTTATGTATTAATTCTGGTTGTGCTTACTGACCTCAAACCGATTTTATTTGGTGCTCAAAAATCTGTCAAAATGTTTTAGTTTCGCTTAATGCATGCACCCTATAATCAGGTGCACATTATAGTCCACAAAATACTGAACTAGTATGAATTTTTAGTTATTGCTTTGATAATTATGGATTTCATATACTGGTTTGCTGGTTTTAGCTTTTACTGTAGATACAGTTTTGCTAATTTCAGCTTTTAGCTATTTTTGTTGCTAATTCTAGTCCATATCAACTGTTTTGGGACTTTTACATTTTAGCTGCTGTTATGCTGGTTTTATTGTTTAGCTTTTATTTAGCTACTTTTACCATTGTTTAGCTAATTTTGGCTTTAGTTCTGATAGTTTTAACTTTAACCTTTCAGTTCAATTTAATGTCAGCAAATTCATAACTCAGCATTACCACAGCATTTTTCTGGGGGAAATGCTATTTTTTCTATATTTATTATGATTTTTTGGGCTGAACTCATTTTTGGAGGCAGTTGTCAATGGTTGCATAAATTTCCAGCTGAACAGCGGGCGTCAGAAGTGAGAGGTCTGTTGCCCATTTTTTTTCCAACAAGGACTCACTTTGTCAAAATGTCACACAGCAGAAAGAACTGAACAGAAGTTGATGCAAGATTTGTACAATTATGAACATTTTAAGGTTAGGAAAGTGACAAAATTGATGCATCAATTTGTTTTCTACTTTGGCTGTTAATCTTAGGTCGTAAAGAACAATAATCATAATCATGATGAAAAAAGCTGTGGCACATCTCCGTCTGTCCCTCTGCCCACTGTACCACCCACACACTGCCTTATCTTTGATGCAGCGTTGTATTAAATGACAATTTAGTGGAAATGCTTTCTTTTATTTTTTAGAGCAAAGTAAACTTGCATTTAACTTTTTTTGTATTTATTAGTATGAATATTTTACTTTTGCTAGTTTGCTGATATAGGAAAACTTTATGCAAAATCTGAGAATTTTCCGCCCGGCTTGTGGAAAATGTGGCACATTCAAAATGTACTCTGGTCTTACTCTGAATATAAGTGGTAACGATGATTCAGATATATGCACATAATTAACATGTAATTATGCATTAGATTCATATAATAAATTATCCTTTCATTTTAGTTTGTTCAATATTGGGAGGTGAAGGCTGATGCTGATAACCGATATAATGGCTGATTTATTTATTTATTTTTAATCTTTGTCCACCCCCAATAATCTAAGTACACATCTACTTTTAAGCCTGTTTTAACCACTGGTTTGAAACAGTTTTTTTGAACACACGTTTACATTTTCTATGCCCCACTGTTCACCATAAAGTTCTCATATATGATGGAAAAATATAAATTAACCAAAGAAACGCCCTTCCAAGTTCATTGTTTACACAATCAGTCATGTATGGTGAAGGCCTAATTAAAATGATCACTACATTTTTTTCTTTGCAGAGAAGTAAAGATTTCAGACAAACGATACAGTTCATTGAAGACGACAAAGATAATGTTACTAACACTTATATATATTTAACATCTACTTTAGATTTATTGTTCTGGATTAAGTTTTTTACAAAGCAAACATGCTAGGCTATCTAAGCATTAGCTTGCTAACGCGAGATGCACATAAATAATGACAAGCAGGTTGGAGGGTTGAAGAAAATGTATTATTGTTGATTTATTTTATTTATTTTACGGATCAGTTAAAATAAACTTACTGTTCAGCAAAATGTGCTACACAGTTGTTCCCTGCTTTGACTGTACTGGAAGTGAAAGTGAAACTTAAGTCGTTTTCACACCTGATAGTCTGGTAGACTCGGTTCGATTGGGGGTCAAAATTCAGAACATTTGTTTACATTTTCAGCTGATGCGGTTCGCATTCACACTGCACTGAGTCACTCGAGCCAACCTGTTCCCCCCCTCGCCTGTGGTGGTGCTGCACCAAAAACTACTGAAGGAAACAACATGAAAACCTCTGAAGAAGACACTTCTCCTTCCTCTGGAAATAAAACCAAAATTAAGTGGCATCAAATTTGAACGGTTTTAGGATTTCCGTTTTATCTGTGGCACATGTGCCAAACAAACATTTTTCAACAATGGACTCAACATGAGCTTAAGATGCGACAGTAGACCATGGAGAATGTTTCCACACAAGGTGGCTGACGGCTCCGCATGAGGTAAGATAAATTTGCATTTGTTTGCCCTGCGCTGTTGTCCACTTCCTGTTTTTGGAGCAGTCTCCGGTCCACTTACATTCACACTGCGTTCGAACTGCGCCAGAGTTCACTTCAACTGGACCAAGACCTATGTTTTCAGGTAGACCAAAGTCCGCTTTTTGGGTCCGTATTACAGTTTGATTGCACATTTACACCTCCCCAAATGAACCGGACTTTCTAGGCAAGCGGACTAGAGTTCGATTAAAGCGGACTAAACGGGGCTGGTGTGAATGCACCCTTAAAAGTGAATGGCCATGACTTGAAAGCATGCACCCTCTGCTGGATACATTGTACAATTACACCTTTTGCCAGTAAGAACATGGCTCGTTCCCAGAGTTTATATCTGTGCTTAATTTGACAATTATCACCGATATCGATATGTCCCCAAACACTTATCGACCTAAAATATCAGCCCTACTGATACGTTGGTTGGGCTCTTATATATATGTATGGATATGTGTGTGTATATATATATATATATATATATATTTATATATGCGCATGTATTTTTTTAAATCAAAATGTAAAACAGATGTCACATGATGTTTTGTTCTGAATGTGCTTCCCATTAATACTGTTGATGCACATTATCTGTTGATAGTGTATTTCTAATATTTGGACCAGGAAGGGGAATCTGCACATTTCCCCCCAAAACCTGAAATTTATTCATCTGGAATCTATTGTTTTTTCTTTACACAAAATTACCAAGCACTTCGATAACAGTCTATCTGTTTTAAATTGTGCTCTATAAATAAATATGACTTGACTTGACTTGACCTCACAAGGGGAATCGCCATATAAGGATGGCTTAGATTCGTGATTTTAATGCTGGCTTTTATTAGTGCAGACACACTGATTACAGTTTAAAGCCAGTTCTGATTTCTGGTTGTTTATGACCTGATGGTTCTGATTGCGCTCTAGGAACTGTGGTTAAAAATGTTCAAACTAATGTCAGATCGCTGGTAGAGATAAACATATTGCAAGATTTGTTCTCTGGAAGGCTCAGAGTTTTATTTGTTTATTTAATAATTTTGTTACTGAATATCTAAAAAGATGGTGCTTAAGGTTTGAAAAGACTAATCGACTAGTCAACTAGTCGGTTCTACGACATCTCGTGAGTTTTTATATTTCACGCAGACTAGTCACACCCCGCTGTTCCCAACCCTATTCCACCCAATTCACGTGGTGGATTAAATAAAATAAAGCTAAAAACTGCAGTATTTTTGCAGCTTGATAATAGTTTTGCTTTTCCTTTGACTTATTTGGTGTAGGATAAAGGTACGAGCATAAATATGTGCCAGATGTTTTGTTGTTGTCTTTTTTTTTGGTAAATAATAAAAGACTTTTGGATCTAATATATATATATATATATATATTTGCAAATATGCTATAGCGTCATGAGTTCCTATGACGTCACCGACTAGTCAAAGTCGACTCGACTTTTACCATGTTAAAGTCGACTTTTACGAATATGTAGTCGTTTAACCCCTAATGGTGCTTGAGGTTGCTGGAGAGAGGTATGTGTACAGATAAAATCCAAATCCTATTAATTTTAATTGATTTTATACATCAGAATATTGCTCTTAACGTCATTATTTTGTACACACAGTATTTAGTTTAGAGTTTTTTCGGCCTATAACCTTTTTGAGTTTTATACGTATTCTGATTTTTCAGTGTTTTCATGCTCCTGGATCGCTGCTCAGACAGGGTTTTCTGTTAGCAATCAGTGTTTTTGTTCCTTCTTTCAGACTGGCTTTTCAAGGTGTAGTTTTATTTGTTTCCAGCTGGAGTTTATCCTGTTTCCTTTGTCACATGCACACACACCTGTGTCTCATCTGTAATCAGCGCACCTGTTTTCACTCAGTAATCACCCCCTTACAGCTGATTTAAGCTCCTTGTTGTCACACAGATTTAGTCAGATTCCAACCTGTAGTTCTTCTGGTCAATCCTGGGGTTTCTATAGCATATCTTGTTTTTTTTTTTTGTATCATCTGTTAAATAAAATGAAAAAAAAAATAATTAATTTTTGGTTTTAAACCTGCCTGCTTTTACCTGCTGCTTGTTCGTGACTTCAAATAAACACATACACTCCTTAAATTGGAAAAGTACATATAATAGGGCTAAAACGTTCTCATCAATGTGTTTAATTTAAAAAGAAAAGTGCAAAATGAAACGTTATTTAAAATATACTATCTTCTGATGAGACACACTGTAAATTTAAAATAAAAAAATAATATATTTGGTTTTGTCAAAGTACATATTGCTTTAACCTCCATGTTTTAATTGTATGCTGTTTAGTTGCTAATGTTTTCTTCTGATGTTAAAAGTGTTGTACATGCACCTATACACCACCTCAGGAAAAAAAACATACTGTGCTGAGTTTCAGTTGCATTCAGAGAGCGGTAAAATTCCATGATTTTTTTATTTTGTTTTACCTTTTTATTCATCTTGAAAGTTCAAGGCTCTTTATTGTCATTCACGTCACATGTGGTACATGAGGTGGAACAAAACTGTATACTCAAGGTCCCAGTTACACCACAAAATAGCAAAAATATAAAGTGTATTCCATCATTAAAATTGAATGGGCAGACAATGGAAAATTTAGGTATAAAATTAATCTATCCTTTTATTCAGAAGACGTTATTTGTATCTGCAAAAGCTGCTTTTTTATCATTTGAACATTTGGCTTCTTAATATATTTACTTTAGACATCACAGACACAGTGTGCCAGACTTTATACACACTGGGAAATGGTGTTAGTTAACAGGTAACTTATGAAAGTCCTGCCAAGTATTTCTGTAGCAAGTAAAACCAGGTTTTAACGAGTGTTCATACAAATGTACACTTTAATTAATATGTTTGTTTGACCTTTTTTATTTTTCAATAACTCAAAGTTAGTATATACCACACATCTTAAAACACTTAAACACTCAATAAGGAGCAGATGGTACTAAAACATTCAAACTTACCAGTAAACTGTGTTGTTCACAACCTTTTTTATAAATGCCATTTTAAAGCGTGTATCACAGAAATATGTACTAATTAATTCTGTGAACAAAAAACAAAACAATGTAAGATAGAAAAAAAACAGACAATAAAAGTAACGGCTAAAATAGCGTTCTTTGAATCGTGCTGGTCGCAGCAAGTCGTTACCTGTATTATCCTAAACAAAAAAAAAAAAGAGAAAGCTTTTCCAGACTGGCCTCTTTTCAGCTGTAGTTGATCCCTTAATGTGGTTGAAAGTTTTCACGTGCGTCTGAACACAAGCAGAAACACCGAGGGAGCTTATGAGACTTAGATCATGGCTGCAAAGGCTGCACTTGTGCTGACTTCGAACAAAATCGTATGTTTTTAGAGCACAGCTGGACACAGAGCTGAAGTTTATTTATTGTTGTCTGACACGCTCATAACTTCTATTTAGTCACTGGTTTTTATTTGTTTAGGTCATTTACATTATTTGTGCTGTGGCTTGCAAACAATGTCTGATTACAACAAAATTCCACCTAATGTAAAACAAAAATTACAGAGCTTTTTTTTTGGAGGAAAAAAAAAAAAAGAAGCAATTATGTAATTTAAGCTTTCATCAGTCATGGTAGTTTGCAGCTGTTTGTGTTATAACAAGCTTATTTAATTGTGGCATACTAATCTGAGACAAACATTCTGTTGATTAAAACCAAAAGTAATCTGTTAACCGACATAAAGACGGACAAAGGATGTAGTGGTTTGAATAAAACACGGCAAGGAAACGAGGTAATGAAAAGCAAAGTTAATTGAGGCATGCGTGCATATGTGTATGTATGTACCATACCATACCACTTTATTTATAGAGCACTTAAAACAGCTACAAAGCCAACCAAAGTGCTGTACAGACAAAACAACAGGTAACACACAAAGCAAAATACAAAATGAAGTAAATCAGAATATAGACGTAAAAAGATGCAGATAATGACAACAAACCAGTGTGGAGCATACAGGATCAAAACACAGATCATCTGGTGTTGAAAGCTACTGAATAGTAGTGAGTTTTTAAACGGGACTTGAAAACCGAGAGGGAGGGGGCCTGTCTGACAAACAGAGGTAACTCATTCCAAAGTCTTGGTCCTGCTACAGAGAAGGCCCTTCACCCCCATTCTCAGCTCCCCTGGGTGTCCTACAAAGCAGCTCTCTGCTCCACACAAAGGGCTGTGGTAGCTCAGTGGTCGGTGGTTTCGTCAGGAAGGGCATCCGGCATAAAAATAATTGTCAAGTCTTCGTATGACTTAGTTTGCTGTGGTGACCCCTCAAGAAGGGAGCAGCCGAAAGAAGAAGAAGAAGAAGAAAAAATAAATAAAATGATTGTTTAGCTTTTTAAAAATTTTATAGATGAATACTCTTTTTTTTTTTTTTTTTTTTTTTCCTATCGGTGTGGTTCCTAAAATGAGCTCATATCCTTTGGAATACTATGGTTTCCTCTAAAAACACAACTTTAGTTCAGATTGCATGCACCTGGTTTAGCAGGTCCCACGTCTAAATATATTTGACTACTCATGCCTGAAACTGGTAAAACAAATGCATAAACATAATAAAGATTTAGCATCCTTCTGAAATTAGTCACTTTTAACACATTATTTTACCGAGCAGCTTTAGGAGATTTTAAAGATAATACAAGTCTATAACCAGAGCTTAAAATATATGAATAAAGTAGATGCCATTTCCGGCATATTGGTGTATTTTGAAGGGTTATTAAACACCTACATTTAATAACATTTGTAAACTCTCTGCTTCTGTCAAGTCCCCCCCACGCACACACACTCGATGGTTCCGAGCCGATTCTTCTCCACTGAATTCACTGTCCTGTTGTCCGACATGTGAAACGTTCAGGTGCCTCCTCCTCCTGTTCATGGCGGCTGCCTGTCGGCTCTTGCCTGTGTACAACTGCCTGGTTAGCTTGGCACTCACCCCACCACTCTTTTAGGTGCTGAGATTTTTTTTTTTTTAAGGGTAGAAATGGAAATGTCCAAAGTTCTTCAAAACCAGTAAGTCTTCCTTTAAAAATTATGCTTGACTTCACTCATTCGCAACAGTTTAGATTTGGTTAACTGGACGTTTTACTCTGTAATTTACGTGAGCAAAAAGCTATTCAGCCTTTAACATATGAAATGGATTTTTATTTACTTTTTCGTGTGTGCAAATCAGAGCATTTAACCGAAGCCTTAGAGTGCATGTAAGCAGAGTAAAGGTTTGCATTATACTTTGAAATTAGCATCTAATTCATCTGCTTGGCGTATTTTAAGGAAACAATAAAAATTGAAGGGAAAAACCAGTCCAAACTTGGACGAGACCCAGAATAATTTTTAAAGGAATACTCAGAGGTGGCGTCAGCTCTCAGATCTGAAGATACTGTAACACAAAAAAAAAAAACAGACTGGAAGAGCCGTTTCAGAGATGTATCATTGATCCGGGTCTTTTTTCTCCCCAAATTTTTAGGAGTTAACAGTGTGAGATATCGATCTGAATCACGGGCGTTTAAATGACAGCGTGACCGTGTTTTTGTTAGTTTATTAGAGACGGCACGAAGGGAAATAGGCAAGCTGGAAGTTGGGGATTTTCTCCTGCTGTCAAGGAGTATGAAACGCCGTCCAGCGTGGATTCGAAGGAAACCCCAGCTTGTCTCCAAACTTGTTCAACACATAGACGGTGTTAACGTGCTTTGTTTCCTTTACACAGCCCCCACCTCTACACAGAGGGATCTACACACCCCTCCTCCACTATATTCAAACACTTTTTTTTTTTAAAGTTGAGTAAACCTGCAGAGAAGCAAGCGGAGGAAGCTTGGCCCTGATTTCAGTGCGGTGGAGGAGCCATGGGGGCCCAAGGGACACTCGGGTTACCAGCATTGAATCCTGCAGTATTAGCTGGGCACAGGGAAATAACAGCCAGCCATCTGGAACCTATGTTAAAGCCACCCTAGCCTCGCAGCGTTCAGTCACACTGACCTCAATTAAGTGTTATTTGTTCAGTATTTTATTCTCTCCTTCCTTTGCCTCCAGAACTTTCTGTTCATTGTTGTGACGGATGCGCTAACATGCTGTGTCAGATCCTGAGCGATAGTTGGAGTTTAGATTTTGTTACAGGTCTCTTGTGCTGCATTAGCTTTCTTATTAAAGTTGAAGTAATTTCACCTCCAAAGAGGTTTCAGGAGAAGAGCACCTTAAGTGTGGCGGATAAAGCGTCTTTGTTCTTGAAAGACGGTGCATAGTTTACCTGGTTTGGAGTAGTCTTTTATTATTGCGCATGACTCAGTGTGGTCTTTCTTGACCCCACTTAAACAGGAGACAATGAGAGCTCCTAAGCAGGTCGTCCTTCTCTTGAAGCTTAACGTTCTACACTTTGGATAGGGGAATATTTTACCTCGACTTTTCATCACCTGTGCTATGCAGATTTTTTATTTTTTATTTTTAAGGAAGAATTAATAGTCTCGAAATTACTGTTGTGGAAAGCAATATCGGTGGACATAATTAGATGTGTACTGTTTTTTTCATGTGTAATTTGTCTTTCCTTACCTTGATTGATGTCATGTGAAGTGTTGCGTGAGCTTCTTTAATTCCAATATTCTGCCACATTAAATTTCAGGAAAAATTAAAATGAAATAATGTTTAGTTCTGAAATATTTCAAGTTTCCTGAAATAGAAAATACATTTATGCTCTAAAGTAACCTTGTCAGGGCGTTAAGAGCTTAATAAGTCTACATTTTGCTGATCATTTATTTCATTTATATTCTTTTGACGGATGAATATATAAGATATAAATGTAAAGTCACTTTCAATGTTTTGAACTCAACTTGTGATTGTGAATCTTTTCAAATTAATTTGAAACATAAACAAACTGGTACTCAAGTCTTTATTGGTTCCCACTGGCCACATTGCCCTCACAGTTATTGCACTTGTAAAGAAGTCAATTTTAATGGCAGTTCATTGCCACTTAATCTACAAATTAGAAATGCTCTGACCCCGCAGTAGCTGGAATCTCTGTAATTTCTGCTGAGCTGGGCAGCATGTTAAGATATATATTCACAATAAT
>NC_056503.1:42232334-42269556 GCF_014905685.2 Nematolebias whitei
AAAACAAAAAATCAATTCTACTTAAATTTAATAGATGGTCTGGGTCCAGATAAATCCTTATTTTGGTTCAAATCTGGACTTAAGTACTTTTCCAAGAATAAAACCAAGCTGAAGATCCGATTGCTCTCAGCCTTCAGTTGTTTTTTTTTTTTTCTGTTCTAAAAACATGAAATTTAACTCTGAAGCAGAGTACCCCTGCCTCCATTTGGTTAATAGATCCATTAAGCCTCCTGGTGTGAGCTGAGTGTCTGCTGTGTGCAGCATAGGATGATGTGTTAATTCTGGGTAATTTATTACCCTGGGTGTCGCCGGGCAAGGCGCCTCTGACAGATTCTGTCTCACTGGGATCACCTCAGCCAGGCTTCCAGGGGCATTACCTGCTTAGCACTGACTCTTGCATGTGGTGCTCACATCCGCTGATGCAAGTATGATGTAAAAGCCCCAGTGCAGGAAAACAACAGCGAGGTTACACATGGTGAGCATTTTATTCAACTGGCAGCCTTTGAAAGGTAGCAAGCTAAAAGCACACCTGTGGAGAGGAAGAGGATGATCAAATTTAGCAGCACTGTTATAGGCATTTGCCGGCGCTCATATGGTTTTTTGTTATGGACGTATCCTTTTCTGTTGAGGCTGAACTCTGATTAGATCATAGATGCTGATTGTGGCCTAGAGCTTGGTGATCAATCCTAATTTATCGGGAGAATTAAATTTATATATAGGATGCAATGCCCTGCCCTGATAGAGGAAAGGTCATTTTGCTCTAATGCAGTAACAATGAAAATGGCCAAAGAACCTTGCACAGCTCTGAGTTTTTCCTCTTTATTTAATATCATACATGGGTTTTTTATTACTGAAAATCTGCTTCATTTAAAACCTGCAGCATATGAGCCAGGAGAAGAAAATGCATAGACGTTTGTACTTCGAGGTTTCTGCATGCTTCAGCACCGTCTAATGTTTAGCCATTGGGATCAGATAGTGCAGACCCTCCGGTGCCTTAGAGCCAGAGGGATTGTGGAGGTCAACACAGGACTGGCAAGCTAGCTGTCAGCCATTTCTTATCATAATCAGTCAGGGGCAAATCAGCATAAATCAACTCTTAGCAGCCCAGGAAAATCCTCTGAAGACCTTTGTCTGAACTGCAAAGAAAGTAAGAGTTTTATGTTGCCATGCTTGGAAAGAGGATGCCTTCTTTTTATTAAATGCGGTGTTGTGATGCTCCGCCTTCATGTCTGGAAAACAAGCACGTTGTGTTTACAGCAGTCCACTGCAGCAGCCACGCCTGCTCTAAACAGTGGATCTTTATAGCCGGAGCTGTCATCTGGGCGATGATGAAGCTATGGAGTGATTAGCCACACCCAGAGGCTGTTGAGATGGGCGATGTGGGAGGTGTGTGGCTGTCAAAGCACAGCTCGCAGGGATGACTCAGTCGAGCACTTAGAGTAAAACCATTTCCATGCAGGAATACTTCATCCAGCTTTGCTGTGTGTGCTGATTTTTTACGGTTGATATTGAGCATCCGCCGGTTTTTATTGTCTCACCTCGGTGGTGGTTGCTAGTTGTTGTGCATGTGGTTATCACATGCTCCTCTTGTTCATATTTGCTGAAATCTGGAACGGAAGGTGATTCATTTTGCAAAGTGCAGCTAAGATCCATATTATTGCTGTTGTGAGGAAACCTAATTACCCCAGTTTATATGATTGATTGACACTCTCCATGCATACTGGATTTTCTTCCGTATCGTTGGAAGCACTTTGAGGAAGAAGGTGGAATGAAATCATCTTTTAAATGACAGTGGTAGTTTATATTCTGTATTTAAATCATAAGACCTACTGGGTCTTCTGCATCTTCAGCATAACCATTTAACTTGATCTGTGTCTGGAGGACTGAAACCTTCTTAGGCTAAAATAAGGGCATTTGTTTCTAGCCCTCAGAAAATGGTTCGCCTGTGGCGGTGTCGTTACCCTCGGTGGCTTTTGAGGGCAGTCCAGCAGACTATTTCAATAAGAGATGACATTTGACGGTCCTTCAGGATATGGTCGACCAAAATGACTGATAAGCGTGACTTTTTAGGACAAATAGTTTGTCATTTTTCTCCTGGACTGTGGGAGTTCGCTTCTCAGAGCAGGACTGAGCTGCCAGATGCTCTGTCGACTGGTCAAACGGATCCATGGTATTTTTCTTCATTCGTGCTGCTGAAAGTTTCAGAGCCTTCCTGGGAGTCCCTGCAGTAGAGAAACATATTTTTTCCCCTCAATTTCTTGTCTGAACTGCACTCAGTGGCTGATTCGTTTACATCAGTGCTCTACAGGCTGGAGGTGATAGTCCCAGAGATACAGCAGAGTCATTTGATGCTGGGTTGAATTCTGGTGGTTTTCTTTCACGCTCAAGATAAAATCCACATTTCAGTTGGTTTTAATAGAGTTTTTGTCCAGTGTGAACTGTGTTTAAGTCTCTGATCTTTGGTCTGCACTTCTTTTGGTATGGTCCTACTTGAGTTATCCCAAATAAATGTTTGGTGGCAGATTGTAAGTAAGAGCATTGTCTTTGCAGGGACTTTAACTCAAAGCTGTTCTTTAAAAGCAGTCTGTTTCCTTATAACTTGTCTAGCTGATACTATAGGTATTTTTTGATTATTCCATCAACTATTTCAAAGGCCTAATTTAATTCTAAACTAATCAAGCTCATCAATTTTAATTTTGTAAAGTTTATTTTTTAACATTCAAATTAAGCATTTTGAGTATACCACAAAATATAGTGTAAACATATGTTGCAAATTCAAGAACAGTATATGGAATTAGTGAGCCAGCAATGACATAAATAAAACAAATCTCTTATTTATGTATTTAAAATAAAATAAAATAAAAAAAAAAAGCCTGAATACTCAGAAACTGCAGCAAACTGTGAAACAAAATTCTTCTTTTTCGGTAATTTAGTAAAATATATTTGCCTTTTTAAAAACAAAGAAAAACAACAAATACATCTTTAAAAATATATAGAAATGGAAACATTACATTACAAAATGTTACACATTCTAAATGGGATTATTATTTTTACATTATTCATAGGACCTTCATGATGCAGGTGGCCCTCTTCCTGCATCTGGAGGTGTAAATGTCTGTGATTGTGGGGAGGTTGACTCCAACAGTCAAATAAAGAATTATATAAATTATCAGAAATGATAATGTCAATTATGCCAACTATTTTCAGCAGCCGTAACTTTGTCATTGTGGTGGGAAAAAAAATTTTCAAATGACCAATTTGAAAATTCATCGCTCCAAACACAACATACACAGGCAACAACTTTGGGTTGCATTTGACGATGCTTTGTTTGTTGGGTGCTGAGAAAACAAGACACGAGCTGCAGTCAGTTCTCTCTGATCCATAGAAATGAAGTGATTTGCTGGATTATTTGCATATTGGACACAGATCTGAAATCCAAACAAAAGCGGCCACTGGAGATAGATGTGGGACGTATTTGGCTGCCAGGAGTCAACTAAAATCTGGCTTGATTACTTGAGATACACAATGGATTTTCTCTGTTTGACCCTTTTTTCTTCTACTTTTCTGTAATAAATGAATTTATTTCAACAGAATTAGTTGAGTTTACGCTTGAATCACGGCGTTGTGCTGCTAAGCATCACTCATGCACCGTGTTTGGATCCTCTAACTGTAGGATCATTAGTGCCGTTATGGTGTGACAACATCTGTGGCTCATTTTGTAAACAGTACATTCACAGAACATCAGACATTTATTTTGTCCATTTGGATGCAAGATTAATATTGTGAGTAATAAGCTTCAGCTTCTGAACTAATATTACCCGTTAACGTTTTGGAATGACTGTTCATACTTTAGTTTGAATGGAAATCTTTTTAAAGTGTTGCAAAGAGAAACAAAAACACCAGCTCACATCCTCTTTGTCATCCGTTTTAGAAATATGTGTGTGATACATCATTTGGTTTGTTTAATAAAAAGTTGAGAAAACAAAAAGCACATCTCTTAAAAGGTACTTTAGTTATTGAGGACGTGCAGCTTTTTAGCTTGTTATTCTGCCAGCAGGAAAATTTAGCAAAAGTTAGAAATATGATCGTTTCTCACAGCTAAAGAAGCCTAAAATAAACCTACAAGCTGATATTTGAGCAAAAGTCAACATAACCGTGTCAGCACTCTGGTAAAAACAAAAGCAGAAGAGACTCTTATTGTGGCATGCTTTTATTTTTATATAAAAAAAAAATAAAAGAGTTTTGCTCATTATTCTGAATCCTTTTCCTCCCAAACAAATTGGGTTGATCTCAGGGTGCTCACAGTTAGAGTAGGTGTTTTTCTTCTTCTTCCTGTAATCCCTCAGAACCCGTCCTGAAGCCATGGAAACAGCACTTAAAATATTTTTTCTTCACCGCATCATTTATTTGCAGCGTTTCAGTCTCACCGACTCTCCTCGGGCTACAGCTGCAAACCTCAAATATTTATAACGGTGACTTTGACAGTTGCAAGTTTACAGTAAGTTGATTATTGCTTAGCTGGTATTAGGTTTGGTTTTCCTGGGGGCCAAACTATAAATCAAGTCCATGCCGAGCATTTTGCAGGGTAATGAGCATTAGTTGCAGACTAATGAGCGGCAGGTCACCACCAGAGTACTTGCCTTCTACAAAGGTTCTCTTTTAAACCTGCCTGAACTTAATTTCTTGTCCTGATTGTTCTTCAGAACTATATGAACCACAAGAGTACCTATTACTTATTTCCATTAAGTCAGTTTGGGATATGTAATCCTGGATCAATCCTTATGAGCTGTATTTTGCCAGGGTCAGCATTCGTCTCTGCAGAAAGTGGAAAAAAAAAAAACAAAGCACTGCCTCTCCCACTTTCTTACCGGGCTGGTTTAAAAGCATTATTCCACTGGCAGCTCCTGCTGTCAGGACTAAACCTTGAATTGCTTGGAGTGATTAGCAGCAAGGAGCATGCTGCACCAATGGTCCCATGCTACTTTTGTTTATGTTGAGGCTTTTATGCATTCTGGTTAATGCGCTTCTGGGGCTCGCTTTTGATCCCGGAAGGAGGCTGCTGAGATACCCCATCGCTGCTGTGCCCCCCTTCGCTCCCCCGGTTTGCATTAGTGCCACCAAATTCAGATCTGTCTCGCAAGCCATTTAACTACCCCCACCACATCTACTCGAGTCTATTGAAAACACACCTTTCTGTTTAGCGAGGAAGCCTTTCTATAGAGCTGAGGCATGTGAAAATCTTTGAGAAAAGAAGTGAGTGCCTGTGTGGAGCACTCCTTGCTCTCAATAAACCATGTAGATGATGTTCTTGATATCTGCCCAAATTTACTCCCAAGTTGCCCCAAAGACTGTTTATGTTTGGAGAGTGCATTGATTTTCATCTATTGACTAAATCACTTACTAGAATTAACCAAATATATGTTAAACATTTTTAGTTTTTATTAAATGTTCTGAACAGGGCTTAAGCAGGGCTTAATTTGTAAACCGATCGATGCCGGAATGCAAATAGCAGATGGGCATCAATCGTTTTTTGAATATTTTTCAGTTTTTGGAATTTTTGAATAAAATAAATGTGATTTTTTGCATTTTGGTGTATTTTAATGGGTTGTTAAACATCTACATTTACCTACATTTGTAAACACTCCACTTCTGTCAAGCATCCTACCCCTTACTTGATGGTTCTGAGGCTCAGCCGACTCTTCTTCACTGGATTCACTGTCCGACTCCACATGTGAACATCCAGGTGCCTCCTTCATCTCTTCATGGCGGCTGCCTGTGGGTTCCTGCTCACGTACAACTGCCTGGTTAGCTCGGCACTCACCCTCACCATTCTTTTAGGGATGGAGATTTTTTTAAGGGTAGAGGCGGAAATGCTTACTTGAAGAGGTAGTATGTGATATTAAGAAGTCGTAAATAGCTGTTGTGTTTAAAATTAGTGTTTATGTAATTATTTTAAGTTTACTTATCCAATATATATTTTTTTGGTTTATGACTTTATTATTAGTAAGTTGAGAGTTACCGGATCCAAGCAAACAGTTACTGGAACGCACCCTGTCAAAATAAGAGAATTCTCGAATCCTGTTCCTGCATGATCTGGCTCAAATTAAGCCCTGTCTGTAACCTCGTCAGTTGATCTCTTTAATATGCATACAAGCTTTCATTTGTGTAAAAAATGTCATAATTCATCAGTAATTAAGTGATTTCACAGACAAGTAACTTGTAATCAATTCAGATTATACTCCAGGGCATTCCGCAAGCATTGTGCGTGCGGTGTGTGTGTGTTGCGTGACAATGTTCGTGTTTCGCACTGGCCACTGAAACATCTTTATCGTGTAAGGGAGCACCTACAATGGAAGACAAGAACTGTGTAGTAGAGTGAAGGCCAGATTGATATGCAGCACCAGCACTGAATAGCAATTCTCATCACTCTGCTAATTGTTTGATGGATAGTGCAGAGACATTTGCATTTATATCGTACCACAAAACGCCTCCTGCCTATTTAGACCCCATATTTAACTGCTGACACCGGAGCAATGGTCACAACTGCCCTGTAGAAGACCTCAACATTTCTTTAACAGAGGCTTCCGCCATTCAAACTCCAGGGGGTGTCTTTTATGGGTCGGTTTGGCAGATTTTATTTTGTTTCGAGAAAATTTATTTTATTCTGCCTTGTTTAGCAGTAGTTAAACAAGACAGAAGTAAATTTATATTGGGAAGAAAAAAAATCACAAAGAATAATGTCAGCTTTGACTTTGAGCCTAATTATGTAGAAAGGTGTTACACTTTATTTTGTAAATAGTTTGTTCCATTAGTAAAACTATAAATTTCAATATAAACTGAATAATTTGAGAAAGCTAGTGTGATAAGAGTTGGTAAAATGTCCCCTTAGACGCTGTGAACACATTCATATTGGATTTTTATAACATTATTTTAGTCAAACTGTTTGTAGCACTCAATTTCAGGGTTAGTTCTCGGACTTTAGCACTTTTCACAAAAAGCTTTTGAGTCAACCCCAGATGCCTTTTTCTCATCTCCATGTGATTTCTGTAACAGCCAAGGTAGCGTTGGGGATGAAGTACACCTGCCGCTATTGAGCCTCTGAAATAGTAAGAGAAAAAGCCATAGAGCTGAGTTGGCAGGTAGGTGTGAAGTGGGGGTGTCGTGAACAGCAGTACACTCAGACTAATGGTCACTCGCGGGCTCCATGATGCTGGCGTCATCTGTGTAAGAAAGCATTTTTGTGGGACATGGGCGACTTGATTGGCGCTTTTGTGATCAATCAAAGGTGCAACTATATTCTTCAGTAACAGCCTTTCAGATTTTTCCACAACAACCAATGCTAGGCAGAATAGATGCCGGCACCCAAAATGTTCTCTTTCAGCATATTCCAGGTTTTTTTGCTCACCCTCATGTTTTTAAACTTTGGGTTATTGCTACTAAGTTTAACTTATTTATTTTATTTTTTAACTACTACTTCATAACTACTACTCTTATCCAAAAAAACACCAATTTAGTAAAAACATTAATGTAAAAACATTAGCTGATTGTGTCTTTTATGCAACATAGAAAAGTTGACGTTGAGGCCCTTGTTTACACGACACACGTTTTTTTATTAAAACCAAAGTTTTTCTGCTACAGTTCAGCTCTTCGTGTACACAACAACACTTGTTCTCATGAAACCAAAAGTTTCTGAATCCTGGTCTCAGTGTTGGTGGTTTTCAGGGGAACCCCTAGCAGAGGTGTTAAATACTCCAAAGTTGTGACATTGCACATGCACGCTGCAGTCTACCGTCAAACAGCTGCAGTCAGAGTTCTTCTGCACCAACAACAGTTACAATAAATGGCAGAGTTTTGTGTTCACACTCGCTTTCTGCATGTAGGAGCAAACAAACAATATTCTTGATCTAAAGCAGTGCTTCTCAATTATTTTCTGTTATGCCCCCCCCCCCCCCAAAAAAAAAAATTTCGCGCGCCCCCCCACAACTCTCCACCGCAACTGTAAATAGTATGTCTATAAAGCTGTTATAAGTACACCTCTGCCTAACATTGTGTCCTTATTAACATTAAAGAAAACAAATATATATATATAGATCAATAACAACAAAGAATAACTTTATTAACATTGTTTTTTTTAAGTCTGTAACAGAAACAACTTAAAGTGTGATCATAATATAATCAAATATAATCAATAAATAATAATAAATTCAAATTGATCAGCAACATTTTAACTCAGAAGTGTTATAAAAAACACGTTGACCTACAAAACAAAAATGAATAAAACAATTTATGTTGATTTTATTTTATTTTTTAAATCAAAATGAAGTCAGGATCAATGAGTACACTCTTCTATAAAATAAACAAAAAAAATTGTCAACATGAAAGAAGAAAGAGGGGGCAGGTAACCCTCTCGCTTTGAGTTTACTCTTTGTCACATGCGAGCTGTGGATGACAAGCGTCCAGAGAATCATAAAAACAGCAGCTTAACTGAGGAGGTGAATAGATTTTGTTAGCAAAGAATACGCTCCTAACATTTATTAAACATTACTTCTGTAAATTGCGCTTTGACAAACTGATCGATAAAACGAAAACGTTTTGTCAACGCAAAAGAGGAAAGAGGGGGCAGGTGTCGCTCTCGCTTGAGTTTACTCTTTGTTGCATGCGAGCTACGAGTGACGTCCAGAGCGCATCAACATAAAAACAGTAGCGGAGGACGGAGGAGTTGATGGTCGGAGTTTATTTATCGTGTCAGCAGCAGAGGAGAGACATGGTTCATGCATGGCTCCCAAAATGACAAGGCAGCCATGTTTGTTCATAACTTTATTATTAGGAACGCACGTGACAAAATGAGAATAGTGGGAAAAAAACAAACAAAAAAACTACTCCCTGTGGCAAAAAAGCATGTTTTCTAGAGTCACATGCGCCCTCCCGGCATTGCCCCAGCCCCCTCCCCAGGGGGCGCGCACCCCATTATTTGAGAAGGACTGGTCTGAAGGAACATTCGTGCATTCACCAGTTTGGATGTAGCTGTAAGCATGCTGAGACAGTATGCACCATGAGCTGAGCCTGGCATGCCAGATAAACATAAACATTTTTTTTTTGTCTCTCCTTTTATGTGCACCATCCATCCATACTTCCATTATCTTTACCTACTTCTTCCTTTTCGGGTTGCGGGGGTCACTGGTACCCATATCCAGCAGTCACTGTGTGAGAGGCGGTGTGCACCCTGGACAATTTGCAAGTCCCTCACAGTTCTGTGCACATGTTCACCAAATACAACGCACACCTCATCTTACAACCCCCTTCCTCCAGGAAAGCACACCCTCACTCAGCATGTATGATAGTTTGGGTCAAAATACAATCATTTTAAAGCAACGGCGCAAAACTTCACTTTTTCTTATCTGGCAACCCTTCCAGGTATGGAAACCACATTGGATCAATGTAAATATTTATTTTTCTTGTTCATTTGCTCCAGTAAACATGGAAAAAACCACAAACTTACCAGAGGTCACTGTCATGTGAACAAGGCCTGAGAACAGACCAGAAGACCTGAATTCACTTCTGGTGGTTTTATTATTCAGAATGCTTGAATCTGTTGTCACCCCTTCCCAAAAACATCAAAGCATTATCACTGTTTATTTCAAAACTTCCTGCAACACTTTTTTTTTTTTTTTTTTTGTAGAACCACATTACCGCTGCTATACAGTTCCTTTACACCTGCAGACTAACCGTAATCTATCCCATTGTAGATAATGAAATTGAAAAAGGTTGATTCTGCAGTTGCTTTAAAGAAGAAAACAGAACATCCATCATTTCTTTTGTCCATCCAGAGAGACCTCATTTGATTTTGGATCATTGCAAAGATATGCAGTTAGTTTCCTTGTTGGCGCTGTTTAAGCTCTGCAACTGAGGCTTTGGGAGAACTTTGTCTTTGAAATGAGAGTACGATCTTTATCTAGTTTTTTTTAGAGATTTCAATCAATAGCAGTTATTTTTTTCACTGGTCTTCGCCAGTAATGTTTGAGTCTTTGTGAAAGTTCTTCCACAAACCTTCTCTTTCATTACTTCAAGATGTTTCCCACAGTCTGCCAACTCTTATCTGGAGATGATAACACTTCAGTGGTAGTCCTTACATAACTTATTACCTGTCTCTCAGTGAGCGATTAGGCATCTTGGTTAAATCAACCCTTTTTCATTATCTTCACACACGAGTGCATTAAAACAATACAGCACAGGCTTTACTTTAACACAACACCAAAAGATAGAAGTTGTTGACAATTATTTACTTTCATGGGCTGTTTATGAAGATGAATATGAGTCCAGGACGGAAGGAAATTTGCATTTCACATCGTCTGTCATTTTGCGTGGTATAATGCTTCTTTGAAAAACCTTGCTGGGTTTCCCATGGTCTAAAAAGTACAGCTCATTGCATATGAGCTGATTAATAATGAGGAGGAAGGTCTCTGCAGAAGAGCGATGGCCAAAGCTCCAAGTCCAGCTCTTTGGAAACAAAAACAATACACTTTACAGAACATTCTTGAAACTTTTGGAAAGCTGCTTGTTTCCCATCCTCTCACATTTGCATATCGTCAAGGATCTTGAGGTAAATGTAAAAATTAGCAACTCATATGAGGCGAGTCTGAAATGTTAGGAGCAGCTGAAGAGCTCTTGTGACTGCAGAGTGGGACCATTCCCCTTCCTCCTCATCCCCCACTTCCCATGTGGCCTCAAATCATTAATCACTGAGATCTTTTCAGCTGTCAATACATACAAAAAGGCGACCCCCAAAGCCAACAATGATGTCTCAAATGAAACGTTTCTTTTTCCTTTTCAGAGCAGGGGCAAATATAGTTCACTAAGGATTATTTTTTGCTCTTCTGTCCAGTACAAATCTCATACAGTTTTCATAAAGAGCTTATCTTGTAGGAAGAAAAATAAAGTCTTGGTTGAACAACACGGCATATTGTCAAAAAAAAATCTCAGATTTGGCAGTATTAGTTTTTATCTCCTGTTCAAAGAGCTCCTGCTCCAATGAGTTCAACCTTTATTTATGCAGGTTAGTCTCACTGAGCCTCAAGGACTCATTTACAAGAGAGAACTGTTTTAAACAAAGAACACAGATGCGGTACAGACAACAATAGACATCCATAAGAAAGCATATAAAATGAAAAATAGGAGAAATTATGCAAAAAAAACGAAACAAAGACAGCTACATTATAAAGTGGCGCAAAATACTAAAAGCAGGAACATGTCTATGTTGGTTTTTGCAGTGAAGTGGGCAGTTTAAAATCCCTTAGAGTGGTCAAAGTCGACCACTTCAGATCTTTTTGCAATGTGTTACAGGAGTCGAGTAACAGAAGGCCCTTTTGCCAAGTCCGATCCGCACTAAGGGTACACTGCAAGTAATTATGTCCTGAGAGTGCATACTGTAGCTACACTGACGAAGTGACATGTCAAAGTCAAGGTTTCTTTATTGTCATTTGCATCACATGTGGTACATGTGGTGGAACGAAATTGTGTACACAGGGTCCCAGTTACAACTTAGTAAGAGAAGGCCCGTTTGCCAAGTGCACACTGCAAGTAATTATGTCCTGAGAGTGCATACTGTAGCTACACTGACAAAGTGACATGTCAAGGTCAAGGTTTCTTTATTGTCATTCGCACCACATGTGGTGAAGTTAATGATGGCCAATTGACCAATGAATACGGGGTGCAGTGATGGTTACGGTAGTTAACAGCCAGTTATGAATCTTAGCGCATCGTGATAGATGGCGTCCATAGGAACATAATATTATAGGAAGCAGCATGTATGCAAGCTGAATATTGTGGCATTTGTGAGAAGATTTTGATTTTTAATCATGATTAAAAGTAAAGTCCCTTTAAAGAAAGCGTGTGTGGTATGTTTAATTGCTACAGCCTCTTATGTTGACTACCTACTGTATACGCTTTAAAATAAACAGTGACCAAACCTTAATACAGTTTACTTGCACATTGACATTTGTTAATCCAACTTAAAGTATTTTAAAGCACATGGTCACATTGAATGAGCTGCTTGCAAGGCATCGTCACTTAACGACTGTACAATTACCTATTGATTCATCCCATGTTTCACTGACGCAGCACGCTCTATTTTTTTCTATATTCACTTCAATTTTTTGTCCTTGAAAGCAAGAGGGAAAAAAGAATGCATAGTGCATATCTGAATACTAAAATCCCCCCTCCCTATTGATCTTCTCCTCAGTGTGCTGTTTGGCAGTTGAGGTTTTACGATGCAGATTTTAATCACCTCTGCTGGTTCAGAGTAGCCCTAGATGTGTCTGGCACCACACTATTCAGGCTTCTGATGATTTGTAACTTGTAAACAACACAAGTCATGGAAGGACACCTGCCACTTTTACACAGGCCAGACACTCAGCTTTTCTGTATGGCACATAAAGTAGAATATTTGTGGGGGACTTGTGCCATAAATTTTATAGATGCATGATTTGTTGTGCCATGTTTTATTAGATCTAATCCCAGTGACTCCTTGTTCTTTCACTGTGTGCTGAGCCTTGCATAAACTGGCTGGGAACCTGCATTTGCATTACACCGAATGGGTTTCTGCAGTGACTTTGTTAATTGGCAATAAAACACAAAACATGTGTTTTCTGGTAATAAAAGTTTATTGACTTTTTTTTAAATGATGATGTTTTAAATATTTTGTTTATGTTTTTGCACAAACTAGTGTATTTATATTTTTAGTATGTGGTTGCAAGATCTTCTTTGAGCAGTTTTACCTAAATAAATCTTCCCCACATTTAATGATTTTTTTTTTCTTGCACAGAATCGCCGAAACTGAACAAGAATCATCGTCCACATTTTATCCTGAAAGTAGCGTGGAGGCAAGCCATGGAGGTGAAGGAACGTAGGCCGTATCGCTCGCTCACGACCCGGCAGGACACAGAGCGTCGATACACCAGCTCGTCGGCAGACAGTGAAGATGGCAAACCCAACCCGAAATCTTACAGCTCCAGCGAAACACTCAAAGCCTTCGACCACGATTCGAGGATGGCATATGGGAGCCGGGTCAAAGAAGTGGTTCATCATGAAGCGGATGAGTTTGGCCGGCAAGGTTAGACACATATTAGCGACATGACACCATTTTGTCAGCTGATGACAATATAATTCATGTCAACAGTCTGATCTATAACAACATTAGCTAAACTTGATTAACAGACACATTACTGTCTGATTTTTGTACAGTCATCATTGTTTTTTAATGAGGATTCAGTTGAGGTCACTCAGCGTAGCCTGGTTATTAATTGGTTTGAACTGCCCTTGATGGTGGGGAAAACTCTAAAAGAAAACCATGTTTTGACCTTTTTGCTCAAATACATTATTGATGATCAAAGGTCAAACTGAAAGTTAACAGAAAGAACACCAAGACTTAGAAGACCAAGGACCATAAGCAGTGGGAAAGTGATTGCTGAATGAAAGACAGGTGGATTGATTGCGCATTACAGACAGATAGGAAAGGAGCTAAAAAGAAGGATTGCTGAGGGAAACAGTGATAGGGAAACTAAACAAATCTACAATCTAATGGAAACCCCAACAAATGCTAAATTAAAAAAATAAAACGACAAATTAACGTAACACAAAGTATAAATATACGTATATTTTTTATCTATTGTTGGTGCATTGTTAGTTGTAATAATGTTGAAGACAAACTTATTTTACTTTTTTTTTAGATAGACTGTGACAACCTACAAAGCTCTCAACAACCTAGCTCCATCTTATATTTGAGATCTTATTGTGCCATATTTTCCTAACAGAGCACTTCGTTCTCAGACTGCAGGTTTACTCGTGGTTCCTAGAATTTCCAGAAGCAGAATGGGAGGAAGATTTTTCAGTTATCAGGCTCCTCTCTTGTGGAACCAACTTCCAGTTTCTGTCCGTGAGGCTGACGCATTGTCCAGTTTGAAGACTGGGCTTAAGACTTTCCTTTTTGATAAATCTTATGGTTAGGGTTGGCTTGTTATCCTGCCATAGGCTTAGACTACTGGAAGACAAATTGACCTCATTTCCTAAATAAATTGTTAAACATTTCATTTGATATTATACATATCTTAACACGTGATTCTCGACCTGCCATTGTGTATCTGTTCCTCCTTCCTGTTCCTCTCAAACCCAGCCGGTTGAAGCAGATGGCCGCTTGTCCTGAGCCTGGTTCTGCTGGAAGTTTCTTCCTCATGAGGGAGATTTTCCTTTCCGCTGTCACCTTCATGTTTGCTCAAGATGAGTCTGTGATGAAGTTAAACTCAAAGCAGTCTGTTCCTCAGATAATTATTGTTAAATTATTATTTTTACATATGAATGTTTCTGTTCAGTGCCCTGAGATGACTTCTGTATATATAAATAAACTGAATTGAATTGAAAAAGTTTAGGTTTTAATTGGTGTTAAAATCTGTTCACAGTATTGAGACAAAAACTGAAGACAGTGTAGAAACTATTACTGGTATTTTATTTTTTTAATCTGAAACTATGGCAACTCCTTGGAAAAAAAGACTCCAATGTGATAAAATACAGTAAGTGTAAGATGAATGCTTCAAAAGGTGCATTTACAAATATGCTATTACCTTACAATGACTTTATACAGCAAAGGGAACCTTTATAATACCAATACTTAATCCATCTACATTTCACTACCTCACCACTGAGTAAACGAGTTTATATTAGAGGACAGTAGATGATTTGGTAAATCTCTAGTTCCTACTCAATAACTACTAACTTATTTAAAGATATTTGCCGTGCACAGTTAAGGATGTATGTGTTGCAGTTCAGTGTTAATTCCCAGAGTTCTGTAATTGTTGTCTTGCTGCAGGGGCAGAGTTCTCCCTTCGGGACCTTGGCTTTGGAGAAGCCCTCCCTTCACACGTGGCCACGTACAGGACTGAAATGGGGATGCCGCACCGTGATTACTCCGTCAGTGTGGGCTCGGATGCAGACACAGAGACTGACGGCATCATGTCTCCAGAACATGCGGTCAGACTATGGGGTCGCAGCAACACCAAGTCGGGCCGCAGCTCGTGCCTCTCCAGCAGGGCCAACTCCAATCTAACTCTTACCGACACCGAACATGAGAACACAGAAAACGGTAGGATGACCTTCCCTTTAAGTTATAATTTTTATTTATTTATTGTTAGGCAGCTTTTTTAATTTTTTTATTCTTTGAAGTATCACTATCAGTTGCTGCTTTTGAAAGATCAAAAACCACAGGGTGGATTGAAAATCCTATTCTAAGATTATATTAAGATTATACAGTTTTTTTTTTTCATTTACCCTTTATTTATACAGGTTGGTGGGGGTTAAGGGCCTTGCTCAGGGGCCCAAGGTGGTGCAAATGAGGGTGGAGGCAGGTGTGGGTGTTTCACCTTTTCCACCCATATTTTTGATGTTGACGGTAGTGGGAGTTGAACCTGCGACTTTCTGATCACAGGCCCATCTTCTAACCTCTGCGCCGCCACTGCCCCCATGGCAGTTTGAATTGATTTCTGACAGTCCTCAGCTGGGAATTGCTTCTTTTTTTTTTTTTTTTCCAAAAGATGGGGTGCATTGTTTTTACCATGTTGTTTAGGATTTTGGATTTACAGGAGAAATTAGACAGGAGCAAGAACTGGAAGTGGCAGAAATTAAGATGTTGAGGTTCTCTTCAGGAGTGACAAGGATGGGTATGAGATCATACAACTGGGAGATAAAGTTAGAGGGGGCCAGACTGAGATGTTTGGACACGTCCAGACGAGGGACAGTGGGTATATTGGTAGAAGGACGTTAGAAATGCAGCTGCCAGGACAAAGACAAAGAAGAAGGCCAAAGAGGAGAAATATGGATGCAGTTAGAGAGGACATGGAAGTAGGTGGAGTGAGGACAGAGTGAGATGGAGGCTCACTGTGGTGACCCCTGAAGAGGGAAGAGCTGAAAGAAGAAGTAGTTTAGGATTTTGAATTTAGGTTGATAGGGACAAAAGTTGCTAAATAAAATACAATTATCAGTTTTGCACATAAACCACTTGTTTTCTTCATGTTTTTGTGCTTCAGCCACTACATATTTTTAAACTGACAGAAAACCTTCTGACAGGTTTCTTGTGCCTGTAGTGCCAGAATATGAAGCCATACGCTTTTTTTTTTTTTGTAACTTGGTTTCTGTTTTGTCCTTGAAGGCACGAATGGCTCTTGATCAAAGAATCACTTAATATAAAACAAAGACAATGCTACAAGCCAGCAGCAGATTGACTGAATATATTCTTTAAATCATAGCTTTGTTTCCAATAAATTTCCAACACGATAGTTATATACTCAAAAAAACATTTGACTGTTTCTTGAATAGTCTGTTTGAAAAAGGACATTTGAAGAAAATTCGTCGCCGTGTTCAGGCAATGCGATGTGGATATACTTCTTTAAATTTATATGTATCCATGTAGGAGTCCATAATTTATGCCAGTCTCTGCATGTTTGCCTCATTTTCTGCCGATCTGGATCATTTACATTCTTTGATATTAAATTGCTCTGTACTAAAAGTCAAAAATCGTTTTTTTTTTACTTCCAGATGTAAAATTAAGCATTAACTCAACTCGGAGCATATTACGCAGCAGATTTATGACATTGTTCCCAGATAGAGAAACTCATCAAAGCACCAGCAGCAAAGAGTCTAATTGCCCCACACAGCCTTCCACAGAAGCTTCTGAGGAGTTTTGCATTTCAGAGTGTGCCACGTTACGCATCATCTCCTCATTATAACTGACAGAGATGACTCTTGCAAGTGGAATTCATTTGCCCCAATGACTCGGGGAAAAGGTGGCATCTTTCGGCTTGATCATCTGAGGTGCCTTGGGCCCTAAACTTGGCTGTATTGTACATAATTAAAGAGAATCGCCACGGATGGGGGGTCCAGGCGCTGGTATTCTGGAATGTGTTCGGATCACCCGTAGCTGCAGCACCATGCTTCTATGAGACCCAGCCAAGGCTCTAAGTAGCCCTTTATTCCACTCACCCAAGCAGAAAGAGCCCTTGTATTCAGCATTTAATTCAGTAAAGCCAGATAACATACAATTTATATATGGCAAGTTAATTAAAATCCATCGAGCAGGCCTTCTTGTGTGTGCTTTAATCTATTTAAATCAACAAACCATTTACTCTGCATTAATGTATTCAAGCCGCTGGGCAGTTCCCCCCCCTCCTTTTTACATGTGACTTACTTGACCCTGGTTTTAATTCATGCAAATAAGCAACTGTAATTTTAAAACAATTTTCTTGACGCTGTGATTCCAAGTCAACACTTGTGCTTTATGAACAAAACGTCCTGCCTATTACAACGCTCCTTGGAAAGGTTCATCCTTGTTCTTGTGCAATGACAATCGTCACCCTTTTTTTTGATTGCCGTTAAATTATACTGAAAGTCTAAGGTAAACACTAATTGAACAAATACTTTAAGCTATTCAAATTACTGGAATTCAATAGTGATTTGCTCCATCTTCTGTCTGTAAATCCACTGAGCAGCGGTGCCGCGTGACCATTGATAGGCAGTAACTCTTGTTCTAGTTCAATATTCTACTGGGGAAACTTGGTATTTACATAGATGCCAGTTTGAAACTTGCCAAAAAAACTGAGCTCAGTAAGACCAAATCCCTAGAGACTAATCTGATGGGATGTGATGACATCAGATTTGCAACTAATCTGTACAGACCCCACCCTACAATTCCCAGGTCCCAGGGGATCCATTTGTAATGCCCTGATACCACACTCCCCAGATGATTGTAGTCCACACCCTGGAGAGTATTCTGACAGCATAGGTGGGAATACAGTAATGTACCTATACTGTGCACATGCTTGTTGGAATACATTTAAAAGTTGACAAAGCACATACAGCTTTGTGTATGCATCCCACCCATGCTAGCTGTGGTCCCTAGGGAGCCCCTCAAAGACACTTCCAACAGCTGTTAATTGCCGAGTCATTGTACATCATACTGAGCCCGAACAGCAAGATGTCAAACCAGTCTGTTTGGAAAAGGCTTGCTTTTTCTTTGGTTTATACCCAGTAACGGCTTACCCAGATGTGTGCTCTAATCCCAGCGTTCCCCCACGGTCATGGCTGGGCTATTACATTTCTGTAACCATGAGAACCAGCACCAAAGATAACCACAGAGCCTGTTGAGGAATTATTTGTGTGTTCCATAACCTGTGAAGAAGAAAAAAAGTGCTGCTAAAGCCTACACAGTTATTTTTGATAGAATGATGTTTGTGTGACTGATGGTGGGATTTTTCCAAGACCTAAATGTTATTACCGGTCGTTTCACTGGGTGGTTACTTGTGTTCTGATCTACTCTTCATTCATTGCGATATATATGTTTAAACACATACAAACCTTGATCTTGTTCTAAAATGCAGCTGGGTGATACAGTTCACGTTTTAAAATCCAGAGCACAAGTGTTTTTTTGTTTTTTTCTATGTAAAGTCTTTTTTTATATTCAAATGTTTTATGCTAGTGGAATGGCCCATGTTGGGACTGTTTGATGTAGCTTTTGAAGTTTATTTTTCTATTATTGCTCATTTCTCCAATGCAGGTTGCTATATTGCCTTTGGAGAAAACCTTGAGATGGAATTGGTGTTTATTTGGGCACAAGTCCTCCCACAGCCTTTCAACTGCGTTTTGTTTTCCAGCAGAAATCAAGCAGCGTGCTTGTGGAGCTCTTCTTGCATTTCCCATAATTCCATTTTATACTGTTGTTTTATGGCAGTTTTTATTTGACATCATCATCGGTATTATTAGAAGCAAAATGACTGTTGATGAAAATGATCAAACATTCTGGCTGACTCTGTCACATTCTATGTGATGGGGAAAAAAAACGCCACCAACAACAAATTAACAGCTTCGATGGTGGACTTGCGTTTTACAGCTGTCACAACAGATTGCTTTAGCTCTTGAGTTTAACTGCCTAAACTTGTGCTTGAGTTGTGTTTCTCAAGCCTGATTACACATGGCTATTTTAAGGAATTATGCAACGGTTGTTGTGGATGGCTTCTTGTTTGGGTCCCGGTTGAATCCATGTTTACTACACTTTGAAACTTAAATAATTTTGATCATTTGAAGGATATGTCTCTAAAATAGACTCAAACAAGCTTTTTTTTTTTTTTCTTGAGAAAAGCACATTTATTTTAAGAAATTCTGCTAGACCTGAAGATTATTTCAAATCAATTCAAAACCAACAACGCGCATTTTAATGATCAAAATAAATGTGCAAATTTAACTTTAGTTATGCAATTAGCTATTTTTTCCCCATTTACTTTTTAAGCATTGCTTTGCATCGTATTGTACCAGCACTTAGAATGATTATGATAAATTAAGATTAAACATTTGTTAGGGCTTTTTATCCCAACCCATTGGATTGCATTTAAAAATGTGCAAACGTCTCTCTCATATTCTTCTAATAATACAATAAAACTTGTGATTTCAACACAAAAGTGTGTGTGGGGGGGGGACAAGATGAAACGAGCTTTAGGTTTTTTGATTTTCTTTAACTCATAAGTGCAGATAGTCGGTTTTTTTTTTTTAGCAAAAACAATCTTGGAATTCATCAGTATTTTTTTTTTCTTCGAACTTTGGACCTAGCACACACCCATCCCATCGTTTTACCCCAGTGTAGTTGCACCGTGGTCCATGATCATTTTGACAAAAACAAATATTCATGTCCACACAGTTGCAACAGACAAAGCAGACGTGTTGCTGCTAATCCTGCTAGCCGGGGATCTTTATATTCTTCGGTCCAATAGATCATTGAGGTGCGCAAATGCTGGCAGTAAAGCTGCACTCACCCATGAGCATAGTTTCCATTTTTATAAGCCTTTTAAAATAAACTATAATGGAAAAAACACATTGGAATGCTACAAGTTGTTTTCTCTCCTTTTTTTTTTGTTGGTTCAAAAGCTCACGGTTCAAGTTTTTTTTTTAATTGTCATTAGCATCACATGTGGTACATGAGGTGGAATGAAACTGTGAACTCAAGGTCCCAGTTACACCCAAAAATAGCAAAAACATAAAGTATAAAAAGAAACCGTATATAAGGATCTAAGATATACACTAAACAATAATAATATAATATGGTGTATTTAACAGCAGCCTGAACATGAGTCTGTTGTGAGCAGATTGAGATGAATATAGCAGTTTATGGGTAATAAATATGCAGCATGTGAGGGCAGGTACGCAGTACAATGTTGCATTAGTTTTTTTTTATTTAGTTTTGACCAGCTTTTGAAAATTCAAAAATCACTGCCCATGTCTAATTGAAGGGTTTCATCTCAACCCCCCTTCTGTATTTCTTGAGATTATTCTTACAACTATACATTGTTTTCAGTAGATTTGATGCAAAGATTTTTTTATTTTTTTGTTGTTAGCCTTTTTTTTTTTTTTCAGGCTGAGCTGAAATCTGCCGCCTTCTCTCTGGTAAAGTCAAAGTGAATTTACAGCAGATAAGAATGCATCAGATGTATATGGCTCACGAAGGACAGCAGCTAGCATCGGAGATAGTGACAGCACTTCATCCTACATGCTGGGAAAGTGGCGGTAATGTGGGAGTGCTATATATTTGGTGGTAGCAATGTGCAACATTACCATTATAAATGCCTCCTGCACATGCCTCTTGTAATGAAACATAAAACAAACGATGAAACAAAAGTTCCAGCAGTGAGTTGAAACCCCACAGTGATTTATTCCCTTGTTACCTGCATCAGGTGCTTTTTGGAGGAAGGGTGGGGGGTGTAAGATTCTTGAGTGACTTTGAAATGTTGAAAGATTGAGGTTAAGAGCTCCAGGATGGTTTTCAGTTACCGAATCTTTGAACATAGCATGACTGCAAGAGACAGGTGCTCCTCACGAAACATGTCACATACAGCCCAAATAACCGAGAAGCTTTGTAAAGCAAATCTCTTGCAGATTTGAACTTGAATGGGAAGTACATCAGCTGTCACATGCCCAAGAACTGAAAGAACCTTTGTTCACTTTTATTATTCCAGGCTCAAACCACATTTGCCCTGCTTCCAAAAACACCTACTGTGCTTTACTAGTTAGTATTGGGTTTTGCTATTATGGATCCAGTTCTTGAAAAGACTCACGTTTCTTTTTAAAATTTCTTTAACTGACCCCGGTGGTGTTAAATCAGAATTCGTAACACCCAAAGAAACGGCAGCATATCAATGTTTAAAGCACTTTAAACAACCGTTTTCAGAAAATTAATGTTCCATGTGTTTTTCATTGTTATTCACCAGACTACCGAGTCACAAAAGATGAAAGAAAATAAGAACTCGCATTAAAAATGTATCCTTTGCATAATGATACGGTTTCTAAAAATAACCACGCAACAAACAGCACTTTTAGACTTTGATACAAAACCGGTGTAACTTAATCTTGCATCTGGCAGGCTGAGCGTACTAAAATACCTCCGCTGATGGCCACACCCGTCTGAGACGTCTAAGCAAATTACTGCGATGCACACGCTACGTTTAGGATGTGTGTTCACTTTGAACTGATTCTCTGGAGCTTTTCCTCACGTTCTGGAGCCAGTGGGGAGAAGCATCATCACACTTCCAATTAGACAAGACTTCTCAACAATACAGAGGTGCATTCATTAGGGTTGTTTTACATCTTTACATCTTTATATGGTGGATACACAGATCTGAAGTTTCCTATAGAACTGTCACATATCTGCGCAAATCAGGCAATATTTTATGACGGTTAAATAAACAATTCTTACCCATGTCTGCTTACTTATAAACTTTTTCCATTTGTCAAAAAAAAAAATCAAGCATGCCAACAAAATGTGCTTTTAATGTTGATAATAAGCATTTGTCTTCTTTTCTTGTTTGAATCCTGTCGTCTGTGGGAAATTTATTTGTTTATTTTTTTTATTGTCACATAATTGCAGTGATCACAAATTCACATGACATGGACATTAGTATGAATTGCTAAATACTTTTATTTATCTGCACACTTGATCATCATATCAGCTCCAAAGTGTAATTGGAATTGTACATGGAATGACCTTTTTAACAAGTCCCACTGTCCTACAGTTTTTATTATTATTATTATTATTATTATTATTATTATTTGTTTTTTGAAGCAAGGTAAAACAGTTCTATTTTTTAAGGTTCAACAAAAATGATTAAAACACTGTCATTTTATAACACAAGAGGATTTTAGTTTAAAACCTTAGGTTGTTAACGATATGCATTCCTTCAAGGAGCGCTAGGTTTTAAATGTTTTATGTTATATTTACAGAAATATTGTTTTTGTTTAATATATTATATTATTATACAGATTATAATATAATCGTTTGTGATATTGCCATATTTTCATGCTCTGTTAGTGGTTCCCAACACTGGTCCTTGAGGAACACCATCCTACATGTTTTAATTGTTTCCCTCCTCCAACACACCTGATTCAGTGATTTAATTACTTCCTCTTTTTCTTTAGAAGCCTGTTAATTACCCATTAATTAAAATCAGGTGTGTTGGAGCAAAGAAACAACTAAAACATGCAGGATGGTGTTCCTCAAGGATCAGGGTTGGGAACCTCTGCGTTACAGCACGGATGTTGTTATGAATGACTCTCAGCTAATACCACATCAAATTTAAGCTCAATATTTGTCAAATTAAATAAAGTTTTGACATTTTTCTTTATGTTAAAATTGACTAGTTGTGGCAGTCATCTTAAACTGGGTTGATTCCAAACGTTAGTGAGTTATAGATGTACATTCAATGATTACTTTTGCAAGTTGCAATAAAATTTGGATTAAAGATACATATGAACACAAACACAGGCAATACATAATTATCGGATTTTGCCTTTTGGTGCTGTAAGAACATTAAATGTTATGTGGCAATTAAAAAAACAGTATCTATCTATCTATCTATCTATCTATCTATCTATCTATCTATCTATCTATCTATCTATCTATCTATCTATCTATCTATCTATCTATCTATCTATCTCTCTATCTATCTATCTATCTGTCTGTCTGTCTGTCTGTCTGTCTGTCTGTCTGTCTGTCTGTCTGTCTGTCTGTCTGTCTGTCTGTCTGTCTGTCTGTCTGTCTGTCCGTCCGTCCGTCCGTATGTATGTATGTATGTATGTATGTATGTATATATGTGTTTTCTTTGTTCCTAAATTCATGTTTTTGTCTGAAACTGAAAATCCAGTGCAGACTGAATACATTTGTTTTCTCTTTTGAAAATAAATGATGCCTTTTTGTAAACTTTCTAATAAGTTGGCTCAAATCATTATATATTATAAAAAAAAAAGGCATGTTATTAAATATATTAGAGCAAAACATATTTAGAGTACCGGAAGATTATTTTAAAAATGACTCCACAGTGATTTTTCTTTAATGGAACCAGTTTACCTGCAGATGGAAACGTGTCATTTTGTCAAACAGCTGTATTTTGTTGCATCACTGCCTTCTGGCAGCTTGGACAGAGAATGGGATCATATGCTGTAAGGGACATTATTTTGTGGAGTACTGGTGTCGAGAAATTCACTGCATCCTTATCCAGCTCAACGTGGGATTTTGTTTTGCAACGGTCACAGGGATTGTACTCTGGCAGCAGAGTATCAGGCAAAATGATGCTTTTAAGAAATCACTTGCCAGCTCCAAGCTCTCATCCATGGTTCTTTTCACCCCCAGTATTTCTTATGAAGTTATTTATTTATTTATTTTTTTTTTCATTTTGGCAGGGCCTCTGCTCAGATCATGGATTAGCAGAAATATTTTCTGGCTCATTTGTGGGCTAATTTGCTGGGTTTTAAAGGCCCTTGTGGACACTTTGAGGCTGTTATCGGTGGAGTTGCATACCCTTATCCCGCCAGTGCTGCTGACAAAATGAACTAACAAAACATCAGGGTCTTCTTCCCACTGAAGCTCAGGGGCTTCACAAAAACTCAGAGCTCAGCATGAGTCAGGATGAGCTCTTCTCCACAGAGGATCATCCTAGCACAATCATACAACTCCGGCTACTCTCTTAGAAATATTCTTTTAACTCACTGTCAGTTATCTTTGCTCATGTTAAATTCATGTTAGTTTTAGGGAATGCCTTCCCTGCGTAAACTGTATTATAAGTGGCAGATTCAATGTTTTTAATGTGCTAGTGCACAAACTGGCCTTTACTTGAACCAATTTACAAGCAACACATTATTAGCTATTCAGAAAATTAAAATACACAACAATATATTTAACATATGATATGGTAAATGTAGGTAAACAGTTGACAATAAATACAATTCAGCCATTTGCATGCTACACAATCTGTTTTTATTTGCTTAGACTGCATATATACTGTGTGTATGTATGTGTGTATATGTACAATATATACAGTGTGTGTATATATATATATACATATATACTGTGTGTACAAAGTATATATATATATATATATATATATATATTTATATATATACACACAGTGATGACAATACATATCATTTTCACTTTCATATCAATCGTGTTAACGTTCCGAACAGCTATGAAAAGTTATCTTCAGTGAAAGCAATTAGCTGTTGTTGCCGAGGCTCAGGAAGTGGAGATCTTAGCAAGCTGTTGCTCTAGCATCGTGTAAAAGTAATTACACTTTCATGCTGAGATTTTTCTCATTAGCAGTCACCTCTGATATGTAAATGTCTGTGATAGATATCCTGGAGCAGAACCTTTTCACTCGATTAATCTACAACAGATCCTACATCGGTGCGTTAAAATGTAAATATTTTTCTGTCACTTGATCAACCCACAACTTGATAATACATTCTATGACCAACACATGCATTAAAAGTAGAAAACTGTCTTTTTTTTATTCCAATAAACGCAAACAATTCTCTTTTTTCATTATTTTGGCAAAATTGAAGACTGCACATCTCTAAAGTTTAATCAAATCTGAATATAATTCAAGGAGGTGGGAATCTTTTGGTGCCTAATAATGTTATCCATTTACAACAAATAAGGCTGTGATGCAATTATAAAACTATTGACACATCTTCATACATTCATATTAACACTTCAAACTAAATTTCAAGCATAAAACTTCAGAATTGAACAAAATATTTTACTCTACATGTCGGCATTTTTCTTTCGGCTGAGCAACCTGGGCTCAAACCTGCAATTAAAATTATGAGACCATAGCACTGACCACTGAGCTACCATGACCACCTTGCTCTGAATTGCAGTATAATTATTTTCATTCAAACTAATTGTTAGTAACTAAATTAATAAACATAATAAGGATATACCTATAACTCAGTTATTATTATTTGTTTTATTTATCATAATATTTTAATTTTGTGTGTATGGAAATGTCTGTGTAACTGTATGAATGAACATTTAAAACCAGGGCCTGACTGATGTGGAAATTTTTGTTATCGCTGATACTGTTATTGGGAGGGTTATACAACCACCAATAACGGATATACCGAATTTTTCACCCTATAAGTCACTTTTTTTTGTGCATAATTTCATGCCCTGTGACTTATATGTCGAAGCGACATATTTATGGATTTTTCCCCATATTTATAAACCAATTGTTGGCTGGGAGATGACGGTTTTCATTAATTCTGACTGAAAATATTGAACACTACAATTTCCAGCCACTAGATGGCACTCAAGTAATATGGCATGCCGTTGTGTCATGTAATAGGTAAAAGTGGCTATTAATGACACAATCGGCTTGCCTTAGCCTGCTAACTTTGTCCAGGTCGCCTGGAGCAATCATCAAATCAGCTTCATTTTGATGCGCCGCCCCAGTGAAATGCAACTAATTTGACCATTGAAGTGCATTTATTAAGTAAAAGTTCAACTGAGACACCTTTTACTATAATGTCGAGCAAACAAATAATTGTTTTAGGTGCTTATCTTGTTAATTTTTGAAGAAATGCATAGCGTCCCTCCTTCCTGATTTCCTCCCTCATTCCCAGAGCATCGAGGCAGCAATTACTTTTGAAAATACAGCTGATTAGGCCATCAAAGTGCATTTATTAAGTAAATGTTAGACTGAGACACACCTTTGCTATAATTTCGAGCAAACAAATAATTGTTTTTAGGTGGTTATCTTGTTAAGTTTCGAAGAAATGTACAGCGATTCATCTCTCTGCGTGTTCCTGCGGCCGCCAGTCGAGTTTTTGAAATGCAGCTGATTTGACCGTCAAAGTGCATTTATTAAGCAAAAGTTAAACTGAGACACCTTTACTATAATTTCAAGCAAACAAATAATTGTTATTAAGTGTTAATCTTGTTAAATTCTTGTTAAAATCCTCCCGTGTACGTTCCTGCAGCCGCTATTTGGCAGTCAATCAATTTTTGGCACAATACAGGCCCACATTTCCGGGTTCTCAGTGGTGACTCATAACAAACGCGATGCGTCAACAGTGACACATAATAGATGCGACGTATACGGCGAAGCAACTTATTTATAGATTTTTTCCACTTTATTAGAGATATTTGGACTGATGTGATTTATAGGGCGATACATAGGGCGATTATAGGGTGTACGGTGGAAAATACGGTAACCCATTTGCTGAGAAGTTAAAATTTCAGACAATGCATTTCATTGAGGATGACAAAGATAACGTCACTAACACTGATATATATTTACCACCGCGTTAAATTTATTATTCTGGATAAAAACAACAAAGTCCATGCTCAATAATCCAGGTATACAATCCAACATTTTTCAGTCAGGTCTGGATAAAGTTCTGGATAAAGTTTTACAAGGCAATAGCATATGCAAGGTTATCTAAATAGCTTGCTAATTTGAGAGGTGCATAGCTAATGACAAGCTGGTTGGAGGATTGATGATTTTGTTTTACAGATTAGTTAAAATAAACTATGCTACAAAGTATTGCTCCCTGTATTCACTGTGCTGAATGTGAAAGTGAAACTTAAAGTGAACGGCAATGACTTGAAAATAGTCTTCATGCACCCTTTGCTGGATACATTGTACAATTACGGCTGGTTCACAGCATTTTAGTGGTGACAATTAGAAGTAGACTGGTGGTTAGACTGGTGCATAATGGGACAATTATCATCAATACTGATAGGTCCCCAAACATTGATATCGGCCAAAATATCCACCCTACCGATATATTGGCCAGGCTCTATTTAAAACTATTGTTCTTCTATGTAAGTTCTTGATGAAAAGCACATTAAACTACTTTGTGCAAGTAATGTGCTTTATAAAAATAAAAAAGGTATTATATTTTATTTTTCTCCCCTGGGAATAAACGAGTAAGCAAACTGCGTATATTGTAACTTCTCTCAATATCATTTTTTCCTGTTCAATTTATAAAACCAAAGTCCATCCAAGCACCAGCTTTTAATGCAGAAGATGCCGTATGTTGTGATCAGCCATCTTATTATTGTGCCTTTATCGTGCGCTTTTGCGTTCCTCAACATGACGCTAATAACATTTAAATAACTTTAAATTCTTGACATTTTTAAAACAACCCATAATAGTTTGTGTTTGTATCAAGATGCATCAAACAATAGATTATAACCCTTACCCCTTATACTAGCAGAGCTGTGTTTACTTCGTGTTACTACCTCAGGAAGCTTCATTAATGGTCATCACACAGCAGCAGAGCACTACGAGCTCAAGCTCTGCTGAGGTAACTTTAAAGGTCATGTAAAGCTCTCTGATTTTTTATGTTTTTTCTTTTTATTTTCTTTTTTATTGTTTGTAACGGTGCCAGTTTAGTTATAAAAGCTGTCATTATAGCAGATTTTGTGTGCTTAGCTAAAAGGGCATTGCAATATGGAATTGTCACTCGTGTAAGAAACCTGCATTTTCCGAGTGATGCACTTTACCGCTCACGCTTTCCCTGATTTTTTTTTTTTGTTTTGTCTTTCGCTTGTGTACGGGCACAGTGAAATTTCACAGCTTGTGAATTAGGAATAAAACATCTCTGGGTATCTTTGCGTGTTTTTCAGCTATCAGCTTGTTCAAGAGTACTGCTGTCACCCTGAAAATGCCAGACTTATGTGTTTGAATTGACAGCTTGTTCAGCAGGTCATAAGAGTTGCATCCTGGCTGTCTTTAAACTGCAGAGCTCGCTGTGTGAGAAATGCCAGGCATACTGGTACAGTACCAGACAACATACAGTAGATGCTCTTTCAGGCAGCTCAGGCTGGTTGGATTGGAGTTTAGCATTAGTTTTGTTTTGTTTGTTTTACCAGTAGATGGTAGTTGGTGTTTTTCGTGCTACTTAAAATTTTACTCAGGAGAGAGCTTATTTTTATAATTTAACATATGTATTAAAGCACTTATAGAGTTAGGGTTAGGGTTAGGGTTAGCTGAGAAGGTGATCGGCTGCAGCCTTCCATCCCTCCACGACCACTCCCCTCAGGCAGGAGGCTTCGGTCCATTCGGACCAGAACCTCCCGCCATAAGAACAGTTTCTTCCCCTCTGCTGTTGGACTCCTGAACACTCATAATGCTACCTCATAATGTCTGCTTTGGTCACATTACATCTGTATTATAACTGAATACTCCATCTGTACTGTTTTCGAAGCTTTTTTATTGTTTTCTATTGTATGGGTGTACATATGGTTATGTTATGGTTTTAATTTTACTTTATTTGTGGGTGTACACAGGCTTATGTCTTATGTAATGTTCTCATTTTTACTTAATTTTTACTTTATTTTACTTTACTACTATTCGCACCTTATGTCGAAGCAAATTCCTAGTTTGTGAACCTCGTTCATTGACATGGCGATAATAAACTGATTCTGATTCTGATTCTGATTATAGGCTTATGGGGGGAGTGGTGGTGCAGAGGTTAGAGAAGGCAAGCTTGTGATTGGAAGGTCACTGGTTCGATCTCCTGGTCTGACAACATCAAAGTGTGGGTGGGAAAAACCCACACCTGCCTCCTCCCTCATTTGCCCCACTTTGAGCCCTTGAGCAAGGAACTTAACCCCCACCATCTGCTCCCCCGGGTGTCCTAGATGGCAGCTCTCTGCTCCATACAGAGGGCTGTGGTAGCTCGGTGGTTGTGTCTGGTAGGTCGTCTGGCGTAAAAATAAATGCCAAGTCTTCATGCGAGTTATTTCACTGTGGCGACCCCTGAAGGAGGGAAAAAAACATTTAATTATAAAAAATTGTATAATTTTAGTAGTAAAATAATAATAATTAAATTTTAAAAAAAGAACAAGGTTATGATCATATAACTAAAATATGATAAGATTAATTTAGGAACCACAGGATAAAATTATTTTTGTCAGTTGGTTTCTGAATAACCAAGGGCGACATACAATATGCAAACCAACAGGGTTGAACGAGATCAGAAACTAAAAGGATTTCTTCTTAACTCTATCTTTTTGTTATGTAGCAAGAAAATGAAAATCTTATGTATATGACATAACAGGAAATAAGTTTGATTATGTAATTTACCAAAATAGAAATGCAGGTATGATGTACCAAATAAATAAATAGATAAAAATCTTGATTTTTTTCCCCCTTCATCTATGGATGTAGTTTACAGTAATTACAGACTTCCCACAGTGCGTGTAACATATTGTAACAAAACCCAAAGGGTAAGAGTGGTTGTTGATTTTATTTTTATCTTAGTACACTTTTGAATAACGTGATCTCAAGTTGTCTGTTGCTATAAATAAGGGAAGCAGGATTGTGCATTTCTAACTCTTTACCACAGAGCTATTTCACTTTATAATATTCAAATAAGTCGTAATACAGTTCATATTCAGAGTGCTATAAAGACAGGACAAACAAAGATCAGGCTTTATATAGCTGATATTGATCCATTTAAATTGATTGGCCCCATTCTCAGCTAACTACGTCCCCAGTTTAAAATATAAAAAGTAAAATATTAGCTCGAGTTCAGGTATTGGATTGACTGATACAATTTCTTTGCAAATATTCTGTAGAAGTTTATCATTTTTCTTTTTTAACAATGGTATAATTTTCATTTAGTCCTTTTCGACTCAATAACTGATCCATAAACTATATTTTCAGTTTGCTCTGTTTCCTATTTGCTTTTGCATTTTTGACACTGCCTTTGTTTTCACTTTATAGACTTTATACCAAAAACACATTTGAATTGTGTGTTAAAATACTAAGATGTGTTCATCACCAAGGTTTGCTAACGTTACAGATTAAAGCTAACTCAGAGTCACTAAAATATTTGAACTATTATTTGTTTAAACTTACTGATCATATTCCAGACTTTTAGTATGCTTTAATTTACCTCACCACAAATTATTAAAGTACTTAGAAACACGAACTTTTGAACTGCCGTGCACTCGGCAGGGGCTGCATGCACACGCAGATCAATTCTTCAACTCCGACAGTGTCTGAAATGAAAAAACTGTGGGGTTTTATGTAAACTATCCACAGAACACCCTAAGATAGGAAGCCCCTGTTTAAATGAGGTGAGTGCTTTTAATTTGAAGTGTGCATGCGCAGTGTTCTGAACAAATGCGAACAAATAAAAGATGTGACATTTGGTCTTAAACATTTTTGCTCCATAAGAAACTTATATAGCTGCAGAGATTTGGGGTTTTCACACAAGGCGAAAGCTCTTTACTGTCTGTAGACTGTGACTGTAGCGTTTTCTTAAGGCTATGCTATGAAATTTTATTAGTCCAGGCCCAGAATGCGCTGAGGAAACAGGGTGGGGATGGTGCCATCTTTGTTCAGCAAGGCCCCAGGCAAGCCACATGCAGCCCTAATGAGTTGCTCATAATTTCAGGCTCCGCTTACTCTCAAACACCAAAAGTAAACTTTTGTCTCTCTTCCCCCTCCCTCCCCCCCACTCACCATTTGGGGATCTTAAGAGGATTGTGGGGTCATTATTTATTCATGCCATTGTGTTTATTCACCAGCCTCTATATGTGATGTGAGAGGGAATGGAGCAGCCAGTGCATGCGGAGTAAAAGCTGATAATTATCCACTATTAGCATTGTTTTTTTTTTCCAGCTATGGTTTAAGCCGGCTCCGTCGATGATCGAGCTATGATAGAGCCCCAGAAACAGCCATTTAAAGCAGATTACCATGCGCAGGCCTTTGAAGTTTAAAAATCCTCTGCAGAAGATTTTGCAAATGGGAGTGGATGCATTTAGAAGCCTGTTTTTATTATTATTATTATTGTATGCATGCTGTCTGTGCATTTAGGAAATATGTCTTGTTACAGTGGTACTTTACAAACACTTGTGCAGACCTGGAGATTCTTAAAAGCAGCAGTCACATACATGCCTGTAGGACAGTGTTAACAGGGAGATGTGAGGAGATTGAAACCTTTACTTTTCATCCTGGAACAAAGAACGCCCCAGGGCTGCTTAAATGGGATCATGTGCAGAAATGTGCCTCATAACTAACGTTTATTCAAATGACTTGTGCAGTAAACTGCATGCAGGTATAGACTTTTGTTAAAAAAAAAATATATATATATATATATATATATATAAGGACCTAATTTAAATCAATAACTAATGACATAGTCAAATAAAAAGCCTGAAATTCATTGAATAAACGCCACCTTTTCTGTTGGAGTTTCAGACTCAGACCACTTTGTGTTGCAAAATGACTAGAGCACATTTTAGTCGTCTGGGTCGAACCATGGAAATAGAGTTCAAAATCTCTTGCAATTTCACAAGTCGTGCTCAAAGTACGTGCAGTGACTGACTCTGCTTATACCAAATCAAATTCTAGTTCAAAATCTATAAAATTGACTGAGTTATATCTATTTTTTGTGAGAGATTTAAGGTCTGTTGGTTATTGCAGGAATCGATTTGACTCCGAAAGCTAAACATATGTAGATGAACCATTTTTATTCAAATTGGTTCAGTGATATGTGAGATATATTATTCACAAACGCACAAAACTAGCCCTTACAACAGGGATATTCAACTAAAATACTCAGGGGTCACAGTTACTGAAAGCCAAGACTCGGGGGGCGGACATCCAACTGTTATTGTTGGTAAGTAAGTTTGTTTTATGCTTTAAAAATCTAGTTTTGTTTAAAAATTAACCCATTGCTGGACCGAACTGAGTTCACCTGTGAGCCTGATTTGGCCCCTGGGCCGCCAGTTGAATAGCCCTGCCTTACAATATCAGCTTGCTTTAACATGACTTAGGTGTGTACATTTGTTTTTTTCTTTTCATAATATGCTTTTGAATCTACACAATTTTTATGGATGAAAAACCGTCCACACCAAGACAACAAAACTACACGACCAGTGCTGCGAGCAGCTTTCTGTAAATATTAGGTGTTTTAGCTGTATCGTCACCATAAAATGTATTCAGATGGCTGTCCTCCTCAAAACTAGGACAGTTTTCTGTCTCAAAATTACACAGAACAAAATAACTCACTTACCACCATGTTCTGGTTTCTGCCTTTTTGAAGTTAGATTTTTCATACGTTTGTTGCCTCAATGTCATTTTCCGATAAAACACAAACTTCAGAGACGGTGCACCAAAGAGCACTTTGACGGGGAGTTTGACGTTTTCTTTATGTGCAATCTTTGGCCTAATATTCTGTCGATAGAACATTTATTAAGTAGTTGCTTGTAGCTAATTTTAGAGGGATATTTTCCCCTCCCATTGCTAATTAGCTTACATAAAAGAGGCAGTCAGAAATGGCGGTCTAGACATTAATCAAGTATGTGGTTTAATTTAAAGCCTCCAAGCTGTGCATATTTCAGCTCCACAGAGAAGAAAGCTTGACCTCGACTTTACCGTTATTTGTTGTGGACAGACCTTAACTCTAAAAATATTGCTGCCTGCCAAATTGGCTTGGGGGGGGGGGGGGGGTAAAGTATTTCTCCCATCAGGAAATTTCCATTAAGGTCATCTAGGACTTCCAATTTACATTTCCAGTCAGATCCATTCCTCTGTTTGTCACAGAAAAGTTGAAACAGATGGTATCTTCCGGCTGGATTTCTAAAATGCAGAGGAGCAGAGGGGGCTGGATGAGGCGGGGGGGTGGGGGTGGGGGGGTGTCTGCGTGGAGGAGTCTGTTAAAACAATCCCTTGGAGAAGAAACACCACCTCCAATCTGAGCCACTCTGGGATGCTTTTCATCTTGCTGGGTGATACCTTGGAATGCCACTGGCTGTTTCTATTATAGTGTGTGTGCTGCTGACTTTCAGGGTATTTTTTTTAATCTTAGCTGGATATTTTCCTCCTCTATGCAGATGAATAGATTATCACTGAGACAGTGCATCTTTATTAGAGAAGAGCGAAGGGTGCATCTTTGATCAGTCTGGGGCTTTTGGCCTTTGAACATACCTTACATGCAATGTGACCTCTGCTAATTTAATTACTCTCAGGAATCCTGCACGGCGGAACACAATAATATAGCATATGTTGTTTTCTGGCCAAAATTTAGCCACAGATTTATCATTTGGCTTTCAACATTTGCATTGAATGCCAAGTTGTAAGTGCATTGTTGTGCAGTAAGTAATGGATGCTGAGTTTTAAAGTGCTGATGGAATCGTATTGGGCCAGACGCAAATGGAACCGCGCCTTCTGTGGTAATATTGTTTTATTACATGCAAATATAATTTCCATTTTCTCAGTAATGGTCAGACTTGTCTATAAAAGAAAGAATTCATGAGTATTTTCAATTTGTTTTCTATCATACATTATGTTCACTCTGTTATGTGATATTGATTCCTAGCAGGTAAGCAACACAGACAGAGAAATATTTCTCAGTTTTCCAATGCTGGCTCATAAATGCTCATTTTCCTTGAGCTCTGCTCGTGGTTTTATGTGTCTGTGCTTTGCATTATAGTTTGGTGTAGGGTGTGGGACCGTTCAGTGTGCAGGATTGCAAGCACCTGGAGATAATACAAACATTAGGAAGTATTGAAAGTTCCCATCTGATAACCAACTTATCGATCTAACATTTAAAAAATATGAACTTCTTTTGTAAAATGCCACCTATATGTTGACGGACAAATTACCGTACTTTCCGCCGTACACGTTGCACTGCCGTATAAGTCGCATCAGTCCAAATATGTCTAATAAAGTGGGAAAAAACATAAATAAGTTGCTTCGCTGTATAAGTCACATCTATTATGCGTCACAGCTGACAACCCAGAAATGTGGGCTGAACCCGGAAATGTGGTCCGGTGTTGTGCCAAAAATCGATTGGCTGCCAAATGGCGGCCGCGGGAGTGTGCACGGGAGGAATTAAACAAGAATTTAACAAGATTAACACTTAAAAACATTTATTTGTTTGCTCGGAATTATAGCAAAGGTGTGTTTCAGTTTAAATTTTCCTTAATAAATGCATTATATTGGTCAAATCAGCTGCATTTTAAAAATTGATTTGCGGGAGCATGCAGAGGGAAGACTCACTGTGCATGCAATTTGTCGAAATTTAACAAGATAACTGCCTCAAAACAATTATTTATTTGTACGACATCATAGTAAAGGTGTGTCTCTAGTAAATTCTTTCTTAATAAATTAACTTTAATGGTCAAATCAGCTGCATTTCGCCTGGGCGGCGCGGCGAAATGCAGCTGGTTTGACGTTTGCTCCAGGAGTTCAGGAGCGAGATGAAGGTGGCTCTGTATGGCAAGCCAAGTGTCTCATTAATAGCCACTTTTACCTATTAATGAGACACTTGGCTTGCCATATTGCTCGAGGGCCCTCTAGTGGCTGAAAATGGTAGTGTTCAATATTTTCCATGTCTGAATGAATGAAATCGTCAGATCTCAGCCAAAAATTGGGTCCTAAATATGGGCGCGGTGGGGGGTGGGGGGCAGTATATTAGTGGCTTTGATGTATAAGTCGCAGGACTTGTAAATTTATGCAAAAAGGTGCGACTTATACGGCCAAAAATATGGTAGTTTAAATTCTTGTACTTATGATTTGTCGTTAACATGGTGTCCTCCTCTGCCATCTACCGTTGAGGCCACTTTGGCTCAAACTGCCATTGATAGTGTGATCTGACACTGATGTTCCTTGACCTTGGAGTTCACCTCCCATCTCTTCACTTACCATTAGGATTATCTGTCTCTTGTCATTCATTTTCTTTTTGTAGCCACATCAAGGGAAGTCGGCCACAGCCACCTTAATCTAAAACGTGCAACTGTAGTTACTGGAACATCAAGCTGCTTGAAAATGTTTTTTTAGTGTTTACATTTAACAATAATTTCATTTAGAAACTACCAAGACATTTCTGTCTTTAGCTTAATGTGGTCCATGTTCACACACCATCATACAAAACAGCCCAGTGACTACATTTCACTCTTTAAATAGGCAGACTGATTACAAGACTGAACACATGGTTCTGCTTGCACGACACATGTTCCTGTGGACATGTTAAGCTTTAGTGAACATATTGTTACTCTACTTTATCAACCATACAAATGTATTTAATGTAATTTTTTTAATCCTAAAAACTGACTATTTGCAGTTTTTCTTTACTTTTTTGATTATATGAAGATGAAAATAATACATTAAAAGTCTGTCCCAGGTAACTGTTACAGGCAAAATAGAAACATACAGGATCAGAGAGAAAGAAAATCTGTTTCCGTACCCTGCAAAGGTGCACAGCATATTTGTACTGATAAAGCAGTAATGTAATATTCTTATCAGTTACTCTGTGATTTATGACGCAGTGGAAAAATGAACAGGTTTATTTATTTCAGTTAATTTAATTTCAGAGATATTCAGTCAAATGTGATAAGAGACTCTGCTTTTGGAAAATAAAGGTGAATTATGACCTTGTACGTTTAACATTTTAGAATGTACTGAAATTAAGTTAATTAGCAATATGTTATGCTTGAAGGACTGAAATGACCAAAAGACAGAAGACCTAAAGATCTTGCATTGTTTGATGCGATGTATATCACCTGCAGCCTTTTATCCCAGAGATTTAAACTAAGATCATCTTGTGACAAAAAAAAATAAATAAAATGACAGCGTTATAGTCATTTTTGTCAAATCTTGAAAAACATTACACATGATCCCATACAATATATTACTCTCTGTGAATGTGTTAAGAAAGATTCCCAACTACAGCTACGACAAGATGTTGATTAGTTGTGACAGCCATTTTTAATTGATTTGACTAGTTGAAAATGTATGTTCAATTATAAGTTCCTGAAAATATATTTAAACTCCATCCTGTGGCTCATGTGATATTTTGCTAACAGTCTGTGTTGATTCGATCAGTTCATGCTGAAGTTTAAAGCACAAATGTTGCAGATGTGGTTTAATTCAAAGCAGAATTGCAGATGTTGCACAGCGTTTACTACTCGGCATGTGTTCAGGATCACTTACAGCAACTAGCACATCAAATTTTAGCTCAATATCTGAAATTGACAGTTATACCAATATTATTTCTGCTTTGTAATAATTAATTATGTGCAATTTGGTGGTATATATTAAACAAGAAATGTACTTTTGTGATTTTTTTTTTATACATTAACCTTTATGCACTTGTGTCAGGCGATAAGGAACACATTCTATTATGTTTCGTGATGCTACAGTCGAGAATGAAAGACAGGATTTTTGATAATTTCAAATAACACTGGTAGACGTGATGAATTAATTTAATCAATATATTTGGCTGTTTGAACTGTCAGGGACAACTTTTTGTCAGTTCCAAAGATTTGACAGCACTGCATGGAAACAAATGTGCAAAACTAAATACTAAAATTGTATTTTGAAAAGAGGTAATATTGTTTTATCCTATAATTTTCTGAAAGCTCACATTTGTGGGCGCTTTACTCACCAAAGCACGGCTCAGTTTCACTGAGAGGTGCTGAAAATCTAAAACTGTCAGTGATACAAGAGCAGCCTTTAACACAACCTTTTGACAACATTTGAAAGTCTGTCCAAAGTAAAAGCAGCGGAAAAGTTCACCGGCTTGTTTAACCTTACAGAGCTCGAATACTGTCTGTCACAAGGGGGGGGGGGGGGGGAGTATCTTGTATTAGTTCTCTGTGTAAATCCTTCAAATATTTGTGGATCACAAAGAATATCCATGAACTCCTGATCCTCACTGATGAATATGGTAAATATGGCAATAAATACCAGGACAAAGAGGTTGTATCATAATAAAAGTTGGACATGAATGGAGGCTGCAAAAGCAATTTAAAATCTTTAAAAATGATGGAATAATCTCTGAAAAGCAAAACTCAACTAAAATCAACTACCATAATCAAAGAGTTAGCATTGGAAAACATATA
>NC_056503.1:42274556-42291451 GCF_014905685.2 Nematolebias whitei
TTTTTTTTGTTAGTTTGTTTGTCCGTATTGTTAAAATACCTCATGAACCACTGGATACATTTGAAATAAGTTAGCAGACTATAATTATTGAATGTGCATCCACAACCTGATTCAAGATGGCTGCCACAGATAACAAACCTTAAAAACACAATGACAAAAGAAAAAACAATTCTCAGAAAAAAACAGCTTGCGTAAGTACAAAGTGTTCCTGATAGCTGTTTGCCAGAAATCTTCTTTGCTTCGCATGCACATAGAAACAAAGGTGCAAAAAACATGAAACTGTTTAAAATGATAAGTAACATAATAAAAAACATAAGTAACATAATAAAAAACCTTACAGTGACTCAATAAATGTTACAGATATTGAGGTAAAATTCAATATGGTGGTAGCTGACCATTTCCCCAACAGAAACATTCAGTGCAACGAATTGCACAACATTTTCTCTAAAAGCTTTGGGTTTATCTGTTGGTCTACACTGTTTGTCTGTTTGCAAAGATTTTCATGAATAACTTAATGAATATCAATGAAAATCGCAGAAAGTGATTTTTTTTTTTTAATGTACATTTTTGACTGATTCACTTTTGGAGTCAACCCAATCTAACATGGCTGCCCCAAGTTATCAGTCTAACCCTTTACAAAGACTGTTAGACCCCAGAGAGTTTTACAGATATTGAGCTAAAATTTGGTGTGGTAGTAGCTCAGTCATTCACAACACATGCTCTAACAGATCACACAAAACAACGTCATATTGCATGAAAACACAATTCATGCGAACAGATGGCATTGCACACAATGTTACTTTAAAAGTTTGAACAAAACAACAACTATGAAATTTGTTGGGCTATTTGAATTTCTTCAAGAAAGGGTAAGCTTTTATTATGCGTTGCTTTAGACATTATATTAGTGATGAAATAAAATCATTAGATTCAAAAGTGTTTTGTGTTGTGTAGCACAACACGATCATATCATGCTGACTGCTGTTACCGTAGATGCGTACAGTGTCAACAACATTCTGCCTCCACTTGTTTGCTTCAGATAACACCCAATGGTGCAACATTCAGAGTCTGTGGAGCATCTTGTTGTTGATTTTAATACTAAAGCAATTTTGTAAAAAAATAAAATAAAATCTGATTCAACTGGATAAGTAGGCACAGATATCACCTTTAACTGCTATTTTCCATGCACCAGTACACTTGAATGTAAATATAATTCATGTTTTTATTGCAATAGTGGTGAAAATATATTTATTTTTTGCCTTCCAGGGAAGCACCAAACAGATAGATTGGAAATGTAGAGAAAGACACGCAGTATTGATCTAGTCAATGGGAATCGAACTACAGCTCATTGCTGAAGGCACTCTTGCCCATGTGCATCAACTACTCTAATGGGACACACTATAGATCTTTTTATTGGATTGGCTTTGCACTAACTGTGTTTTGCCACAATATAGAAGTTCCAAAGTAATCACAATTGTTTCATCAGCCAGCAAACTAAAACCATTCATTTAAACTTAAATGGTTTAGTATAGCTTGTCACACAAACTTCCATAGTTAACATGAACTGTAAGGTTTTTTTTTTTTAATTAGGCATTGCTTTTATCCATTATTTATATTTTTGAGTTCCGTAGAACTTTTCCGTTTTGTTCTTCTTCTATTTATGTAAAATGTTATTGTTTTTCTTATTGGGGACTGCCTAGTAAGGCAGTCACCTTATTATAATCCACCTAAAAAGAGGCTTGTTCTTAAGTCAACGTTAATGAAGCCCGAACTGCAACATGTGCCCCCACAAATTTTACATCCAAATGACGGGCTTAGCACCGTGATGTGTGACATTACTTTTATTGGCATTTCAACGTACTTTTGCAGCCTAATTTGCAAACAAAAACTTTTTTTCTCATTGAAACAAACTAAAAGCAGGCATTTTTAGAGATATTAAGCTGAAATTTGATGTGGTGGTAGCTGAGGACATCCATCCATCCATTTGCTTCCGCTTATCCGGGGTCGGGTCGCGGGGATAGCAGCTTAAGTAGGGAGCTCCAGACTTCCCTCTCCCCAGCCACTTGGTCATGAGCTTTGGGTTGTGATGGAAAGAACGAGATCTCGTATACAAGCGGCCGAAATGAGTTTTCTCTGCAGGGCGTCTGGGCTCTCCCTTAGAGATAAGGTGAGAAGCTTGATCATCCGGGAGGGAGCCAGTTGAGGTGGCTCGGGCATCTGGTTAGGATGCCTCCTGGACACCTCCCTGGTGAGGTGTTCCGGACACGTCCCACTGGGAGGAGAACCAGAGGAAGACCCAGGACACGCTGGAGGGACTATGTTTCTCAGCTGGCCTGGGAACGCCTCGGGATTCCCCTGGAGGAGCTGGACCATAGATGAGGGCAGGAACGTAGATCAATCAGTAAATTGAGAGCTTCGTCTTTTGACTAGCTGAGGACAATGCCCCATAAATACTGAATCAAACAAGTTTTCAAGATGGCTTCTAAAGCCAGATTTAAATGGTTTTAACTCAGCTATTTTTACACACATACAGCTTAAATTTGGTGAGGTTATAGCTGAGAACGTTCCCCATAAAATACTGAATCCAAATAAAAAATCCAAGATGGCCACTATAACTTAAAAGAAAAAAAATACTGTAAGTCATTGATTTTTGCCACATTGAGCTGAAATTTGGTACGGTGGTAGATGAGCACAAACTCCATCACTCAGTACTGTCAAATCAAAAATTTAAAATGGTTGTGATGTCGGTCCCTGTCAAAGTTTCTATAGGAACTTTCTAGTTATTTACTGAAACTACGATCCCCTCATATTAGTTTCACTCTCCAGTCAATATGTATTTTGTGGAACTGGAGAAGGCTTCCGTTCCCATTGCTCTAGGTATTCTGTGAGGATTCTTTGGTGTCTGCATCCTTGGCACAAAGTTGAGCTCATTCCTTGCATGAGCTGGACATTTCCATGGCTTCCCCTTGTCTCCAATCCCATTTGTGGATAGGACTTCAAGGCGTAGCCATGGAGAGTGATGTCAGGTTTAAGAACCTCAGGTTTCATCCCAGCTTTGTTGCAGATGATATGGTTCTGTTGGCATCTTTAGGCCATTGCCTTCTCTGATCCTGTTTGAGTTGCTTGTAGACAGGATCTCAAGGTGTAGTCACGGAGAGAGCAGATGATAGCCAAGTTTGTAGCAGTTGAGATTAGAAAAGTTCTTGCCATGGTTCTCAACCAGAAAAAGATTGAATGCTTTGAAATGGCTCTTTGCCTCAAGTGTAGAAGGGTTAATGTATCTGTTGTTCCTGTTCATGAGTGATGGTAAGATGAAGCAAGAGATGCATCAATGTATTAAGGCCTCATTTAAAGGGAACACCTTGTGGTCCTTCTGCAGGAGCTGAAGAGTGTTGCTGGGGAAAGGAATGTCTGGCACTTTTTTGCCTTAAACCTGTTGCCTTGGTGACCTGACTATGGACAAGTAGCAGAAAATAGATGTATGGATAGACGGATGAAATCATTGATATTTAAACCTTTATTCAAACAGGAAATACATGTTGTGATCTGAGACCTATTACAAAAGTAAAATATGTTTTTGACCATAGAGCTTAGAGCCTAAAATGTTGGTTTGAAATTTACACCTGTGGCATCTATGTTTTATCATCTAGGGCTTTTATTTTTTAAAGTGCATTTTAGCAATATGAAAATGTATTGGATTAGCAAATGTGATAAACAGCCTTGTATAGGGATGGCTGTGGGTGAGTGTTTAGAGCAGTCCTGCAATGCAAGAGATGGGAGTTTGATTCCACCAGCAGTCACATGCCGAAGTGTCCCTGGACAAGACACTGAACCCCTCATTGCCTCTGATGTGTGTCACATTGGTGTATGAATGTGATAAAGCACTGATTGTATTGTAAAGCTATTTGAGTATCTTGATAAGATAGAAAGACACTATATAAGTACAGTCCATTTACCATTCCATTCACAATTTTTACATTAACACTTCAATTTTTGGTATTCTGACAATAAAATTAGTTACATTGAAACAAAATTTAAGTAGTGGTTGATTTTTTTTTTTAGAGAAAACGCTGAAGATGCCAGTATTCTTAATTATTTTAGATTGTATTTGTTTGCTTGTTGATTTAATTGGGTGGCTAATGAGCTATTTAAGACCCTAAGCGCAGTGGGAGGAGAAACGTGTTTGCACTCAAGCCAATCCAGGCGGTAAGTGCTCTTCCCAACACTGTTGGGCATAGTTCAGAAGCATTTAAGTAAAGGTTCCTTTTTACAGCTGTAATATAGTGAGTGAAGGCCAAAAAATCCCCTCTGGCAGCTGGAGAAACTTCTCTGCCTGTCTCAAACTGGAGCCCCTGTGCCTTCACAGGAATTGTCTCTGGCTTTATGTGCACGTGGCTTGGCCATGAAGGGCCCGAGGCAGCATTAATTAAACTCAGGGAAACAGTAAAACCTTTGTGTGTGAGACTAATAGCTGCTGGCCATAACTACCTTGACCTAATTTAGATTATGACTTTGACCATTTTAGTGGACTTTAATCTTTTGTGTCTCAAAAATGAAGTTTCTCTTTAAGTGGTGGGAAAAAAAAGTAATAATTTCACTCTGAGACGCTGCTTTGTCTTTTATGCCAATAATTTCAGTCTTTGTCTTTTAAAGTGATGGACACCAGCTCATCAAGTTGAGCTGGATTCAACAGACTTTTTTTTTGTTTTAACACACTAACAGAGTGCATGTGAAGGAATCAGAAAATGATGATAACAATGTCTACTTCAACAGCTTCCTTTATCTGGGCTATACATCACTTTACATTCAAGAACAGCAGCGTCATGGTCATTAACCCTCAGCAGGGACACCGTGTCTGCACCCATTACTGCACAAGCATTAGACACACAGAAAGAAATGTAATGTCTGGTGTGAAGTTTATATAAAGCCCAAACTGAGACTCTGTGTGGCAGTGGACATTTACTGCTTGTGTAGGGCTCCGGCTGATATGGTAATATCACTAATTGCTGCCTAATTAGATGCGAGTCAGTGAGTCGTGTTTTAATACTCTTCAGGGATCATTACAGGAGGAGAAGAAATTCATCACTTCTGATGAATGACAGTCAGGTCAGCAGGAATTTCAACATCAAGAGTGAAGGACTGATGGGAAGATGCAGGAGAGCACCGAACTAATGGTTTTGTGCGCGGCAGTGGCGTTGCTTAAGTAGAGTCATTTTCAGGGTGTTGCTGAGCTGCATCAAAAGTTAATCAGACATTAATAGGAGCTCAGTGTGGAGATTTACCATTCACTAACAGCGTGTGATTGAAACCAGTAAGCCATGAAAAAGTGAAAATTTAGACTATATATTGGCATAAAGAAGCTATAGATAATAATGACTGTAAATTACTTATGATCTGTATTTAAATTGGGTGGGCAGGAAACTCACTGTGTGGGTTTTTTTTTTTTTATGACATGAAAGAAAAAAGAGATGGGCACAGTGGGTAAGGATGGATGATTGGTTCGTGCTTGTCATTTTCTGGAATGGCAGGGGTTTTATATATTTCCACTGAAGGGGGTACTGCACAATATGACTAAATGTACATTTTATGTGCATGCTGCACAGTATCAGTTTACAATATGTATGCATTTGTTTGTCCATATTGTTATAAGGAAATAATTAGCTAATGAAAATCAGACATTGCTTTTGAATTGCGCTTCAACAGAATTGTATATAAAAAAAATAAAACTAGTGAAACGGACCTTGACGAAAATAACCCATAGAAAAGATTTAAAAACTTCTGACCATAGGGTCACTTTAAATTAGGTTGCATCCTGTAATTAGCATCACATGTGTCTTCAGTCTTGGAATCAGTTGTCAAATGAAAGGGTTAAATGTAGTCACAGTGTTGTTTGGTGTCATGGAAAAGGCAAACTTAGGAAAGCATTGTCTCAGGAGTTTCAAAATAAGATGATGGACATTATAGACAAACATGTTAAATGTAAAGGATTTAAGACCATCTCCAAGCAGCTTGATGTTCCTGTTTCTACAGCCGCACATAATAAATAAATAAATAAATATATAATGTGTTGTCATCATTGTATGTTTCCATACAATGGCAAAATTGGTTCGCTGCATTTAATATTTAAGGGGCTGAGATGGTGTAGGGGCAGGGCAGACAACTCAGGACCTGAAGGTCCTGGGTTCGATCCCTGGTCATTGCACATCTCGTGGTGTCTCTGAGCAGGACATCCAATCCTGAATTGCTCCCCGGGCGCCTGCATAGCTGCCCACTGCTCCACCTGGGTGTATCCCAGGTGTGATGGGTTAAATACAGAGAACCAGTTTCGTCTTTGTATGGGAACATACAATGATGACAACACAAAGCACTTTATTTATTTTATTATAATTAACCCATCGCACCTGGGTTACACCCAGGTGGATCATTTTTAAAAGTTTAAGATCCACAAGTCTGTAACTTCCCATGGATTGGCCACAAATAATTAAAAAATTATGACAATAAAATGGGCAGCACGGTGGCGCAACTGGTAGAGCTGCTGCCTCTCAGCGAGCAGGTCTTTGGTTCAAACCCCGGTCCAGGGGCCTTTCTGGGTGGAGTTTGCATGTTCTCTCCGTGCATGCGTGGGTTTTCTCCAGGTGCTCCAGTTTCCTCCCACAGACCAAAAACATGCATGTTAGGCTGATTGGTAACTCTAAATTGTCCCTCGGTGTGAATGAGAGAGTGAATGGTTGTTTGTCTCGTTTGTCTCTATGTGTCCCTGTGATGGACTTGCGACCCGTCCAGGGTGTACCCCGCCCCTCGCACATTGATTGCTGGACATGGGCACCAGCGACCCCCGTGACCCAAAATGGAATAAGCGGGTAAAGATAATGGATGGATGAATGGATGGATGGATGGATGGATGGATGGATGGATGGATGGATGGACAATAAAATGATAACCAAAAAGCCCAGAACAACTTCCAGGTGGTTCCAGGAGGTGAACTCCAAGGTCAAGATACATCAGTGTTGGATTTCACCACAGATGGCTGTTTAGGCCTAACTGGACTAAATCGAAGAAGACCAAGGACAACACTGTTGAAATCTAAAAAAAAAAACAGACTCAAGGTTGCAGAAATTCATATTGACAAGCCCAAAAAGCTCCTGTGAGAATGTCCTTTAGAAGATGCAACAGCAATTGAGTTTTTTAGCAAGTCACCTAAGCTCTCTGTTCACAGAACCAAAAAATGAAGCCTACATAGAGGAGGCTCGGTTATGCTCCATGGCTGCTTTGCTGCATCTGGTTCAGGGTGTCTCAAACCTGTGCAGGGTACAAATAAATCTCAAGACTATCGAGGCATTCTGGTGCAGAATGACTGAAAGCTTCGTTGTAGATGCAGGTCAAGGGTCCTCCAACATGCTATTGACCCAAAAACGGATAAATACTCTCATGAATAGCTAAGAACAAAACACTGGACTATTCTTAAGTGGTTCTTTTGAGCCCTGATCTAAATCCTGTTGAACACCTGGAAGGAGCTGAAACCTGCAGTCTGGAGAAGGAACCTTTCAAACCTGAGACAGCTGGATCAGTTTGTTCATGAAGAGTGGTCCAACACACCTTTGGACAGGTGTCTCAGGGAGAGTTAAATTACTTAATTGCAGTGATTGTCTAAAATGTTGTAAAACAAAATTTAGAGTTAATTGTATCATCCTTTTGGTCAAGGCCTGTTTTTATAGTTTTTTATTTTTAGTAAATAAGTTGAAACACAATCCAAAAGCGGTGACTGATTTTCATTTGATTTTTAGTAGATTATTTTCCTATTATTACTTTAAGTCAGCTTCAAGTTATTTCAGTAACCATTGTGGGTTTTTTTTCTTTCTTTGAAAAGGGTATAACTATTTCTGTACGATGGAGTTTTAGGGCCACGCAAAAAAATAAAATCAATACATTGCCATACTAAGAAAAAAATAAATAAAAGCCATAAAATTACGAGAATAAATTCAAATAAAGTCTTAATATTACAAGAATAAAGTCATACAAGACTTTTTTTTTTTTGCAGCTCTCATTTATTTATTTATTTGTCCACAAGTTGGATCCACGACACGACCTGTCAATCAATCCAGTAGGCGTGTCAGCAAATGACCAATCCGAAGCTAAATGCTCATTACCTGCAGAGCTGCGCTGCAGCCCATCAGAGCGTACCGCCTTTCAGTAACCAGGTTCAAAGTCCTGATACTGATAATAATCTGATGCTGATGTGCTAACAGATTAACTATCTCATTTGTAAAACCAATACTAAAGTATAACTTAACAAGATGCTCAACATTCTTCATTTTACCAGAGTTAAAATGTGATAAACTCTGCTTTATGTGTCAGAGTTTGGATAATATCACAACTCATTTAGCTTCGGATTGGTCATTTGCTGACACGCCTACTGGATTGATTGACAGGTCTTGTTGTGGATCCGACTCGTGGAAAAAAACCCAAAAAAAACACGAGAGCTGCAAAACAACTCGTACAACTTTATTCTCATAATTTTATGGCTTTTAATTTGTTTTTTCTTAGCGTGACCCTAAAGCTCCGTCGTAATTTCCGTCTATATCTTTATTAAAATATTTACAACTTAAAATGGTTGAGAACAGGAGAATTTCAAAGAAATAGTGACAAAACGTTGATTTGTTTTTAATACATAAAAAAGTATGACTTTACTTTCACTTGTATTGCAAACATGTTTTACTTGAATTTACACAAACATCTGTTATATTTGTTCTGTATTTACACTGAAACCTGGTATCATTTTGCAACAAACATCCAAACAAGGTGCTTTTTATTTCTGAAGCAGTGCCAGGCATGTCATCTGTGTTCATTCTCAAAGTCATTTTTCTGTTTCTTTTTTTGTTTGTGTGTGTGTGTGTGTGTGTGTGTGTGTGTTCTCCCCAGCTGGGGTGAGGTGGCAGAGACAGATGTGTCCCTGTTTGTTTTTGAAGTGTCACAGTTAAGTCTTACGTGTGTGTGTTGGAGTGTGTAGGTGTGTGTGTTTCTGTGTAATGTTGGCCATGTTTGGGTGTTTCATTCGCCCCCCATGTGTTGTCTCTGTTTGTGGTCCACAGGTCCTCCGCTGCATTGTTCATCCTCCTCCTCTTCCCCTGCTGAGCAGCTCCCATACCCTCCCCCTTCCATTGCAGCCAATCAGAACCAGGGAAGGTTGCTAGGTAACTGTGCGGCTCAGCCAGCCCAGGACTCTGACTCTGAGGATGAGTTTGGCCCCAATTCATTCTTAGTTAAAACTGGCTCAGGGAACCTGTGTGCTTCTGCCTCTGCAGCTGCTGATGGTGAGTTGGTTCTTAAACTACTGTTGCTTTCTGGAGGTTAGATTTTTATTTTTTTGCTTTTTGCTCCTGGATGTGTTGTGTTACAGGTCATGCAGATGGCTCTGGGCAAAATAATGTCCCTGTTTTTTTTTCTCTCTCTTTCTCTGAGCAACATGAGAGAGTTGAGACTTTGAGTCGATATTTAGCCTCAAGAAATGTGCAGAACTCTCTGAAGCGAGGTCAGCAAAGTTCAGAGCCTCACTGAACGAGATGAACAGTTTTGGTTCAGCCAGAGAGATTTGTCACTGATATTTCTTTTCAATTTCAATTTTTGATGGTGGGTGTAGCCATCTAGCAACCGTCTAAAGAGTTTTCAGAAAATAAAAACTGCCTGCATGCCTCTAAAAATACATGAAATGAAATAAAAACAGAGAAATGTAGACAGCTTCACGGTAGGTGCAGCATATCATCAAGTCAAGTAAGAAGCAGCTTCTCTGCAGCTCTGTTAGCCATAGCATCTACTGTTTTGGGTTTTAATAACTTCAAAATGTTCTTCTGGAGTTTGAAGAACTTTTGCAAACTCCTCACGGGGCTTGTCACTAATTAGTGGCTGCGATTTGTTCCTCTTTTTTGTCAAGAAATGCAGCGTCTCCTGCTGTTGACTTCACTTTCATTCAGACTGACAGAATGACATTTGTGCTCAAAAGTGCTAACACGGAGTTGACGCGAGTCTACGCACGCACACGCACTTCAGTGACTGTAATAATATGTTTACTAAGCAGCAGACAAAGTGTCATAACTTCTGTCAACAGTTGATTTAAGTATGAGGAGGAACGTCTTTGGCAAAAGTTGTGTTGGCAGGCGGCCAAGCTTGTCTCAAGACGTGTTTGTTTCTATATTTATATGCGCTGATCAACACCGTCCTCACATTTGCAGATTGACGAGATGGTTTTGTTTTAATTTCTACCTTTGAAAGTTTTCAAGTTGCATTTATTTGGTCTGCTGCATGATCCGGCGACATGTAAATGTATATTTATGTCCCTTCGGTGAGCCTTTTCGTGCTGAGGAAGGTTGTTCGCTGTTTCAGCAACTCTTTTGACTTTTGTCCCTTTCTGGTTGAGCAGTCCTAAAACAACACAGCTGATTTAAGCAATTGATCACGCGTACAAGTTAACCAGCCGAAGTGTTTAATTAGACGTAACTCTGAAGCTCCCCCAGCAGCCTTCTTGCAGCACCTGGAGAACGAGATATTAATCCCGCTGCATATCTCCCGGCCAAATCCTCAGCAGCAACATTGTGGTCACCCAGTGGTGGCACGATGGCCTGAAAGGGAAAAGGTTGCTGGGAATGGCCTTCACCGCAGCAGATTTTTGTTTTCTCACAACAATGACAGTGATTTGCATGGGTAGATCGTTTAGTTAGCCTCGGGCTGTCAGTGAGGGGTAACCAGGGAGTGGAACAGAATTCCTCTTGTTCCAGAAGCCACTTCTGGTTATCATTAAGCTTTTTAAGGCCCTTTCAAAGCTGCACACTGCAGCACGGTGTTGCAGGAATCTAGCTAACAGAGGCAGGGCTTTTATTTAAAGAAATTAAACCAGACAGTTATGATTTGATCAGTTTGAAGACGTCTAACTATGCTGTTAAACCTATTTTTAATTATGTTGCTTTTAGTTATGTTATGTTATGTTATGTTAACAAATTATGAAACAATACTGTACTAATCCTAATTCTGGATATCCTATTTTAGATAAATTTCTTTTTACTTTGTGAACAACATCATCTTTTGTCTTTAAAAAAATTAAAGCAACTAAATAATTTAATTAATTAGAGCAAGTTTCACTTTTTATGAATCTTATATTCACAGGGTCAAACAATGAGTCGGGGTTTGATCAATTTGAACAAGGTGTAGAAGTTTGCTTTAAAAGTAAACTTAGCCAGCATATTCATACCAAACATGTTATTTTAATTTATTTTATTTCCATCTGAAAGCAAAATGATAAATGCAGTAACGTAAAACAAATACCGGTAATCAAAAAGACAATAAAGAAGGTTGAAGCTGCAGCGTGTGACTATCCTTCTAAGTTCTATTTTTTTCTTTCTTATGAACTAAATTATATCTATATTAATCAAAACATATGTTTAAATGAATGCAATATAAAATAACAGTAACTAAGATAAACAACACATCAAAAAGAGGCTCATTGTTCCTTTTTTTAATCATTCATTTTTCACACACATACAGATTTATGTCTAATATTAACTATAAATTTAAAGGTTTGTTTATAATTTTCTAATGTTTTTGTTTTCATTCTCATCACTAAAACTAGTTCTCAATTTAAGTTTGATAACTGACACCTCTAGTTCAAGTTCAAGTTGGTTTTATTATCATTCGCATCACATGTGGATGTGGTACATGAGGTGGAACCAAATTGTGTGCACAGGGTCCCAATTGCATCCAAGAAAATACAAATATACAGCAAAAATATAAATTGTATAAATAAACAGCAATAAGATCTAAGATAGAAACTAATAAATACGCTAAAATAAGAATACGCTAAGAACTAATAGTACAAAACAATACGCCGAACAACAGCAGCACGAACATGAGTCTGTGTGAGCAGATGAGTGCGAATGAACACAGCAACATGAACATAATCAGCAGCAGGAAATCAGCAGCAGCAGGAAATCAGCAGCACATTTCACCTATGTCTATTGCTAATCTGTTAATCTGTTTATCCACGTGTCAAATTTAAGGCCCGGGGGCCTAATGTGGCCCTCGCTGTCATCTTATCTGGCCCCCAAGATGATATGTTAAAAGTAAAATACTTTTATTACTTGGATTTTTTTCAGTGATCTGTGATTATGATATTGAAAGCGTAACAGAGAACATCAAATGAGACAGATGAAACTCTTGTTGAGGAACCTGCAACCACGAAAAAGTGTTGGGTATTTAACTTGAGTTTATGTAGAGCTAATCTATATATACAGTTTGCGTAAATGTTTTGTTTAAGGACACATTATCCATCAATATGAGAATAATTTTGTGGTTTTAGTTATTTTTACTTTTTTTTCCTCTCTCCATGACTTTTTAATGCATACCTTAAATAGACTTGGACTTTCCTGAATGTTTTACTCAACACACACACACACACAATGCAGAAAATGCTTTTTGTTTTCTGTTTCATGCAGAAATTTGGAGTAGGGATGAGGAAAATAGCCTCATGCTGTCAATGGAAATTAATATGTACCTCAGGTTTTTAGCAGAAATTACTAATGCCAAAAAGACAATTGAAAAGCTGCCATGGTAAAAAAGGACCTTGAATACCAAAACGGATCTGTTTGATATGCAGGCCAGTTATCAAAGATTTGTTGACAACCATAGTTTGCACTGTGCACAAAAAATATTGACTCTTGCTTTTGGTAAACAACCAGAGAAAATGTGAATGCCTCACATCTCTGGCATATAGTAGATCTCTTGCACAGAAAATACAGGTGGTTTCTATCACGTCGGATTACGTTTGCCCAAGGTCATTTTCAAGCCCACATCCGGGACTTAAAATGTTCTGCTGGATTTTGAACAAGCGAAATCTCTCAGCAGCATATCATTATTCACATTAGTAGCCTCCGAGGCGGCGGTGTTTTTTATTTATTTATTTCCGCGGGGTGAGAGGAGTCCTCTTTTCATTTCCAAGAAGACTAAGCGCTGGTTCTTCTAAGGCTGACGAAGCTGCTCGCTGAAGCCTGCAGTCCTATTGTCAAGCATGTGTTTCTCTGTGGCCTTCGGCTTTCTCTGGGGGTCTTCTTCCTGGGGAGGCTGCCAGTTAGATCCCAGTGCCACGCTGAGCTGCGAGATTTCAGACACTGCAGCCTCCCTGCATTAACATCTCTTAATGCAAAGCAGCATGGGGTCGGCCCGTAGTGGCTTTCGGTGAGGTCCGACACCCTGGTGAATGGGCCAGCCCACCACCTCGCAGCTGACCAAGCAACATTGCTGTGCTGGACAGAAGGAGAAGGTGTGGGGATGTGACTGCATGCAAATTCAAATAAGTCCTCATCTGAAATGCTTAATCGCCCCCTTCCCCCCGCCCATGTCTGCAAAGACGGGGAAACGTGGTTAAAAGAGGTCACACCGAAAAGTAATTTAGCCATACACAGCACAAGGAATGAAACTGTCCGGGGCTAAATAATAATTTAATGAGCAGCACATGTCACTAGCATGCTATGCTCCTGATTGTTTTTTCCTTCTTTCTTTTTAGATACAGTAGTCCCTCGATTATCGTGGGGGTTACGTTCCACCCCCACCCACCCCCGCTATAGAAGAAAAACCACGAAGTAGGAACACTATTTATTTTAGTATTTATATATATTTTAAGGCTTTATAAACCCTTCCCACCCTCTTGCAATGTTCAGGTCTCTCTTGTAAATTAGTCCCCGAGGCTCAGTGGGATTAACCTGTATAAATAAAGGTTGAATGAATAATTCATTTCATTTCAAAAATATTTTATTAATCCCAGGGTTGGAAATTAAATGTTGTTGTAACTCATAATCCTGGTTTCTTTAAAGAGTTGTTATAGATGCTGATGGCTGTGCAGGAAGGATCTCTTGTAGTGGTCTGTCCTACAACGGACCTGAAGAAGCCTCAGCCTCTGTTGTTGTATAACAGTCTGGTGAAGAGGAGGGTAATAATGTTATAAGGTATAATGTTTTTCATTTTATGAAGAGTCCTTCTTTGTACTGTCATCTCCAGAGGTTCTAGAGGAGTCCCAAGAACTGAGCCAGCCTTCTTTATGAGCTTGTTGATCTTTTAAATGTTCTAAAATCTTAAACCCACATAATTTTAATAACATACATATATTTACTGTACAGTACTGCAAAATTTTACTAACCAGTTCTGCAGAACAGCAGCTCGGTTAGTCGAGCTCCATTCCGGTTCTGCAGACCTACCCTGCAGCGACGAAGCCCACCGCACATCCAGGTTGATGTGCATGTGGATAATTGAGCTTCAGGATTATTTGTGACTTCCCTGCCAGTTCTGTGAACTTAATAGATAGCATAGATTTGCGTTGCTAAACTTTCCCTCCATTTCATCAGAAAGCAATGTCCGGAAGCACTGTTGACTTCTGGGTAGTGTAGTTCTTTTTGACATGACAGTGCAGGCTTATTGCAAGAAAACTACAAAATGGCGGCACCTGTCCGAAGTTTGTTTTCTTTTCATTAACTTTATATCCAGTACCGTCCCAATCACGTGAGTGATATTAAAGTTGACAATCGTTGAAAAACCGTGAAAGAGCGAGTCCATAAAAGTCAAACCACGAAGTATGGAGGGAATACTGTACGCAGAATTTTAGTTTGAAACTGACACACTACCGTATTTTCCACTGTACACATCACATAAGTCACATCAGTCCTAATATGTCTAATAAAGTGGAAAAATCCAAAAATACGTCACTTCGCCCTATACGTCACATCTATTACGCATCATCGTTGACAACCCAAAAATGTGGGCCGAACCCAGAAATGTGGGCCGATGTTGTGCCAAAAATCAATTGGCTGTCAAATGGCAGCTGCGGGAATGTGCACAGGAGGACTTTAACAAGAATTTAACAAGATTAACACTTAAAAACAATTATTTGGTTACTCAAAATTATATCAAAAGTGTGTCTCAGTTGAACTTTTCCTTAATGAATGCACTTTGATGGTCAAATCAGCTGTATTTCAAAACCCGATCCACAGAAGTAGGCGCGTGCACAAGTGGACTCGCTGTGCATTTATTCTAAATTTAACAAGATAACCATCTAAAAACAATTATTTGTTTGCTCGACTTTATAGTAAAGGTGTGTCTCAGTTGAACTTTTACCTAATAAATGCACTTCAGTGATCAGCTGCATTTCGCCGATTGACGATTTGATGTTTGCTCCAGGCGAGCTGGACGAAGGTGACAGGCTGTAGCAAGCCGATTGTGTCATTAATAGCCACTTTTACATATTACATGATACAACGGCATGTCATACTACTCGAGTGCCATCTAGTGGCTGAAAATGGTAGTGTTCAATACTTGCAGTCAGAATGAATGAAAACGGTCATCTCAGCCAGAAATTGGTTTATAAATATGGGAACAAAATCCATAAATATGTTGCTTGGGCTTATAAGTCGCAGGGCTTGCAAATTATGCAACAACAACAACAAAAACGCAACTTATAGGTCAAAAAATTTGGTACAAACATTAATTTTCCGCTCTTGTAAGTTATCAGTGAATCTGTAGCGAGCAGACAATTTGTCCGGTTTGATTCAGCTCACTGTTTGTCACTGAGGCTAATGCATTTAGAATACCTACATATCTACTTTGCATTGACACAAATTTAGATGCATCAATTCCGTTGTATGATAATTGCGGACCATCTGTGCCTTCTAACGAAATCTTCAGCCTCCTGATGGATCTGAGGCAGAGTGACACACAGAGCAGAGAATACATATCCACTTGTCTTGTTCTTTTGCAAAGGCACCTCAAAGGATGACAGAAAATCCATTAGATCTTAGAGGAGAGGGAGAAACATATGCTGGCACAGGTCTTAATGGATTTAGGTTAAAAACTCTGGCAGACCCTTTACAATAGTTAAGTGGGAACCCGTATAAATAGAGAATTCTTAGCAGTGAAGTGTATTTTTTTTTTTAAATAAAAAATAAAAAACAGCACATCCTTTTTCCCTCATTTTACAATGAGGCTCAAGTTATATTTGCATTTGAGGAGTCCAAACCAGCCGTTTTTATTTTCCCCAAAGAAAGCAGGCTTGAAGGGCTGAGCAGTGTGGTACCTGTTACCTCTCAAATGGTTCCAGGGAAGACAGCTACAATTCCCCCATGTCTCATCCTTTCAGATGTTTTATTTTTTTTAATAGTAAAAAAACAAAACAAAAAAAACCAGCAGTGCCAGCAGACGGAGGCAGCTTCACAGAGCCGCTGCACGGTGCAGCTTCACTGCATACGTGACAAATTCTGTTTGTGTTTTTATAGACAAATGTTACTCAGCTGGAAATTTCACTTTTGTGATTAGCCGCAGGGGATGTGGCAGTAACCACGATCTGATGATTTATCTGGGCTCAGGATGGCTTTTGATTAATTCTGTATCAAATGGCTGACACCTCAGTGGGCAGACTGAGTGTTACAGGGCATGTCATGTCACTTCACATCACAAGGTGCTGCCATCAGCTCTGTGGATGTTATTCACTCTCCTCGTTCACAATGAGAACTTCTAAAAAGTGTAACACATAGTTCAGGAATTAGCCTTTACTTGCAACAATATGATGGTTTCTGAAATGCAGAAAAAAAGACAGATTGGATGTTAAATATTAAATTTAACAACAAATGTTGCAGAGTTAAGTTAGAGGTTTCACTCAATAATTATTGTGTGAATGTTTATGAAGCATTCACACTATTCTGATCCATTTTTCTTCCGTACCTTTTTTTGGCATCTTTCTCGTTCCACATTTTTTGTGATATTTCAACAAATCTTCTATCAGAACGTTCAGCTCGTTCAGGAGAAGGGTGCTATGATGTTTGGTACTGGTGCAACTTTAGCTTTTTGAAATATTTAGCTGTTTCTGCCACTTT
>NC_056503.1:42291851-42321273 GCF_014905685.2 Nematolebias whitei
GGATGGATGGATGGATGGATGGATGGATGGATGGAACGTCTCTCCAGAGTGTCCTGGGTCTTCCCTGGGGTCTCCTCCCAGTTGGACATGCCCAAAGCACCTCCCGAGGGTTGCACACAGGAAGCATTCTTACCAGATGCCCGAACCACCTCAACCTTTTGATGTGGAGGAGCATTGGTTCTACTCCGAGTCTCTCCCAGATAACTGAACTTCTCACCCTATCTCTACGGGAGAGTCCAGCTACCCTGTGGAGGAAACATTTCAACTGCCTGTATCTACAATCTCATTTTTCAGTCACTACCCAGAGCTCATGACCATAGGTGAGGGTAGAAATGTAGACCGACCAGTAAATAGAGCGCTTTGTCTTACAGCTCAGCTCTGTCTTCACCACAAAGGACCGGCACAGAGTCTGCAATACTGCAGACGCTGCACCAATCCGTCTGTGGATCTCATGCTCCATTCTTCTCCCACTTGTAAACAAAACCCTGAGATATTTGAACTCCTCCACTTGAGGCAGAAACTCACGCTCGACCCGAAGAGATCAATCCACCCTTTCCGACTATATATATATATATGCTAACTTTTATTTGACTCCGAACTTTCAAAGAAATTCATTTAACTTTCATTAACATTCCTTTAAAATCTCAATTGTACTATATCCTGACTTTACAAAATGTATATGTAAGACATATTTAAACATAAATATGTATTCAGACATTTAAAAACATACATACAGCAGGTTTCTATACAAGAGAATAACACAAACTTTTGAAAATGCTTTGCATATCTATTATGCACAACATTATATAGATATTAAAAGACTTACTTTTGTGATGACTTAGATTAATACCTTAATGTTTTGAGTAGAGGCTGACCAATATTTGTTAATTTTTTTATGACCGATGTCAATGCAAATCTTCAGAAACCAAAAAAGCTGATGTGCAACACTAATTATACAGTATATATATATATCTATATATATATCTATATATATATAGATATATATATATTGCCAACATGTATTTTTCTTTTAAGAAAATGTAACCATAACTGCCTAACTTAGCTAAACATATATTAAACAACTCACACAAGAACTTGTACATGTAAAAATCACATGCACTAACATTCTTGATTAAAAAAATAAAACAGTGGGCAGCAGATGTGTATTTTTTCCCTACTTTATAATTGGTTATATACAAACAGGGACATTTTGTTGTTTCTTTGAAAAGTATCCAATATCGGCCAAGTAAAGCTGATCAGCTGATAATTCGGTCTATTTCTAGTTGATTATACGGTCCTCAAAAAAGGAAATGCGTTAGAGAAATTAATCATTTGCATTTTTTCCCTCATAGTGTAGGAAGTATTTGTTTTCCGTGCAGTAAATTTGTTGTGGAGCAGTGATGCATTTGTCCTTGTGATATATTTCTCTGTGCATCTGTGCTGTCCTCGTATTAAATTAGCATAACCTTATTAATGGCTTCGGGGATCAGGTATGTAGCTGAGGTAGGTCATAAGCAACTGTGTGGTTTTACCTCACACCAGATTACTGTGGAGCAGGACTGTGTTGAGTATGTCAAAGGTTCAGATCAACTGTGGAACTCAGCATCAAACCATGTGTTCAACTAATTCCAAATGTGTCACTTTCTACAAATTTCTTTGCATGCTCATATAAAACGAGTTGAACATTTTCCTGTGAGAAAAGGCTCAAATTTGGCTTCTTTAAACAAAAAGATTGAAAGGAAACATAAAAATGCAAAACCATGTTTGTTAGTGTTCGTCTATGCAGCACGTTTCGTCTCAACGTTTTCTTGCTGAGCTGATGATTAGCAGACGACCTTTTAACACGGAGGGCTCAGTTCTCATTTTGACGAGCACTGACGCTTGATGCCAGCGTCCTCTCTGCACGACCAGCGTTTCACCTCAAACGTTGATCAATCCGACACGTGTTGATATGGGAGCTTTGCGCCCTGACCCCAAAAACAATCCTCCATGGAGTCGCAACACGTTGACTGACATGAGTAGGTATTGCTTTAATGAAGAGGTTGATTATAGAAAACAAGTCTTCTTGTATTTGTGTTCTGCTCTCTATGTTGTAAATTGCCAATTTAGTGTTGTGGATATCTGTGAAATAAAGGTGGCTTACTGCTATCAAGAAAAGCCACTCTGTGTAAAGCCAGGAGCTCATTGATTGATGAATGGCTCAGCAGACGTGGAAATAAATGGATATAGAGAGCAAACAGACATTGGTCCTCTATCTTGGGAAGTGCAGAGTATCAAATGGTGAATGTGGGACCACAGTGTACTGTCTCTTCTTCTAGAGTTCATATCTTTACTACACGGTTTAGAAAAGACTAAATAAAAATGGTTATTTTTGCAGCCAAAAGCTCTCAGATGGTGGAATGTGACCTTTGGCATCACTTCCAACCATGTCAGCTGCTAATCTGACAATGCTGTCTAACTAAAAATGGCTGCTTCCGATCTGACATGTGTGGATAAATGAGTTAGTTGCCTTTAGTGTGTGATAAAGTAAACAAAATAGTGTGAAAAGAAATTATGTGTTGTTTATTTTACAAATATTTGCTAAAACAGTAGGAACAAATTTGTTGGCACCCTTAAAGAGACTATTTTATCTTAGCATTGTAGTCATGTCTCAAACTAAGGTTTTGACAGTAATTAGTATCACAAGTGCCTTCAAGCTTTTTATCAGCCACCCAGCCTATTTAAAGAGAACAAACATGCCACTGTGCTGTTTAGTATTTGTGTGTGTCCCACACTGAACATGAAGAGAAAGCACATGCAAGAGCTGTTTTAGGAGCTCAGAACAAAGATAACAGAGATCCAAGGCTTAAAGGTTACAAGACCATCTCCAAGTAGTTCAATAAATTCCTGATCACAGCAGCCAATATTAATAAAAAGTATAAAATTTATAGGACTGTAGCCTACTTCCCAGGTTGGGGACGCAAGAAGCAATGCAACCCCAGGTTGATTAGATGGGTAGAGCGGTTGGTATAAATAGAGCCAAAGAACCTAGCCAGAAACAACCAAGCTGAACCTTGTGGTTAGGGTACGTCACTTTCTGATTGTACAATTTGTCACATTTTGAATAATAATGGGATTAATGGAAAAAAGGCCAAGGAAGGTTTTATTATCGACAGTAAAACACAGTAAAGACTTTATCAAAATGCATGTTGACAAGAACTTTTCTTTTGCTCTCGCTCCCATTCAAGGCGGATGCTTTCTCCTCTCCCTCCCCTGTTCTCCTCTTCCGCCTGCTTCATTGCTTTCTGTGTGTGTTTGAAGCTCGTGGTACACATCTTCTGAACAAAAAATACTATTATGATTTGGTGAGCTGGACTTTCAATGCAATCAACAAAATATTTTCAAGAAAACGACAGCATCCTGGAGAACCCTCTTCTTGTCTTGCTGAGACTCATGCTGCGGGGTACAGCAGGGATCCGTGTGGAGTTTGGCAGCTGATGTGTCTTTCAGTTCTGTCTCAGGAGGACGCTGAAGATGTTTATATAATTGGATTCATGATAGCAGGGTCTCTGCTTTTTGGCATCGGTGGGTCCCTATGTTACCAACTTTTGAAGAAGACATCGGCAGCAGTTTCGGCCACGACAAAACTGCTAAGTGTGTGAAGGTTTGGTTTGTGCTATGAGTACTCAAAATCAGCTGATTTACGGGCTAAACCGTAAAATGGAAGCAATGTGTGAGGATTTCAGGCCACCTGCGGCTTCTAGGACTCGCCAGCATGTTGGAGTCGACCTTGAAGAAGGCTCATAGCACGGATCAGTGGAATGACCATAAATCTGGCCATTTTGGACTGGGAAAGTTCCAGCAGGACTCAAGGCTGACAAGAAAAAACAGTCTGCCTGAAGAAAATCAACAATTGTGACTTATCTGAATCTGAGTCCCCCGTTTGGCCTCGGATGCAGGCTATCAAATTTCTCCTGGAACATGGGTAAAGTAAGGAAAAAGCCTTGTCTATCACAACACCCCCACCCGAGAACTTCTGTGCTGGCTTATCAGGACTGCCGGCTGAACACCAACATCTTATCAGGACTATGGTCTATCTGAAAGTGCTTCATGGACAAATCTCAACATCTTGACATCAAATGCATATGTAATGTGTTTATAAATGTGCTTGTTGGTAGAGTTGTTTGATGTCTCATATCGTGTCCGGGTAAGACAAGATGTGAAGAGATCTTTTTTGTAATCCCACTCATTCTTATGGCCTTTTACCTTTTTGGATCTTAAAAAGTATTCTGATGAAGAATAAGAGACTCTTGTAGCAGCAGCAACGTGCACTCCGCCCATCTTTCAGAAGACTGTACGAACATAATCTCACTGTATCCTGGTACATTGATAATAAAACTTATTCTGATTCTGACCAAAGTTTTTGGGACTGACGAGACAAACTGAGGCTTTTTGGCTCCAGTCACATCTGTTGTTTTTGGATTATTGTGGAAACGTACAGATTCATCTCTGTCTGTAACTCTTTTAACGAGCTGCGGCAGTTGGGGAAGTAAAACTAGAGGAAAAGAAGTCAATGGTTATAAACAAACACTCAAACAATCTTGAACTAAATGAGTGGCCAGAACAAGCTTGGGGAATTTGTCAATTTCAGGAGGAGATCAGCTCATTTGTTTACCCAGCAGCCGGTGTCTGATCTAAGTAAACTTACATCAGTCTCCGTGGGAGGCAGAGAGCACACAGTGGTGGAGATCAGTTTGGAGAAATAATAATGAGCAGAAGTGTTTCTTTCTTTTTTTTTTTTTTTTTTGTAACCTGTAAGTAAAAGGGGTCTCTAGTTTAGGTGGCAATTTGTTTTGTGAAACAGATGTTTGCATCAGTGCTGCAGAAGTTCTTATCCAGCTGATTATGTGGTGGCCTCTATATAAGAACATATTCAAAATACCACAGTCAATCAACAACTTCTTCGTTGGTATTTTTTAAAGGTTTTTGGTTTGAACTTTTCCAGCAGAGTCTTAACTTGTTCTCAACCTGTCTAAAACAAATGAACTTAAAGTTGTTTTATCTTTTGAAGGAATGCATGTGCCTCACCATCTTTGGTGCCATAGTTTAAGGCTGAGATCATCTTAGAATGAGGAATGACAGAGTTGTAGACTTTCTGGTCATGAAAATAAAATGCCGTGTGCTCTACTGTGTAACTGCCAGAAGTCACACGCTGTGCGCATGTTGTGAATGACTCAGCTACTACCACATCAACTTTTATCTCAGTATATGTAAATCTGAGCCTTATTTGTTTATTTTAGGATGAATTGACTGTTGCAGCCATCTTGAATCAGGCTGACCACAGACCAGTTGTAAATGTATATCTAATGGTTGCCCTTTTGTCTTATGGTTCCTAAGATATTTTTGAACAGACATGTGCATGAACACACACAGACATGGGCACGGCAATATTGCATTTTTTGCCTTCAGCAGTGGGTGCTAAATATTATTAGCATTGTACCTCCAGCTATTGCAGCCATGCATGTAATCTTTTCATCTCACCTTAATCCAGCCTTTTTCCCTCATCTGCTATCATGTCATGGTTTTAATTATAAAACCAAACAGTGCTTCAGTATTATCTGCATCAGTAAATGTAAGATGTTGTTTCTGCTTTTGAGAAAATTGTATTGTTACTAGAGAGCAAGGACAGAATATACTAGAAGCCTGGTGCTCTAATGCCAAAGTTGAGGCCTGCCATGTTTAGACATTTTCCAACAGCTTGAAAGCATTCAAACAAACAAATGTTCACATCATAAAAACCATCAAACTGTGTGACCTTAGATCAGCTGTACTTTAGCTCTTGAGGCAAACAAACTATCTGTCCCGGGCAAACTTGGGAGAAGAATAATACAAAATCACTTCAAAACAAGTAAATAAATAAGGGGGGAGTGGTGGCGCAGAGGTTATAGAAGATGGACCTGTGATCGGAAAGTCGCAGGTTCAACTCCCGGTACCATCAACATCAAAATGTGGGTAGAAAAGGTGAAACACCCACACCTGCCTCCACCCTCATTTGCCCCACTCGGGGCCCTTAACCCCTAAACAGGTCTCTCTTGAAAATGAGTTGTCGTGACTCAATGAGACTACCTGTATAAATAAAGAGTAAATGAAAAAAAGTGCACTTTTCGTCTTTTTTAAATACTATTTGTTTACATTTTTTTTTAACCTTTTTTCTCTTTTTACTTTCAGACGCCGTCTTTCAGAACCATTCTCGTCTGCGGACGCCTCCTCTCCCTCTCTCCCACTCTCACTCCCCCAACCATCAGCACCATGCGGCCTCTGTTAACTCGCTGAACAGGAGCAACTACACTTCACGGAGCAACCCGAGTCCTGCGCCCACAGACAGCTCCGCTCCCCCCGAGGGTCCGGCCAGCGCTCAAGACTCTGGCAGCGCTCAGGACAACTGGCTGCTCAACAGCAACATCCCTCTGGAAACAAGGTGCTGTTGAGCCCGTCTCCTAAACATTGTTGGCATCTTTGAGAATGAGTGGACGCTACTGCCAGTGAACTCAGCTTTTCATGTTGCCTGCTCCATATTATTTCACCACAGGGCTACCAAAGAGCAAAGCAACAAAATGAAAGAAGAAAAATAAAAATCCCGCTTGCAGTAAAAGCCTAACTTTGTGATGAACATGAGCTCCGTGGCAAACAAGAGAAAAGAGCTGATTTTGGTTGTCCGCTTAATATTAGCAATCTAACAGAGGAAGTTGATGAGTTTAAACAGCAGTGTAATTATAATCACGTTAGAAAAAGCAAAATTACATCCAGGCTCCCATGTGCAGGCTTCATAGCTCCTCCACTTCAGCCCTGAGCTCTATTTATTTCATATTAATCAACATTCACTTCTCCAGCACATTTCTCAATAGGAGGCTCTTGTGTGAAGTAGGATTGTCAAGTATTATTGTAATGAAGGGAATGCCTGGTAGAGGTTTTTTTTTTTTTTTTCAGCTGGTTTTCCTGGATGGCAGTTTAAAATCAAGCTCACCAGGACATAAATAGTTTCTTTGTTTTAATGATCCTCACTGATAGTTGCTGAAAATGTTAAAAGCCAAAAAAAAAAAAAAAAAAAAGAAGCCAAGTTACCACAGGCTACCAGAAGAACATCCATCCATCCATTATCTTTACCCACTTATTCCATTTTGGGTCACGGGGGTCGCTGGTGCCCATGTCCAGCAATCACTGTGCGAGGGGCGGGGTACACCCTGGACGGGTCGCAAGTCCTTCACAGGGCCACATAGAGACAAACGAGACAAACAACCATTCACTCTCTCATTCACACCTAGGGACAATTTAGAGTTATCAATCAGCCTAACATGCATGTTTTTGGTCTGTGGGAGGAAACCGGAGCACCCGGAGAAAACCCACGCATGCACGGAGAGAACTTGCAAACTCCACCCAGAAAGGTCCCTGGACCGGGGTTTGAACCAAGGACCTGCTCGCTGAGAGGCAGCAGCTCTACCAGTTGCGCCACCGTGCTGCTCCACCAGAAGAACATTTATTTGAGCATTTGTAAAAACTTGTTTTTTATCTGATTTATAAATGAATGGTAAAACAACGTCACATTAGCCCTGTGATGGACTTGTGACCCGTCCAGGGTGTACCCCGCCCCTCGCATCATGCCTGCTGGATATGGGCACCAGTGACCCCTGTGACCCAAAAAGGAAGAAGTGAGTAACAGCTAATGGATAGATGGGTATTCATTAGGGTTGAACGACTACGTATTTGTAAAAGTCGACTTCAACGTGATAAAAGTCGAGTTGACGTTGACTAATCGATGTGACGTCATAGGAACTTAAGACGCTTTATCATATTCACAAAAAAAAGTAATTTATTATTTACAACAACAAAAAAAAACAACAAAGAACAAAACATCGTGAGCATATATTTATGCTCGTACCATTTATCATACTGCAAATAAGTCACAGGAAAACCAAAATTATTATTAAGCTGCAACAGTTAGTTTTATTTTATTTAATCCACTAAATAAAATAAACAGCTGCGGTGGTGGATTCTCCTCTGGCGGTGGTGCACCCCCCCCTGTTTTGACTTTTATTTTATTTAGTGGATTAAATAAAAGCGGGCAGCATGGTGGCACAACTGGTAGAGCTGCTGCCTCTCAGCGCGCAGCTCCCTGGTTCAAATCCCGGTCCGGGGGCATTTCTGGGTGGAGTTTGCATGTTGTCTCCGTGCATTATAAAGCACTTTATAAACAACATTGTTGGCCAATGGGCTGTACACAGATAACACATAAAAGCAAACATATATAAACTATAAAATGAACTGAAACCGTACAAGTAATGAACTATTAAAATCATAAAAACAGTAAAAACAATAAAATAAATAAATCAAAAACATTCAAATTAACATTTCAATCTGAGTTAAAAGCCAAAGAGAGAGAGAAAAAAGTGTTTTCAGAGAGGATTTAAAAACAGGAAGTGAGTCAGCTTGTCTGACGCACAATGGCAGCTCGTCTCACCTGTCAACCTCCTGCTGGACTTTAGAACGACCAACAGCAGCTGATCTGCTGACCTGAGAGAGCGTGAGGGAACGTACAGCTGGAGCAGGTCGGACATAAACTGTGGGGTGAGACCATGAAGACATTTGAAAACAAATAAAAGAACCTTCAAATTAATCCGGAAACGAACTCGGAGCCACTGTAGTGGTTTTAAAACAGGAGTGATGTGCTCTCGTTTTCTGGTTCCAGTAAAAAGGCGAGCAGCAGCATTCAGAACCAGCTGAAGTCGAGTCAGTATTGACTGGCTCAGGTGGCTATAAAGTGCATTACAGTAGTCTAGATGAGTTGTAATAAAAGCATAGATTAAAATCTCATAATGATGTCGTGACAGACATGGTTTGACCTTGGCCAGTTGTCTCAAAAGATAAAAGCTGGACTTGATCATTGATTTAATCAGTGCATCAAGTTTAAAACCCTTGCCTTACACCCAGGTTATTTGCTGTCTCGGTCAGATGTTTGGTGAAAGGACCCAGATCATCATGGATTTTGGAACCATCGCTGGACTTAAACAACAACACCTCGGTCTTTAGCTCATTAAAAAGTAAATGATTCTGTGACATCCATGCTCTGACTTCTGCCATACATTCCAGGAGTTAGTTCACAGAGTACTGTTTGTCTTGTTTTAATGGAACATAAATTTGGCTGTCATCAACATAAAAATGAAAAGTAACACCATGTTTCCAGAGAATACATTTACAACAACAGCTTATTCTTCTTTCTAACAAACCTATACACCCAAATAAACTATTGCTAAACAGCTTATATGTAGCCATACACAATAATTAAATTTAAAAAATGAAAAATTAATTACAGCCGCAGAGACACATATGCAGTGCTTCCATGTTGTCATGGAAACAAGTAAACAAAACTTCTGCCTTAGTTATTAAAGCTTATTAATGTGTACTTTTTTGTGAATAATGGTGTGAAACTGTTAAAATGCATTCAATATATGTGCAATTATCCTTAGTCTAATGATTGTTTAGAACCAGGTTGAAGATAATTTAATTTGCTTTAAATTACTTTTGTGATAACTGAATAACTGTTACTGAGCTGTAGCAGTTTTAAAGATTTTAAAGCTCTAAATAAATACGACATGTTAAACAGAAGACGTATGTCCAAGAAATGAAGTCACTAAATCAAACAAATATTCTTCCGACACTGATTTGTTATGGTTTCTGTCAATATAAGTTATGAGCCATTGAAATAATGAAACGAGATCTATTTTTACTATGAGACCCCTTTAGATTTTATATAAATATTACTGTTGTTATCTACAAAAAAACTAAATATTTGAGTTTGAGTAGAATAACAAAAAAAAATCTGAGATTTCACTGAGGCTTGGATGTCACATGTAAGGCAAGGTGGCTAATCATTTTTCTTTAGAGAACTGGTCACCTCTCTCCACCTCTCCATTGTTGAGGTACCCTTCCCACTCGTCTGGGTTTAATGGACTGGATCGTTGTTGGGCTGATGAGTGGGAAGCACAATTTCTGAAAGCCATAAATGCATTATATTGCAATATAAATGATGAATATGCTTTATTTTTTATATTGCTTAAAGTTGTTATTATTATTATTTTTTTATAGTTTTTTCTTGTCTTTCCCCCCCCACCCCCCACACACACACACACAAAAAAAATGGGGGGATTCAGATCCCCCATACCCCAGAAAATTTTCCGCCCAAGCTTCTCTCCCTACCATTTATGATCCAATCTGCTGGAGTACACATTTTAAATGAAAATAGGCAGAATTGGATCAAACTTTCAATATATTTCCAATAATAGTTTTTTTAAGTTAGATATTCACACCTGGACATTAGCCTTGGATGTTTTCTGTCAGAAGAGAGCTTCTGGGCAGGTATCAAAATGCAGCTCTGGTGCTCTTTACATGGGTTTGAGATGCCCACTACATTATTTATGTCCAAGAAACACATTATATATATACCGTATATTTCACCATATAAGTCGTTTTTTGTATAATTTGCATGCCCTGCGACTTATACACAGAAGTGACATATTTATGGATCTTTTTCCATATTTATAAACCGATTTTTGGTTGAGATATGACCATTTTCATTCATTCTGACTGAAAATATTCAACACTACCATTTTCAGCCGCTAGATGGCACTTGAGAAGTATGGCATGCCATTGTATCATGTAATAGGTAAAAGTGGTTATTAATGAAACAATCGGCTTGCCATAGACTACCAGCTTCATTTTGCTGTGCCGCCCCGGGGAAATGCAGCTAATTTGACCGTTATAGTGCATTTATTAAGTAAAAGTTAAATTGAGCCATGACTTTACTATAATTTCAAGCAAACAAATAATTGCTTTTAAGTGTTAATCTTGTTAAATTCTTGTTAAAGTCCTCCCATGCACGCTCCCGCATCCGCCATTTGGCTTCCAATCAGTTTTTGGCACAACACCGGCCCACATTTCTGGCCCATATTTTCGGGATTTCAGCGGTGACGTGTAACAAATGCAACGCATCAGCGGTGACGCATAATAGATGTGACGTATATGGCAAAGCGACGTATTTATGGATGTTTCCACTTTGTTAGACATATTTGACTGATGCGGCCTATAGGGCAGTGCGACGGATACGGCGAGTTAGTTTGATATGGCGACCCCTAAAGAATGAGGCAGCCAAAATAAAAAGAAAAAAGTTTGTGCACAGATGTTTTTAACGTGTTCAAAACTCAAGCTACAGGGCAGCATGCCTCTGCAGCACCAAAGTCTATAACCGCCGCAAACGTGAGACACTCTGAATACCATCTGCCAACTAGTCACAGCCCAGTGAGACACCACCCAAAGCAAAGCAAAAATATTAATAAAAAAATCAGCGTCCTAATCACAATTTTTAAACATTTTCTGAACCGCCTGACATAATTCAAAAGAAATAAAGAAATGCATTTGAGTACTGCATTTTTCATGTTCAGAGTTAACAAAAGCTTCTCGAGAAGGTGTTAAAGGACGCGTTGTTTTGTGCTCTCTGTCTGCTCACCGCTGTCAGGTGGCCTCTTCTCGATTATGACTTCCCTGCAGTAAAAGAGAACAGTGATTGATGTTCGTTTTGTCGAGCTGTTAGCAAAGCACTCTTTAGAAAGATTTGAGTTTGGTTTGAAAGCTCGGATCAGTAACCATAGATGGCAATAAAAGCTGAGATGTGTTGGCATTTTTTACCTCTGTGTCAAATTTTTCCATCATTTCTTTCTTTGAGTTTTGAGTTAAAAAACATCAACTCCTGAGCAACAAATTCTGCTTTTCACTAACAGCAGGATACTGTTGTCACGTAATTGGCAGTAGCGTAGTGGCGTAGAAAAGATAATTTGAAATAAACATACTTTTTTAGTATAAATATTTTGATTTTTTTTTTGTACAACACAAAAAAGTGTTATAATTTTGACTGTGTTTAGGTCTATTTTTATTTCAAAATTGCCAAATTTGTATTGATCTTGTAGCTTTCAGAAAGCCACCAGTCTATCAAATAAAAAGCATAAAATAAACTGTTGTTCAGTAGGAGAGTTATCAATAGCTAAATTAGTATTGTTAAAAAAAAAAAATCAGCCATAAACAGATTTATTGTTTCTTCTTTCAGAATTTGTGAGACGGTTCAGTCAACAGGAAAATGAGAATCAATTTCAGCTGGTGGACAGTATAATGTATAACAAATGATTACTTATCATGCAGCTCCAGTTAATCCTGCACAGGTATTCCCTGTGGAGCCAAAAGACAGATGGCGGGAGAGGAAATAGTTCTGCTGAAACCACAGAGTTTCTATAACAGTTACTTTAAAAAAAATAAATAGAAAAGAAAAAAGATCGACTAACAAAGTAATAAAACTAAAATCATTAGTTATCTCCTCACGGACCTTAAAGTATTAAATTTCACTTTTACCTTGTTAAATAGTATAACTTGGCTCTCTTATGTAACGTTGGTAAAATTAAATTGGCCCTGAAGAATTCTCCAAATATCAACTTCGTTACTGGAGAGATGCCAGTGGTTGAAAAAGCTGTATCTAAAAACATTTTTGCATAATGTAGTCTCTGTCAAGCTTTTTTCTGCTTTGTGCTTCATTAAAAGTTGCATTGAAACAAAAACTAAAGAATCCTCCATAGGGCACGGATCAAAATCACGCCTTTTCTCTTGGCCCACTGAAAGTGTTGAGCTTTTTCATTGCATGTGGACAGTTCGTTTCTACATTGCATTGGAGTAGTATTTCCTTATGGAACAGAGCTCTCATCGGGGAAGAGTGCATTAAGGGAGAAATGAATCACGAGAGTTCAAAATGAGCTGAGAATGTGTTATTTAGAGTCTTGCAGCCATTTAAAGAAAACTGTTGTAATTAATGGTTAATTTTGGGAAATGTCCCTGAAACAGAAGTGGCAAATTTATTTATGCTTTAAAAGTAAATTAAGATTTAAAATATATATATACACAGTAGTCCCTCACTACTTTGCAGTTTGTTTTTTGTGGACTCGCTCTATCGTGGTTTTTCAAAATAAGATTGGACATGACACACAACTGGCTGATTGAATGATGAGCCGCACGATCGGCATGGGATTTTTATTCAAAATAAATTATTTTAAAGTACTTGGCACTTGCTGCACGTTTGTGCAGCCCACACTGCAGGATAAGCTTCCTCCTGCAGCTGAACAACTGTTCTTGTGCAGATCGGAGAAGTGGGCGTGGCCAAGAACACGTGCAGGTGGCTGAGAGCAGCGGAGGCAGAGAGAGAGAAATCAATACATTCTGTGCTCTATTAGAGCATTTAGAGTTTAGAAACATTGTTTAGAATATTGCAAGAGTGGGGGAAACGTTTAGAACACCTTTACACACACACACACACGTATATATGTACATACAAAAATAAACGTATACTTTCTACTTGTACTAGTATCCCTTCTTTGCGGTTTTTCACTTATCGCGGGGCTTCAGGATACGGATCCCCCGCGATAAACGAGGGACTACTGTATTTGCAAACCTTGAGCCTTTTTGAATTTGTAAATGACACATTGTTTTCTCCCAATCACAACCTTAAAGGAGCCAGAATTCTCTAATGTTTAACAGAGAAGAGCGAGACGCTTGCAGAGAGGGGCAGGGCTCGTACAAAACAAGGTACAGTAGTGTACAGGCAAGAAGAGCAAGAGAGTTAGTTGTTGTCTGTCTCACTTTTCCTTAGAAGTAGTTCCATAAGGACCTTGGTTTGTTTGTTTCACGCCACTCACCGTGATGTCCATTTGTCAGCTGCTGTTGATGTTGCTTGGTGATCACATTCTGTACTGGCATTTCTCTTATTTCTTGCATGCACGTCTCACACCGGCTTCATATCCATCTCTCCACCTGTGTGTAGAAACATAGCAAAGCAGGCATTCCTAGAGACTTTGCAGGACAACCTCATTGAGATGGACATTCTGGCATCTGCACGCCACGATGCCTCGTACAACGACGGGTATGTTGCATGTTTGCTCTCTGGCTCCAGCTACTGTCAGAATCTGCTTTGCCATGCAAACATTTTATGCCTGTGCCGTTTCTCCGTCAAACATCCCCGTTTTGTAACGCTGTCACTCATCGTTGTGTCTCCTGCAGTGCTAGAATCCTTTGCTATATTTGTCCCTTCAGTTTACATGCAGCCACCCCGATTTGCATAAAGTCACATTGTTGGGTTGTGCTGCTTTTGATTAATGTTAAACATGACCGCTTTATGAGGCGCTGCTAGGAAATGATATGTCGGTGATTTGTCTTGATATTTTCCAAATAAATATATAGTCTCTGTGACTTCCCGCATCATGCACTGCAAACTGACATTCCATCACATTCATGTCACTGTCACTCGGGAGCATCTTGTAAACTTGTCAACAAAATGGCCTTGACTATAGTTCCGCTGTCACCGACTCTCTGATAGGCTGATCATGCAGTGTATTGCTACACATGTTTTCCGAGATAGCCAAGCATGCTCTTCAAGGACGAATAATTCTGCTTCTTACAAGTTTCCAACCCTTTTTATATGCTGCATTGCTCTTTTTGAGCTCCTCGACACCAAATGGTTGCAGGGGTTACTCTTTTTATAATGACATGAATGCATAACAAACTATCACTCACTATAAGTTAGTATGTTTATTAAGCATGATCATTGTTAACATATTTGCTTGTATTAAAAACTAATTTGCATTAAACTGGGTGAAACTGTAATTTGTAGATAAATTTGGAATATTTTTTGTGCCAAGCTCAAGCTGAGCAAACAACATTGTGTCATTCATGTGCCAAACTCTCACACACACATGTTCAACCTGTGTCACATGTGTTAAAATAACTACCAGTAGATTATACAATTTAAGTCATGGATTCTAAATTGTAATTTCTTATAATAATAATAATGTATAGGGTTTTTTTTTGTATTCAGTTCTGACTAGTAAGAATGTTACTGTGGCCAGGAAAAAAGTAGTAAATAAATATAGAAGTGGCATTTGAATATATTGTAGAACAAATTGCCATACTTTAACAATGACTGAACAGGCAGAGTTAAGTATGCACATGATGCAGGTTGAGCAAGCGTTTCTGAGAGTTGAGCGTGTGCATGCCAATTCACGTTTGCTTAGCTTATTATTCACTTATCAGAATCTTAGAATCATAAACATGCTCGTGAAAACGTGGGTTTTCCTAAAACTAACAAGCAAAATGTGTTTTCTTAGGCATTTCCTGTTCAAACCAGGTGGAACATCGCCGATGTATTGCACAACTTCCCCGGGGTACCCTCTGACCTCCAGCACGGTGTACTCTCCTCCCCCTCGCCCTTTACCTAGGAACACCTTCTCTCGACCTGCCTTCAGCTTGAAGAAACCCTACAAGCACTGCAACTGGAAATGTGCTGCTCTCAGTGCCATCCTCATCTCAGTAACACTGCTGCTCCTATTAGCCTACTTCATTGGTGAGTCGCTTTCAAAGCTTCCCGCACGCCAGGACGTGTATCTTTACAGAAATGCCCTCAGCCCCATACCTTACACAAATGCAGACACAGGATGCTGAGTTGTGTCCCTCCCATCATTCGTTTTAATAGTGCAGGATCTCGGGGCTTTATGAGCACAGTTATATTGGGACTCATAGATCGACTCCTCTCTCGCACAACTCGTCTGAAAAAAACATTATCATTCATAGATTTGGTTGGTTGAATCTGCAGATGGGCCACCCGGAGTCTCGCTCTTGTGAATAGGCTAGATAGGAAATAGATTAAAAAGACATCAGCCATCACACAGGAGAGGACTGCACGGTTAGAATATTCATCTGACAGAATGTGATTGACCAACTCTCCCAGGTCCCAGCTGGATGAGGAGCATCAACTAAGTTATGCTATTAAATCAGTTCTGCTCAATTTGTCTTCTTTCATCCTCCAAAGGTTGATACTCATATCTGAGCACACAGTCTCCCAATTTGTCTGTGTGATCTACTGGAGTGTTTTTGTCACACAATACATTTGCTAAAAACGCCAAATGTCTAAATACAGAGGGAAGCTGAAATGACATAAAGACTCAACTATTAAAAATGATTTTGTCTCTTTATCAAAAGTTCCATTCCAAGCAAGCAATCCCAACATTTAAACTTATTGTACATAGTTCTGTAGGTTTCTAACACCAGCATTGGTGATGGTGGTTTCCAAATTTGTCTTAACTTTTGGAAGTTTGTGGTACCTGGTGTGGGAAAAGTCAGTCGCTCACTGGGATCCATTTGCTCATGACTCAGTGAAGTTAGAGAGCATCTTGAAAACGTCTTAGAACATTCATAGATTCTCACATTTTTTTGCATACATAGAAAAGGATTGCAATCTTGCCTCGTGGATTTGAAACGCATTCAAAAATGGGATGCAACAGATTTTCCTACAAAACACTTAAACCCTTCTAAAAGTTTGTCATGGCTGCCTCCAACATCACTAGAGCTGTATTTTTGCATCTGCATGAAATCTCGTCCCTCACAGTCAGCATGTCCAAGTCTAAAGAAAATGCAACAATGATGAATAATAATTATAAAAAACCTGGTCCAAATTTGAAGACTGCCCTTCAGGTCAAGTCAATCAACAGTTTTGTTTTCCTTTCACGAAAGTTAGGTATACAGTAGTTCCTCGTTTTCACGAGGGATCTGTACCCTGAAGCCCCGTGATAAGTGAAAAACCACGAAGCATGAATATTAGTACAGTAAGTAGTAGTTTATTTTAGTATTTATATATATATAAAAAGGTGTTTTAAACCCTTCCCACACTCTTGCAGTATTCTAAACAATGTTTCTAAACGCTCTAAAAGATCACAAAATGTCATTATTTCAGCTCTCTGCCTCATCTGCTCTCAGCCAACTGCAAGCGCTCTTGGCCACGCCCACTTCTCCACTCTTCACATAGAACAGCTGATCAGCTGCAGCAGGAAGTTTATCCTGCAGTATGGGCTGTACAGAGGTGCAGCAGGTGCTAAATAATTTTAAATAATTAAATTTAAAATAAAAATTCCATGCCAGTCATGCGACTCATCCATCAATCAGCCAGTTGTGTCATGTCCAATCTTATTTTGAAAAACCGCAATAGAGCGAGTCTGCGATAAATGAACCGTGAAGTAGCGAAATACCACTGTATATACTATATACCTATATACTCTTATACATTATACCTTTTTAGTTACAGTGATAAATAGTGTAGTGAATCATCGTTTCATAGATACAGTATAATAGAGCAGTGAGTTTTCATCGTTGGGTATGATGCAGTTGGTTGGCAACAAAATTATGTGCATGGCCCAGAATACACTTTTACAATAAACTTTTCAAAAACTGTCCACAGAACATGTCCACACGGTCTTGGTCACAAACACTCAGAGTTTAGTAAAACTGTAACAAAAAATGTGTTTATTGTCTTTCAATAAGTTGTTGACTAGTCCCCAACTGTTGCAGCCCAACGAGAAATGACCCAAAGTTTAGATCAGGGGTGTCAAACTCACTTACAAAAGGGGCCAAAATTAAAACCTTTTTAAACTAAGGGCCAATTTTAGGAACTACATTAACTCAAATCAGATACCCAACATCTTTTATTGGTCACAGGTTTATCAACAAGCGTTTGATTGGTCTCATTTGACGTTCTCTGTTTTGCTTTTGACATCATAATCAGAGATTACTGAAAAAAATCAAGAGATAGAAGTATTTTACGTTTCACATATCATCTTGGGGGCCAGATAAGATGTCAACGAGGGCCACATTTGGCCCCCGGGCCTTGAGATTGACACATATGGTTTGAATCATTAAGAACACAGAAATGAAATGAAGTAACAAGGTTTACATTATCACTGCAGTGAGGCCAAAAAGATGCACTTACACTGTAATATTATAATTGCTTAGTTACAATTTTCACCTTTATGATTTGTGATGTTTAAAAAAAAAACTTACAGCACATTTTTCCTAATTAAAGTTCTGTCGGGTATGTTGATGCAAAATTAAAAAAAGGAGTTGATTCACACTTCTATGTAATGTATTTTTTGTTATAACAGTGCATCTGTTTGACTGTGAATACCTTCTTAACATATAAATGGTGTCACTATTGAATTCAGCCTCACACAGATGAAGAAAGAATTTAAATGGCAGAATGATGAGGACATTTCAGTTCATTTGCATGAAGGAAAAGAAAAGGCAGATCCCTTTGCTTGGCCCTCATCAGGGAGATAAATTAATTCTTCTTTCAGAGCATTTGTTATAGATATTCATTGGGCTGTAACAATCATACAAAACTGTTGTTTCTGCTTCACCTTGAGGCCAAACTAACTAAAGTCTGATTATTCATTTTTTTGTCACTATGGTCATTTAAATAGTCATTTGTAATTCAGAACAGTTCTAATTCTAAATAAGAATCAATGGGTTTTTGCATGATGATTACTATGGAATAGTGTTTTTGCATTAATGATGTTTGATTTGACTCGGTTTGGGCATCAGTGCGGTTTGGTTGCTGCAGTAAATATATGGCATGAGTTGTCAGCATGTGATCTGGCCAAAAAAAGAAAAAATCACAGCCCATCACATCCTGACGGTGTCTAATCAGACTTTGTAATTATCCCCTGCAAAGCTCAGACCATCGCCCGGTACGTCACAAGTAAACATGTTGCAGTCCAAACCTCACCTTTAGATTGGAACTTCCAATCAAGAACAAGAACCACGTTTAATTAAAGGCTGATGAGAAAATTCATTTAATTTCAAGTGCAGTTAATTATTGAGGCCTGTAATTGGGAACTCTGGATGAGATGTCTAATAAACCCAATTACGCCTCATGACAGATGTTTTTGACTTCAGCGTGGTTTTCTTTTTTCACAGCTGTGTAAATTGACCCATTTTGAAGTGCGAAAAGGTTGAGAGTTTTTGATGGCACAATTTTCTCTGTGGTTGCTTGCTCATTAGCACATTTGTTATATGGTCCTCATTTTTAAGGTCATCAGTATCCTCCTGTGTTCACTTTCACTCACCGTGGGTATCCAGTCAAGGACAGAAAGGTTGGGCCTTGGAAAAATTTTCACTCTGTGATCCTCCAACCCATAAAGCACTTATCTGCAAAACAAATTTTACACATTTCCCTTTTTACAGGTCTTCAAAACAGTTTTTGTTTAATAATCTAAATGGATTATTTTCAGTTTTGCAATCAGGTTAAAGATTCATGAAAAGGGTTGACCTATTTTTAATTAAACAAAAGGATCCACAAAAAGCCTGCAGCCATTTGTATGCAACTTTTATGTTCCTATTTCTATAGCATATTGTGACATATATTAAAACGGGGGAAAAAATACACAATTTTTGAAACATATTCGCAAACAGCAAAAAAGGATGCATGGCTGTGACCTGTAGTTGATGATAAATAGGATTTTAGTAAAAAACATGGATTAAAAATGGCTGCAGGTTTTTAAAAATTATTTTACTTTCCCTTCTTCAAAAAACGGGTAGTGCTTTAGTGATGTCAGAAATGATAGATTAAAAAAATGAGGTTTAAACTACAGTTCCATGTGCAGTTTCTCTGTTGTTTTAGTGGTTTGTTTAAACTGAAGTTAACCTTTAGATACGTGATGTCTCAAATATTGCTAAATCATTTGAGTTTTTTTTCCGATAGATAATGAAAATCTTGTTTTTAATTATATTTCTGGTCCTGCTTTAAAAACAGCACATATGTTCACCCACATCTTTTATTAATAAAAAAACAGTAGGGTTATCATGTAGGGTTATTATTATTGTATGTTTTAGGCCCCAACTTTAATTTAATAAACTCAATCATAAAAATAAAATCTTACAAGCAGTAAAAACTAACCTCAAATGTTTTGAATGAAAAATATATTAAAGTCCTATACTTGCAACTCATAACAGCTATATTTGTTGTGTACAATGTCATATTTTTTCATTTTCTTTTGTGGTTTTAATGTAGTTTTAATATACCAAAGTCCATGCTCAATAATCCAGGTGAAAAATCCCAACAATGTTCAGTCAGGTCATCTGGACGGTTTCTTTTTTGCTGAGACATTTCATCCTCCATCTAAAGGACTTCATCAGTCCAAGGAACCACAACCAAACTCCAAACAGTACTCTAACCTGGATGAGATAAAAGCATGTAGCAGCTTTTCAGTATCGGTTTTTCTGAGCTTAAGGTGAAACATATGCAGCCTTGCACATGCTGATGATGTGGCAGTTTTGTAACGATGCTGGCCCATTTAGAAGCATTTACTAATTTATTTGTTTTGAATTGTTTGATGCATAATTATCTTTATTAGTCTGAGTAAATTCCGTGTTCGTGAACATTCATTTGGAAAACTAGAGTTATTGTGTGATCATTGGTATCCACTGGTGATGTAGCACACTTCAGAACTATTTATTCAAAGTAAGCTACGAGACATGCCACTTGATGCTGTCATAGCCCATGCTCATTAAATTTTGTGCAGAACTTAAAAGCCATAGGTAAAAAGGAATCTGTCTCAAGGTTTCAGTTTCTTGGGGGTAGTTCCGGAGAGTTTGAGCTTCTTGAAAGGCTCATAGCTCTTGACCAGTAAGATGGGGGGGGGTCTCTTATTTTTCTTCAGTGAGATGAGAACAAATTCTCCTCTCATCATAGCTTCTTTTGAACAGTGCACTAGTTAAAAAGTGCTATGAACAGGCGACAGAAGCACTTACTGCTGCGGCAGATGACCCACGCTCCGACTCCCTCCGACTGGGCTTCGAAGTCTTCAACTACAGTACCTTTGTTCCATAATTGGCACATGGCATGACCCGACTTCCTGCCAAGAAATAGGCGAAAAGAGGGCTCAACATGTGCTCAGGACAAAACGAACAGTACTAGAAAGTGCAGTATTCCTGACAGGTCAGTAGAATCGCTGGCACTCAGGCGCAGCTTCTTTTTTTTTCTGGCCTTCACATTAGAAGAAGCTTCTTTCTGTTTTGACTTCGCAGCCAGTTTTGGTCAACAGTTGAATGTATAGCAGCGACTGCAAAGTTGCCAAAACAAAATTGCTTTTCTCTGGCTTTCGTCCAGTGGTCTGCATATTATAAATACCGTGACGGCGCTCAGGTAAATCCTTAAAGGACGAGAAGGGGGGGGTGGGGGTTCGACGTTTTCCATTAGAAGTGTCTGGGCAGATGGGATAAAGAATGGATCTCAGAAAGGCGTGATTACTGGAACACTTGGAATGACACCCTGCCTGGTGACTTTGCAATCGTTCAGCAACATACGCTGTCTCTTTTTTCATTTCGTCAGTCAATGTAATGCTACAGATCAAAAGGGATGTCTTTCTGGAGCTTACAAAGTAACAAACAGAGCCATCTGTCACTCCTCTGGTTGCCTTCCACTCACACCATCACTCCTCCGAGCGCTGGACAAGCGCCGAGCAGATGCTGGTGTTGCAGCTGAACTGAAATCATCTTAAAAGTTGTGTTTTTCCCCAAATAAACATGTGCATCAACCTACACATGGATTACACATACATTCTATAAGTTTCCTGTGACTGGATGTTTTGAATGTGCACCACATTCTGGTAGGTTTTAATGAATCAACTGACTGGGAAACAGAATCTAAAACAGGCTACAGCAATCCAAAATATAACAAGTGTATTGGGCTTGTATCAGTCTTTTTTTAGTATCCAGAGCATGTAATTATATATTTATATATATAATAAAAAGTCACTTTTTAGTGTTTCTGATTTTTAGGGACTTGGCTATTTTATTCTTAACTCCCTTCCTAATATTTTAAGTGACGTTTTGCTTTAAAACTTGATAAAAGAGGAAAACGACAATGAGATGAGTACTGTTCTGGAGTACTAAGGTATTGGAGTTTTTGCTTAAATGTAATTCTCAGACTATCTAAATTGATCGATTACAGTCAGATGTGGAGCAACATAAGCTTTTGAATGAAATGTGCACTTTGAGTATCTTGATAACGTAGAAAGGCGCTATATAAATACAGTCCATTTACCATGTACCAAATACCTGTTTTAAATGTGATAAATGTTCAATCAATAGTTATATCCTTTCAGTACTTTTTTGTGTTTTTACTATAAAAAAGAAAAGGAAAAAAAAAAAGGCACAGCATTAAAGAAATCTAAAGATGTACACCCAGCTTTGGTCTACTATTGCCATGTAATTTCACTTTTTAAAATTAAATAGTGTTGTTATTTGAGCTTGAAAAGAACCAACCAAACAAAGAAATGGCTATATTGAGCTTCTGGGTCTTTTCTGCTGACTGTTGCCTTTTGAGTTGCCTTTTGCCTTGCTAAGCTCATCTTGTCCATTCTCTTATTGGTGATCTGTCATGGTCAGCCCCTCCTCCTCCGTCCTGCGCTCTGCTGCCATTGTTCCAAAGGACATTTCTTTTGTCGACCTTGTAAAATATCTTTGTGCTTCTTGTGCTTTGTTCACATTGAACACCCCTGCTACTGTTTATTACGATTTTTCTCTCTGTCCTTTAGTTTTGTAGAGGAGCGTAAAGGTAATAGGGCTGAGGAAATGACAAGACATAGAGTATGGACCATGCCAGAGCTGGCATGGTAAGACAGATGTTGTCCCACGGGCTCAGCATACCATTCATCTAAAGATGTTACTGCTCAGCACTTTTCAGAAAAAAAAGGCCATTAACCATTAAACCCAGTATTGTTTCTAAAACTGTTTACTTCCTGTTCCTCTCTCTCTCACAGTTCTAAAATATGTCACTTTGGCTGTTTTCATAGGTAAAATATTGTGTGGATGAAAGTTTATTATTTTCTGAATTGATTGTTTGGTTTTCATGACTTTACAATGAGTACCTTAAAACTATGTTAACACAGCTTAGTTATGAGTTGTTGTTTTTTTTCTTTTTTAATTTAATATTTCAGCCATTCATCTGTTGGGGTTAAACTGGCACCTGCAGCCAATGCAAAGACAGATGTACCAGCTGTCAGAAGACAATACAAGTGGCCTAACATTTCCTACAGACCAGAGTTTGCGCCCGCTAGGCAACACAGGGCTGGAATTACCTGATCGGAGGGGAAAAGATGACAGTAAGTGCATTTGTTTAATTTTTTTAAATCATATCTATATTTTTTCAAGCTAAAATATGCCATAAATAAAACCAAAGTATTAAATCTGCTGTTTCTGAGTGCCTTCCATATCCTATTTATCCTACTTTACCAAAGTTTTTCAAATCTTAGTTTACAGATGGCATTTCAAAGCTTTTGCATCGTTGTAATAATTTTGTCACCCAGCGTCACATTGCATTCGCCTGTCTCCATGGTATCCAAAAAGATCTGCATTGTAATCCCATAAAAGTTGTTGTAAGTGGGGAAAGTGTTATTTGTTCCTGGAGGGAGAATGTGGGGCAGCTTAAGGGATGGAGTATCCAGGGGCTGGAAGGGGATTAGCCACTCTCTTTTCCTTCAGAACGGATGTGATTCTTTCATCTTCCAGCTTGGGCTGCCTTTCCTGGCAGTCAAAGAAAGGTTGTGCTCACCCAATGGTACCAACTGCTCAGCTAAAATTAAAAAAAATGGGAAAGTTTCTTTTTATTTTTGAAGGAATGCTTGCAGATTAAACCATGTGATTTGCCGCTGGCAGACTACAATAGATTGAAGATGAGGTTATTACCATATAGATGAATCCAGGAGTTGTCTTTTTCATTTACCAGACTGCAAAAAGTGTGTTTAGCCAACAACAAGTATGACTACGGCAGAGCAGTGTGCACAGCAGCTGTTGGTGATAGCAAATCAATAGCTATAGTTTGTTTTGAATAGTTTCATTTTGCAAAGCCACCAGAAACAATGCCTGCCTAACTAATGTTTTCTCAAGACGATGCGAATGTGTGTTCTTTGTAGCTCGCTCGCTTTGACGCCACCAGAGCGTCGTGCTGCAGTTTAGCTTGCAAAACAAAAAATATTTAACTACAAGGCTCATTATCACTGGTCACGCCTTATAATTTATTTAAACAGCCTGATGAGCGCACCATTAATGCGCTTCATAAATATGTGCACGCACACATACACAACATGTGGAAAATGAGCCTGTGGGCTGCAGCATTATGTAAAGCCCTGATCTGGGAGATGGGGAGGGTGCCCTGTCTTCTCTGATAAACTCCATTGTCACTGATGGACTTTTGAGAGGACTTCCATCTGGTGTGCCACGTGTAACCTAAAGCCGTGCCTGCTTCCCAGTCCTGGGGGTAGTTTGTATGGATGTGTGCAAAGCCCGACATTGCTGCTGAAATTAGCTCATCTACACTGTCAAACAGATGTTGCCATTTCCGCTGAGTCCAATAGAAGTTGTATTATGGAGCATATGGGTGATTTCTGCTGGTAAACGTGCTAATACCTGAGCAGGTAGTGGCAACAGAATTCCCTCTCCTATAATCACTATTTTCACTTTACTGCTTTTACTTCTCACTATTGCAGCATTAGGACGGTTATTTTTTGGCAGTTTTTTTTTTTTTTTTTTTAATCTTGCCAAGTCCACACCATATGTTCAATGTGTTACTCTCAACAACAGCAACCCTGCGTTTTTGCCAGGTTATTAATGGGTTGCCTGTGTTTTAATAAAACAAATGAAACTGTTTAATACTTCTAGAAACACATTTATTTTAATCATTTCAGTATAAATTAACATCAGTTTAATAGTGTTCACCTATGTCTTTAACAGTGTAACTAGTAATTGCTGGCAGTGGTCAGAGGGATCATTCCTTATATTTTTTTTTTCTCTGACTGACAGAATTGTGATTAAATGTCTGTGATATGGTCAGACTCGTGCCTCAGCAGACCAACTCCCCGTGCCCTTCCACTTGTTGGATTAATGATGTGATCTCTTTGACCGATTAACTCCATGTGCAATGCAGGCAAATTGGACAGCTTGTTCCCAGATGACAGCTATATAGATATGGGAGAGATTGACGTGGGACGCAAGGTCGCTCAGCAGATTCCTCCTGGTATCTTCTGGAGGTCCCAGGTCTTCATCGATCATCCCATGTACCTGAAATTCAATGTGTCACTCAGCAAAGATGCCTTAGTGGGAATATATGGAAGAAGAGGCCTTCCTCCGTCACACACTCAGGTGAAAGCCATATACATATTGCTGACGGTATATGTACAGTGCATGTGTTACAATCTGCTTTTGCTTGTTTGTTTTATAAAAGTCAAGCTTGAAAGCTAAACAGTTGTGTTCTATACACCACATTTCATGTTTTTTTATGGAAAAGATAGTGGCAACTTGTAAATGGGATGCTTTATGAAACAGTTTACAGTCACATAGCGTAAAATTCTGCTTTTTTTATTCCGTATTTTTCTTTTACAAAGAAAGGAATTTGGGAAAGAGTTTAAAAAGAAATCCATGAATAAGTGTGTCCTGAATACAAACTATAAAATTCTCTATTGTATTATGATTTCCCTTTTTTTGTTGCAGAAAGGATTTATTGCAGATTTTTTCTCTGGTTCAATATCATCAATGAATCATACAAGTAGATTGGGCTCCTGGGCCAAGAGAAGAAGATTTTTCTTTTCGCTAATTTCCCATCTACATGAAGCACAGAATAAAATATATCATGTTATTAATGATTTCTGGCTGCTTGCTTCACAGACTTTCTGCTGTAAATGCAACAGTGGTTCAACAAATTGTACATAGTGTAACATTTGTTTGCACTGATGTCCGGTGTGATTATTTTTTTTAGCTGAAAAATCAGGATTGTCTTTTTTTTCCTCTTTTTTTAGTTCAAAACATCTAGAGTAGAAAACTCATCAAGTGACTGATTACATACAAGTCCAACTTCCTATCCTCTTACACGGAGAATAAAAAGCTGCCTCATTGGTATTCATTGGCTCACTGCTGCTATGAAGCAAATCAGTGCAGATGTTATTTGGTAAACACTAACTTTACATTTAATTTCCCCAGCTTTCCATTTTTGAGTTTAATAATTTCAAACAAGACTTTCAAATAAGATATTTGCACTGTGAAATTATCACAAGCTGTCAAGCCAAGATGTGTTGAGACTTAACTCAAGCTTCTCCAGAATGATGAGTTATTCATGCAGACCAGATGATGCTCTGCTGCAAAGAGGCCTGAAAGCACTCAAGTCTCGTGTGTCATTCTTAATGGTCCATCCATCAGTCATTCTCACTTTCTGTGCATCTGTCTGCAGTTTGACTTTGTGGAGCTTTTGGATGGGCGGCGACTCTTGGCCCAAGATATTCACAGTCTGGAGGGGCCTGTGGCTATGCAACGGAGTCTCGTACCAATCACCACACACGACACAGGCTTTATCCAGTACATGGACTCAGGCATCTGGCACCTGGCCATCTACAACGATGGAAAAGAAACCGAGGCTGTTTCCTTTCTTACCACTGCCGTAGGTGAGTGCCATATGCATGTCCTGCTAATGAAGCATTTGATATGGTGCTTTGCCACTGTCTCAACTCTGGTTCCGCACCACACGGCACCAGTTAAGAGTCTGCACACTGCCTCTGCTGGTACCCATCCACACTCCACTGGGTGTATGGGACTACCTTGTTCACTGTTCCAGGCAAAATGCTCCGAGCTGACGATCTTGACGTAAACAGACAGCATCCGTTGATCGGCCAGCGGAGATACATAACTGGATGACCTACACAGAAAAACTGCAAACAACATATGAACCTCCATTTCCTCTCTGATTATGCTGAGTGTGTATTGGTTTTGCTAGTTTCTGGTATGGAAGCTCCAAAAATAGTTTGGGGACCAATGACGAGGTACAAACCTTCCTAACTTTATCGACCAATGTTATGATTTAGCACAAGTTGGACAACGCCATGAGAAATGAGTACATTTACAGAGATATTGGAGAATATTGGTTAGCATGGCTACACTCTGATTTATAAGCAGTGCCGGGTTATGCTACAGAAATTGAAGTCTGATTAAGAGCAGTTATGGACAGCAACGGGTGGAGGTGCTCGATCACAATTACCTGTTACGATACCGCCCATTTTGCATTGACAATCCCACCCACAGAGCAGAGAAACAAGTCAGTGAGAAATTATCATACACCTGAAAATAACTGATAAGTTGAGAGCCAAGTGAAGTCACACTTATCAATGGCAAAGCAGCTATAGTGATCCCTAATCTCTATAATGCCAGCCAGTAGCACCCGGCGGTAAGTGGTGCAGAATTGGGGCAAAAGTAAAAAAAAAAAAGGTAGATTTCAAGAGCAGGGGAAAGTGCAGGTTAATCAAGGTGAAACTGAATATTACAAAATCAGGACATCAGCCTTGCTACCGAGAAGGGCATTGAGAGATCATAATATCCTCATTAGCCTGAGTGTCTTCCAAGTGAATCAGGGGGTCCAGCTTCTGGGAAACATTTGCATACAATTCAAAGTATGATTGTACCCTCCTGCTAGTCCCATATTTTGATCACGGTTTGCTCCAATTTCCATCTGCTTTCCATATATCAGAGCGGCAAAGATATTTCTCTCCTCTGACTGTTACAGAGCGTCACACAACTGTGTTTCACACATATGTCCTCCTTTGTGGAGGTGACTTCGTTTTGTACAGTGCTCTTTGTTCTCCCTTAAGCGCCTTTGATTAGCACTGCTGTATCAAGCAAGGTGTGAGAGGGCCTGAGGTGTCGACTTTCACAGGGATGGCAGCTGGGAGCTGTTCTCACATGCTCTTTAATTAAAAGCTCCTGGGCCAGAGTCCATATGTGACAGTGGCTGTGCCAGGCAGCAGATCGATGAGAGGCTGTCCTCAACACCAAGTGGAGACAGGCAAGAGATGCACTCCCGCCCCCCTGCTGTGCCAACAACAGTTGTAATTCAATACTTAAAATATGATATGACACAAGAAGGAGGAAAGTGAGAGCAGCATGTTTACCTTTGCCTATTTCTTCTCGACTGGGTGTGCATGAGCTCCCCTGTGGTTTGCATCAGAGAAAACATGTCTTGATAAGGTATTCTGCGCAAGCAGATGGGGTGGGGCAGAGTTAGTCAGAGCAAGAATTCTGCCTCTGTTCATTTGTATCGGAGCTGATCTGCTCACAGGAGCTCAGAGGAAGGCAGAGGGGGTCCTTCTAAAATGGGTCACCGGTTAAGTGCCCTTCAGCAGAAATTGAATCCACCAACTGCCTGAATTGTATTGAGCTGTGGAGGGATGGAGTTGACCTTCAAATAGAGCAGCCTAGGTATAGGAATATATGTGAGCAATATCCAAAGCAGGCAGGCTGAAACACAAGCAGCTTTATTTAAAAGACACTTGCAGTAATAGAATTTTAGTGTTTCTGGCAGTGGTGAAAGGAACTGTGTGCCATTTTACTATCATTAGGGTACCTTTTGCTCTGTGCATGCACTAAATGTAAAGTTTTGTTACTGGCTATTACCATGACACAGTTATGACACAGTTTATTCAACAGATAGAGCACACTAATCTGGGTTGTTCAAGCTTCATGGCAATATGAAACGTGTTCTACTGAATGTTTTGTACTGCAACCCTCTGGAGCATGAAGCTCTATGTCCTTGCTGCCTAATGCCAGACATGTTTCAGCCCAGGTGTGGAGGCAAAGCAAAAGGAAGTAAATGCCCAGCAATGAAGTCTCAACCTGTATCCTGTCTCACTTCACTGCTGAGGTTTCTTTTTGTCCATGGCAGACCATCATTCAAAGGTGTTGAGCATCTTCTGAGAGCATAGCAAGTTGCTGATTAAACCAGCCTTCTGCACGGTATTCCGTCCTCACAGAATGGTGAGACTCACAATAGTTAGCTCCCCTGATATGAAGAGTAATGAATTTCAATGAAGCTCTGCTTGAATCCATGATTTATGCGTTGGCCTATGTCGAGTGTGTGTCAGAGAGATATTCACAACCTCCCATCTTTGCTCTCAGAGGAGTTGCAGGCGATGGACATGGGCAGTGTAGTTTGCTAAACTGTGTCAGCTTTCAGAATCAGAGCACCGGAGTTCACCATTACTCAGTTGTGTCTGACAGGCTGCGTGTTGTTCTGCAAAGACATATGCATAATAGATTAAGAATAATTATGCATAATAAATGTACCTAGGCTGCCTTCAAGCCTACAGGGATATTCCAGTCAAATTTAAAGTAACGTTCTAAAAGTTATCAATAGTTAGTAACTTATCTGCTGTGACCTCGGCCACAGAGCAGAGTATGGAAGAGAGACAAAGTCTTTGCTAGGCTTATAGATAGCCAAATGAGTGCCAGTTTTCAAGCTTATAAAACAACTCCACATATACAAAGTTCATCCATGCACCCCACAAATACATTTTCATTGTAAAACAGTTTCTAAAACTGATTTATTTTGATAGCTTTTATTTAGCTAGCCATTAGCATAGACTGAGCAAAGACTTTTGTGTCTTTACCATATTCTGGACTGATGTCATGGCGGATGGATGGATGGATGGATGGATGGATGGAT
>NC_056503.1:42321673-42358663 GCF_014905685.2 Nematolebias whitei
CGCAGTTAAGGTATTACTTGTTAAAAACTATTACACAGAACATCACTTCACAGGTGACTGGACTATTTCTTTAATATTTCAGTTAATATGATCTGATACAAAAAGCTACTCGTCTGTAGAAATCACTCCAAGGATCGTGATACCATTTTTAATAATAAGGGTAGAAAATTGTAATGCTGAGCCCGTGCATACATCATGTTTACATAGTTTTTTGTAAGCATGCCGCTTCTGCTCAATACATGCTGCTGGTTTAACAAGCATTTTGTAAAGAAAAAAAAAAAGTATTGCTGTTGTCTATACTTAGATGTTCTGGTTTGAGGCCATCACAACCCCACCGAACTGCTGAGTGGCTCCACCACACCAGAGGATTGTCTTTCCTCGATCCTTTCACTAACCCATCATGGCACGAGGAGGCCTAAAGCGCAACAAGACAAGCTGCATTTCTCTGTTCGCATTCACTTTTTCTACTGTATTGCTGGTCTGTTTGAGTCTCTTTCTCTCTTTTTCTTTCTTTTCTTTTTTTTTTACTTGCATTGCATCCTTAGTGATGATTGACTCTCCAGGGTGAAGGGAAGCTGAATCCATGGCTCGCATTTCTAGCTTTTTGTGTAGTACAAGAGATTCTTTGTTCAATAAGTTTTGCCTCAGAGTTTGTGCTGCCTGAAGGCTATGGACGAGATTGGATATTTTTTCAGCACCATTTCAGGCTTAATTCAGCGAGCATCATGTTTCAGAGCTCGGCTGCTGTCTTCAGAGATCAGCGGTCAGTCTCGTTTCTAATAAAAGGAAGCATCAGAGTAGAACATAGAAGTCTAGTGATGTTTTTTGATCATTTATAACAACAGATATAACAAATCTTTATGATAGAAAATGGATCTTGATGAAAGAGTTTTAACTTGAGGACTCATTTACACATTAGTTTTTGTTTCTGTTTTAAAAATAAACATTGTTAGCCACAATGCAAAGTTAAAAATGCATTAATTACAGAGGCTTTTAAACTGCTATGCTTAAAAACAAGCAAGGATTGGAGGCTAGTGAATTGAAACTTTGTCATCAAAGGCAGTGAGTGACTTACATTCTTCTAAGGAATGCTAGACCTTTAATTTCAACCTGAAAACTTTACAGCTCCAAATTTAGTCTAGTTTTTATTAAAAATGTTTGAGGTTCTTTTTACTTTTTATTACACGTCTTGTGAGTTGAAGGTAACGGGAAATTATTAAGTTTCTTCTGCAGTACAAGAAGCTGTAAAAAAGTCAGAGTAAAAATAAATTTGATGTCAGTTTTGAAGCAGAAGAATTAAATTTTACTGGTCTTCAGTTGAAAGCGTCAGCATAGAAAGGCAAAGTAAGGAAATTTCTTCTGAACATCTCACACTCCTGTTGTGCAGCTCCACAAAGTATTTTACACATGGCTTTTATTATTGTTATTATTATCATTATTATTATTAGTAGTAGTAGTAGAAATAGTAGTGGTGGTTTAAGGTTCTTAATTGCCATTCACATCACATGTGGTACATTAGGTGGAACGAAATTGTGTACCCAAGGTCCCAGTTACACCCAAAAATAGCAAAAATATAAAGTGTAAAAGAAACAGTATATAAGGATCTTAGATATATGCTAAACGAACACTTAACGATATGCTAAATGATGCGCTAAAATATCTAAGATATGTGCTAAACACTAATAATGTAAAAATAATATGGTGTATTAAACAGCAGCCCGAACATGAGTCTGTCGTGAGCAGATGGGTATGAATGTAGCAGCATAAAGGCAAGAGATGAGCAGCATGGATAATCAGCAGCATAAATGTCACATATCACAAATTAAAGTGGCATTACAGTATCCTGACGCATGCTCAATAATCCAGGTAGAAAAATCTAAAAAAAGTTAAATCTGGTCCTCTGGACATTCAAAAAAAAAAAACTAAAACAAAGCAAAACAACCAAAAAAATGTAGAAACGTTTCGTCTTTCATCTGAAAGACTTCCTCAGTCTGAAGTGCTGTATTCAGCTCAGTCTATACTGACTGAATACATGGATTGTTTATTTAAAATATGACAGTATTTAAATATATATATATATTTTTTTTTTAAGGATTGATATTGGGAGTAACAGGTGATGAGTGTGATTGAAGCCTGGCACATGTCATGACAAAGTTTACTGAACTTGAACTTGAACTACTGTATCCCTACTTTGCGGTTTTTCGCTTATCGCGGGTGGGCGTGGTCTCAAACACCCGTGATAAACGAGGGACTACTGTAATAGTAGTAATAGTAGCAGTAGTAGTAATGGTAGTGGTAGTAATAATGATAGTAGTACTAGTAGAAGTATTGTGTGATTTTATAATTGGAACACACTGTGATGTGTAAAAAAAGAAAAATGACAATATATTTTTTTTAACTTCTCTTTCTGGCAAGTTTGTTGTATAATAGAAACTTCATAATAAATAATTTTGTTAAGCTACATAGTCAACTTGTTAAGTGTTAACTTATTATTTTTATATATGAATGTTTCTGTTCAGTTCCCTGAGAAGACTTCTGTTGTGACTTGGTGCTAAATAAATAAACTGAATTGAATTGAATGTTTCTGTGTAGCTACACACAAGTAAAACAGCAAGGAATGAAACTGACAACAATAATGAACAATCCAAACAAGAACAGCATTGTTGCTGTAAATATCACATAATTGCTATCATATTACACCCATATTATCAATACTGATCTGATCATTTTATTTAATCTCAAAATGTAAATTATTCATTTGTAAAATTTTGTGTGTATCGAACAAGTTTATGTCTGAATTACTGTCTAACCACTGGTGAATTTTTAAAATAAATAAATAGATAGAGAAATAAATCAATAAATAAAAAGGCATTGTAAAGTTGAATTTAATTGGTCTGCAGTGATTTATTCATCGTTTGATTTGAGTCCAACAAGATTTAAATGAGCCATTTATGTGTCACAATGGCATTTTAAATTCTTTATGTCTAGCATAAAACTGTTTCCTGTGTTGTATTAAAAAAATAAAAGATGCAAGTTAAACTGCTACAAAGTTACTTATCAGTTTTTCGATGAACAGATTAAGAAAGAATACGCTCGTACTCGCTGTTTTTGCGAATGCTTAAAGCAGACTGAAAATCAGGCTGTTCAACAAAAACATGATGCACTTGGATGACTCAAGAAAATGAAGATACACAACTTCTTTTTTTTTTTTTTGCTAAAACCTCATCAGCTTGCAATGTGCAATCAGTGGATCAAATTAAGTTTATCAAATGTTGCAAACGTGGCACTTTTAATGTTCAGTTCATTAGGAAATTGTGAGAATTTCATCGATTTGCAGTTTTGGTAAAGGCACAAGTAATCACAGCTCGGTTGCGCTTGTCATGAATCGCTTCATTTGTGTGAAACATAGGTACCACTCAAACGCGTTGCAAGCAGAGAAATATAAACGTTGAGTCTAATGGAGCATGTACTCATCACCGTCATTAGCAAAAAGGAAATAATCAGCCGGAAGAAATGAGTGGCAGGAAAATAGATTATTTTTTCTAACCACATTACTCAGAAATCTCTTGATTGCTCTCTTGCAGATTCTATTGATGACTGTCCCAGTAACTGCTTTGGAAATGGTGACTGTGTTGCCGGAACATGTCACTGCTTTTTAGGATTCAAAGGACCTGACTGTGGGCGAGGTGAGTCACTTCCTCAACCCCATCATTCAGAAATATTCTCGAGTGCTGTCCTCATGTCAGTTTGGTTTGAACCAAGGAACTTTGTCTTAAAATTGCCTTTATTTGGAGCTTAGATCAGTTTTTTAATCAACAACTTAACCAAAAAATGAAAGGCTTTAAAAATTGCAATGTTGCTAATTTAATACAACACCCCACCCCCCAGTTGTTTAAGTTTAGTATTCACACCTCAGTTGGGAAATAATTACAAACCAAACTGAAACAGTGTGTTTGACCAAATACATTTATCACTCAGTTATTAGCAAAAGACTGCTAGTGTTTTTGTTTCCATGTCTCTGTGTTTAATAATCTAAACAATTAGGAAAATATCTTGTGAATCATTTAAAAAGAATAATAGTGAAACTGTGAGAAAGTAGTCATTGGGTTGGCCTCTACAATCAATTAATTTTCAGAGTCAACTCAATTCAAGATGGCCACCACAGCAAAGTGATCTCAGCAAACACAAAACTGCTATCATTTGTCCGTTTTATATCTATTGAACTATAAACTGGTGTGATAGTAGATCAGATATGACTGATCTCCATTTCACACTCAATAAGCTGACGATGAACATAGAAAATAACAGGTACATACATACGATATTTTTCACCCTATAAATCACATTTTTCTGCATAATTTATATGCCTTGTGAGTTATACGCTAAAGCAACATATTTATGGATTTTTTTTCCATATTTATAAACCAATTTTTGGCTGAGATAGAACGGTTTTCATTCATTCTGACTGGAAATATTGACCACTACCATTTTTAACCACTAGATGGCACTCAAGTAGTATGACATGCCGTTGTGTCATGTAATAGGTAAAAGTGGCTATTAAAGACACAATCGGCTTGCCATGGAATTTTATTAAGGAAAAGTTAGACTCAGACACATCTTTGCTATAATTTTGAGCAAACAAATAATTGTTTTTAAGTGTTAATCTTGTTAAATTCTTGTTAAAGTCCTCTCGTGTATGCCCCCGCGGCCGCCATTTGGCAGCCAATCGATTTTTGGCACAACACCGGCCCACATTGACAGGTTGTAAGTGGTGACGCATAACAAATGCGACTCATCAGCGGTGACGCATAATAGATGCGACTTATACGACGAAGCGACACATTTATGGATTTTTCCACTTTAGTAGACATATTTGGACTGATGTGACTTATGGGTGGTGCGATATTTATGGCGGAAAATACATTACATACATTATCTTTACCTACTTCTTCCTTTTTGGGTCAAAAGGATGACTTGATGTGCATCTACAACTGTTTACCTTTAGGAGTCAACTAAATTCAAGATGGCCACCACAGCTAAGCAACATAACTCAATGCGTTATACCACTAATGAGCCTAAATTTGGAGTGGTAGTATCTGACAACACATCCTCAAAACACTAAGATATCATACAGAATATTGCATTAAACATAAAATATATATCTTATTCCTTCACAAGCTGCCATCTTTAATCCATGTATATTTTTATTTAGACATTTATAATATGTATCTATTTTACAAGTTCTAAAACATTCATATTCATGTCTTGCTACAATTGAAGCTGTGTCTACAGCAGGGGTCACATTCAAGTCATTTATTGTTATAAACTTAGCAGAAAAGAAACCTTTTCTCAGTTTGGTCAGACTTTCGTTGTCAGATAAAGTTGTGCTCTGCGCGCTCCATTTCAATGGATTTCTCCTCTCTGCTCTTTTCAAAGCTGCCTGTCCGGTGCTGTGCAGTGGGAATGGTCAATACCTTAAAGGTCGTTGCATGTGTCACAGCGGCTGGAAGGGTTCCGAGTGTGACGTTCCCACCAACCAGTGTATTGACATCACATGCAGCGGCCGTGGGACGTGCATTGTGGGAACCTGTATCTGCAACCCAGGCTACAAAGGGGAAAACTGTGAAGAAGGTGACAATTTCCACGTATAGTTGCCGTTACCATGAAACTATTACTGCTTGTCATCCTTAAAGTAGATCCTTAAGGAAGTGTTCTCGATTAAGCTGTTATAGCTTCAAGTCTCCAGTATTAAAGCTAGAACATCCTCTATGAAGAGCATTTTAGCCATAATGCATCAAAAAGCACTTCTTTGGACTCTTTGTTATTTTACTCCATGGATATAGGGCAGTATGCTAATCGAAACAGTGCATTTATTGTCTGAAGTTCAGACATAAAGTCTGCTGTTAATCTACGAGCATCTCCACCTTCATTCATTGTTGGATAAGGTTCGACTAGATAAGATTGAAGGAGTCATTGTGTTTGTCAGCTCTTGAAGGCTCTCATTTCAAGATGAAAAATGGACCCTGGGAGTTTGATAAATGGGGGTTTGTGACATCCATAGGCCTTCATTCTATTTTAGGTGACGCTTTAGCCAAAAGGAGTAGTGGGGGAATGTGGATGAGGGCCCTTTAACATTCTTACCTTTTTTCCATGTGACCTTCAGCCACAATGATTAATTGCCAGGAGAGAGTTTCTTGTCAGTTAGCCTCTGATCTTTGTGTCTTGTACCCAAACCATCTGCTAAGAGGCAAGAGATGCTGTTTGTCTTAGTATAACAGGCCTGCTATCCATTTATGTCATGGTAAAGGAAGTCCTGCCATGGTGTGGCCTATACTGCTCTCAGTGGCTAGACTTTACTCCCACTCTGCATCCGTGTGCCATCTGTGGGTGCCATCAAGATATTGTCTTGTTTAAAGAATGCTGACGTAATTGTATGCTGTTGCACCTTTGGTCCTTAAAAAGCAAGCCAGTCAGGGATGAACACATATTAAAAAAAACAACTTAAATTTATATTAGTATGCTAATTGAACTAACGTATATAGTGTGCAAAATATATTGGTATAAATATGCATATACATATGTTGATTGAGACTGAAGCATTGCAAAGCATGTTAGTCTATAAATTAGATTTAAGTAGGATTTCTTCATAGGGGTTTCTTGCTATAGCCTCAATTTTTGTCTTACTGTGTCTTTATAGTCGGTAAATGTAGGTTTCAAGTTTACAAACTTTTGCCTATGCATCAATGTAGCTTTTGATTTATAAAAATATGTCTTTATTAGGCTGTCTTTTCCTATTTGAAATATTTTTGTCTACAAAATGAGCAGAAAATGCCAGCATAAATGTGGGCTGAATCTGTGGGTTTGTGCCATAACACCCACTGAGCAACCAGCCATTTAATTTGCTTCTATGTAAATCTTTTTTTTCTCCTGTTTTAGAAAAAAAAAAAGACATTTTCTGTGTGTTCCCTTTGTACATTTATTGTTCATGTGCTAAGCTGGTTCTGCTTTTGAGCTGCAGCCCACTGAAGTTGTCATTCCGCTCAGGCTGAAATAAAGATGCCAGGATGGCTTTGAAAGAGATGGAAACAGCAGGTGACTGGTGTGTCTAACACTCTCTCTTTGAAACACTTTCAGTGGACTGCCTAGATCCAACATGTTCGGGCCGAGGCGTTTGTGTCAAGGGAGAGTGCCACTGCTTTGTTGGGTGGGGTGGGCCAGGATGTGAGAGTCCCAGGGCCTCCTGCATGGATCAGTGCTCTGGACATGGAGCTTTCCTGGCAGACACTGGAACCTGCAGCTGTGATCCCAACTGGACCGGCCACGACTGCTCTACAGGTAAACACTCCAATTAGGAGAGCAAACACTGGCAGGATTTCTTTTCAAGCTGTTTTAGCTCTGGTTGTTTAAAAAAAATAAACGGTTTGGTAGATCTACAGAAGCCTATTTATATCTACACACACACACATACATATATACACACATACATATATATATATATATATATATATATATATATATATATATATATATACGTATTTTGCAAGTTCTCCCACTTAGAAATAATGTAGGGGTCTGAAATTTTCATCTTAGGTGCATGTCCACTGTGAGAGACATAATCTAAAAAATAAAAAATAAATCCAGAAATCACAATGTATAATTTTTTTTAAATAATTTATTTGTGTGTTACTGCTGCAAATAAGTATTTGAACACCTGTGAAAATCAATGTTAATATTTGGTACAGTAGCCTTTGTTTGCAGTGACAGGGGTCAAAGGTTTCCTGTAGTTTTCCACCAGGTGTGCACAAACTGCAGCAGAGATTTTGGTCCATTCCTCCACACACATCTTCTCTAGATCAGCCAGGTTTCTGGGCTGTCGCTGAGGGAAGGAGGTTGTTCCCCAAAATCTCACAATACATGGTCCCGGTCATTCTCTCTTTAGTACAGTGCAGTCGTCCTGTCCCATGTGCAGAAAAACACCCCCAAAATCATGATGCTTCCACCCCCATGCTTCACAGTAGGGACGGTGTTTTTGGGATGGTACTCATCATTCTTTGTCCTTCAAACACGGCGAGTGGAATTAAGACCAAAAAGTTCTATTTTGGTCTCATCCGACCACATAACGTTCTCCCATGACTCCTCTGGATCATCCAAAAGGTCATGGGTAAACTCAAGACGGGCCTGGGCGTGTGCTGATTTAAGCAGGGGAACCTTCCTTGCCATGCATGATTTTAAACTATGACGTCTTAGTGTATTACCCACATTAACCTTGGAAACAGTGGTGCCAGCTCTCTTCAGGTCATTGAGCAGCTCCTCCCGTGTAGTTCTGGGCTGATTCCTTTCTTAGGATCATTGATACGCCACGAGGTGAGATTTTGCATGGAGCCCCAGTCTGAGGGAGAGTGACAGTCATGTTTAGCTTCTTCCATTTTCTACTAATTGCTCCAACAGTTGATCTTTTTTCACCAAGCTGCTTAGCAATTGCCCCATAGCCCTTTCCAGCCTTGTGGAGGTCTACAATTTTGTCTCTGGTGTCTTTGGACAGCTCTTCGGTTTTAGTCATATTAGTAGCTGGAGTCTTACTGATTGTGTGGGGTGGACCGGTGTCTTTATGCAGCTAACGACCTCAAACAGGTGCTTCTAATTTAGAATAATAAGTGGAGTGGAGGTGGAGTTTTTAGAGGTGGACTACAACAGGTCTACAACTAACAGGTCTTTTAGGGCCAGAATTGTTGCTGATTGGCAGCTGTTCAAATACTTATTTGCAGCAGTAACACACAAATAAATTCTAAAAAAAAATCATGCATCGTGATTTCTGGATTATTTTTTTATTTTTTTTTAATTATGACTCTCACAGTGGACATGCACCTAAGATGAAAATTTCAGACCCCTACATTATTTCTAAGTGAGAGAACTTGCAAAGTTGCAGGTTTTTCAAATATATATATATGTGTGTATATATATGTCATGTGTACTTTGTCATAGCTGATGCTGTCCAATGAAGATTGATCTATTTCTATTTGTTATCTTAGCTTTTACATGTTACAACCAAAATGAATAGCAACAACCTGTATTAATTTTAACACCTCGGTCAAATGAATGTAGTTCCTCTGCCTGATTACATGTAATTTTAGTAATTACTAGGCTTCAGTCTGAGGTAAACGTGTGTGATTTTCTTACTTGGCGTTTCTGCTTCAGTGATTATCATCAATAATCAGTCAGAGGTAACAGCTAGCAATCAAATTTGGTTAATTTTTTGTCTAATTTCTTGTCTCTTCAGAATGTAAATGCGCCACAACTGACAGCTAACATTAACAACATGCATCATAATTGAAATATCTGACAAGTTATTTGTAAAATCGCATTGTTTTGATCAATTTTGGTAATTGCTTTCCTCATCAGAGACATGAGCATTAGTGAGATTTTTTTCCCCAAAAAATATAAAAGACATGGCTTCCATACAAGCATAAATGTGTTTAATCAGTTTTCAGTTGGAAGTACACGACATGTAATCACATTTTTGACGATTTTCCTCTTAATTTAATTATTTTACAAATGGCTCAATCCCCAGTTTCTGCATGGATAGGTGACAGCTGAAAGAGGAAAAGATGCAAAGCCCAGACTATGATTCAAGATAATGCTCTTTCTTGAATTCTTCCTCTCTACACTTTTGTGCAAGGTTCACAGCTAATAATAGTTTAGGTTTTTTCTCCCCCTCTGCTCTGGAGGACTGTTCCCATTGTGTTCATTATGTCCATGGGGAGAGTTCTCTCCTGGTAGTCAAGTAAAGATGAGTGGAAGATATAGTTTTAAAGCTAGAATATTCCAACACGGAGCTCAAACGATAAAGAAAAGCCAGTAAAACGTGGGCTCAGCTCCGACAGCCAGCTTGCTCATGTTTAATAAAGATGAATTTTACTGAAAACCTCAGTGAACTCACTTATACATTGTTATAGAGCTGTCAAATGTAGTTATCCGTCAGCAATGGCTCCCAGTCTCTGCAGATGCAAAAGTTGAAGGATTTTCTTTTTTCTTTGCACTGCGGCTGAAGAACTTTTCAGTTTTACACATGAATAAAGGTTCGTACGAGTCTTTATTTGCAGTCTATTGTTGTCGGCAGATTATGGCTTCTGATAGCTCCGTTTCAACAGACTGCTGATGTGTTAATAATCAGCACGTCAGTTCAGCTTCTTGTTGAAGCTAATACAGGTGCAGAATTTTTAGACTCTTTTTTTTTTTAAATCCAGACACAGGTTTATATTCTTGCAAAACATTTCTGGAGTGACTGTTTTAGCACAGCAGCCTCTTTGATCCACGGATCCTGTTTTGTACTCCAAGCAGGCACAATGACCTATTAGGTAATCCCAAGGATTTGGAAGGAAATGGGCAGTTAGTCTGAATTTGCCTTGCAGAGAGAAAGCTCCATAAATGATGATGAGTTGGCTCTTTATCCTCCTTTATCCTGTTCATTGTAGAGCTCTCTGTGCTCTAATACAACCGTAAGCTATAATATGTGTTGGAGTCCCAGAGCAGGCATCCTTACAGACGTGTGGGGGTAAAATATGAGAAGCTTTCAACGTATTTCGGATTTATTTGATCCCACCTCCTCAATACTTTTACATCACAAGCTCATTTTCTCATGTGGCTTTGGAAAAGTCAACCAACATGTGCACAGTATGTACTAATACTTTTATTCGCTATAAAACCAACCCTGACGTTTTATGTCCTTTAAAATGAGCGCTCTAATGCCATTTTTGTCAGTCCCCCACCTCGAGGAAAGTTTGTTTACACGGTCTACAGCTGCAAATGGGAGTAGCCATTATAAAAATGTGTTATTTCTCACAGTGGACTCCTTTGACCAAAGATAATGAGCGTTTACCTGTGGGCTGCAATTGCATCTTAATCATGTTACTTATTTCCCTTTTGCTCCAAAATGTTTTAAAAGTCAGTTTCCTTCTTTTTTTTACAGACCTTTATGAATTATAATGATGCTGAGGAATGAGCAGCAAGAGACTTTTTCTTTTCTTTAACATATGTGTTAAGATCTCTCTGCAAGTTGCTTTTGTTCATTAGCACCTTGCGTTTAATTTGATGTTACCTTGAGAGAGAGTGGAAGCTGGCGTCTTGGTGAATGGTTCATGAGCGGACTTCGTCGTCAACAAGCCGTTCTAATAACTCGAAAATTTCTGTTTGTGTACCGCTGTGCTTAAAAGTCTTTGCAGGCAATTATTTGGACACCGCTAGAATACGTAATAAATCAGAAGTAAGTAATAAAATAAACATTTGCATAGTTTGTGCTTATATGTAATTAGCAGGGGGGAGGATTTTGTTCTTTTTATTTTGAAAAGGTTTTCAAGACGTTTACGCCGTGTTATGGTTTGTGGCTGAAAACACCACTCAAATTTAATTAGTAACAATGACAAAATGGGCACTGTAAAGGCTGTAATTGACTTGTTAAAAGATTTTACCTCCAGTTTGGTCCCCTGTGGTCATATTTGAATTGGCTTGGCTAATAAGCCAAGAATAATATTGTCCATTATTGCACATATGACTAAGCCCCTGTTTTTTTTTTTTTAAACTACAGAATGGTTAATAAAGAGGTTAACATTTTAATCAGAATTATAAGTAATCTGCTAGTGTTTAGTTGCTTTGAGCTTTTGGCTACTCAAGTTCATGAGATGAGGCTAATGTCCTGGGCTCTATCAGAGCAGGGAGGTCTTTCAGCTGCCACACAATAACCTCATCCAGGCTTTACTGTGGCTCTGTCTCTCATTTTCCTTCAATCCATGAATGCACGCCTTCCTCTGCTAGACGGCACTTAAAGAGAATAAAAACAGCATATTGAAATCCTATGCCTTAACTCATTCTAAAGATTTGTGCCTCCTGCCTCACAGCCCACAGCAGAGCATGTGCCAAAGCTATGAGCTGTGCATGTATTTAAAGAGAAAAAAAGAGGAAATAACATTTATAGCTTATTCCAAATGGCGTTGCTTAATGGAGTGCTGGATTTGCAGCCGTTCCTGCAGCTACAGCTGTGCGTTTCTTTCTCTTTACCTCCTTTGTGGGATAAAAAGGTGTATCAACAAAGAGAGGAAGGGGTGACGAAAAGAAGCAGCCCTCTAAGGCCACCGCAAACCTTGTCTTCGCTCGGTAATGGACTTATTAGATTTGTATTGTCAAAAAGGATTGCCCCTATGAGGTGCAGGAATTTCTTTTCAGCTGCCATCAGACAAGGTAGTGAAGCGTGGCCGTCTTTCTCTGACAATAACTTCTGGATTTGTCTTTTTTTTTTTCCACCCCTGTTGCCTTGTCCCATCACCGCCTCGTCTTCCCTTTCCATCCCATTCTCCCCCAAACGCCGCCCTCCCCCTCCTTTCTTTCTTTCTGTCTGTCTTCCCATTCCTTTTTTTGTTCCTTTTTCTGTGTCCCTGTCTCCCACAGAGATTTGTGCAGCGGACTGTGGTGGCCATGGCGTTTGTGTTTCAGGCACCTGTCGCTGTGACGACGGATGGATGGGCACCGGGTGTGACCAGAGGGCGTGTCACCCGCGCTGCAACGAGCATGGCACTTGCAAGGATGGCAAATGCGAATGCAGTCCAGGCTGGAACGGAGAACACTGCACTATTGGTAGGATGAGAGGAGGCTTCGGTTTGGGTGGGGGGTTGGTTGGAGCTATATGTCTGTGTTTGGTTTGGGGTGGAGGTGGGTGGTGCCGACAAAGGCACATACGCTGCCACCCTGCCTGTGTGTGTATGACGCGTTGGGTGTGAGGGGAAGCATCCAGTTGGAGAAAGGAGGAGAAAGCATGCTTAATTGAATTTGTGCGACTCGGTAAAGCATGAACAGGTTTACTCAAGGATCTGAGGCTTGCCTTCATGCATTTTAATGTGGGAATGTGCTAAGGTGTTTTTTCATTTTTACTCATCCGTTTCCTCATCTCTTCCTCCGCTCCCTTTCCATTTATTGCTACGTTCAAATGCTGACTTTTGAGTCATTGTGAGCAGGTCAACCACTGCTTTCCCCCCTCTGTGTTTGCACTAATGCTTGTTTTTCCTATAAGTTTTTGTATATTTAATGTTTTAGCATAAGGTGCCAATTATTTTTAGGTTGAATTTTTTTACCTTTCTTTGCTTTTTTTATTATTATTTAGGCACAACAAAGAGCAATTGTAGCTCTTAAAATCAAGCACAACACTTAAAATAAGCTTTCACTATGTCTGTATTTTAGAGATCCAAAATAAGTTGCCCTCCTGCCGTCAATAGTTTTTTCATTTTTATTTCGTGTTCCACTAATTTGAAAATGCATCCATAGAGTCCTGTTTTAAAAAAAACGAACTATGCAGTAGTTGACTTCTGTTTGTTTAGTTTTAAATGCTTGCATCTTAAAAGGTAGCATGGAAACATTTTCATCGAGTACGCTGAATTTTTTCAAGGCGTTACTCTTTGTATGAAATCATAAAAACAAGCAATTAAAGGAGTAAATTATATCTGATTTGGTTTTTGTCAAACCTCAACTCACCAGCAGCAACAATGCAGAGAATGAGTGATATGATGTCGATTCATTCAACCTTTATTTATACACGTTAAGCCCATTGAGCCTCGGGGACTCATTTACAAGAGGGACCTGGTTTTAACAAAGAGTGATGACAACAATAGACAATCATAAAGGATGCTTACAAATTGAGAATAACAAATGGAAATAAAATGGTATTTAAAAAAACGTAACAAAAAACAATAGGTTGTAAGGCGATGTAGAAAACTAAAAACAAGAACATGTCTGCATTGGTTTTCCCCAGGAACAGCAGATGTTTGAAGCCACTGATTACCACTTTGTGTTTCTGTTTGTACATCAGCTTTATTTTTCTTTTGCTGGGTTTGACACTGAGTTTACTAAATATTAATAAAAAAATATTAATAAAACATTATATACCTTTTCATCTCTTTTATATTTAAGAGAAAGCACCTATACTTTATAAATTCATGCGTCAAAACTCTCTCAACTCTTACAATCAGTCTCCCAGCTGAAGAAATGTTTGAAAGTAATGCATGACATCACAATAGAGGGCCAAGATGGGGTAGAGGCAGGGAAGCTGACCTGGGACTCGAAAGCCCCAGGCCCCAGCCATTACCACATGCCATGGCGTCTCTGAGCAAGACACCCAATCCCTAATTGCCTTCCGGGACCATTGCCCCACCTGGTTGTACTCCAGGTGTGATGGATTAAATGCAGAGAACCAATTTCGCCATTGTATGGGAACATACGATGACACCACATAGCACTTTACTTTACAATAGTGTATAAAACTCAAATAAAATAATGTAGGTCTAGCATTATTAAAGGAAAGTGCTTCATCCACTGCCTTTCATGCCAGTTTTCAACTAAGATTGTCTTATTTTGAGAAATAGTGAAGTGTTAGATAATTTGGTCAAACCTTGAGAAAAACATGTTCAAAGAAATGTGTTATGAATAACTCTCAGCTACCATCATATCACATTTTAGCTCAATATCTTTAAAACTGACTGACTTGTAGCTGTTTTTGTGTTCGATAATGTTGTGCAATAGTGTTTACTGTGGCGGCCATCTTCATTTGGATTGACACTAAAATTTAAATGTATGCAGATGCACAGGAATTGACTATTTCCTGAAAATTTTATTAAAACCTATTCAGTGATTCATAAAATATTTTGCGTATAGAGTTGGACTCCAATCAGTTGAGACAAATTTTTAAAAAGATGCTGAGCAATCAGTTAGAGCTTCGAAAATACATTAGGGATCTGCAGAATTGACTGAATTATAACAACATTTTGTGTTTGTCACAGTCAGTGGGCTGCGGCAGCCATCTTTTATCGAGTTGTGTCCAAAGGTTAATCAGAAGTGCATCCACTAATTACTTTCTGCAAGTTTGCCTAAATTCTTCTCAGTGGTTCAAGAGATATTTTAATAGCAGACAAAAAACACAAATGTACACACATAGACAAAAACATAATCATCCTTTTTTTTTTTTTTTGCCTTTCTAAAGTTTGTGATTAAAATTGCAGCATGCCTAGTTGCCTATTTATTTTATAATTCTGTGATACAGCTGCTAAAACATCACCAGGAAAAAGCAACTTAATTACCATTTTTTTGTTCACAATGACCAATATGATGCTCATATTTCAGAAAAAAAGTTAAAATCTTGATAATTCTGACTGATTATGACTAAAAGCTGACAACTGTCAAAGAACCTTACTTCACAGTGTTCTCATATGTCTCAAAGTAGTGCTGCCTGAGTACAGAGCCTTGAGTCGGTTTGTGAATGTTTTATATGCTGGCCTTACATTATTGATAGCTCTTTTATAAAGGCCATATTGAGATCACCGTTCAACAAGAATATCCCTCTGTGTCTTCCATTAACATGCCAAAGATCTCAATTTAAATCAATTTTCATCACTGAGCACTCCGTGTTGACCCTGGGCCCCGTGCAGGAGGTCTGGTTTGGTCCCACATTTCAACAGGACCTCTCGTGACCTCACAGTCTGCAGATGTGTGTCAAGATTAAAAGAGCTTTTCCTTGAACATCACAACCTCCATCCAGTACGACATTGCTTAAAAGATTTAAGGATTGTAATATGTGCATCAATCATGGTGCTTTTGAAATGGTCCCTGGAGGTATTGAGCCGATCCCAGCATTTAATAAACAGGAACAGACTGAAACGTTCTTTCTGAAGATTTTACTTTCGTGTCTGCTTTTTTTTTTGTCTTTCTCTTCCTCTGTGTTCCACATTTTCCTCTGTTTGCTCTCCATCTCCATCGCTTTTTTGTGTGTGTGTGTGTGTGTTGGACTATGTTTGATGTGTTGCCCTCAATGCATGCTTGTTATGCTTCACGACAGCAATTTTCCTATTTTTTATTTAAATTTACTTTTTGTAATGTAAACTAACACATTGCCCTGCTGTCCTTTCATGGAAGTGACACTGTTCAAACCTCCCTTAAATGTCTTGTCTTTTATCTCTCAAGCTCACTATCTGGATAAGGTAGTGAAAGGTATGGCATTCCTCCTTCAATGTATTTTGCTCTCAACCCATTGTAACTCCAGTCAGCATTAAAAAAAATCACGCAAAAACACACACACCCTGCTCTTTTTCTGCAGTGACTGATTCTAACACTTCCTCTTGTCCCAAAGGTAGTATCTCATTGGGCTGCAACTAGTCGGTGAACAGTATTCACGAAGGAGTCTTCAGGATGTTCTGCAACCTTTGCAGGGTTTCCCAATTTCCGTACATGAGTCCTGTCACTTGGGTTTTGAACATGTCCCCAAAAATTTGTGTGACAGTTTGGCTTTCAACAAAGGCACATAATCATTTTGGACATTTCAAACTATTTTAATTTTGTTGAAGCATCTCAAATCAGTCTCAAGAGCATTAGAGGGGTGTATATTAACACTTGCAAGAGTGCTGTCCTCTGACAGAGAACAATTCCATCTCTGAAAACTACCATTCACCCATCAATCCTCTGCCACGTATTCACGAGTGGGTCTGGAGGCAACAAATATAGGAGGGAAAACCCAGATATTTTCTCCTCAGTGACACTCTCCAACTCTTCCTGGGCAATCCTAAGGCATTCCCACGCCATAGAGGACATGTGCTATAATTCCCCCAGTGAATTGTGTCTCCTCCCAGTTAGACATGCCTGGAAAACCTCCAAATAAAGGCACACGGGACATTCTGATTAATGCAGATGCCTGAACCACCTCAGTAGATAGCTTTTGATGCAGAGGAGCAGCTGCTCTACTCAACTCCTACTGGATGATGCAGCTCCTCGCTCTATCTCTAAGGGTGAGCCTGGTCACCCTATGGAGGAAGCTTCCTTCCTTCCTTCCTTAGATAAATATCTTTACTAATTGGCATTTATAATATTTGTGAATGTTTCTGTTCAATGCCCTGAGATAACTTATGTTGTGACTTGGTGCTATATAAAGAAACCGAGTTGAATTGAAACACTTGCATGCAGTTTTGCAAGTGATGCTCACAAAAACTGAGCTGTGATTTTCCATAACCGACTGTTCAAACACAGCTGCAGGGCTTGCTGATCATTTGATCTCAAATATTTAGAGCTCAGTAATATTGCAAATGAAAAGTCCCCTTTTTTCTCACAATTTTGAGTTGTCAACTAGCCTCTAACAGTCACAGCCCAATAAGATACAACCCTATGCAAGTCATTCTACAGATCCTCACTTCTCATCACCTTTTTTTACCATATTGTCTCATAGTAACTTCCACTTAGCACCTTCACACCTGTTGAGTGAACTTGAGCTGCTTTCTTAATGTTATTGTTTGGTCTGTGTGCATCCTTGCTTTCTCTGTTGGGGGATGTTGGGGAAAAGGATTCATAACTTGTGCCATGAATTATAGATGAGTGTACAGCAACTCTGTGCAGGGCCTGATAGGTGCTGAGGCTGCATCCTCTCTAATTAAAAGAGTTCATGGTCTGGTTGGCGCAAGGCAAGCAGGGATGGAGGTTTTGCTGCAACCCTGTCTGTCTGCCACAAGCAACCCCCCACCCCCCAATCTCACTGTGTTCTTGGTTATAGACCACCTGGCATAAAGAGAAGCTGCCAGAGGAGTACTTCGAACATTTGCAGCCTCACGTCTGGAGCTGTTTTAGGCAGGCTTGGGAAGGGCTCTGCAGGGGCTTCTCTCTGAAACTACTGCCAATTAAGTTGAAATGGTGCCAACTGAGAGTGGGTCTCTATTTATCCTTATAACAAACATTATGAGCGACGTAGCTGTCCCATCTTCGCTGGACTAGCCAGAGATGTTTTGTGCATTTGTTCAATAAATGGAAAACTAAACCAAATTGTATATGAGGAGAGGCACGTTACAAGGGTTTTTAACCTTCAAGAACAGATGCTTTTTAAGGACAAGATTTACTCTTTTATGCATTTTTTTTTTTTACGAAAAATTATGCATTTCATTCATTGTCAACATTTTTAAGCAATATTGGTAGTGCCATTAGCAAAAATTGGCACAAAACATCTAGAATAGTCTACTGCACAGATGACTGTTGAGGCTAAGAAAAAAAAGTTAGGAGATTATATTGTAAAGTAAATATTTGGCTGCACTGTGAGTTTCAAGTTATATAGTATAATGCCATCTTTTTTTCTGGCTCATCCAATCAATTCATTCAACCTTTATTTAGACAGTTAATCCCATTGAGCCTCGAGGACTCATTTACAAGAGAGACCTGAAAATTGGCTCGTCTACGTTCTAAACATTTTGTTTATTCACCACACCTGCCTCTCCTCTTGTCCTTCTCTTCCATTCCCCCAGTCCTGTTTTATCTGTGTGATGTAAGAACATACAGTAGAGACAGCTGCTCCCGTCTCTTTCGTTGATAAAATGGGTCAGCTTAGCTTTCTCTCTATCAAAGCAGCCTGCTAACAACACAATCTGTGACAGACTTGTGTGTTTGATATCTGTAGATTTTACCCTCTGCCTTCGCGAGGGGATAAATAGCATAATGTATCAGATAAATGTCAAGCAGGGGTGGAAAAATTGGCTAGATAATCCTCTGTTCTGTGCCCTTGTGAAGACCTATCCAAAGAGAAAACAATGAAGTGTTTCACCTGTCATTCTGCTCTAGACTGCTTTAGATCCCCCGGGGTTGCAAAGCCCAGAAATACAGTTGGGTGACCTCTGCTTTAAACAACAGAGCCAAACCTTTCAGACTGAACGGCTTTATCGAGCTTTCTGCCACTGTTTATGACAGAGGATGCTCTCTGCCTTTAGGGCCTAATCTGTTTGATTGCTAGGAAAAGTATGAGAACAAGCTTTTTTTGGTAGCACTTTTTTTTTTTTGCAGAAGTCTAGTTGTAACACTGCATTCCAAAAAAAAAGATTAAAATCCTAAATTGCATAAAAATGATCCAATTGTCTTGACACAATACCAGGATATGCACCACTGCTTTCAACACACAGCTGCAGTCGCATAGGTACAGGCTAATCTACTGTAGTAATAAGTGAATATTGATTTAGAAGATCTCTTTTATCTGCTTTTACTGCGAAGGGATATTAAAGCTTCACAAAAGCTGTATCAAATTAATCAACTTTAGCTCAGGGTCATTATAGCTGCTCTCGTCCATTTAAAATCTTTACATGACTTTAGTTTATTGATGCCAGAAAAAAAGATTAGCAAAGAACCATCATCATCAGCCAGCCCACATTGTTAAAAAAGTGTTTTGTGGTTGGTGTGCACAAACAACATGCATTCATAACTGAAGCTTAATAATATTTGTTTGTTAACTTTTGTTTTTATCCTATTTTATGTCACAGAGGGCTGCCCTGGTTTGTGCAATGGCAATGGTAGGTGCACTCTGGGTAACAATGGCTGGTACTGTGTGTGCCAGCTGGGCTGGAGGGGCACTGGCTGTGACACCTCAATGGAAACTGCCTGCAGTGACGTCAAGGACAACGACGGAGGTAAAAAAAAATCACAAATGAGACAACACCATTCCTTCTGACCATGCGCTAAGATGTGATTTATCTGTAAAATATTCCCCACATCTGAGCTTGAAAATACTCTTTACCTGCTCCGTGTAGTTTTTTGTAGGCCGTTCTGATTTTATTATTCATATATAGATCCAATAACAATCAAACTTGTCTCAAGATGCTGCACATATCTCGGCGCCTCAAACCCCAAGAGTAAAGTTGGTTATAACAGGAAGAAAGAGACGAGGAGACTAGAAATCAAAAGCAAGCATGTAAATATCACACACACGCATATCAAAACATAACATAGATGCAACAAATACAGTCATGGGGGGTTACGTTCCAGAGACCCCCGCGGTGGGTGAAAATCTGTGAAGTAGCAGCGTTATATATCATTTATATCAGTGTTTTTCCTAGATAACTTGCCATGGTGCGGGGCGGGGCACCCGTGATTTTTGTCAGGGGGTGGAGAGATGTCTGAGCTGCCCCGGTGTTTGTGCCGATGTGAGAGAAGAGGCAGCGTGAGTGCAGCCTTTAGCTTTTAAGCTAGCGCGCCTGTAATGCGTGCAGCTAGCTTAGCGCTACATCAGTGCAGAGGGAGGGGGCGGGGTTTCGATTTGACACGCAGTTCAGTTTGGTGGGCGGGGCGCCCTGTTTGTATAATGGTAGGGTAAACACTGTATTTATATTTAATGCTTTATTAACATTTCCCACTCTCTTATAAACACTTCCTTTGCTCTTAAACACTTTGGCGATCGTGATAAAGATGATTACGATGAAATGAATGTACAGTACACAAAATATAAAAAACTGGGTTTTAAAAAACGTGATAAAGTGAATCTGCAAAAAGTGGACCACAATACAGTGAGGGACCACTGTACAAATGTGACAAGGCAACAAACCTCCATTATGTGCATGCATTGTTCAAGGTTATTCTTAAGGATCCATTCATTCTCTGTTCATTGACTAAAATGGCCAAGTGAAAATCAAATATTTACATTCAAATGCAAAAAGTGTTTTTTGGTTCATATTTTACTGTGCCTGACCTTAGCAGGACCATGAAGTATCTGTGCATTTAGTCAGTTCTAACCTTTACATTTTACTTCTGGTCCCAAAACTCCAAAATGGCTGTGACCGAATAAAAGTAAACCATCACCATAAATCAGATGATATCACCACTTTTTTTTGTCTGTGTGCACAGAACAGACACAGTTGACCAATACAGTACAGTATATATACAACAAAGGGGATTTTGCCCATGTATAAAATAGAGAAAACCATCCTCTGAAGTATTAATGAAGGAAGTCACCTGGACAACTTTTTTTTTTTTCTTTAAAGCCTGATGCCTTGAACACAGGCTGGTCTCTGGGGGAGGTCCTTGCTTCCTCCTCTAACTAGCCCTGAGCAGAGCCAGGCATACATACAAAGCCAGCCAGGGGGCTGTGGTGCTCTTGAGGCCAAGTGGAAAACGTGACTTTCTTTTTTTCCAGGCCTGATTCTTCGTCTTGAACTAGGCACAAGCCCCCCTTATTTATACAGGGGCAGTTTGTCTTCCCATCACTTCACAGGGACCACACTGCTCTCAACTGCAAAAGCAGGGTGCTGCATGGGATTTGACTGACTCCTGACAGCAGAGTTTATTTTTATCACCCATCTGGCCAGATATGCTACTGAAAGCAAAGGGTTTAGGGAGTCCAGTGACCCACTTCAACAAAGTAAAGTGCATTGCAAAGCAACTCTTGCATTGTTGCAAGACATTATCTTACTTGCTGATAGAGAAGCATGAACAATGTTTATATCCCTTATGATTTGAATATACAGTGGTGTTCAGCATTTTAGATACTTAAAAACTTCAACTAAAACATCTGACTTTGAGCTTGAGCTTCTAAATTGTATTTTAAAAAAATCACATTATTTGTATTAGAATTGCAAACTCCTCTGTGCTAATAAAGAATGGAAAATAAATGCAATGCTCACTGCTTTGAAAAGTTCAGATCCTGGAAACCTCCTAGACTTCCATTGAAGCACAGAGGATGAAAGACCTATCTTTAAAATAAAAATTAAAAAAAATGTTTCACCCAGTACTACTGATACCAGTTGTCTTAGATTTATAAAAGTTTTTCACATAATTTAAACTGATTTATACGTTTTTTTACGGTCCAGTGCAGTTTTGCATGTTTTGCAGGCGACAAACAAACAGTTAAGTATCCATCACACTTATTACACCATTATTGCAACACATTTCATTGTGTTTAGGTGCAATGACAATAAAGGTCTAGTCTATTGTTATGTAGAAACAAAATGTAGTTAAACATTAAAAAAAAATGCAACAACATATATGGTAAAAACCAAAGTAAATTGATGGTTAATCTCAGCATTTCAACATATGTAGCTTTAAATTGAAGACATTTTACATTTTCTCCTTACTAAAAAGTGAATTAGTGTTAATCATCAGATACATTCTGCAGCACAACAGATAAAAGATCTCGAGTTAAAAAAAAAAAAAATTTGATGTTAAGAAAAACACAAAATAAATCAAGCTGTCCTACAAAAGCAAGTTAAATGGTTTGGAGCACTTTGAACTCAAAGTTTAATTTATTTGAAGAGATAAAAGCGATTATATCAGCACTAATCCAATCCAGTAGTTTTATTAATTAATCAATAAAACTATTCTGCTTTGTTATGTGCCGAAATGTTTTTCAAAGTCTGTATAACCTTGGCTTTTTTTCCTTTTTTTTGCCAGGTGTGTGTCCTTGCTGCTGTTTAATGAGCGTTCTGTGTGTGTGTAACCTTTTCAGATGGCCTGGTGGACTGCATGGATCCAGACTGCTGTCTTCAGGCAACCTGTCACACCACTTCTTTGTGTGTGGGCTCGCCGGATCCCCTGGACATCATCCAGGAAACACAGATGTCCTCTGCACAGAGCAACTTGCAGACTTTCTACGACCGAGTGCGCTTCCTTGTGGGCAAGGACAGCACGCACAGCATCCCCGGAGCAAACCCCTTCGATGGCAAGTGAGTGACGAAGTACTCTGAAAAAGACACCACCCCAGGGGTTCCCAAACTTTTCTATGCCATGGCCCCCCAAACAGCATTAGCTTCTGGCCAAGGCCCCCCTCTCTCAAACCCACAAACAATGCTACAAAATATGTAAAGAAACAAACTTTTAGAATGTTTTAACTTTTATTCACTATATTCAATTCATTATTACAGCTGCTGAGCATAACATGTTTTTAACTAACATGTTTTAAACACGGGCAGCACGGTGGCGCAACTGGTAGAGCTGCTGCCTCTCAGCGAGCAGGTCCCTGGTTCAAACCCCGGTCTAGGGGCCTTTCTGGGTGGAGTTTGCATGTTCTCTCCGTGCATGCGTGGGTTTTCTCCGGGTACTCCGGTTTCCTCCCACAGACCAAAAACATGCATGTTAGGCTGATTGGTAACTCTAAATTGTCCTTAGGTGTGAGTGAGAGAGTGAATGATTGTTTGTCTCGTTTGTCTCTGTGTGGCCCTGTGATGGACTTGCGACCCGTCCAGGGTGTACCCCGCCCCTCGCACAGTGATTGCTGGACATGGGCACCAGCGACCCCCGTGACCCAAAATGGAATAAGCGGGTAAAGAAAATGGATGGATGGATGGATGTTTTAAACACTGTATTATATTCCCACTGAAAAAAATAACTTTTCAACAAACTGTTGACCAGAAGAACAAAACTAAATAAATCTAACCTCTCTCTCAAGTGTGTTTATCTGTAAATGACAGATACAGATTGCCCTAGTGGGCATTTATTATTATTATTATTATTAATTTTTATTTTTGCTTTTTTTATCTTCTTTTCTCCAGCTTTTCTGGGGGCCCCCCTAGCGTCCCCTGGGCTGCGGCCCCCACTTTGAAAAACACTGCACTACCCTACCTTGATATACTTTTAATAACTTCTCACTCCCATGCAACAATTTAATCGTTTGTTGTGCCAGAATACCTCCAGATGCAGGAAGAGGGCCACCTGCATCATGAAGGACCCCACTCACCCAGCACACACACTTTTTGCCCCACTCCCCTCAGGCAGGAGGTTAAGGAGCATTAAGTGTAGAACCACTAGACTGAGGAACAGCTTCTACCCTGAGGCTGTTAGACTCATGAATCTCTAACCAGAATAATCACTGTGAAAAATCACATCATGTTGCTGCTGATCTGTTTCACGTTGCTGCTGATCTGTTTCATGTTGCTGTGTTCATTCGTACTCATCTGCTCACACAGACTCATGTTCGTGCTGCTGTTCGGCGTATTGTTTTTTTATGCTACTAGTGCTTAGTGTATATTTAGTTGATGGTTTTATTAGTTCATATCTTAGATCTTATTACTGTTTTTCTTTTACATTTTATTGTTGGATGTACCTGGGACCCTGTGTACATAATTCTGTTCCACCAGATGTGTCACATGTGGTGTGTATGACAAGTAAAGAACCTTGAATACTTGAATCCTTGAATAGATGAGTGTGATCTAATGGCTACATTGTCTGAATGTAACAAAAACTAAGTCATTCAGAACTGTAGGGTTTCGAGGTATGGTCCCATCTGACAAATCTCCAAAGCAACACGTACAATAGTTCAGTTACAGTCCAGAACCACATTTTGCCTTAATGCCACACATGCACAGTTGTATTCAAACACTGAAAGGCAGTGTTTGAGAGCTGGTAAAGTGCTATCATTTTCAATCAGATCAAATCTTCTAAGAAGGGGAAGCAGCTGTGATCAGTAGAGGCTAAAATGGGCAAAGACCGGTGGCGTTCACTGCTGAAAGGATGATGGACAGATGATGATGGACAAACATAGAATGTGGCAAAGCAAAGAGCGCTCATCTGAAAGAAAGGCATCTCATATTCATGTATTGTGATTACTTTTACTGTAATCCATCTGAGGCCCACTCCCACAGGCAGAGCTCATGACACCCCAGCCGTGGAATATGAGATCCTTTTATATCAGGCAGGATAGCAATCAGAATCCCTTAAGATTGCCCTGATGTTTTTTTTTTTTTTCTCTTCTTCTTTTCATCTTTAATCGCTTGTGTGGCAGCGTCACCTATTTGCATACTACTTGCTTATGTATCTCTCACATCTTAGAAAATTATACAAATGTGGAAGAAACAGTCAACACAAAACAATAGAAAATAAGATAAGATTGTGAATATTTGAACATTTATGGAAGGAAGAATAGTGTCAAATTAGGAATTTACTTATATACATATATATACACATATATATATATATATGTATATATTCAATTATTATTATTTAGTTCACTTTTATTTCTAGTTTTTGTGTTTTACAAAGGTTGGCAGTCTCGACCTCTTTTTTTTGTTAGACGAAAGTGGATTGATAAAAACTGAATCAGGATTCTTTGTGTTGTTACCCAGAATGCTTCCTGATTGAATGCCTTTCCCCTCCAACTCGTTGTTTGCAGTAAAAATATTGACTTTTAATTTCTGTTCAAGAGTTCAACAAGTAAGGTATTTTCAAAATGCATAATAGATGCAGACATTTAGAAAAAATAGGGCAACCTATGGCTGATTTATGAAACCTGTTTGTTTGGTATGTTTTGGCCCATAAATATAAGAACTGAAGCTTCAGATATTGTAATCTACTAGGTTATGAAAAGTGAAAAACAGAAGTAACTGCCTGTAATGGAGTGATGTTGGGGGAGGTTTGGCTCAGTGGTTGGAAGGCACTTTTCCTATCATAGAGATCAGCTAAAGTGTTTGTGAGCAAGACATTGCACCTGAAGATGCTTATCAGAGTGAAAACGTAAAAGCGCTGTATATAGATAGTATTAAATGCATAATAAAACATACTAGGTGGGTTAAAAAGGTGCTATTTGAGTGTGCTTTGACCCAGGGGGCCGAATGCAGATGTGTACACACCTGTCCTACTGTTTACTGAAGACTTCCTATGAATACAGTTCCAAGCACAAAGTTACTTTCGCATTCCTTGATTAAAATACAACATAGTTTATTTTGTAGTTGTCCTTTTTTTTAAGTTAGTAAATGTCAAGTCATTTCAGGGACTAAAGAAGTACAGAAAAAAGCACTCCTGTCATGAAAAATACCCCCAAGTTATTGGAAAAGTATTGACAAAAAGTTTGTCGTACTATGCTAAATGGAGCCATTGTAGATTGTTTAAAAAAAATGGTGCCAACCACCTTTTCTTAGACGTTCCTTAATCTAAATTAAAAGCAGAGTGAAAGTGGTCAATTGCACTTTATCGTTTCGTATTTGGATTGCGAGGTTTTTAAACATGTATTTATTTCCTTGGTATTTAAGCTAAGAATGAATCTCAATAGAGCTGATAGCTTCATGTTGTGTTTTTGTGTCACATTTGTTCTTTTAATGGCTTTAACATTGCTTTTTTTTTTGCTATTTTTATCTTTCACTGAATTATAAACACTTTGGTCAGCTTCTGTTACTTTTAATATGCTTTAGAACTAAAACTAACTTTGAACGGCAGACATCAACCTAAACAATAAACCAATCAGTCGTCTGTAGTTCTTATATTAGCATAATTCTTGTTTCAGTTATTATACATATCTGTGTATGATCAAGCATGGGTAGCAGCTCATTTAGCAGTTTAACGAACAAATAAAATCTGTGGATTACGTCAGAGCATTGACACTTGCATCATATTCTCCAATCCTGTTTATTTCTTCATTCCGTGGTGATGTCAGCAGATACTTGAAGCGCTATGACATTTTCCTCCCATTGACATTTTTCTGGCTCTCAAGAACCACTCAACATTTTGCAGTGGACAAAGGAAGAGGCATGGAGGTTTGAGTAATACTCGTGTCTCTCACATAAGATGCAGCCATAAATAAGTAAAATGAAGAGTCCAGAGATGAGCTGCAAGATCCCAGGCCTCGGCTCACCTAAAAATATCAGTGATAATCTATTATTCATGCTTGGTATTCATTTCCCACCCGCTGACAAATATGAGCAGTTATGACAGGGGGCTTCAGACAGACCCAGTCTAGGCATCGTCCTTTCAGATATGCCTGCCCCTCTCGTCACATGATCGTCTTTCTATTGATCCTCTAGCCACTTCCTTATGCTAACAGACATGTTGGACTGCTATTTCCGATGTTTCCGTCCACAAAACGCAGCAAAGGTGCCACTGAATAAAGCATCCGCCACTGCATAAAATGTCTTGACACATAATACAATGTTGATGCTGACCAGCATAGTAAATAGGGACTTTGTCTACTGAACATTTTGGACAAAGATTTACTGCTTGGTTTTATTAATGTGGCTCCATTAACAGGCTGGTGCTTTAGTAAAATTTTATTTAGCTTTTTTTTTTATGTCAAACTAAAGTCTTGTTTTCTTGAAGACAGTGCTACCCTGTTGTAACAGCGTCATAAAAATTAGCAGAACATCAAAATTAGTTTGAAGTGGTCTCCGAGCATGTGGTGTCACACACAGGGGGAAAGAGGGGTCTGCAGTAGCCTGCTTACATTTGCTGGATTTACCCTATAATCACACCATTTGCGTGGATAATGATATTTTTTGTTGCTTTCGTGGTTATTATAGTAACAGGCACGGCCGTTTTCGCTCCCTATACTTAGGGCTGGCATGCCCTTTTTATTGTGTCTAAAAACTAGATAGAGAGAATATCCTGGTGCATGCTGAATAATCTAGGTGGAAAAAATCTAACAGAGTTAAATCAGGTCCTCTGGACGAATTCAGTAAAAACAAAAATCGTTGAAACGTTTCGTCTTTTAAAAGACGATTTGCAAAGACTGGTCCATCCCAAAGATCCAGTCACCCGGCACAAACGGAGTACCGGTAATATTGTGTATGCTGTTCGGTGTCAGGAGGGCTGTGATCTGTCTTACATCGGGGAAACTAAACAGCCACTGGCCAAAAGGATGGACCAGCACAGAAGATCAAAAGCATTAGACCAGGACTCTGCGGTCTACACTTATCTGGTCATTCTTTTAGGAATGAAGATGTGTACATCCTTGATAGAAAGCAACGTGGTGTGAGTGAGGCATAAAGGAAGCCATCTTTGTGAAGAGAACTCGTTCATCGTTAAACAAGGCAGAGGCCTCCATGTTCAACAGTCCCTCTCTTACAATGCTGTCATTGCTAATATCACTCAGCCCTTTGTGAATAGCAAGCAACCATCAAGGCATTAACGATCGTTAGGCTGATGGTCCTCCTTTATCGTGTGAACAGCTAGTTTTGACTGTCACCAGCAGACTGGTTGATCCACTATGAGAAGTGGCTATTTATAAGACAGAATTTAGTGCAGCTCCTCAGAATGGCAAAGTATTTTGGATAAAATGCAAAACGTTTCAACATTTTTTTTATTCGTCCAGAGGACCTGACTTAACTTTGTTAGATAGAGAGAATATTGTACTTTCCTTGCTATATTTTGTACATTAGGAAATACAATTAATGAAGTGTTATACTTTGTCAAATAGACGTGCTTTCCATCATTTTAAAGTTTTACACCCCACTCAAAAAATGTTTAGTTTTTATCTCCTTTTCAAGGTCAAGGTTTCTTTATTGTCATCGTCATCATATGTGGTACATGTGGTGGAATGAAATTGTGTACGCAGGGTCCCAGTTGCATCCAATAAAAGTATAAATTGTAAAAGAAAAACAGTAATAAGATCCAAGATATTTGGTATGAGCTGGAGAATCGATTCAAAGATTGTTGAGATACAACATGTCGTAAAAATGCAAGTGAGGAGTAAAGATAATATGCGACCAAATTTACCCTGCAATAAGCATGATTAAGCGTCCTTATCCATCTCACAGAAGAAACCTAAGCCATTAAAGATGCCATGCTGAGTCCAGATGGAGCACCTGTTTACTTTTCACAACATGCTCTCCCTTTGCCCTCCACAGATGATAAATTACAAACTAGAGGTTCGAGATATTGTGAAGTCTCCTTCCATTTTCTGAATTCTCTTGGACCGGTGATATAATGTGCAAACAGAAACTTTCTGTGGCCAAGTCTTCATGCTTACTTTGCTGCTTTTCCATTCTTTTCTGCGTGATGTCAATATTTAAATCATTTGTTCCGACAGCGAGGAATTATTATACCATGGGGCTGATAGAGGCTGAAAGGAGATAGTTCCACTTTCGCAGCTTCGTTGGAAGGAAATACGGATGATTGCTTCTTCAAATAAGACTGTACAATAAACCGACTCCATGAATGATTAATCAGACACTCAGGCCAGTGCTGGGTTTAATTTATTAGTTATTGTATGTAAATGGATCCTGAAGGATCTTTAGGTATGGGCTTAAGGATTCACAGTAGGATATCTTTGCTTGTTTACTTTAATGTAGTGGGCAGCCAAGGTCCTCTGAAGGAGACCTGGCCTAATTAACATAAAACTGGGTTCCAAGGGACTGGGGTAGTTCAGGGTGAATGATCTTGCCTCTGGTAAGGACATGTTGAGGGCAGCTACTAACACGCTAGTGTTAATTGTTTCCAGTACGTGGCAGTGTTTAAGGCCCAAACGTATTAAAAATAGCTATGGTCTAATGAAGAAGTGACAGTACAGCATTTGTTAAGGGACTCGTTTTTGCCAACGACTACAGAAAACGATGGCTGACCATGGGCCGGGCCATGATAATGACAAGGGCAGGGGCTGACATGGGAGACGCTCTACAGCAAGGTCTCATCTCATCACTTTAGCAAGATTAGGAGGTGAATTTGGATGACTTCCCACTATTGATTGGTGGGGACTGATGATCAGATCTAATTTTCGAAGCTGCTGGAGACCTGTTAGTCTGGAAATCTGTCGAAGTCTTGATAATCAACCAAGCAAGTCTCGCAATCTGCAGTCCTATTATTTTCTCCTTTTGCATTTTGTAATGGAAAAGATAAATCTTTTGTTTTTAATTAGAGCAGAGGCAAATTAAAGCTTTCTTATCTCATTATCTTTTCATTCTAGAATTAAAAAACAACTTTTTAGACGTCCTCAGTGGTGTTTTTTCAAGTTAAGGCTTTGTAATTTAATGCACAGTTTTTTTTTAACAACGCGTTGTCACCTTTTCTTGTCTCCACTTAAGTAATCTTAATAAACATCTGTTTATTTTGCTAAAAGAAAAAAAAGTTTGTTCTACTTTTGCTGCTTTCATTAACTTATAATTAGCTACAAAACTGCAATTCAGAACTGTCCAATATTTTCTCAGTTTAAGTTAGCAGAATATCTTAAATACTTTAATATGTGTTTGCTTTCTATTTATTATTCTTATTTGTAATATTTTACACATACTGTATGTCTGATTTAAAAGTCTTGAATATTGTTTTTTATTAATTTTTTTTATCTGCACAGTCATGCTTGTGTGATTCGTGGACAAGTGGTGACCTCAGACGGAACGCCTCTGGTTGGAGTTAATATCAGCTTCATCAACAATCCATCCTTTGGTCACACAATCAGCAGGCAGGATGGAAGGTAATGGAAACTTTTTTTTTGTTTGATTGTTTGTTTGTTCGTTTTTTTGTTAAACACACTCACAAACATCCACAGATTAAAAACAAAGGTTGCAGACTGGCATAAATCAGTCTGAGATTCTGATAATCTTGAGTCAGGAAACTATACTTTTCACAATATTGAGATATTAAAGCATTTTTAAAATGCATCACATAGCCCTTTGTTTAAAAAAAGGGCAAATAATATTGCTGTGGTAGCCTGAATAATATTGCATATTGTTTTTCATAATTATTCTTTAGCGAAAACGAAATATTCATTTATACGTATTTTTATATTACAGTAGTCCCTCGCTACTTTGCGGTTCGTTTTGTGCGGACTCGCTCTATCGCGGGTTTTCAAAGTAACGTTGGACATGACACACAATTGGCTGATTGATGGATGAGCCGCACGATCGGCATGGAATTATTATTTTAAATAAATTATTCTAAATTATTTAGCACTTGCTGCACCTGTGTGCAGCCCACAGATTGCAGGAGAAGCTTCCTCCTGCAGCGTGTCAGATCTCTGCTCTGAAGCGGAGAAGTGGGCGTGGCCGAGTGTTAGAGAGCAGCCGGTGGCAGAGAGCTGAGATCGTGACATTCTGTGCTCTTTTAGAGCATTGTAGAGTTTATAAAATTGTTAGAGATATTGTAAAAGTGTAGGAAGGGTTTAAAATGCATTTATATATATACCTGTATATATACCTGTATATATAATATAATATAATATATTTTGTGCGACTTAGTTCGCTGTGGCGACCCCTAACGCAGGGAGTAGCCAAAAGAAGAAGAAATTTTTTTATATACATATATATATATATATATACCTGTATATAAATACTAAAATAAACTGCTACTTATTACTACTACTACTTTATTATTTATTTATTTAATATTTTTAGATATATTGTATTTAGAATTGATTTACAATTCTTAAGGAATTGTGTCGTTGATGCATTACTTAAAAGCATTTATACTGTAAGAACTGTATGATAGAAAAATAGAGTAGTTTTGACAGTTTTTTTTTAACGCCATGGTTTTACCTTGAAACCTGTCAACGTCCCATGTCTAGTTGTAACGTTAAACCACTATCAGCTATGTACAGTAAGTATATTGTACAAAAACGTGACAGTGGTATTAGTAATATAGTCTAAAATGTGGTTTAGCTGAATAACAATGATGGCAAAGGGAGAAAAAAAAAAAAACATTTGCCATCACAAACAATGCCAGCATTGATCTGCTTTGTGCTTTCATTGAATCCAACTTTGGAATTCTCGGCTCAATTCCCAGAGAAATCAAACAAAGCCCTTCTGGTGCGCTCATAAGTTATGCTTCAGTTGGAGCGGGGAGACATCAGAAAATAAAATATGCCAACTCAAATCCTACCAGTGGAACTGTAAAACATGGTGCAGATGGACATTATTTGTTGATGGAAGAGTCCGATTTTGAAGCAGTCCATTAATATTTGTACTTTTTTTTTCTTACTTCATTTATAGAAATGTAATGTCTTTTGACGTTTCAACAATAAAACTCCCAACTGAAAGCCTTAAACAATTAAAGACCTAACCTTTTTTTTATGGATTGCATATCACTCGCTGCCTTCATAACAAGTGTTAAATTCAATATGGCTACCACAGCCACTTATCCCAAGATGTGTTACTGCTATAGGAATATCTGCTTAGAGTGAATTTCAGCTACTACCAGCTTAACTTTACCAGATTATCTGTAACTTTCAGTAAAATCTAGCAATTTTTGTTTTGTCAAAGATTGCTTTGCTGCAGCGGCCATCATGAATGTAATTTATTGGAAAGGTGATCCGTTCTAGATGATTATCAAATGATTACTTCTGAAAGTTTCATTGAAATCCACCCAATGGTTTATGAGATATTTTGCTAATGGTGCAAATAAACAAACATGGACTTTCATCATGGGCAGCACGTTGGCGCAACTGGTAGAGCTGCTGCCTCTCAGCGAGAAGGTCCCTGGTTCAAACCCCGGTCCAGGGGCCTTTCTGGGTGGAGTTTGCATGTTCTCTTCTTGCATGTGTGGGTTTTCTCTGGATCTTCTGGTAAAAGAATAAAAAATAAGCAGGTAATAGAGAATGCACGAATGGATGTAGAGTTGCATTCAGTCCCAACAAACACGACCCGACTCGGCCCCAGCAAGTAACCATCATTTCCAAACCCCACTCGACCCAATGAATTGCAGGTAATTACAGGTTCTAACCCGAAAAGAACCCCAGCATTTTTAATTAAGTTTTGACTACTTATATAGTTATTAACGCTCGGCGGACGCGCACAGCTGAGGGGGCAGAAAATCAGAGCTGAGGGGGTGTTTGTCCTTTCATGCCCATCAAAGCACATTAAATCCCTGCTTCTGCCTGCATTCTGCATTATTCAGACATGGACCCTGCTCTCGGGTCGTCGGCCGCACGCGTCCACTGAGTGCTGCTGAATCTTTTTTTAAATTATACCACCACTTTCTAAAGGAAAGAACAATGTCTCATTTGTTTGAATGTCTTTCTTTACTTTAACTGAACTTTCTTTTACCTCTTTCAAGACCGGTCAGCATGCAGTCAAATGGCCACGTGCTGCAGGTGACGGTATGGCAAGCCATATTGCCATATAATTGGATCGTCAGCTGCGCGCGTCCGTTGACACAATAAAAGCCCGACATCAGCCCAGCCCATACATTAAGCATATTATTATGGCCCAGCCCTACTCCGGATCAGGCTGGGCTCCGGGTTCAGGTTAAAAATGACAGCTCTAGTCTAGATGGATGTATGGATGGATGAAAGTAAAATTCCCAACCATATTCTCCCATTTTTCAAAATGCTGTTCTTTTCAGCCTCTGGATCAGATTGCACAAGCATACAGACCTTATTCAGTTGCAGCCTCCAATCCTCTCATATCGCTCATCCTCCTCTGTATTAAGGGGGCCTTGTTGCAAACCAAGCCCCTCTATCACAGCACAGCATGAATTGGTGTTTGCTCTCTAAGCTTACTTTATCAGTCGCTGACACTCTAAAGGTTTAAATTCGCCACCATTTGATCTTGATCAGTCTTTATTTCCTCATTCGTTCCATCATCGTGCCGTTCTCATCACCCGTTCTACAGTGGACGAAATCTTTCCACTTCTTTTGTCTTCTCGTTCGTCACGTGTTTTATCAACTCTCCATTTGTTCAGGCATTTCCTCCTCTAATCCACCACTGCCCTTAAGCCTTTCCTTTCTGGGCACCACTCATGCTTTCCTTGAGCGCAGGTCTTATGTCCTTTCCACTGCGATGACTCCCCTCATCTCTATTTTCCCCATTTATGTGTGCCCCATCTTTTACCATGCATCAATGAGATTTTTATTCTTGTGCTAGGCTCTGTGCCCATTCTTACCCCCCCAGCATACGTATAAACACGACTCCATCTCCCAGGTTCCCCTGTAAACATGTCCAGTCTCCTGCAACTACCCTGCAATCTCTGTAAACAGGCTCAGTGCAGCGTGAAATCAAAAATGCACCTGTTCAGCCACTTAGAAATAGGAATGCTGTCTCTACTGGTCTTTATGACACGTTCTTTAACGTCCCAGGTTTAGATTTTTATATCACTTTTTCTGATATTTTCTAAAGTTAGCTGACCTAAACAAAATAGGTTACTTTTATTTCTATATGACTGTGTAGTGTGTAACCATATTTATGTCCAGTTCCTTTGTTTGGTTGTTTTTTTTTGTTGTTTTTTTTTCCTTAGTTTTTTTCATCTATAAAATATCCCAATAACTTCATTGAAGGAACAATTTATAGGACAACTCTAATTCAGCTTGGCTCATTATTTCTTCCCACTACAGAAAGACGAAGATGGATGATACTGTTTATGTCTGTGTCAATGTGTGTGTTTGTCTGTTACCAGAATATCTCATGAACTACTGAAGTTGACCAATTATCAGTAAATGTACATTTGTAACTGCAAATGTTGGTGTCCACTTGTTTCAAAATGGCTGCCGCAGCCAGCTGACTTTAAAAAACACAAAGGGGGGGGGGGGCTAAAACTCACCTAATTTTTATTTTCATGTACTGACTTTTAAATTGGTGTGGTATTTATAATGTGGGGGTTTCAGTAGCTTGGTAGTCAGTGCTGTGTTCTTGTAATCCTGAGGTTGCAAGTTCGAGCCCAGGTTGCATCGGGAAGGACATCCAATGTAAAACAATTCCCAAATCTTTTATGCGAGTTTGCTCGCTGTGAAAACCCCTGAAGAAATGAAAAGCCAAAAGAAACTTCCATCCATCCATCCATCCATCCTTCCATCCATTATCTTTACCCGCTTCTTCCTTTTTGGGTTGTTTGGGTCACTGGTGCCCATGTCCAGCTATCACTGTGTGAGAGGCAGGGGACACCCTGGACAGGTCTCCAGTCCATCACAGGGACACATGGAGACAAACAACAATTCACTCACTCTCCACAAGGGTCAATTTAGAGTTACCAATTAATGCATGTTTTTGGTCTGTGGGAGAAAACCGGAGTACCCAGAGAAAATCAATGCAGCACGGAGAGAACATGCAAACTCCACCCAGAAATGTCCCGGGCTGGGATTTGAACCGGCAACCTTCTCGCTGAGAGGCAACAGCTCTACCAACTGAGTCACCAAGTGCTGCCCTCCGAAATAAACATACTAGTTATTTAAAAAATAATAATAATTATTATTTAGTTTTTTATTCAAAATCCAGAGTCATTAGGTGGGTGTCTTTTTTATTATAATTCTTATTACTGGTATTTTGAACATGAATTTTGCAAACAGCTTGTACAAAAAGTAATTGGATAAGCTTGCCATGGTTTCAGGCCACTGCTGATTGGTAATATTAAATAAATCCTGTGATTAGTTGGCGATTGTTCCCATGGGTATTTGACCATGAGTGTTGCATGTATGCTTAGCCGGCCGAGTGTCATGCAAACTGACGGGCCGCAGCTGCCAAACTACTCACGGGTCACGGCTACACAATGGCACAATAACAGCAGCCTGGCTCTGTAGCCTCTGGACTCGTAGAGGAGAACATTCTGTGCTTCAACCTTAAGCTAGGTGAGAGCAAAGTGTGAAACAAGTCATTTTTTATCCCCACAACCAATCAGATGCTTACCTCAAGGGAAGTTAGACTAAGCAAATTCTTTTTATAGCAGCTCAAACCAGAAGGGAGGTTGCCTATTTTTTGAAGCGGCTATTTGGACCTACTTTACCTGTAATTCAGAAAAGGTGCCTCCTGTGTGAGGATGTGGCCCTGTCCCAGGGGCCTGTAAAGGTGACCAGGTGCTAATTGGTTCTTAGCATGAAGTGACAGGAGCCGCAGAAGTCCAGTGCAGCTGCTGCCATGTTGTTGTCACCGCGCAGCCTGTTTACTGAAGCTCAGGTCAGAGCAGAGGCAGAAGCCCTTTAATGCAACAGCAGATGGGATTGCATTGCAGGGCTTTTAGACTGATGTTAGAGTGGACGGGCTTCGTCCAAGGGATCGATAAAGTAGTGGCGGCTGCCTCCATCCTGCAGTGCAAAACTCTCTCACACACATAAATGTGAACTCGAGGAGCACTGCATCACACACGCATACAGCTGAAACATCATACCTGAAACCTGCTGTTTTCCATTTCTGTTACAACATATTCAGACAGTACGAAAGAGAGATGGGCTTTCAAGATTCAATGCTAATTCTGATGAATATTCAGCATGTGTGTGCCTGAAATACGCTTAAATGTATTTTAGAGTGGAAAGTATTCTTTTGTCTTTAATAGCCTTCATTTATCTCTTTTTTTTATCACTCTTCGACTTTTATTAACAACGCTGACAGAATAGATGAATTGGGAATCAGTTCATCCTCACTGACATTCTCCACATCTGTTTTCCAGTTTCGACTTGGTGACCAACGGGGGCATTGCCATCGCGCTGCACTTTGAGCGTGCTCCATTCATCACGCAGGAGCACACTCTGTGGTTGCCATGGGGACGTTTCTTTGTCATGGACACCATCGTCATGCGGCACGAGGAGAATGACATCCCGAGCTGTGACCTTAGCAGCTTTAGCAGGCCCGTCCCTGTGGTGTCCCCAGCCCCGCTCACCGCCTTTGCCGGCTCCTGCTCTGAAAGGGGGACGATCGTACCAGAAATCCAGGTGAAGCGCTGCCTCACGTCCTCTCCTCTGCCCTGCAGGACGTATATTCTTAATGTCTCTTTCCTTCAAACAACCCATTGAATATTTTTGGCTTATGACAACAGCTGGTAGATAAAATTGGAAAAATGTAGACATGTGTTTTACAGTCTCATTTCAGAGATTTTTATGTTCAAGAATACTAAATCCCGTCTATAAGTTTTAGATTTTCAGCTCAAAACATATCAATACCATTTGAAAAGTATTTTCTTTTACAATGCACATATTAGTAGCTTGCCCCCTGCCATGTTTTGTGCATCTTTACATGTTGCTCCTGAATGTCTAGCTGGCATATCTCTGCTCTTCTCTCCTCATATCCCAGTTTGTTCCTTACGATTGATGACATTTCAGTGAATTTAGAATGCTGTTCTGTCTATTTATAGCAGCCCTGTCTTTGCTAATGCTTGAGCTCTAAGAGCTCCACACAAGGACGTTTTCCCATTTACACTTGTAACAAGGAATTTTGATCAGTTAACCACAAATAGCTGCAATCTGTGAGCATTTAAAAATAAATGCATCTGAAGTGACATGTCCCTCGACCAACGTGGCTTTGAGCAGCTGTTTTAATTGCTACGCTACATCTCGTCTTGTGCCGTGGAGACGGATGATGAGAGAAGATTTAATTTTAGTAGAGAGGACTGGGTCAACTGAACTAGTGCTGTCGATCCTTGATCTTAAAAAGGAACACTGTGTAAAGTATTTCACTTAGTGGTTTATCATCTTGGGGCTATGCATCAAATCTAAGAGAAAATTTTCTGAGGCAACAGCATTGTTTGTCTCTTACCAAACTAGTATCAATAAATATGTTGTAGGACTGTGCAAACTCAGAGCTCAAGGGCTCATTTTTTATACAGTTGTCTTCTGCATAACAGGTAAGA
>NC_056503.1:42358673-42360801 GCF_014905685.2 Nematolebias whitei
TCCTTTCCTTTCATTTTATTTATTTTCCCTTCCCTTTCCTTCCTTTCATTTCCTATCATTTCCTTCCCTTCCTTGCCCCTTATTTCCTTTCCTTTCCTGTCCTTTCCCTCCTTTCCTTTTATTCCCTTTCCATTGCCTTCCCTTCCCTTTCTTTCCTTTTATTTCCTTTCCCTTCCCTTCTTCTCCTTTCCTTTCTTTCCCTTCATTTTGTTTCTTTTCCTTTTATTTCCTTTTCTTTCTTTCTTTTCCTTTCATTGCCTTCCTTTGCCTTCCCTTCCCCTTCTTTCCTTTTATTTCCTTTCCTTTCTTTCCCTTCATTTCCTTTCTTTTCCTTTTATTTACTTTCTTTCCCTTCCTTTTCTTTCTATTCCTTTCCTTTCCTGTCATTTCATTCCTTTCCCTTTCCCTCCTTTATTTTCCTTTCATTCCCTTCCTTTCCCTTTACTTCCTTTATTTTCCTTTCATTCCCTTTCTTCCCTTCCTTTCCTTTCATTTTATTTCCCTTCCCTTCCTTTTCCTTTCTTTAATTTATTTTCCTTCTCTTCCCTCCATTCCCCTTCCATTAATACGCTTTGTTTTTTCCTGTAGTCTCTGCAGGAGGAAGTGCCTGTACCGGGGACAGATATGAAACTCAGCTATCTAAGCAGCAGGACTCCAGGTTATAAGTCAATACTGAGGGTGACCCTCACCCACTCCACAATTCCTTTCAACTTGATGAAGGTTCACCTCTTGGTGGCTGTAGAGGGCAGACTGTTCAGAAAGTGGTTTCCCGCAGCCCCCAACCTCTCCTATGACTTTGTGTGGGATAAGACTGATGTCTACAGCCAGAAGGTGTCTGGACTTTCTGAAGCATTTGGTATGCAACGAGTTTGGTATTTTTTTGCATATGGTGCATATTTTTTTAAGCAGAGAATATGTTACTAAGTACTAGTTTTGTTTGTTTTTTTCCTGTAGTTTCTGTGGGTTTTGAGTATGAATCATGTCCAGACCTTATTCTGTGGGAGAAGAGGACGGCTGTTCTACAAGGCTACGAAATCACCGCCTCCAAACTGGGAGGGTGGACGATAGACAAGCACCACGCTTTAAATATCCAGAGTGGTGAGTCAACTCATTGTTCTTTCAGTAGATTTTTATTCAGCAACTTTTTTTAAATTATTTTTATTAAAATTATTATTATTCAAATGATATTTTACTAAGAAATACCCAAAATTCTTGCTATATTAGCCTGCATTATCTCATACCCTCTATGAGTCATGCATGTCGCTAATGAGTCAAAATAGTTTAAAGCCTTTTCCTGCCAAATTTTGTTTAAATAATTCTAAAAAAACAGTGTAGATAAGTGCCACCCTGTGCATTTGGTAATGGGTTTAATGCAACAAAACGTGTCCTCCCTGCCTCTTCCATATGACTTCACTTATCTCACATATTACTTTATGTGCCTTTAGGAGGAAGGGGGTTAATTTTCTTATTGCTGACAAATTACTCAATTACTCACACACAGCGGTAGGAATAACTTTGGGTAGCAGCTGTCACCAGCGAGGTTTCAGTCTGTTTTGTGTCTGGAGAGTTTCATCTGAAGAGATGAGACGTACTTGGAAAATTGTTCAGAAAGGTGGCGCTTTGATCTTTGAGGCAGCGAGCCTGCTCAATCTGAACGTGATGTCCAGAGGATGGAGTGAGCTGCCTCCTGCCTCTTCAACAGCACTGCCAGTTCTTCTAACCCCCCCTCCTGACACACAGCACCATTTGGCACCTTCATGTCTTGTCCATGCCCAGCATTTTTAGGATCATTCCTAATTTAATTGCTGTCAGACTGCTGCTCCCAGCAGCAGCAGTCCCTAAGATTAAATCACATCCCAGGAAAGGGATGCTTGGCTGATCATTTCTGATAGCCCACATGTTTTTCTGCTCTAAGAAGTCAGGTCAGTGAGTACCATAAGAAGCAGAAAAACTACCACAGACATCCAGATGCTGAATTTCAAATATGATTACACTGATTGACCAGCAGTAGCATCTTTACATTTACATATTTAATCATTTTCCAAGAGTTAATTGGCAGCACTAATGTAAACATCAAAGGGGAATGTGTGTGTGTGTGTGTGTGTGTGTGTGTGGGGGGGGGGGGGGG
>NC_056503.1:42360901-42379359 GCF_014905685.2 Nematolebias whitei
CTCTGTGCATAGTCACAAAGCTTTGGAGATACATTGCTATTCTAAGTCTTTGTTTTCCCAAAATGTTTGTGATTATTATTCTGCTCATATACTGCAATAATTTTATCACTGCAAAAACTTGTGCCCAAGAGTTCTCGATCACAGGTCCACCTGAATTACGCAATCTTAAGTCAAGTTAATTATCACATGTGAACTAAAAATAAAAAAATTAAATAAATAAAATGATGTGGTATAAGCAAAATAAATGTCAATCCTTGATCCGATTTATTTATTTGTATAAGCAATTTGCACAGGTCAACCTAAATAAATTATTTTAAATGCAGTAACTGTGCAATGATGGTTAAAAGTGCAATCATTAGTTACTGAAAACAATAAGATGTTTAATATTTTATATGTGGCTATAAATTACATGGCTAAAGTTCTTCTTGTTAGATGTCAAAGCTGTGCATGCATCATTTCAAATAGGGAAATTTAACCCCTCATTCAATAAAAATTGAGCTGGAGATTCAATTGTCCTGTGAAATTATCTTGCAAGTATTGTAGGTTCACTCGTTTTAATGATACATATATATATATATATATATCACACACACACACGCCACAGTATACATACAGTGTTCTGCAAATACATGAATGTTTATATCAATATTTTAAAAGAAGAGCTAGCCGGCTATAACTTGGAAGTATTTTTATATCCCATGTTTAGTTAGTAGTTGACTACACCATTTTGTCCTTGTTCTTCTAGTACAAAAAATATATATATACATGAACCATGTGTAATCTGTTTTTTAACATTTCTTTGTATTTTTGTTGTCTTGTCTCTTGTTAGGCATTCTTCACATGGGCAATGGTGAGAATGTCTTCATCTCCCAGCAGCCCCCTGTTATTGGCAGTGTGATGGGGAACGGGCGCAGGCGCAGCATTTCCTGCCCCAGCTGTAATGGCCTTGCTGACGGCAACAAGCTCATGGCCCCCGTGGCCCTAGCTTGTGGCTCTGATGGAAGTCTTTACGTGGGCGACTTCAACTACGTGAGGAGGATTTTTACCACGGGGAACGTCACCAGTGTCCTGGAGCTTAGGTAACAGAGGAGTAGCCTACTAACATCCGCTGAGGACCATGAGCAGCTCAAATGGGCTTAAACACAGGCTGTAAACCACCAGGGCAATTGAGACAGACAGAAATGCCCTAAAGGCAGAGGATTGATGGTGCTGCCTCTCTCTCATTCACCTAAATCAGCTGGAGTCTGGTCCTTAGAGACAGAGGAGGACATGATAACCTCTTAATGGAGGACTTCCTTTAAAAAAAAGATTACTATAATGTCTTTGTTTAGAAATTCACAGAGATAATTTTGTAGATCTGTATTTTTTTCATGATTTTTGTTTGTAATATTCTTTTCACTTCATTAGAAATTCTGTCAACTAACAACTAACATTTGTTCTCCTTTCTGTTCCCTCATTTCTGCTGCTTTTTTACAAACTTTGAAAGAAATAAAGACTTCAGGCATAGGTAAGCCAATTAAATAATTGTTGAAGGTAATCTGTAGTCTACATATTTTTCTCTGCCCACAAATTGTGTCGCTGGACAAAAAAGACGTGCAGAATCTAAAAACAGGTTTGTTGCTAAAGGCTAATATGCAGAGAATCGGTGCAGAATCTTCATAAAATTCAAAACCCGCTTGGATGAAATGAAATGGTTTAATCATTAAGAATGTGCTTTCTGTGAACAACTCTTCTTCTTGTGCCATTCCTGCTACACGTTTTCATTCAGTGGGGACACCTACAGTTTAAAAGGATAACTGCACTTTTGAAGCACTGATCAAAACAGCAGCTCATTCATGCATTCAACCTTTATTTATGCAGGTTAGTCTCATTGAGCCTCGAGGACTCATTTACAAGAGAGGCCTGCAATGATGTCTGGATGTCACGTTTCACACGAACCATCAGTTTGTAATCTTAAACGCAAGTGTGTTCTGTTTTAAATAAATGTGAGACAGAGACTCTTTCAGCACATAGCTGTAGAATCTGCAGCAGTGATGGGAACATCCTGAAGGCTAATTTCACCAAAATATGGGACAGGCTTTACTTGTTTATTTATTTATTTATTTAGTTTACATGACAGATTCATTTGAATCCCTTAATGGCGTTTTATCCTTGCGGCACAAGGTATCCTTACATTCCTTAAAAATATTTTGCCCCCCCAACTCCCAATTTAATGAAGCTTTTTTATATTTAGATGAGCCATTTTGTTAAAGGTACTCATTGTAAACTAAGCTATATCAAATGGTGCAGTTTGAAACAATTTACTCAAATAGTTTTCTAAATACACTGATATGCAATACTAAAATGTGAGTTAACACAAAATAAAAATTAAGGACTTGGCCAAATCCACCACATAGAATCGTGAGTTGTGTGAGTGACCTACATTAAGCTGTCCATAGTTTGTGCAGGTAATCAAATATGGCAGAATTGGACAAGAGTTGAATCTTGTAAAAAAAACATCTGAAGGCAAAAATAGAGGAATTCTGCTGCTAAACATGGAGGGGCTGAAACAGAAGGACCGGGTGAGACATCTGTCAAGAATAAATATTGGGGCTCCAGCAAGGCAGTGGAGCACCATAAAGACAAAGCTCAGCATTCAAGCATACTGTATGCAAGTAATGTGAAACTTCTGCTTAACCGATAAACCCACTGTTGTCGTGTTGTTTGAACTCTAGTCTGGCACTGAAATACGTAACAAATGTAAAATAAAATGTTGGACTTCTTGTCCTAAAACAGCTTCTCATTTTGCTGTCACGGTAGTTCAACAAGTACACATTGTAGTTGAAATTTTACTAACAAATCTTTAATTTAAGAAGTTAACCACTGATCTGACAAAAAAAAAAAAAAGTTCAGATTTAGTTAGGATTTTGATTTGATTTATGGCTTTGTATTGTATACATAAAAGGATTTTAAGCATTTTAAAATATACGTATTTATATTCAATTCAATTCAGTTTATTTATATAGCATCAAGTCACAACAGAAGTCATCTCAGGGCACTGAACGGAAACATTCATAAACATAAAAAGTAAGTAAATAACTATTTATCTGAGGAGCAGACTGCTTTGAGTTTAACTCCATCACAGAACTCTCATCTTGAGCAAGCATGAAGGCGACAGTGGAGAGGAAAAACTCCCTCATGAGGAAGAAACCTTTAACAGAACCAGACTCAGGACATGTGGACATCTGCTTCAACCATCTGGGTTTGGTAGGAATAGATACACAATGGCAGCTCAAGAATCACATGTTAAGATAGAAATAGTATAAAATTAAAATTATTCAATTTTAACACTTAATTTTAAGAAATGCAGTCAATTTGTCTTCAAGTAGTCTAAGCCTATGGCAGCATAAAAAGCCAACTCTAACTATAGGATTTATCAACAAGGAAAGTCTTAAGCCCAGTCTTAAAACTGGACAATGTGTCAGCCTCACGGACATGATCTGGAAGTTGGTTCCACAAGAGAGGAGCCTGATAACTGAAAGATCTTCCTCTCATTCTGCTCTTGGAAACTCTAGGAACCGCAAGTAAGCCTGCAGTCTGAGAGCCAAGTGCTCTGTTGGGAAAACATGGGAACAATAAGATGTGTAATGTAAGATGGAGCTAGGTTGTTGATTGCTTTGTAGGTTAGAAGTAAGATTTTGAATTCTCTTCTGAATTTGTCAGGAAGCCATTGTAGAGAAACTGATATTTTGATACAGTCAAACATAACTAAAATTCAGGAGAGCAAATGTAATTTATTTACTTTGTTTCCACTCTGCTTTTTAACAGTTTTGCTAAAGTAATTAAGTAGTCATTGGGATACACAAATAAAATACATTGGGATCATCACTCCTACAGGTATATAGTCACTCAAACTGTATAATTAAACTTGGTTAAAACTCTTAAGAATTCTTTCAGTGAGCTTAATAAAATTACAACATACAGATTTTATCGGTTCTTTAAAGTACTGGAATCTAATTTTCCAAGGCAGCAGGCAACAAGGGAAATCTCAGTGCGTCCTCTTTAGATACCATGTTTCAGGTGAAGGACTATCGATTGGTTTTCTGTCTAAGCAGCCTTGACTTAAGCTGAGGAACACATAGTCAAACTGAGGATGAAAAGCTTTGTGATGCTAAAACAAAGACCACTTCAGCAAAGTTTTCATAAACTCCCTTTTCTATTATTCTGTCTCTGTATTTTTCTTTGTTTTTGGTCTTTATGTCTAAAATTCCTTTATGAAAATGTACAGTGCTAGTATAAAACAGCCCACTGATCTCAAACCCATAAACTATGTTGGCTGAAAGCTAAAGACACGAGAAATCAGTCCCATCAGTCTCTGTGCTTCAAACACATTTGCATTTTAAAAAGGAGATCCATCCAAGAAAACGCAGCATGTGTCTGTCTAAAATGGGTGACTGCCTCCTGTTCATGTGTTAGGGAGCGATAGGAGTGGGAGGTGGGTGATCTCACTGCAATGCTCATTGACCCCCTGCTAAGGATGTCCCCATCCGCTGCAACCATTTCCACGACAGCATGCAGCAAAATCCAATTATCTTCTACAAACTAGATGTTGTCAGTGAATATAGATGGCATATGCAACCATTGCTCAAGGTCAGGTAATAACACCCCACAGTTTCAAATACTAGGCGGGGGGCCAGACCAACGCCATTTTACATGCAAACCGGAGCTGATAAGGTATCAACTGATTGCATATGGAAGATAGAAGGCAAATCTGAATCCACTTATTGAGATTTACTACTGACCTTCAGTACTGTAAGAAAACTATATTCTCCATGCCAGCTCATTGTACCTGGAAAGTGCCGTAAAGCAGCGCATCAGTCAACGTAGTCGGTGGGCTGATTGTGACATATGGCCTGGGGTTTGCTGCAGCGCCCTGTCACCACTGATTCACTGAAGGTCAATTGTCATTTAATATTATGTACTCAAGATATGACAACTCTGCAGACCCACTTGCTTTTTCTTTTGTAGTTCGAAAACAGGCTGCTGGCTCTGTAATTCTGACCGTAAGACCTTAGAAGAACCCTCAAGGTTAGAGTTGAAACACTGTCTTAATCCATTTTGAATGACGCCCTGCTGACAGGTTTTTCCATAAAGCTTATTGGATCTGGCAGAACTGTGCCATATTCTGTCCTGATTACTGCAGACATGTGTAATGTGTGCATAATCACTAAAATAGTTGTTCATTTCCCTTTTTTTTACTAGTCTCACAGGCAAACATGCTTAGTTTAAAGTGACAAAATTCAAGAAAAGATAGAAGCATAAAGTATTTAACACTGGAGAAAAAGCATTTTCTGTGAATACGGAACGTGATTGAGTGCTGAAGCTAAGTTGCTAAAGCTACAAGAACCAAAAGCTACTTCCAGTACAGCACTAACTAAAAGCGGCAAAATTCTAGCTAAAAGTTGCAAAAACTAGCTAAAAATGGCAAAAATCCAGTTTATTTCATTCAAAGGCTAGTTAAAAGCTAAATGTAGCAAAATGGTAGGTAGATGCTGAAATTTGCAAAAAGGCTAGTTTAAAATTCATAGCTAAAAGCAGCCAAGTGCGAGCTAAAAGTTAAGTGTAGTAAAATACCATCTAAATGTGAAAGTATCAAAATGATATCTAAAAGCTAAAAGTAGCACAGTAGCTAAAGGCTAAAAGTAGCAAAAGGCTAACTAAAAATTAAAAGTAGCATAATAAGACAAAATAGATGCTGAAGCAATGTTCAAAGATATTTTTTAAGTGTTTTTAAATAAATGAAGAGATCTCAATGTATTTCAATCAGGAAATGTTTGTAAACAAAGTGCGTTACAAAATAAAATCACAGTCGTACGGCTAAACCTAAACTAGCCCAAAGTATGCTGAAATAATTACCGATAGATTCCAAAAAGAAAAAGAAAAAAAAAAACGTTTACACAATTGTTCAACATTCATAGCATCATTTAGGTAGAGAAAACAAAACATTTGTTTTATTTATATGAAAGCATATATCGGCCTTTAAAGCCACTTTCATGCTAACGTCAGTCGTGTCTGGAGAGCCGAACATCCAGTGGTGTAGACAGATGTGTTGAAGTTTGAACATATCATCCTTTGATTTTTCAGTCGCTCGTGTTTATCATAAGCTGCAGTAGATTTAACAAACAAATAGTCTTATCTGTCACTTCTTTTGTACTTCTGTTGACTCATCCACTGCTCTCTTTTGTTTTCTTTGTTTTCTGATATCTATCTTGCCTTGAACATACAGACAGACTTTAGGCAATCGTTGGATCAGCCTTATTAGATGTGTTTGTTTCTGCTGTCTGTCTGTCAGGTTGGGAACGCTCGTTTTTCTGTGAAGGATTACTTTGGTGTTTTAGTTTGGAATTAAACTGGATATTTTCCTGTGTTAGGATATCCGCCTGACGGAATCAAAACATGTATGGATTTCTGGTTTTATAGTAATGTATCTGCTTTTCCTTACATAGAAAACAGTAACAAGTTTAAAAAGTTAAATTTGTATTCCTAGCAGGTACCATGGTGATGAAATTTTACAATTTTTTTGATTTTCAAATGATCTCACATAAATTACATAATCAACTATTGGGATAAAATTGGGATTTCCATCAAATGCACCTGGGTACTCCCAAAAACTCAGATCTCTCTTTGTTTTTCTAAGTCAGTATTATCGTGGTTCCAGTCATTTCAAAGAAACAATGACTTACAGACATATTTTTAGATAAGTGGCCTTTTTTGTCTCATTTGGCTACAGGGATTTCTAATTGAGCCCACTGTGTTGTACGGTAGATGGCTCTAAGCTCCACCATCACGTCATGTTTTGTCATGTTTAATCTCATTCTATTTTTCTCTTTCCATATCCTGTGTTTAAACTTTAATTGTGCCCAGTTCAGTCTCTAAATGGCTTTTGAATCCAGTTGTATTAGCCAGTGTTGAAAGCGCTGCAGCCCTACTAGCTGTACTGACTTGCATTTCCTCCTCTCCTTTCTTTTACTCAGCAACAGCCCGGCTCATAAGTACTACCTGGCCACCAGTTCGGTGAACAGTGCCGTGTACCTGTCAGACACAAGCAGCAGGAAGGTGTTCAAGGTGAAATCCCTGAACGTTGTCAAGGATGTGGCAAAAAATCTGGAGCTGGTGGCAGGAACTGGTGACCAGTGTCTCCCATACGACGACGCTCGCTGTGGCGATGGAGGAAAGGCAGTTGAAGCCACTCTTACTAATCCCAGAGGTAAGGTATGGCTTTGGGTTCAAGGCAGGGATGGCCAACAGGTGGTCTTAGACCCAAATCTCTTCCTAAATTTCAGCAGAATTAAATATCTTAAATATAGTAGGGTTGTTGTTATTGTTTTTAATTTGTCAACTTTTTCCTGGTAATGCGGCACAGATTTTCCAGCATCTATGGTAACTCATTTTACACAGTATAGCTTTTCTATGGTTTACCATAATTCCCAAAGTCTTGTCTGTGATTTCTCTATGCTGCCAGCCCACAGAGAGGTACACCCTGAAATGATATGGTGGGTGAAAAAAAAACAAAAAAAAAAAACAGAATGACTGTCACAATATATTTTTTTAAATATACAGTACATTCTGGATGTTTGCTAGCGAAAACTTTCCGACCTCATTGAATTTAAATAAAAGAAAGCTGGTTGGAATTCAGAAGGCAGGATTTTGGATCAGTTTTGTTTTATTTTTGATCAAACAAAACAATATAAGGACAATTCTAGAGGAAAAATGAAAATATGCATATAAAACTTTAATCCATTCGCTCTGTATTTAACTGCATTATAGCATTTTGTCATGGTTAATGTTAAATACCATAACTGTGGCAGTTACCTTGAACTTGGTTCACTCCAAAAGGTAATCAGGTATAGATCTACTTTAATAATTACTTTCTAAGAGTCACATAAAAATTGTCAACTGTATCATGACATATTTTGCTAACAGACAAACAAGGTTTATTCCAACAGTTAATGCTAAAGTTTTAGGCAAAAATGTGCCATGCATTGTGCTTAGTATATGTGTTGTGAGTTATTTTCAGCTATCAACCATACAAATTTCAGATGAATATGTAAAACTGACAGAGGCATAGCCATTTTTGTGTTTTCTAAGATCAGCGGTTATGGCATCAGTTTTAAATTGGGTTAATTCCAAAAGTTAATTACCGTACTTGCCGCCGTATTGGTCGCACTGCTGTATAAGTTGCATCAGTCCAAATATGTCTAGAAAAGTGGGGGGAAAAACACAAATACGCCGTTCGCGTCACCGCTGACCACCTGGAAACATGGGCCGGTGTTGTGCCAAAAAGTCGAATTGCTGCCATTGGCGGCTGCGGGAGGACTTTAACAAGAATTTAACAAAATAACCACCTTAAAACAATTATTTGTTTGCTCGAAATTATAGTAAAGGTATGTCTCAGTTGAACTTTTCCTTAATAAATGCACTTTATTGGTCAAATCAACCGCATTTCAAAAGCCGATTTGCAGAAGCGGGAGGGCACAGAGGGAGGACTCGCTGTACATTTCTTCGAAATTTAACAAGATAGCCACCTTAAAACAATTATTTGTTTGCTTGACATTTTAGTAAAGGTGTCTCTCAGTTTAACTTTTCCTTAATAAAAGGACTTTAATGATCAAATCAGCTGCATTTCACCTGGGTGGCGCAGCAAAATGCAGCTGATTTGACGTTTGCTCCAGGAGTTCCGGAGCGAGACGAAAGTGGCTTGGTATGGCAAACCTAGTGTCTCGTTAATAGCCACTTTTACCTTTTAATGAGACACTTGGCTTGCCATATTAGTCGAGAGCCCTCTAGTGGCTGAAAATGGTAGTGTTCAATATTTTCCATGTCTGAATGAACGAGATCATCAGATCTCAGCCAAAAACTAAGTTTTAAATATGGGGGGAACATAAATATGTTGCTTCGCTGCATAAGTTGCAGGCATGCTAATTTATGCAAAAAACTACGACTTATACAGCAAAATATATGGTAGCTGTAGATGGATATCCAATGATTGCTTTCTTAAATGTGTATTAAATTCATCTAGTGGTTTGTGATATATTTGGCTAACAGACAGACTGTTGACTGCAAAACTAAATGGCAAAATCTTTTAAACAGATCTCACACAATCAGTCAGTTCTGGGAGTATAGGGTGGGTATCAATCCCAGCTACTAACACACTACGTTGTACTTTAAATTCCTTAAAACTGACTGAGTTAAAGCCAGTTCTGTGTTTTCTGAAGTGACATAACTAATTGGGTCGACTCCAAAAGTTAACCAGTTGTAAACATAAATCAAATGATTACCTTTAGAGAGCTTCAATAAAATCCAGTAATTCATGAGTGATTTGGCTAAAGTTACAGACAAATGTACATGCAGACACATATCTTGCACTTTCAACAGTGGGTAATCATAAATTATGTATTTTTGAACTAAAAGGTGTTTTCTGTAGCGTAGCTGTACATTTCCTGGGATCTTCTTGTTCTGCTTGCTTTCATCCTGGAATGATGTATTAGTCATTAGATCCCATGCTTACTTTATGTCCTCCACAGATTGTGTCATGAGTCATATATACTAAAATTAAACTGCACCCATGAAATGATCATGTTTGGTTCAGGTTTTCTCAGAAACCGAGCCGTTTGCTGTAACCAGTTCTAACTCGCTGCCTTCAAGTATCTAAATACGGTTTGTTCAAAGTAAAAGAAAAGAACAAAGATGTGCATCTGAAATCCTCATCATTAATATCTGAGGGAGCAAAAGCAAGACAATAAGAAACTTTACTGCTGAGGTTTTAGCTGTAATTTGATCAATACCAGTACTTATAGTCATTTTCATCTGTTTTGATGCTCCTATTGTTCTCTGTCTCTGATGAAAAAATCAATTTCTGCATTACTTGTCCTTGGCATGATGAGTATTTTATTTCATCCCAGTTGATAGTCCCTAATTGTCATTAAGTAGATCTCGATCCTCACAATAGGTACAGATAAACGAGATGAAACTGATGGACATTTTCTCTCATGCTCATGCAATGACTTTTATCTGCAGGCATTACAGTGGATAAGTATGGTGTCCTGTTCTTCGTGGATGGGACCATGATTCGCAGGATTGATCAGAATGGTATCATCTCTACTCTTTTGGGCTTCAACGACTTAACCTCTGCTCGACCTCTTAGCTGTGATGCTGTGATGGACATCTCCCAGGTATGACCTCTGCCGTCTGAGTTTTTCTCTTTCACTCAAGATACTATATGTTTAAACTCAGTATATGAAGTAAATACGCAATGCACAGGACCATTTTTGAAACTTTGAAGAGAACATGACTTTAAAAGCATAAAGAGTTTTTATAATATGCTTTAGACTAGCTTTTATTGTTAAAGACAGCTCCTGTGCGTCTACATGAAATCTTTAGGAGTAACAGTACTAAATTTAGGATTGTTACAGAAATAGTCTTAGCAGACTATTTTTTATATTTGTGTCATCTTGACTTCTTCACTAATTGATACATTATTTGTGTGCGTGATCAAATTGTGCTTTTAGATTAAATAAAAATGGAACAGCAAAGTTATACTTTATGATAAAAAATAAATTGTGCTTTGTTTAGTTTTTTACAAAAAGACCAAAACATAAAAACTTTTTTGAGGGGTGGCAAGTTCCGAAGTTAAGAAGCTAAAACTGGATATTTAAAGTCAAAACATGAAGAACAGACGCTAAATGAGCAAAATGTCAGCTAAAAGCTAAAACATGTCATAAGAAAACTAATATTGAGCACCTAAAGCATATTTCAATTCTATTCAGTTTATTTATGTAGCGCCAAGTCACAACAGAAGTCATCTCAGGGCACTGTACAAAAGCATTCACATACATAATAAAAACTATTATTAAAAGTTGTGTATTTAAGGAAGCAGCAGATTGTGTCGAATCTTCACTTCGTCGCAGTCGCCCATCCTGAGCAAGAACAAAGGCAACAGTGGAAAGGAAAAACTCCTTTTTAACAGGAAGAAACCTCCAGCAGAACCAGGCTCAGGACAAGCGGACATCTGCTTAGACCGGCTGCGGTTTGAAAGGACAGGAAGGAGAACTTAACAAAACCAAAATGGCAGGTCCAGGTGTAGGTGCAGGTGTACCCCCTATTGGAAGAAAGACAATACACACATGTCAAGGATAGAAATAATTACACATAATGAATGAAAACGGTCATATCTCAGCCAAACATTGGTTTATAAATATGGGGGAAAAAATCCATAAATACATCGCTTCAGCGTATAAGTCGCAGGGTATGCAAATTATGCAAAAAACTTGTGTGACATAGGGTGAAAAGTACGGTACTTACCGCATGCCATGTCTGCGTTTCCTTGAATTTTGTTAAATTGCAGGTCTTGCTGCCATGTAAGCCTTTGCCTTGTTCATTGGTCCCACCACCAAAACTGTGACAGTTAAATTAAATAAAATCTTACCTTATAATATTTCTTTTCATCATAATTTCAGTCTTTTTGGCAGATTGAGTGATTCCTGCCTTTAAACAACCATTGATAGACGCTTCACAGTTCATCATTGCAACTTTTTTAGGGTATTTTTGAGTCGTGCTGATGTGCTTTACAGCTGTTTCATATTTAAACGTCACAGTTGTCTCATGGTGCTTTGTGTCCACGCGAATGAATCCTTGCCTCTTTAATATCACCTGCTGATTCAATGTAACATTCTCTATAGGAGAGTCTGCTCATTTCTTTCAAGAAATTCACCAGGAGTTCAAAGGAAGCAACATAACGTGTGGAGCTGCTTTCTGAAACGCCACAGGACATCTGGCATTCTTATGTGGACCGTTCTACTGCTGTAAACATGCAGGAGCTCTTTGTTATCTCGTGCAGGACACACGCTGACACAGATTATCGCTCCCTCCTGGTGTTTACTAATATAATTATTTACAATGACTGAAAACAGAGGGAACAAAGCTCCAAGTTGTACGGTTTAGATGCAATTTACTGGTTGAAAATGGTCCCAGTATGCAGTATGGAGCCCAGAGAAAGACTATAAATTGATAAAATGCTAAGTTAGCTTGATGTTGGGGATAAACAGTTGTGTCGGCAGCAGCTCAGTGAAGTTGTGACTCAGCTGCAGGAGACAAATACGGCACCGCGGGCAACGATTTATTAATTATTGCTAATGAGTTTCTAATTGGGTACAAAATGTTAGTATTGATTGATATCTTGATATCAGTAGGATACTTCCATCTCTTGTGAACTCTTGTTTTGTTTTTTTGCTGCTCAGGCAGTCACTTTTTTGTTTTAGTGGAAAATGGGGAAACTTTATCAAAGCTTTAATGTTCACCAACTAATCAGAGTGACAGTTAGACACTTATAGTTCCTTTATTATTATTTATTATTGTTATTTATTTATGTCTATAGTGCCAATTCACCACAGAAGTCATCTCAGGGCACTGAACAGAAATATTAATATATAAAATAAGTTAACAGAAACATTCATATTTAAAAATAATAATTTAACATTATTTATCTGAGGAGCAGACTGCTTTGAGTTTAACTCCATTGCAGAATAATAAAATAAAATAATAATAATTATTATTATATTCTCACATACTTTTGGGATCTGACTTTCAGTGTTCAAACTATTCTCATGTTTTCATTAGAGGCCCAAGATTATAAGTCTATTTTAACTTTTGAGCATTATGGTTAACAAGGTTTGTATTTCAAATGTGATGTAGTAAGAAACTTGGCTTGATTGGTAAGTGATGATGCAGTTAGCTCAGGTTCATTTGGAATAGATTTTTTTATCTTTTAAAACATTTTTTATGACAGAAAAAAGATTTATAGGCCTACCAGGCCCTGAAGCAATCCATATATGTCAAATCAGCAAATTATTACTGCTTTGCTGTGGCGGCCAACTTGATTCAGATTCTCTCAAACGATAGTCAATGGCAGGTCAAACCAAATTTTTTTCAGGATCTCAGGTATTTCCTTAATGGTAGAGACAAACAAACTCATATGCACAAGCGTCCAAACATTATCACTCCACCTTCGGCAGCAGGCGATAAAACTAGAAGTCCCCAAAGCAAGTTCTTTAATAATATTTTGTTGTGATAAAGCAGTCAGTGTGACTAAAATGTAAATGCATAGATTAATAAAATATACAGTATCCTGGGATCACATTCTGATAAACTCTTAATTCTGTGCTAATCTTTTTAAAACCTATTTCAGCCAGCTGTGGGGGTGTCAGACCTTTTCTCTTGTGAATCATGGTCATAATGATCTCATAAAGATGTAGAAACTCATAACCTCTGAAACAAACACCAGTGTGCTTGACAATTTATAAAGTGTAAAATATAACCAGGTTAAACATAAAAAGTCGATACAGGCATTAAATTAAACTCGGTGCTGGCTGGGGAACCTAGCTGACTTTCTTTGTATGTTTTCAAGTAGAACCAGCAAACAGGACCTGTGGTGTCTCAGATGAAACTAGAGTGAATGGATTTTTTTGTTGTTGTTGTTGTTTTTGTCTGTTTATAAAAATTTATGTATTCTGTGAAGAAAGCAAAGCTTCCAGCTGCCCGTTTTCAGCACCCAGGGGAACTCCATGCCCATCACGACCCCTGCTTGCTGCTCCCCTACCTTCCCACACACAAGCGCCTATAGATGTTCACCATCCCAGGTCTGCAGCCGCGAGGGTGCAGGCAGGCTAACTGGAGCTCCACAATGATGACAAATCACACAAGCATTGCCAGAGACACTCAGACAGTAAAAAGCATCCATTAAAAATTCATCCAAAGCACATAGCCTCCTACTTCAAACACTCCCCAACCCCTCGCTTGGAAATAGTTTCTCTGGAGAAGGCTCATGACAGTGGTCATTACTTTTGCTGTACCACACCTGATTTAAACAAGGAATAGTGTCAGATTTATTACATCTCTGATAAGATTGTTGTTATCTCACTGTGCTGATCAAGCAGCTGCAAAACTCACTCTTACCATAATTTCTGCTGTACATGTCGCATCAGTCCAAATATGTCTAAAAAAGTGGAAAAAGCCATAAATATGTCACTTCACCATATACGTTGCATCTATTATGCGTCACAGCTGATGCGTCGCATTTTTTACGCATCACCGCTGACAACCTGGAAATGTGGGCCGATGTTGTGCCAAAAATTGGTGGGTAGCCAAATGGCGGCCGCGGGAGCGTACACGGGCGGACTTTTAACAAGAATTGAACAAGATTAACACTTGTTAATAGTTTGACTTGCTCCAAGCAGCAAGCAGAACGAAAGTGGGAGGACTGTGGCAAGCTGATTGTGTCATTAATAGCTGGTGAAGATTCTCAGTCATACAGGACATGGTAAATTCAAAAGAGTTCAAGACAAAAACAATAAAGTATAATAAATGGTCCAGTTATTTTTGTCTTGAACTTTTTTGAATTTGTAATTATAGCCACGTGTACCTATTACATGATACAACGACATTCCATAGTGCTACTACTACTACTCTTCTGCCATATAGTGGCTGAAAGTGCTATGGTTCCTTTTTTTTCAGGCAGAATGAATGAAAACAGTCATATCTCAGCCAAAAATTGGTTTATAAATATGGGGAAAAAAAATCCATAAATACCTCGCTTTGGCCTATAAGTCGCAGGGCATATAAATTATGCACAAAAAAAGAAAACAGGACTTATAAGTAACTTAATGCACCATCTTCTAATCTTGCTGTAGCTTTTTTTTTTTTTTTTTTGGCTCTCTTCCAAAAAGATTTGAGCTCGTTCAAGAATGTTTATTTGTTTACACAATGCACTTGGGTCTTTATTGCTTTGCCTTTTCAATCTGCATCATTTCCGATTCCATTCCTGAATATCCCATTTGCACACCCTGCTGAGATCAAACTGACGTTGAGGAAAACCACGTCTTAAAAGCAGATCAGCTGAACATATTTCAGGGCTGTTAACGGCTTCAGAGAACTTTTTTAAGACTCTGACTGTGACTTTCAATTCATATTTGAGAAGAACTTCAAATAGTAACCTCTTACTCCTTCAGACGGACATCATGCGGGTTTGAGCAAAGAGAGAAGAGATTGCTAGGGAAAAAAAAGACATCATAGTCCTAATGTAAGCGCAGATATATTTAAAACTAGCTGTTGGTGCTAATCCATGATATACAGTCTCAGCTGACGAGCGTGTTTTGGGGGTTTTGTGTCGGTGGCAGCCATATCTGGGAGGCACTACAGTACTGACAGCTGCCCCACTGTATAAAGTGGAGGGTATGATCGTGTTACAGCTTGTGGGACAGCAGCTCAGGAAATATCCCCTCATCAGTCAAAGTGGCGTGAAAACCTCCTTACAGGCAGCTCCCCTGAGTCACTCCACACTTGGGCTCATGAAATATTTAACCACCAGTGTTGACAAGAAATAGGTTTTAAGAAATTGAAAGTCTCCCCTTCATTACCCAAGTAAATGCATTTTCCGCTCACTGAAAGCCGACATGTATCCACTGCCAGTCACCTGTTTGTTAGCTCTGGCCAGAAGATGGATCTTATTATATAAACCTCAGTTTTGTGGAGGATGATAGAAGGTTTTTGGGATATGAACAGTGTGATGCTTGAATTTGGTTTTCTATTTACTCGTAGCAAATTCCCACTCCATTTTTAAAGGATGGAAATGCTATCCTTCTCTTATAAATTGGGAAATTAAACATGTGCAGACAATAAATTTGAAAAGGTTGCTATTTGGCTGATTCTGAAAGCTGTTAGCTTTTAGCAACAAACTATTTGGTAACTAATGGACCAGGGTGCATTGTTCTGTGTCCTTGTAGAGTAACAGAACATATAAATGCAATAAATCAATTTTTCTCATTTCAGTTTAATTATAAATATATGTTTTCAGTTCATTATGAATTCGCTGTGGTTTTGTATACAGTTGGAGGAGTATTTTTACTGATTACGTTTTACTGAGATTAGATTTCAATCAACAATCTTTGTTGGAGCTCCACGTCATCCATTGAAATATGACACTTTATAGTGCGGTTCTAGGAGATCCCTGTGGGATAATAAGGGAGAAGGACACCAGTAAATGGGATTGATCCAATCATTTCAATTTGTTAAAGCCTGATTTATTGTCTGCGAAACAATAAGTTGTAATTTACTGTAGATAGCCAGGAACTATTTGTTTGTCTGAGTGACCTCATCTATTCTCAAGGACTCATGCAATCACATTACAAAAGCACAGGAAAAAAAAAAGATACTTTGTAAAAGTTAATGATGTCCTTTTTTTCCAACATGTCAGCCGTTCATATACAAGTAATCAGCTACATATTTTTTTCAGTTAATTTTATTAAATAAAATATTTTGTCATGCTGGTCTTATTAGCTATTGTACTATCTTCTTCTATCCATCCAGCCAATCACCATCATTCTGTGATTGAAACTGATCCTTTTTTCTATTTCCTTTTAGGTTCGCCTTGAGTGGCCCACAGACCTGGCAGTAAGTCCAATGGACAACTCGTTGTTCGTCCTGGACAACAATGTTGTGCTCCAGATCTCAGAGAACCATCAAGTCCGCATTGTGGCAGGCCGCCCCATGCACTGCCAAGTGCCTGGTATAGACCATTTTCTCATGAGTAAAGTGGCCATCCATGCAACCCTGGAGTCGGCGAACGCCCTGGCTGTTTCTCACAGTGGTGTTTTGTACATTGCGGAGTCAGATGAAAAGAAGATCAACAGAGTGCGACAGGTGTCCACCAATGGAGAGATTTCCCTGGTTGCAGGGGCACCAAGTGGGTGTGACTGCAAGAATGACGCCAACTGTGACTGTTACTCGGGTGATGGAGGCTATGCCAAGGATGCCAAACTCAATGCACCTTCATCCCTAGCAGTATGCCCAGATGGAGACCTTTACATTGCAGATCTTGGGAACATTCGTATCCGATACGTGCGGAAAAACAAACCTTTTCTAAATCCCCTCAGCATGTATGAGGTATCATCTCCCATTAATGATGAACTCTATCTATTTGACTCCAATGGTAGCCATATTTTTACGCAGAGTCTGACTACAGGAGACCACCTCTATAATTTGACATACTCTGGAGCAGGAGATTTAAGCAGTATCACCGATAAGAACAAAAACACTGTGCTCATTCGACGAGACACCACTGGAATGCCTCTGTGGCTGATGGTCCCTGATGGACAGACCTTTTGGTTCACCATTGGTACCAACAACGCCCTTAAAACTGTTGCTGCCCAGGGTCAAGAACTTGCGGTAATGACCTACCATGGAAGTTCAGGACTACTTGCTTCGAAGACAAATGAAAATGGATGGACAACTTTCTTTGAGTAAGTAATATAAAGAAATGTTTGCTAAACCTCTTATTTAAATCTGTATACACAAAGGAAGGGCCGCCAGTTGATCGGACAGCTCTATTGCCCCAAGTTTCAACAGTTAAACAGTTAAGGCTAAATCTGTTGATATGTTGTTATGCTTTTTTATTGAGTGCAATGACAGAAACTCTCTACCTGATAAAATATGAGCAGTATCAAGGAAATCAAATACTTAAATATAAATTACCCTGCTATTCTGTATTTCCTGATGTTTCATGTACATGTATCTGTGACCAGTATTTGTGGGTTAGAAGCTAAAAAGTTTGAAAACCTCCAATCTAAAGTAAAAGTTTTGCATTTGTTGTGTCATATAACGCTAAGATGATGTAATGAGTTAATGTTCAGAGTGGGGCATCTGGTGAAAGAGAGATGTGTTTTTTTGGAATATGAGTTTCCCTCTTATGGCTGAATGACAAGTCAGTAAAAATACAAGACCTGTGGAAGTATCTGTGTAATCCTATTTGCTGTTATCATACTAAATAGGATTACTGGGTGATATGTTACTCATCTGTACCCTTGCTTTCAGTAACAGACTGCAGACCCTCAATTGTCTGGAGTTGTTGGGTGAAAAAACAAGATATATCTACTGGAAAGAAGATTTTTACCCATAGGGCTGCGTAGGCGCATTAATACAAGCATAATAGAATAGCCAGAGGTAGTAATTGACTGAGGCGAACCACACATTGAGAGGGAACAATTGAAAGCACTCCCACACTCGTCAGCGTATGAGTGTTGGATTTCATGCTCATGTGACTTGTGTTGAGCAGTCCGTCCCTTCTTCTAATTTCACGTACCAGGGAAACTATGTGAACTGGATGTCGTTTGAAAAGGTGTGATTAAGCAGATTTTCTGGTGATACATCTGTTACACCTCACTGTAAGAATACAAGTCATACACGTCATCAGGTGGTTCGTTTAAAGTGCACCTTTGTTTGTTTGTTTTGTGCCTCCATTGAAAAGAGAAAAGAGTAATGCAGCCATAAAGAGGAATTTTTAATTAGCTTTGGCCAAAATGATCATTGAGTGGAATTTTTGACTTTTTTTTTCTTTATCTATCGTTAAAGTAGCTCCTGTTATTAGGTTT
>NC_056503.1:42379759-42424061 GCF_014905685.2 Nematolebias whitei
AACATGTAAAACATACCTCGGTGGCTGACCCTTATTTAGAAGTAGAAAAGAATCAGAATAAGCTTTATTATCAAGTCCTTACAACTAATTTTAAGCATTCATTAAACTCTTAACTCAAATTGGCCTTTTCTGCTGCCACTTGTTATGCTGCTCATGCTTCACCAGGGGGTGCATCTCCTTTTTGTGCCCCAGCGGAACCAACATCCAGTTCATACCTAGAGACTTTCTGAATAAATGTCCCAATGACTCCAGAAATATGCATAATGAAAAATAAAATGCATGAACTAAAATTATGGCGGTAAAAATTAATAATTTTTAAAAGGGTAGTATTGGTCTTTTTTTTCTTCCAAGTTAAGCAATGTCTGTTTTTTTTTGTTTTTTTACCTACAGGAGGATCAGTTTATCCATATTTCATTCAGACCCAAGAAAGAACATTTGTTTTTTTTGCTTTAATAATTAGCGATGAAGGTCAGCCCACCACCTGAGGGTCAAACGCATAATTTGCTGCCGTCAAAACGGCAATTTATCTCTGTCCAACAAAGTGCATGACTAAACATTTACCCATGATAATTAAAACATACTTTTATCCCTTAGTCTAAAGATCAAAATAACCTCGATGAGTGCGAAGATGACTCCGAGGATTGACTCGAGAGAACAAGAGACATTATCTACTGACTTTTTATTTTTTTATGTAACCTTTGGCAACCTCATTTTTACTGACATTTACTGTATACACCCACCGGCCTCCTTATATTTTTAATTCTTAGAACAAGTGCTTATGCTCAAGGGTTGAATAAATCTACTAAAGCATTGACACTAAGTATTTTTTTTCTCTCCTATTAATAAGGTAATGATACTTCTGTTTAAAAGCAAACATGCTTTTGCAAACAGATCACAGTTTTATGTCCTTGAGTTGAGAAAAAAAAAAAAAAACAATACAAAAATATTTGGCTCTTGCATAAAACTGACATTTGTTGTGCTGGAGGTGATGCTGACATGAACCTATTGTTTTGTCCTTGGCATGAAAGCTCATATAGTTAGCTTGTCACACTGAGGTGATGCAATGTGAATGGACTTGTGGCCATCCATGGGGAAACCAGTTCTCTCCTGCTGTTGAGCACCCTGCCCCTGCATGCCCTTCTTGTCCAGAGAAAGCAAACTAATAGGCAGCTGAGCTGAAGCAGGCCAGAACCATTAGCAGCTCAGCGGCAAGGCTCAAGGAGCGACTAGCTAGCTCACAGCCCTAATTGAGACAGAAACAGTGTGGGTCACTGATCAAGCCGGTGCATGTAGTGTTGCTTCAAAATGAGCTTTCTATCTGTTGGATTTTTGCGATGAAGGCGAACAGAAAGACTGTGCTGAATAAATTAAACCGTTCAGGACGGCGCCGTTGAGATAACGTGCGTTTTCACTGCAGAAGCCTGAACGTGCGATGAACACAGAAGCTCCCTTCCTGATAAAATATGAGCAGTATCAAGGAAATCAAATGCTTAGATATAAATTACCCTGCTATTTTGTATTTCCTGATGTGAAAGACTCGGCTGAGATACGCTCATGAATCCCAGTCCGTCGTAAGGCTTAGATCGGATAACATTTATCTCTAGGAGATGATCCTTCTCCCACTCTTCCTTTTTATACTGGATATTTGAGCTGGCAGAACTGAGAAAATATCTGTAAACTAGCACCCCGCATCTCATTTATTAGAAGCTTTATTACAGCAACATAGGACAGGACCTTCTAATGTATATTCAGTGCACAGATAAAAGTCTTCAGTCTAAGTAATCTGCTGTTCACTCACTTTAAATCTGGAATATTGGCAATCTAAAGAAATTCAAATTGCTCGGTTCCCATGTGCTCTCGGAGCAAAACGAAACAATCTGACCACTCATGTTCTTGTATGTGATGAACTGATTTGTAGGCTACAGAGATACCGTATCTCTCAAAGGAGTTGCACTTGTGCGCTCCTATTTCAAAGACCATATAAAGAGATTAGGTGATGGTGTTAATCTTTTAAGCTATTAAGTAGAATTCCAAATGTAGAAAGGTATGGGCTTTTACAGCCTGACTGTGACAGTTTTTTCAAAATAGTTCATGTTTCTCTATTATGCGTCTGTCATTTGATTGTTACTTAAAGATTGGGATATATTTGTATTCATGACCTCTTCATGTCTTACTGAAAGAGCTAGAGAAGTTCAAACCTGCTCTGCATATTGCTGTACCTTCTCCTTACTCATGAATAGTAGAGTGCAGCAGCAGATAGGTCTGTCTTTTTAAGAGCACAATAATTGTTCTTCCGCGAGGTGATTAAAGGTGGTATTTCTGAATTTATAACTTGTTGGGTAATGTGTTGCTTGCTTATTGCCTCTGTTCACACATTCTGCAGTTTGTGACACCAAGAAGAAACTAAAAGGCTCCGTAAACAAAAAATAAAGACTGCCAATCATTGCCTATCTGTAAATATCATGAGAATATTTTCTTCTTCTTTTTGCAGGTACGACAGTTACGGGCGTCTGACCAACATCACGTACCCCACCGGCAGAGTGAGCAGCTTCCGTACAGATTTTGACAGTTCAGTTCGAATCCAGACCGAAGGCTCCAACAAAGAGGACATCACAGTCACAACCAACCTGTCTGCCTCTGGAAACTTCTATACGCTTTTGCAAGGTTAGCCTTTTTAATTATTTTTATTGATGTTATTTTATGGAAAACTCAAGATCCAAAAGTTTTAACTTTGCTAAAGTTGGCCCATACCATAGTCCCTCGTTTATCGCGGGGGATCCGTACCCTGAAGACCCACGATAGGTGAAAATCCGCTAAGTAGAAATAGTAGTAGAAGTAGTAGTTTATTTTATTATTTATATAGATATATATAAAGGTGTTTTAAACCCTTCCCATACTCTAGAAACATTGCTTAGAATATTGCAAAACTCTAAAGGCTCTAAAAGAGCATAGAATGTCATGATTTCAGCTCTCTGCCTTCACTGCTCTCTGCCAATGCTCTAGGCCACGCCCATTTTTCCGCTGCATAGCAAAGATATGACACGCTGCAGGAGGAAGCTTCTCCTTCAGCTGTGGGCTGCACACAGGTGCAGCAGGTGCTAAATAATTTAAAATAATTTATTTTAAATATAAATTTCATGCCGATCGTGCAGCTCATCCATCAATCAGCCAGTTGTGGGTCCTGTCCAATCTTATTTTGAAAAACCGCAAAAAACAAACTGCGTAGTAGCGAGGACTACTGTACTCAAAAAACAAACAAAAAAAGTTGCCATCTTGTAATAAGTGGTGCACCGATAAATCTGCCGGCCCCAATTTCCTTAATTTTGAGTGATTGGTGATCGGCCAATGCTTACATGAGAAACCAATTTTACAGATTTTTTGTACTTTTAACAACAATTGTCTAAACTTCATTTATATTTCAGAACACTACCTCATGACCGGGTAAAGCAAGTTTGTATTGTTTTTAGGATATTGTTCAAGGGTATGTTTTCAATAAAATAAAATTGGAAAACTGAAGGTACATTGTGACCTTATAACACCTGACAGTGTCGCTTATAAAACAAAATTGGTATCATCTAAAATCGGAATCAGCAGGTCAGACTTTTTAGAGATTGGCCAGAAAACTGCGATCGGTGCACCCCTACTTGTAATATGCCTTCCTTCAAGTATGGTAATCTTTAATTTTTCCAGGAATTGCCTTGACATGTACCTTGTAGATATGTGTAAGTGCAATGACACCTGTTGTGACTAGGTGAAATTTTTTCCTGATTTTTTTTTTTATGAATTGTCTCAGTTTAGCTAATAATGACTTGGTTAGTCGACTGTGCTGAACACATTACATACTTACACCTTACACGGAAATCTTAATGTGAATTACATATTCAAAACAGAGCAATTTAAACCATGTATTAAACTTTTCAAAGCGGTGAAAGAACAGTGAAGGTTGAGAACCTGCTTGGATGAGAGCTCAGTGTGAATAACCTCACTGTGGGCGCCTCCGGGTTTTACCTGAAACAATTCAAACTGATTTTTTTTTTTTGTTTCTTTTCTAATCAACACAGTAAATGACTGAGGTGGCCAGATGATCAGAGCTTTGTTTCTCTATGCAGCTGCTCATTTTCCCTGTTTAACTTGTCAGCAAGAATAGCAAGTACTATAAAGAGACAGAAGCAGGAGTCTTCTTTTTCAGACATTTCAAATATCTATATAAATAGAACCAAACCTGGTTTCACATCACTTTTTAAATGTAGAGTTTAATCAAAGCCGTCTTTCTTTCCGTTTTGTTTTTAATAACGTGTGTGGTTTAACTCCCATTTCTCATAAAAGTATATAAAAAATAAATAGAAACATTGATTTTATGTCATAAAAATAAATCCTCAAACACAGTGCAGGTGGTCGTACAAGAGCCTCCAGGAAATGTAGTGATAAATAAACTTGAATAGAGAATTTAACCCATTTGAACATTGTGTTCTGTAAGTTTTGGCCTGACCGAGTTCTGATTCATCATTATTAGATTTGATCATTTTGGAACTTGTAGCTTCTGCTGTACTCACATTTATCTCAACCCAATAAGATTAAGAGCAATCTCCTGTCTCTTACTGTTATTGAACAGAATGGTCTTTTTCAATTTCTGACTTTGATTTAGACATTGTTGAGGGATAAAACATTCACATCAATAGCTCTGCTGTTAATAATTCACCAGTTTCTACTTTTTAAGCTTTCAAGCAGATTGCCATGTAATGCATACATTTATTTGTCTATTTCGATTTTTAGGTTTCAGTGTAATCATTTAGGTGGACAACTTTAAGATGTAAAATGTGAAAGATAAACTCTCAGAAGCTGCCAGTTAGAACTCCATGCTGATGTGGACTTGCTTCAATTTTTATCAAACATTAAAGACCAGAAATTAAAAATAATAATACAGTCCTACTGTAGGGCACAATACAATGAGGCTTGAAAATGGATATTTATCCTCAGTGAATAAACAACTACATACAGTACAATTTTCTTCTTTGTTTTCTTATTTTTGAGTCTAATTTTCAATAGCTGCAGAAAAATAAATTTATGTTGGGATTTTGTAAATATACAGAACATTTTCAACAATTTGCAGAGTCAACCCTAGCTGTAACTTTGTGTAATTCTTGTGAGTGTAAATGTAGCACCATTATTGGTTCTGTTTTAAGCAGACCAATCACCTTAAGGTGAATATAACTGTAGCGTAGGTCCCTCCCCCACAGACCAGTACGTGGTGAGAACTCTCCGACTCAGCAGTATTTTGGGGTTTGTTTGGCCTCAGGGGTCATTTTGTTGGTGGTATGTTCATCCAAGGTCATTGGTCAACTCTTGACATGTCCCCACAATGGAAAGAGTTAAATACCAGTGGACTGACCAAGGTCAGTTGCAGGCCAGTTCTCACATAATTCAACACACTCAGCCATGCTTTGGACCAATGAATCTTGTGCACATTTGAATTTGAACAAATGTTTAGCTTATTTTGTGTACGCTGTAAATAAATTGCAAGAAAGCAGTAAACAGGGAAACCCTGTACAAAGCTGTTGCTTTGTTCTGTTAAATGAAGTCCAGTAACTAGTGTCTGAGAAAACTTTAAGTATCTTTAAATTGCTTTCTGGTCCTTTCAGTTGCTTACAAGAAGTGGGAGCAAAGCATTCCCTGGTGGATGTATATACGATGCTCAGTGAAAACATTACTCACTGGTCTTGAACTAGAACATAGCCTGTTGTCACCTTGGGATACTAATAGACAGGTTCAGATTTATTCCCTGTGATTCTGTGTGTGTGTGTGTTGGGGGGAGGGGGTACCCTGCCTTCTCTGTGGCCACTGGCAAGCTAGCAGTGTTGATAGTTTTCATCCCTCAGCATCCTCCAGGCTGCCGCAACAGCTGTAAAATTTTACTTTACTGGTGCTGTGAAACGTTGCACTATTGATCTTTGTTGTCACAGACTCAACATTACCGCAGTGGTTCAGTTAAATACTGCTGCTAAAGGCTTCCTTTGTGCTGTGCAGCCATTTTTGATCATTATTTGTGTGTCTTACGAGAGGAATATTAGATTTAGGTTCTCTCAGCTCCAAGAAACTCAGACTGTTTCTAACCCTAATCATGACCATTTTTCCTTTGTCTTCTCTACATCTTCAGATCAGGTTCGAAACAGCTACTTCATTGGTTTGGATGGTTCCTTGCGGCTAGTTTTGGCCAATGGCATGGAGGTCTCCCTGTACACTGAGCCCCACCTGCTGGCCGGCACAGTTAACCCCACAGTCAGCAAGCGGAACATAACCCTGGCTATAGACAATGGTCTAAACTTGGTGGAATGGAGACAGAGGAAGGAGCAGTCTCGTGGCCAGGTCACTGTGTATGGACGCAGACTACGGGTAAGAATTCTGCTTTGCTGATACTAATCTGTGGGTATACACAAGAGTTTTCAACATCAGGATACCAGCCTGTTTAATATTTTAGTACCTAAATAACTAGATAGCATTGCTGTCTTGGTTCATTAAGTTGTTGTAAGCGCAATCATCCAGGTAGATATTAACAAACAATGCTAAATTGTGTCATCGGGACCAGATTCTTTAAGTGAGAAAAGTCGTCCCCCATCCAGGCGACTTTGTCGGTCTGCGCCCTGCCAACCAGGTCTGTCCCATAGGTATTTCAAGCCAACCTCCTGTTGAAATCTCAAAAGTAGGCTTTTAACACGTGCAAAGCACACCCATCCAAAACAAATCAATCATCATGTACAACAATCAAATGTTTTAGGCCAGGTGGCCAACTTGCTACTCACAGAATCAGCCCGAGGACAACCAATGACAAAGTGGTTCAGAAAAAGGATGGCAGGCCGCAGACCGACAAAGTCCCCTGGATGGGGAACGAAACATTTCACCGTTAAAGAAACTGGTCCAGATTACATGATTTAGCCTTTGTTGTTTGAAAGTCCATCAGTGCATCCCTATTAACTGGTTTTACAGATTTACCTTTTTCCCTCTGCAGAATTTACTCACAACCAAAATATATCCAAACATCTTTGTTGTAAAACCCCCTTTAAAACTCTTCGTATGCAAAAAGCATTCTGTTTCCCATTTATTTTGAACTTGGTAGTTGTTTTGGATACAAACTTTTTTTTTATTAATATGCAAGCACAGTGTAGCCTAATAAACACAAGCACACACAGGGAAGATCTCTTTGGGGGTCAGCAAACGTTCAAACATGCTGCTATAACAAACACTTGATCCTGCCCACGTCAAAGATACTGTCTGCGGTGGGAATTAAAGAAGGGAAGACGTGTGCCAAGTAGAACTGTGTTGTGTGATCTGTGTAATGAAAAAATAAGTCATAAATGAACAACATAAATGCACTTTTGACATCCAAACTAGATAAGTACCATCCAAGGTTGTTGAACAGGTCTGCCCTCTAAACAAGCAGCTGCTGCAGTTATTTGTTTTACTTACCAGAGCCTCTTAAGCAAATTCTAATGTCAAAGTTATATCCATGAACACGGCACGACAAACTGCCTTTTATTGGCCGCAAGAGCAAATGCAATAATCAAAGTGTACCCCATGTTTGGTGTGTGTGTGTTTGCTCATGTGTCTGTATTGTTAGCAAAATATATCATAAATTGCTAAATGGATTTTAATGACACTTTCAGAAAGTACACATTGGTTGACATCTATAGCTAATTATATTTGGAAGTCAGCACAATTCAAGATGGCTGCCACAGCTAAGCAGTCTTAGCAAATGCAAACATAGCTACATTTGTGTTATTTCAAATTCTGAGCTAAAAATTTGATGTGGTAGTTGATGCAATTGATCTCCAGCCTATACTCTGAATGTTAAGTGAAATATTGCAATATTGCACAAGCAAGAAGCATAAGAGTTTAACCAAAATGGCCATAACTCAGTTATTTACCAAATATTGATCTAAGTTTCTTATCGGGGTATGAAAGAGTGATATGCATTGTTTTATGGAATGCTATACATTTTAGTTATTTACTCTTATTCATGTATTTTTTTGTTTTATGTACTTAGTTACTTACTGACTTGTGCATGAGACACTCCCTAGCAACTATTTCTTTTTTAATCCCTGGACGAATAATGTAACTAGAATTGTGGCTAATGTGGCAAACATTACTATGTTTGCTTTACTGTACTCCCAGTCTCTGTGCTCACATGCTGTGAGGAAATGCAGCTGAATTCCCATTACAGCTTTTCTCATTTATCAGCTATCAGAATGAGCTTGAAATAGTAGCTAAAACACGGCTGCTCCCTAGATGAAACCCAGCTGTTAACTTCCCAGTCATTTCCTATAGCTGCTGCTTTGCAAATCTAAATCATGACTTCGTAATGCTGAGTGACAAATGTCAGCCTGCATGTGTTAAAAATAACTCTGCTATAATGCTGGCTACATTTAAGCCAAATGTATTTTGCATAGTTTAAAAATTCAGACATACAGATGTAATATGAAACCTTTTGTTAAAGCCTTAAAAGTGTAATGAAAACAGATTAAATCATAAATGTGGGGATGGATGTGCCAAGGTTACATAGGTTACAAATTGGGTGGGCATAGTTGGACAACAAAATAAAGTAGAAATATGATTTTCCAAAACTGTTTAAAAATCAGCCTCTCAGCTTGTTGGTTTCTTGGTCGTAAACCTTCAGATCTGTTCAGTGAGACTGCAATATAAAATTTATCTATTTTCTTGCAACTTTTCCAGTCCCCAACTGGTCACTAACAGTTGCAGTCCAGTAAGATATCACCTTCACTTTGTCCTGAATTCGACTGTAGACCGATTGTATCTGACTCGTTCTTGTAAATAGTACACACTCATTTAACGCCTTTTACTCTTTATCTAAATTCTGAAAGCCACATTGCATTGTGGGGAAAAAATACTCATACATCAGTTTTGTGGTGTAGGGAATATATAATCTGTATGTGCAGCACTTTTTTTCCCCTCAATCAAACACTGATTAACACACTGGGGTTGGTGGGGCTGTCATTCACTTTATTCAGCAAAGAACAGCAACCAAAAATAGTAGATTAATAAAACAATGAAAAAGGGTATGCAGCCCTGTGATGGTCTGGTGACCTGTCCAGGGTGTCCAGGACTCAGCTTCTCCCTCAATGACTGCTGGTGACGATCACCAGCTCTCCATGACCCTGTACAAAAAAACCAGGAAAATAAATTGGAATGGAAGGATGTTAACTCTGAATGCCAGAAAACATCTTGTAATTGCTACCTTCCTACCGGCCATTGACTATGGTGACATTATGTACACGAACGCCCCTGTCAGCTCCTTGCAGATGATGGGTGCTGTCTACCATGGCGCGCCAAGATTCATAACTGGTTGTAACTACCACACCCATCACTGCACGCTGTACTCCTTGGTCAGGTGGTCTAACACATAGGCTCTCACACTGGTTCATTTTCATCTGTAAACCCCTCCTTGGTCTGCTACCTTCTTATATCTCCTCCCACATGTCGTGCCCTCAGTGTAGTTACATGCGCTCTCAGGCCATATTTGTTTGCAGCGTTCCCTCAGTGCAGACTGAATTTGGCAAAAAGTCCTTTTCCTACTCTGCAACCTGGAACACCTTGCAACAGGAACTGAAGTTGTCTACCTTGATTCCTTTAAGGCATTTCAAACATTTGATAGTGTCAATAGAAAAATCAAAGCAAGTATGTTCTTGTTTTTAGTATTTCACCATTTTACAGCACCCTGGTTTATTGTTTTATAAACTAATTTTAACTGCATTTTTACTGTAGTTAATTGTTGTCATTGTCTATTATTGTTGTTGGGGGCTGTGATGGGGTAGGGGCAGGACAGCCGACTCAGGACCCAAAAGTCCCAGGTTCGATCCCCAGTCATTGCCCATCTCATGGTGTTTCTGAGTAGCACACAATCCCCAATTGCTCCCCAGGTGCCCCCAATAGCCGCCCACTGCTCCACCTGGGGGTGGATGGGTTACATGCAGAAATCCAATTTTGCCATTGTATGGGAACATGCAATGATGACAATACATAACACATTATTATTATTATTGTCTGTACTTTATAAGTTCTGTCTGGAACAGGTCCCTCTTGTAAATGAGTCCTTGTGGCTCAGTGAGACTAGCCTGTATAAATAAAGGTTGAATGAAAAAATAAGCTAAAAAACTTTATAAACAAATGGACTTAAATCAATAAACTTGCAACAAAAACAAGACAGTAGCACACAAAATTTGAGCAGATTATTTTTTAATGTGCTAAAAATCCAATTTAAAGCACTTAAATTAACCTACTAAGTAGATCTATTAACTTCGAGATCATCAGTGAATACTAAACATGTTTTACTTGTATTGTTTTTCTTGACCATACAAAGAACAATAGTAACTTTGGTTACATTGTCTTCTCCATTTTCTGGGAGGCAACCCAGCTAATGGAGAGGTGCCACTTTGTCTGTCATTGGCTGTTCATTTAATGGTCTTGTCGTCCTTTTTGGAAGCGAAAGCGTCTAATGTATGTTACAGACAATGGCCTCAGGGGTGAGATAGGAAACGGGAGCAGCCCTAATGGCAAGAACAGAGGGGATGAACAGAGCTGGAATCATTGAGCGACCTTGAGTGACATGTCAAGTGATATTACGTGGGTGGCTGGGTGAGAGTGTGGTGGCTGGGGGGAGTGGGGGGTATTGGAATACAAATCAGAGATGCAGCTCTGACATCACAGGTCTTTCTTGGGTGTTTAGAGCGGTGAAGACAAAAGAAAGCAGATTGCTCCTGAGTTCCAGTTTGATTCGCTGCCTGGATTTTTTTAAACAGTGGAACGGCACGTACATGTGTCTATTGCGCTGCTTTTTGCTTCTTGTGACAGTAAAACAGGTCAATTACAGTCTCCAGTTCTTTCTGTTTTTCTCTCGACATGCTCCTTAGGTCTACTTCCCCTCCCAGCAACCTTTTATCATTTACATTCATGAGGCACAGTGACTGCATCCCTCAATGATAACAACCCCTCCTCTTAGTTTGAGCAGTTTGTTAATTTACTGTAATGAGAGAACCCTTGTGGCTGCCACTGCACCATGGCAATGCTCTTTATCCACTTCATCACAGAATACAAAACTAAGACAAAGCTGATGTCTGTGCAGTGGCTTAGAAGTGGGGCCGTTAGTTCAGAAGAGATAAAAGATGGAAATAAAGCACGATGGGATGTGTTTTATTGCAGTGACAGATAAATAAACAGAGGAAAACAGTCACTGAACTGAATTCATCATGAAAACTGATTAAAGGCATTTTGTAGAATGGCAAATTGAGATTGTCACTTGACACAGAAATCTTTGATATTGATTGGTGGGTGAGTTGTTGCTGTGATGTTTCATGCAGAGAACAGTTAGAAATCTGTTGTTCTAGGTCTGGTGTTATTCTAAATCCCCCCTTTTTTGTTTTCACATGCCGGCTTGCTTTGAGATGTTTCCTTTAGACATGATGTCCAATTTTGAAGTTATTCCTCTTGAGTGGGTTTCCATTCTCGTGGGATATTCAGATCACTTCTGTCACTATTTTTTCCCCTTCAGTTATTCAAAAGGAGACTTTGGCAAACCCAATTCTGGCTTTGTGAAACTTTTCTGAATAGAAATCAGTCCTCTCCGGTATAAAGCATCAAACACAGTGGTTCTGATATTAAGTACATTCAAAAATATCTAATGCACATGCTTTAATGGCTAATCTGAACATTTTTTTTGCAAAATAGCTCTTGAACCAGAAGACATTTTTAATTAAACTTGCAGAAATTAATCATTATATGTTCATTTACAACTGATCAGTTCCATTCAAGATGGTTTAGGTTTTTTTTTTTTTTTTTTGTCATATGCAGATGAGCACAAGGTTAACAATGAAATGAAATGCTCAGGATGAGAAGAACTGTCTCAACTCAACAACAAAAAAACAAGAAATACCAAAGCTTAAAACAAAAATACAAATCAAGGCGCCAAAAGTGAAAAAGTAATACATCTACAGCAGCATGGTCCTATTAGCAGAGTGGTTCTGTTGGCAGTGAGGTTCTCTTAGCAACATGGTCCCTGTCGTTCCCCGATCTGTTACAGAAGCACGATACGTAGTGTTTGCCCGTTTGCGCATGCGATAAAAGTAATACATCCAGGTCGCATGTATTGCCATTGAATATGCAAGATTAAGCAAAATGTACTGGAAATATCCTGTAAACTGATTTAATACAACACATAGTACGATATTCATATTACTAATTTACGCCACTCGTATTTATATTAAAATCATTTACGTCATTGGTTAAAATGATTTGCGACGCATATTTAGGGTCAGTTAAAAAATATGAATGTGATGTAGCGCAGCTTCACCGTGGAAATAATTCATTCTGTATCTTGCAGGGTTAATATGTCAATGATTTTAACGGAAATACGAGTGGCGTAAATTAGCAACATGAAGATCGTACTTTTTTAAGTAAATTAAGACAGTTCTTATTCATAAACGGAATTATAACATTGTCTAGGAAAATTTGTAAATTTATAAAAAGAGATATTTTAATTAATATTAATAAATGTGGTATGTTTCATAAATATATTTTGTTAACCTGTGTTGTGTTAAATCAGCTTACAGGATATTTCCAGTACATTTTCCTTAATCTTGCGTATTCAACGGCGACCCGGAAGTGTTACTTTTAGCGCATGGGCAAATGAGCTGACACGGATCGGCTTCCGTAACAGATCGGGGAGTGACAGGCCCGTTAGCAGCATGGCACTGTTAGCAGTGTGGTTCTGTTAGTGGTGCGGTCCCGTTAGATGGCCACCACAGCTTGTCAACATGGATGACATGCAACAGGCAATGTGCATCCCTTTAAGGAATGCAAGGCCTTGTTGTTTTAAGGTAATGATTTCAGGGAAGTTTTGCACTTATTAAAAATCAGCAGTCATTCTTGGTGCTGAACTTGCCTATGCCGCTCCACAGACTCCTGCTGCTCAGAACTCTCATGGTTTTTAGTTAAAGTAATCCTCTCAGTTGGGTATCAGTGGCATTAATTGCCTCTGGTGAAATTGTCCCTTCACAGATGAAAGACCTTAGGGTGTGTTTGTCAATGTGAGATGGAGAAAGTGAGTTTTCTCAGCAAGCTTTGTCCGACCTGTTCAGTGGGATGTTTCAGGAGAGCAGCCAGAAGCAGGTTTCTGACTCACTGATGCTTCTAAGCCTTATCTGGCACTTTATTAGATCAAATAAAAGCATGCCTAACGCTGAAGTTTAATAAGGGGGGGAAAACAGCAAATGATAAAGGTTTTGTAGTCGACAACCTCTGTGGAAAAAAAGCCGCCTACTGACTTCAGAGCGGTGAGCTGTATGTTTCCAGTTGGAGCCCAGTGAAGTCAGGGGTCATGGTTCTCAACAAAAGGTTGTGCACCACATAATGTCTTAAACACAATGGACAAAAAAACAAACAGTTTATTTGCAATTTGCAGAAACAGCTTTGTAAATAAGATGCAAGTAATCTGTCCCCAGTCATTCTTTTTAGTAGGCAGTGAAAATTAATTTAATGATTAATGTGACTCTAATGTTTCTTGCATGAAGTGGCGTACTCCCACTATGCCTGCAGAATCTTTACACAAACAATGAAGCGTGACATTTCTTACATTTTCATTACTTCCACAGCCCCTGCTGTCCTGAGATAGTGCTCCACTGTTGAAATTAAAAGCTCTGAAATGGAATAAAGAAGAATAAATAATCACTTTGTGATTAAATGCTTCTCTTGAAGTTCCTTCTCTTTAAAGTGGCGCCCCAGTTCTTACCCATCATTTCAAACTTTGAACACTTTTTGTATTGTTTTTTTGTAGAGCTGCTTTGTTCATTAATTCTGCGCTTCTTCTCCATTAGGTGCATAATAGGAACCTTCTATCGCTGGACTTTGATCGAATCACCAGAACAGAAAAGGTCTATGATGATCACAGGAAGTTTACATTACGGATTCACTACGATCACGCTGGCCGGCCCACTCTATGGGCACCCAGCAGTCGTTTAAATGGAGTCAATGTCACCTACTCCCCTGGAGGGCATGTGGCAGGAATCCAAAGAGGAACGATGTCCGTACGCATGGAGTACGACCAGAACGGCAGAATCACTTCTCAAATATTTGCCGATGGTAGATCTTGGAGCTACACTTACCTCGAAAAGGTATGAAATGTTCAGTGCCTAAATAACCAGTTTAAATATAAAATGCAATAAAGACTGTAGAAATATACCGATGACGGTGTGTTTGTTGAAGAAACCTGACGGAAGAGTTTAGATGAGAGTTCAAATCTAACTTGCACTTCTCCAGCCACTGCACACACAGTAAAACTCGAGCAGAAATATCAGCTAAAACATAATTAAAAGTGTCGGGTGCACTGTAGACACTGTTCTTTGTTACCGTAGTCTGACAGCAAAGTTCAACCAGAAATAGCTCTTGATGAAAAGAACAGCGAGCAATGTTGCTTTCTGCTCGCTAATTGAAGGCAAGACTGAGGAGGAAAACAAAGAGCTGTTATTCTCTGGCTTAGAAATGTACGATAAAAATGGCAGCAAGTCACCTTTTAAAGTTTTTTTTTTTGTTGGGTTTGTTTTATTTCAATGGCCTGGTGAGACAATCTCACAATCTTTTTAAGGTGTTATTTGTTGGTTCAATAAACTAACTTGCTTGCTTGTTTAAAATTGTATTCCCTCTTTTTGTTTGCATTATAAGATCTTATGGATGGTTGGCTGAAATGCAGCCTCCATGATTTATGACATCTTCGAAAAATTCAAAGGTAGATAAATAGAAATACCTTCACTTTAATCCTGGAGAATTGGATCTGGCCAGCTTCCAATTAGAATGTTAAAATGTTTTTGTGTATGTCAACACACTCTTTTAGATCTTTTATATCTCTGTTCAACCTGCACCATCAACTTTATCTTTGGACTAAAGTTTCTGATCAGAATCTGTTTCCTTTTCTCTTTACAGTCTATGGTTTTGCTGCTGTACAGTCAGAGGCAGTATATCTTTGAATTTGACAAAAATGATCGTCTCAGTTCTGTGACCATGCCCAATGTAGCACGGCATACCTTACAGACTTCCCGCTCCATTGGCTACTACAGAAACACCTATCGGCCACCTGAAGGCAACGCTTCAGTGCTCCAAGACTACAGCGAGGATGGTCAACTGCTGCAGACCACCCACCTGGGCACAGGCCGCAGGGTGATCTACAAGTACGGAAAGCTCTCCAAGCTGCTGGAGATTCTCTATGACACCACACGCATCGGGTTCTCCTATGATGAGGTGGCAGGAATGTTGAAGACCGTCAACCTGCAGAGCGAAGGCTTTACCTGCACAATCCGGTACCGTCAGATTGGTCCCCTGATTGACAGACAGATCTTCAGATTCAGTGAAGAGGGCATGGTCAACGCCAGATTCGACTATGTCTATGACAACAGTTTCCGGGTCACCAGCATGCAGGCAGTCATCAATGAAACCCCTCTGCCGATCGACTTGTATCGCTACGATGACGTGTCAGGCAAAACGGAGCAGTTTGGCAAGTTTGGAGTGATTTATTATGACATAAACCAAATTATAACTACAGCAGTGATGACCCACACAAAACACTTTGATGCCTATGGTCGAGTGAAGGAGGTCCAGTATGAGATTTTTCGTTCTCTCATGTACTGGATGATGGTGCAGTATGACAATATGGGCCGTGTAGTGGCCAAGGAGTTAAAGGTTGGACCTTATGCTAACACCACACGCTACACATATGAGTATGATGCTGATGGTCAACTCCAAGTGGTCTCCATCAATGATAAGCCTTTATGGAGGTACAGCTATGACCTGAATGGCAACTTGCACCTCCTCAGTCCTGGAAACAGTTTACGGCTCACGCCACTACGCTACGATCTCCGAGACCGTATTACTCGTTTGGGAGACGTCCAATACAGGATGGACGAGGATGGTTTCCTTAAGCAGAGAGGAAACGACTACTTTGAGTACAACTCAGCTGGCCTGTTAATAAAGGTGTACAATAAAGTTAGTGGATGGAGCATCAAATACCGCTACGATGGCCTGGGCAGGAGGGTGTCCAGCAGAAGTAGCATTGGACACCACCTGCAGTTCTTCTATGCTGACTTGTCCAGCCCCACTCGGGTCACCCACATGTACAATCATTCCAGCTCGGAGATTGCCTCGCTGTATTATGATCTACAAGGTCACCTGTTCGCCATGGAGTTAAGCAGCGGGGATGAGTTTTATGTGGCATGCGATAACATTGGCACGCCTCTGGCTGTGTTCAGCGGTTCAGGCCTCATGATCAAACAGATCCTCCACACGGCATTTGGAGAGGTTTACCTTGACACCAACCCCAGCTTCCAGCTCATTATTGGCTACCAAGGAGGACTGTATGAGCCTCTTAGTAAACTGGTCCACATGGGCCGACGGGATTATGATGTCCTTGCTGGCCGCTGGACAACACCAGACCATGACATTTGGAAACGTCTGAACAGCAACCACATTGTTCCTTTCAACGTATACATGTTTAAAAATAACAACCCTCTAAGCAACAACGAGGAGACCAAGTGCTACATGACGGGTAAGTTCTCCCAATACATACACAATTTCTATTTAAGGATCATTAATTTTGAGGGGGAAATAAATGGTCTACATAAGTACCTCTACAAATGTCTGAACTTGATTATAATACAGTTACATAGACTGGCATACAAGATCTAAAAATTAACCTCAAATAATTTAAAGCATTACATTTCTGGTTGCTTCTATGAAGTTACAGAAAGGTTTATGCATTTACATATAGAAACATGAAGTATTATGCCAAAATGATTTCCTTTATAAAAAGAAATGTGAGAAAAGAGTTTATTATTTTTAGAAGCGGCACCTGTATTTACAAAGGGCTTTACGGTGCCACTTGGGATCGAGGCAGGGCAGCCGATTTGGGACTAGAAAAGTCATGGTTTGACTCCCAGCCATTCCCACATGTCTTGGTGTCCCTGAGCAAGACACCTATTTCCTAATAAATAATAAAGTGCTATGTGTTGTCATCATTGTATGTTCCCATGCAAAGATGGAATTGGCTCTCTGCATTTAGCCCATCGTACCAGGGATGCACCCAGGTGGAGCAGTGGGCAGCTATGTGGATGCCCGGGGAGCAATTTGGGATTGGGTGTCCTGCTCAGAGACACCACGAGATGTGCAATGACCGGGGATCGAGCCCAGGACCTTTGTGTCCCGAATCGGCTGCCCTGCCTCTACACCATCTTGGCCCCCTTTTAATAGGTCCCCGGGCACTTATATAGCTACCCATTGCTCCACCTGGGTGTATCTCAGGTGGATGGGTTAAATGCAGACAACTAATTTCACCATTGTATGGGAGCACACGATGACAACACATAACACTTTATTTTACTTGACTTTTCTATTTTTTTCTGCTGTATTTTACCTTACTTTACTTTACTTATTTTCTATTTGTTTTACCTGCTGTATTTGAAATAGTAAACAGAACATAAATGTCAGCATGAGTAGTTCATACTCAAAGCCTGATTTTCAGCTAAATATTACTGTCAAACTATGTAGGATTATTTTAAAATAATACAAATCATTTTGATAATTATTTATAACTTATTTAAAATGTATAAAAGTGAGAGTTTGTATACAGTGCTACTAAACCTGTCAGTAATTAATATAATTTGTTAAAATTATCTAGCAAGGGGAATAAGACCAAAACCCCAACGTTAATTTTGTCTAAAACTGTTTGCAGAAAATATCTGCTTTTTATTTCTATTTATGTAATTTGATTCTAAAAACAAACGTCAATTGAAAAACTCTTTCAAAATTGAACTGAAAAGCACAGCACCCAGTGGATTTTTAAAAGTGTCCTCTCTAAAGCTGTGTTTTTTTTGTGTGTGTGTGCATGCATGTATTTATGCTTGTGCACATGCCCAGTGGCCATCATTCTGAAAATGCTCAAAGGGAGCAGTGCTTTGTGGCAGAGCCCTCTCTGTTGTTGAACACTCGTATCTTCCCCAGAAATGTTCTGTATTCTTTGTGGGAGAAGGTAAATGGCAGTGAAAGCACCACGGTGGGGAAAGAAAGCACAGTGAATCTATAGAAAGTCAACCTCTGTGGCTGGATAAGGAAAATTACATTGTCACTGATGCTCTGTAAATACTCTGTAGTTAAATAAATTGGTCTCACTTACATTCATAAATGTGTGAATCTATTCTCGGCGTGCCTCAAATGGCCTCAATTATTTAGATGATGATTGTAGAATAACGTGGGTTTTTTTTATCTTTTATTTTTGCATTTAGACAGTACATAGAGGTAAAATTAGCCCTTGCATTCAAATGTAGCCTTCAATGTCTTTGTGTTCAATAAAAGCCATTCACCTGTCCTCCAGTCAGAACAGTGTTCAGCCTTACGCTTCACCTTTAAGGGGCTTTGAATGCTAAACAGACTGGTAGGGATACTGCAGTGGGTCTGTCTCAATTGTGATTGATGGCACTGACATTTAAATCCCATCTACCAAATTACTGGGGGTTCTTTCATTGTCCTCAAACAAATTCTTGTTTAAAGAAGCTTTGTCAGGTGCTACAATGTGGCAGTACCGATCTGTGACACGCACACACACACACACGTTCCGTGTCAAAGCAATGATTCTGCTGTCAATAATAAGAGTTTGAGACAAACAGCTCAGATTGAACAGGTTTTAATTCGTGGCATTTTTTGGCCCCTTTCTGTGAAAATCGACAATAAACACATGCACATTGTGGCTGCTTTTAGACGGATGACAAATCTCAACCATGTCACTTTTGTGCATCTCATTAGAGGAAATATGACTGCAGAGGAACCCGCTGAGTATTAAAAATATCTTCTGTTGAATTCTCTGGTGACATGAAATTACAGTACATAATTAGCAGCCAGGGCTTTTTAAATGTTTTTTTTTTTTCTGGGCTCTGGCTGGGTGGCATCTGCAGGAGTGGACATGAATCATCAACACCATCTTAAGTGTTTAGGAAATCTCATTCACTCTTACAAACAAATCAAGTGTGCTCCCCGACTGAGTATTTCCACAAGCTGGCCACTTAACTACTAAATGTCAACTGTTCAAATTTAATAAATGAATCATCGATCTTGTCTGCAGTTTGTCTGATCGTGTTTGTTAGTCGCGTATACTAAATGTGCATCGATGTTTCTCTATTTTAACCCCTTCCTCGCAGATGTGAACAGCTGGTTGGTGACTTTTGGCTTCCAGCTGTACAATGTGATCCCTGGCTATCGTAAACCCAAAACTGAGGCCATGGAGCCATCTTACGAGTTGGTCCGCACCCAGGTCAAGACCCAGGAGTGGGACAGCACCAAGGTGGTCACTCACCCTTTTCAACCTTTCCATAGCTCATCTTCTGTCCCTTTCCTCTTTTCACCACCATTAGCAAATAGGCATGCTTTATGCAGCCAGATTCCCAGCGGAGGTGCCAGCAATCAGGCTGAACACGGCCCAGTGAGCCAAGTCTCTGCCCCTCATCCCCATCTTGGGGAATGGGGTCAGGCTAAACAGCTCTTGTAATTGTCCTGCCATTAGGGAAATTCACTCTTCATTTTCCTCCACCACCGGCCATTGATTTCATCTCAGTTTTACACTATTGGCCAAGGTTTGAGAAGCAGTAGACATGCTCTGACTCACACTTGTATCAGCCCTTTTAAGTTGCCCCCAACTCACCTGAATTATTGAAGAGGCCACTGTTGTTTTCATGGGTTTTGGTTACAGCGAGACAAGTGAGCAGCACCCATCAAGGGAGTAGATGTGTGTTGCCTGACACTGGCACATTAGGCTTCGACTTTTAACACTGAGGCTTCTCGTTTTTACAAAACATTTTCTTCTTATTTGTAAGGCTCAAAAGTGACTATAGTTCAAAATAATAAATGTCTGGTGAACCAAACAAACTGAGCTCAACCACCAACTAAACACTTAAACATAGAACAAGTTTCATACCTTCATTCCTGATAAATACTGTATTCAGTCATGTTTTTCTGTGTTACTGTCATTTCAGAATTTAATACATTTTATGAATGCTGTATTCAGATACATTGGCTTTTACTATCATCAACCAATATTATGTTTTTTTTTTTATTTCCAATATTTACCAGTAATAGAGATCCCTGTAGCATGCATGTACCTGTTCTTCACAGTGCATTATACGGTAAAGGAATATCTGTGTGACTTGGTGTATCAAAACTCTGTGTTTAATTGCCCAGAAAATTAAATGCTTTTGAATCTGCACAGAAATTTTACACTTCATGTGTGCTTAGTGTGAAACCGTAAAGGTAGAAATCCCAGTTATGTCCTCATGTAGCGGAGTCTGCTTTGGAAGGATTACTGCCAAAGCTCCTGGGACTGAATCATCTGTGCTGGCAAGCCACAGAAAAGTCTGAAGTCACGAAAGGTTTCAACCTACAAAGGAGATGCAACACAGCAAATATTTCATTGAAGTCAAACAAGCATTCCAGCTATTTCCTGTTTGGATTTTCAGAACAGGCTTGATACGATAAAGTTATTATTAATACAATGTGGGAAAACCTGTCTTATTGTTAGATGTTTTAAAAGAAAAATATTAAAATTTCTTTCAGCCATATTGTTTTTTGACACTGAGCCAATCAAGTGACTTACTGTGTGGTGGGTCAAATGCAAGTTTTATTTCAGTATCACCCGCAAACACATCTTTTAACGTCAGAAGCTTTTTTTTTTTTTTTTTTTCATTCAACCTTTATTTATGCAGGTTAGTCTCATTGAGCCTCGAAGACTCATTTTCAAGAGAGACCTGTTTTAAACAAAGAACACATATGAGGAGCAGACAACAATAAACAATCATGTAAAATGAAAAATAAATAGACGAAATTATATAAAAATGAAACAAAGACAGCTACATTATAAAGTATGAAGTTAAAGCGAATACCTTGTATCATTTTTGACAGGGATAAAACTAAAATTGTCTTTTTTGTCTGTATTTTATGTTTATTTCTCTGAGATTTAAAAAAAAAGTACGGTAAATGATTTATCTGCGTATCCATCTATTCATCCATCAGTTATCTTTTTACCTGCTTCTTTCTTTTCGGGTCATGAGGGTCACTGGTGCCCATGTCCAGCCATCACTGTGAGAGAGGTGGGGGACACTCTGGACATGTTTCCAGTCCATCACAGGGACGCATAGAGACAAACGAGACAAACACCCATTCACTCTCTTATTCACACCTAGGGACAATTTAGAGTTACCAATTAGCCTAACGTGCATGTTTTTGGTCTGTGGGAGGAAACCGGAGTACCCGGAGAAAACCCACGCATGCACGGAGAGAACATGCAAACTCCACACAGAATGGCACCCCCAGCTGGGATTCGATCCGGCAACCTTCTTGCTGAAAGGCGACAGCTCTACTAACTGCTCCACCATGCTGTCCCATGACAGATTTCAATAAATAAATTTAAAAAGTGTTATCAAAGGGTTTGATTAGGAATTTTATCCTTGATTTAAAGATTTTTGTGAAAGTTTTGTCTTTAGGACAAATCTGCAGCAGGGGTGTTAGATATAAAAAAATATGTCTTACTGTGTTTAAGCTACGTTATGAATTTTTTTTAATACACAATTCCTCCATCTGAAATAATGTTCTGAGAAGGTTAATGCCGTGTTGATTCCTGCTGCAACTGGTCGGATCAGCCCAGTAAAGCACGGGGCTCTTTTTCAAATCAATATAACTTCAAAACTCCATGTTTTATATCCATACCTTGGCGTTTCATTTTCTTCAGAAGAAAAGAATACCTTCTTTTCCATCTTTGTCTATTTACGTCCCTGTTTTGACATGCTACTCAGTCCACACACGGATTGAAAAAAGCTGTAAGGGGGGCCAGACAGATGAGCACCCGTAATGTGCAGGGCTTGATTTCTCATTCAGGGTTTGCTGGAGGCTGATTGCACCCCTCCTACCATTCGAATTATGCCACTCTTGGAGATTCCCGAAAGGCTGTTTCAGAAAAGCAGAGGACATTACACAACCCCACCCTCCCCAGCACACGCACACCAACACAGCCTCTGGAACAGCTGACCGGGTCACACACTGGCATGGTAAACAAACATGGAGTGGCACTGTGTGAAGTATCCCCCACAGGCCATGGCTACCAAGAGCCCCATAGCGCATCTGTACCCCTCCACCTTCATATGTCTCGTTTTCATTGAGGATCTGATGCGGTGTCACGTCAAAGAGCAGTCAGGCATGCTGTTCGCTGCAGAGCGCTCTTCACCCACCCCCCGATTCCTCCATTCTGTAGCCAGCATCTAACAGAGGCAGAATTAGAAAACTGTCAGGAAGACTTTGAATGTTGCAGCTTGATGAAAACTCCTCACGAGGCTCAGAGCCTCAAATCTTGGATGATGACTAGGAGGCACAGCTTTTGAGAGCCTTTTGGTTGCTGCTCAGATGCACTCAGGCAACTGCCTCATTGTGTGCTGGCCTGCTTCCATTTCATGTCATCCTCTTTGCTTTAACATCTTTCTTTCTTTCTGAATATCTCTTGTCAAGTAGTATTAGGAAAAAAGCATAAAGTTTGGCTGAAGGGAGTGTGGTGTATCTTTTGATCCCTTACAGGATGAGTTATGCAGTATACACCAGTTACCAGCAAACTACTGGTTCATATTTGGCCCACTGGGGCTGTCAAAAATCAGCAATTTCACTTTTTTCCCAAATCATTTTTCCTGTCACCAATAATCAGAGACATTTGCATTTGCTGACAAACACCTCTACCATTACCTTGACTGAGTGTTGAGCACACTTCAACTTCACAACTTCAAAGCATACATGTATTTCCCATTTTGCCATTAATGACAATAGCTGTTCAAGGATTGCTTCAAAAGAAATATAGAAAAGATACTTTAGTAGATTGTACTCTGTTGACCATAGTAAATGTTACAAGGGCAGATAAATTTGTTTGCAAGTTTTGGTTTAAAAAAGAAAGAGCGGTCACTGAAACAACTTGAAACTGGGAAAAATTAATGACAAAATACATTTACTGAAAATTAGTGAAAATCAGGCATTGATTTTGAAATGGGATTCAACAGAATTATTTTTTAAAAAGTGTGAAAATGACATTGACAAAAAAGATGGTACACATAACATTTTGGTCAAGTAATCGTGATTTTTGGAACTGTTTCTGAGACTTCTGCGCTTGTCCACGGTTATTTTGTCCTACTCCTCCTCAACAAACTGCTCCAGCTGTCTCAGGTTCGAAGGGTGCCTTCTCTAGACGGCAGGTTTCAGCTCCTTCCACAGATGTTCAAGCCTCAGAATGCCACTTCAGAATAGTCTAATGTTTGTTGATAGCCACTCTTGGGTGTTTTTAGTTGTGATTTGTGTCATCCTATTGGAGGATCCATGAATTGGACCAAGCTTTCTGATACTGGGCAGTAAATTTTACTCCAGAATACACAGACAGTTTTTGAGATTTCATTGTACCTTGCACGACATATTGACACAGTGTCAGATGCAGTAAAAGTAGAGCTGATGGGACTTGTTGCCACCAAGTTCCTGTTTTGTTTAACTTGTCCAAAGGACATTTTTTCCAGAATTTTGTGACTTGTACATATGCATTTTGGCAAATTCCAGTCTAGTTTTATGATAACTTTTTTAAAGTACTGGTAGTCTCCTCCATAGCTATTTTCCATTAAGCCTTTTTTTTTGGCTCAAACAGTGACTGTTGATGGGATCTGTCCTTGGAGTTCACCTCTGATCTCTTTGGGAGTTATTTTGGACTCTTGGATTTGTTATCAGTTTTCTTCTTGTGGCCACGTCGAGGGAGATCAACTACAGTCCCATGGACATAAAACCTCTGAATAATATGTGCACCTATTGTCCAATACCCTTTACCTTTAACATTCTTGTCAATTATTTTATTTCTAAGCTACTGAGACACTCTGCTTAGTTTTCTGCGGTCCATGTTCAGTGTGGTACACACCATTATACCCAGTACTATGGTTACTACTTTTCACCCTTTAAATAGGCAGACTGACTGATTACAAGATGGAAGACACCTCTGATAGTGATTAAGAAGAACCTACCTTAGTTTAACATGTCCCTAATTATTTAATATATCATCCTTTTTGTCAAGGCCAGTTTTGTTACTTTGTTTTTAAAATAGTTCTATTGGATCACAATTAAAAAGCAATTTGTGAGTAGGTATTTTCGTGAACAATGTGTTTTAAGTATGCAAACAAATGTATGTGTCTGTATATTGTTCAGTATTGTCAGCCTGCAAAAAATTTTTAGATCTTTCTAAGGTTAAAACCAACCTCGTTCAGTCCTATGTTTTTCGAAAAGGAAACAATTTAGCCACAGCATTGAGTTTGAAAGGTTTGAAGTTTCAATGCAAGAGTGAATTTCACATTTAAAAATAAAACTTCAGAAAGCAGACTGTTCTGCCGAGTGACCATGCAGAGTTGATTAGAGATAAAACATTTAAAGCAAAAATGTGAGCAAGAAGTAAAATGTTGGTAAATATGTTTAGCAATGTCTTCAAATGCACAATTGTGCTGTTTTATTAAAGGTTTAAAGCAGAAAATATATTGGAATGTGTTATATCTGCTGCGGGGGCTGTGACTTAACAGTGTTGTCTTTGTTTTGCAGTCTTTGCTGGGCGTTCAGTGTGAAGTTCAGAGGCAGCTGAAGGCCTTCGTAAAGCTGGAACGATTTGGTCAAATCTACAGAGCCAAAAGTGCCGGGTGTCCCCAGACTGAAGACAAGAAAATCTTTGCCTCTGGTGGCTCCATCTTTGAGAAAGGGGTGAAATTTGCTATTCGAGATGGTCGAATTAGCACCGACATCATCAGTTTGGCCAATGAGGACGGGCGACGCATGGCTGCAGTACTGAACGATGCCTTCTACCTTGAAAACCTTCACTTCACTAATGCAGGAATGGATACCCATTACTTTGTGAAACTGGGCTCGGTGGAAGGAGATCTGTCGCTCATCGGCATGACGGTGGGCCGGCGCACGTTAGAAAATGGCGTCAATGTCACAGTGTCTCAGGTCAACACCGTGCTGAACGGCAGGACTAGGCGGATCACTGACATCCAGCTGCAGTATGGAGCGCTGCTTCTGAATACGCGTTACGGCAGCAGCGTGGATGAAGAAAAGGCCCGGGTCTTGGAGTTGGCCCGACAGAGAGCCGTCAGCCAGGCTTGGGCCCTGGAGCGCCAGAGACTGAGGGATGGGGAGGAGGGCTCACGAACCTGGACTGAGGGAGAGAAGCAGCAGCTCTTGGGCTCAGGAAAAGTGCAAGGCTATGAAGGATACTACGTAGTGTCAATTGACCAATATCCTGAGCTGGCAGACAGTGTCAACAACGTCCACTTCATGAGACAGAGTGAAATGGGCCGAAGGTGACATGAACACAAGGCTTTTGAGTGACGGACTCACACGTAGAAAAATGGGACATTTTGCCAAAGACAATTGTATACATGACCACATATTTTTTCTTTGACTGTGCTCAGCTTGGTTTTTAATATACTGTAAAAAAAAAAAAAAAAAAAGGAAACAAAATGGTTGCAAACAGTTGCACTGTATTAATTGAAGAGTGCCCTTCTCCTTTTGAAGATTCTTTACCAGTCTTTGCCCTCGAAGTGCGGCTGCTAGAGGATGAATAATTGTGATGTCTTTGACTTCTTTTTGTGACTCCATTTCCCCATCCCTGTTGGTGATTCTGTTCAAAGGAATCCAAGTGGAGTTTTGGTAATGCATTAGGTTCCCTGGCTCACTCTGCTGCCAGACTTACGGATTGTTATTCACGAGCTTGCTCCATTCTGCCTTTTCTGCACCTCAGCCAAGGAGATTCCATCTCTTTTAATCATTTCGTTTTTATACTTGAAACCCTCACAGCCCCCGTCATTCATAAATAATGAGAGATTTCTGGTGGCGCTAAAGCCCTTCATCAAAACCACAGTCAAACTTGTCAAAGCACCTTCATTTGTGTTACGTCTCATAATTTTATAGGAGGCTTTATACTCATTTGTGGTTTCACATGGAAGGCTTCTGTGCACACTGACTGCATGTTGGGATTTTGATTCACCTATAAAATTGGCAACAAAAAAAAAACCTTAAGCCTAAATTGAATAGTAAAGCCAACAAATAGATATGTGCTGGATTTTTATTGGTTGTTTCTTTCATTTTACACTTTATTTTTTTAAGTGAGAACGTGGGAAAATGTGTCCTTTTTTGTTCAGTGTGGTCAAAAAGCTCGATTCTAAAAATGTATCAGAGCCAACCTTGTAAGAAAATACTATGGAATAAAGGTCTGTATTAAACAACAACAGGTATTTTCTGGAGGTGGTTTTGAGTCACATTTCAGTTTTGTTTTATAAATAACTATATGAATTAACAGTATATCTAATGTGAATTACGAAAAAATTGTGAATTATTGTCCCTTTTATTGTAAATTGTTGTATTTGACCAATGCTTAAGGGTGTTTGAACTTGAACACATGGAATAAACTAAGAAGGTGGTTTTAGTTCAGTCGTGTGCTTTATTAGACTCGCTGCCTTTTTACTTATCTCAGTTTCTTACAGTTGGTTCATCAGTAAGTCAGTATTCCACAACAAAATGTCCAATCAAATAAAAGAGAGAAAAAAGCGTTGGCTGGAGATTATTTTCGATGAGAAAAGGAGTAAAAAAAAAGATGCAGTACATTCAGTCATAGGGGCTTCATATGCATACTGGCTGCAGAGACAGATGGGCTTTGGATTGTGTTGTGGATGTGATGAAAGATCCGAATTGCCTTTGCCCTGAGGGCTGCCCGCAGGTCGGCATCGAAAGTGCTGTCTTTCACCAGAATAGGGCTCCACTTGGTTGGTGGAAATGCATTTGACCTGCAGGTGTACTAGTTCCCATTTACAAACTAAAGGTTGTCTATACACACCAACATCAGAAATAACCTACATGGACACTCTCTAGCTCTCGTGCATCTGTGACCCACCCCTCCCCCATCCTCAGTGGATTCTCTAAAAGGACAATTTACTTCTGCTCATTGGGAAAAAAAAAAAAAGTCATGATGTGAAAACTCGAGGGGAGTGGAGACTATTTTGAAAATTGTGACATTGATTTGACTTCTGGTACTTGTTCTGAACTATGCCGAGCCACTGCACACTCTTGACTGTCATTTTTCCATCCAACATGAACTCGTCTGTGTGTGTAGGGGTGCTGAGATCATGACTGTGTCTCAGTCTGTACAAATGATGGAGTAAACAGTGCTTTTTCCCCCCCCGATGGTTGATTCAGTGATGTTTCCAAAAACTATATGTATGTTCAGTAAAATATGAATGAAGGATATTTGCATTGTGGAATATTGCACTGATAACTGTTGCGTCATGAAGACTGTATCTTTTCTAAAGTTTTGGACTCATTTTGAGTTTTGGTTTGTTCTCAACACTGTGTTTTTAGCACTTCTTTGACTGTGTAAATATGAAGACATCAAAGTAAGCTGTAAATAAAATGCAAATGTAGATACCTCTTAGAGCTACATTGGTGACCCTGTGTAGTCTTAAGGTAGAAAAAATAAAGGGAATATTTTGTGTTTATGTTTTGTGTTTTGATTTATGTGTTGTCTAATCTGTAAAACATAAAAAATAATCTACTTGTCACTGCACCTCAAAATGAAACAATGTGTCTCATTCGTTTTGGCCCACAGTCAAAAGACAGGGGCAGGCAAAATTGTGTTCAGATATCTGTTAGCAAAATATCTTACGAACCACTTGATGATTTTTAACAAAACTCACAATTTTTTAGTTGAGTTTGTCTGTTTGAAAAATATCTCATCAACCATTGCATTGTACCTCTAAACCAGATTACCTTCTCTGTTGAATCAAATTCAAAATGGCCACCATGTCCAACTTAAAAACTAAAAGTTGCTAAAATTCTGTCAGTTTTGAATTATGTGTGGTAGTAGCTGAAAATCGTTCAAAGCACATATATTTAAGTTTTAATCATTGTGCTAGACATAAACCCATGTACTTATAACTGTTGGTGTCCCATTTGTTGATGAGCAAAATATCATAATCCATTGGAAGAATTTTTTAATGAAACTTCCCGTAAGTAAACATTGGATCTACCTTAACTACTGGTTTATTTCCTCCCATCCATCCATTATCTTTCGCTTGTTTCAAAATCGGGCCGCGGGGGGGCAGCAGCTTGAGCAGGGAGGCTGACTCTGTCCACAGCCACCTCTTCTAGCTCTTATGGGAGGATTCCAAGGCGTTCCAAGGCCACCCGAGAGACAGTCTTCCAGTGTGTCCTGGGTCTTCCCCGGGGTCTCCCAGTCGGACATGCCCGAAGCACATCTCTAGGGAGGCGTCCAGGGGGCATCCTTACCAGATGCTCGAACCACCTCCACTGGTTCCTCGAGATATGGAGGAGAAGTGGTTCTACTCCGAGTCTCTCCCGGATAACTGAACTTCTCCCCTTATCTCTAAGGGAGAGTCCAGCTACCCTGCGGAGGAAACTCATTTCAACCGCCTGTATCTCATTCTTTCGGTCACTACCCAGAGCTCATGACCATAGGTGAGGGTAGGAACGTAGACCGACTGGTAAACAGAGAGTTTTGCCTTACAGCTCAGCTCTCTCTTCACCACTGGATCGGCACAGGGTCCTCAATACTGCAGACACTGCTTCAATCCGTCTGTCAATCTCACGATCCATTCTTCCCTCACTTGTGACAAAACCCAGAGATACTTGAACTCCTCCACTTAAGGCAGAACCTCACCCTCGACCTGAAGAGATCAATCCACCCTTTTCCGACTGAGGACCATGGCCTCAGATTTGGAGGTGCTGATTCTTATCCCAGCCGCTTCACACTCGGCTGCGAACCGCTCCAGTGAGAGCTGGAGATCACGACACAATGACGCCAACAGGACCACATCATCTGCAAAGAGCAGAGATGGAATCCTGAGGCCACCGAACCGAAAACTGTCCGCCCACTGGCTGCACCGAGAAATTCTGTCCATAAAAGTTATGAACAGAATCGGTGACAATGGGCAGCCCTGGCGGAGTCCAACTCCCACTATGAAGGGGTCCAACTTACTGCTAGCAATGTGAAACAAGCTCTCGCACCACTTGTACTGATTTACTTTTTGAGGAAATCTGTTTCAAGACAGTTACCACATCTAACATTAGCCAAAACATGAATGGCTATAACTCGGGTCAATTTTATAGATATTTTGCTAAAATTTAACGTGTTAGAAACAGAGAGTTACTGTATTTTCAACTCATTCCCTCATACTTGAGATTGCAAGAAAAAAAATATTTTTGAGGTTTGACTAAAACAACTATGATACTTTCCCCATCCATCCATTAACTTTACCTGCTTCTTCCTTTTTGGGACGTGCATCACTGGTGCACATATCCATCAGTCACTGCGAGAGGTGGGGACACCCTGGACAGGTCTTCAGTCCATCACAGGAACACTATAGAGACAAGGTTCTTTATTGTCATTCGCATTACATGTGGTGCATGAGGTGGAACAAAATCGTGTACTCAAGATCCCAGTTTCACCCAAAAATATAAAGTTCATTCATTCAACCTTTATTTATACAGGCTAGTCTCACTGAGCCATGAGGACTCATTTATGACCTGTTCCAGACAGAACAAACAAAGTACAGACAACAATAACGATAAACTACATTTAAAATGCAGTTAAAATAAGAGTAGTGTATAAAACAATAAATGAGGGTGCTGTACAACGGTGAAATACTAAAAACAAGAACATTTGCTTTGATGTTTCTATTGGCAAATGGCAATATCAAATGTTTAAAACCTCTTAAAGAAAGTAAGGTGGACAACTTCAGTTCCTATTGTCAAGTATAAAAAGAAACGGTATAGAAGGATCTAAGATATACGCTAAACACTAATAATGTAAAATACAAATGAGACAAACAACCATTCACACTCTCACACCCACAATTTAGTTACCAATCAGCCTAACATGCATGTTTTTGGTCTGTGGGAGGAAACTGGAGCACCAGAAGAAAACCCACGTAAGCACGGAGAGAGCATGCAAACTCCACCCAGAAAGGTCCCTGGCCAGGATTTGAACCAGAGACATTCTCACTGAGAGGTGGCAGCTTTACCAACTGAGCCACCATGCCACCCAGCTATTTTCTAATTTATCCTAATACATCATCTTAATCTAAAACATGGGCATGAAATGTAGCAGGTGATAAGCCTTTCCTTAAGGGCACCTTTTGTTTTGATATAGCATATTATTTTTACACCATTCACTGTTTGGATGTGATGACTTTTTCGTTGTTCATTTCTGTCTCCGGTACAATATGCATGCAGTATATTTGGTTCTAACAGAGAACCTGTGCAGGATGGTTGTCTCACCTTGGAACACATTTCATACAAACTTGAATAAGTATTTTGACACAGACTGATTATTTAATATTGAACCACACGCTGTTCTTTAGCTAAACATGCCACCTGTTAAGAGTTTTAAACTGTCAAATTCTCTCAAAAAGTGAGCATGTGGTTGAACGCCAGTTCATAAAAGTCTATTAATAATAAATAAATAAAAATCACAACAGTAAATGTACTTAACATTTATTGAACAAAGAAGCCTCAAGGGATGCTGTGCAAAACTTTACCATTAATTAACCTGTCAAAATTAAAGACCAAAGCTTTGATGTTGCAAAAGCCACCAGGAGGGTGTTTTTTTTTTTTTTTCACTTGATAACTCAGTTGAAACAAGTGGAGCTCTGGGGCTAATCCTGTTAGCAGGCAGGAAGGTTTGGGAGTTTGCTGCCAGTACGTGGTGGAAGCAAGGGAGACTGGAATATTTACGCTTGCTGCAGGCATAGCTGCTCCGAAGAAAGAGCAATACAATGGCCCGTTTTACCAAAACAGACAACTTTCTTCAAATTGCTTCTTCCTGCTTTACATTATTTTGAGCCCGCCTGCAAAAAAAAAAAAAAAAAAATTCGATCTTCCTGTGTGAAAGACAAGTTTCACATTTGGATGTTTGCTTCAGCCAGCCCAACTACACAAAAGGAAATGTTCCATCCATAACTGTAATTTTCCTGGAGATCGCCTTTATCTGAAGCTGCACAAGCCTCTGAAAAGAGGACCTGTTTATTTATTTTCAAGGAAAGAGCTTCTAACAATGAACCTGTGCTGGATGAGTTCGCTGCATGAAGGCAAAATGTCATCAAGCACAGTAAAACCATAATGACAATACCATCACATCAACCTCAGGAAAAGGAGGATGCAATATGATCTAATGACAAAATTAGAATTTTTAGTTTAAAAATGCAGAAAAAAAAATATACATACCTTTTAGAATGTGAAACAAAATAACTGAGAAAAAAAAGTTCTCTATCTAAGGAAGCCAGCAGACTCATTGAATCTTCACTTTGTCGCAGTCTCCCATCCTGAGCAAGCACAATGGCAACAGTGGAAAGGAAAAACTCCCTTAGAAAATAGATTGGTTGGGGTTTTATAGAGACAATTATTTTTTGCAATAACGCCATGTTTCAAACAGTTTGACCTTAATTAATATCACAAATGCTAATTAAGGTCATTCAGCCTATTTAAAGGTAACAAACAGCCACTGGGTACTTTGGTGTTGTTAGGTGCACCACATGGACCAGAGAAAGCAAAGCTGAGAGCCATCTGTGGAGCTTAGAATGATTATAGATGTTCATGTTAAAATGCTACAAGTCCATCTTCAAGCAATGCTCAGGCCATAGATGCAAGAGGCAACACTACACCGAGAGACAAGGAAAAAAAAAACATTTCAGTTGAACACCAAAGTTACAGTATGCCACTTATAATTGCACCGTCACATTTGATAATCAGCTCAATGGACGAGGGCTCCACTATTGGCAGAAAAACACAATAAAACCAGACTGGATTTCACCAACATACTTGTTGACAAAACCCATGGTTTTTGGAAGATGTTTATGGGAGTGACATTTAAAGTCAGAGCTTTTTGCCCAGTCACATCGGATGTGTTTTGGATTTTTGTGAAAAGGTATCAACTTTCATCACCATCGCTATCAGGGGCAATTGCCCCTAATTGGGTCTCCCAAGGTAGATTGGTCCTAGGTGACAGAACAGACAAAGAGTGACTCATGATGCACAAATAGACAGAAGACAGGCTGATGTTACATCTTCCTTGCTCAGACATGAAGTATCAGGGCCCCATCCTGGAGCCAGGCCTGGAGAGGGACTTGTCAGTAAAAGTGACTGGTGACCAGGCTTCATGGGTAGAGAGGCCTGATCACGCTCAGCCTGAATGAGCTACATGGGTTTGCATTGGAATTTGCGCAACCAGTCCACTTTTAAAAATATTTTATATTTTTGCTATTTTTGGGTATAACTGGGACATTGGGTACACAATTTCATTCCACCTTATGTACCACATGTGATGTGAATGACAGTAAAGAACCTTGAACCAAAGCTGAGTTTGATTTTTTTTTCCATTGAATAACAAAATGGTGCAGCAAGATTGCACATGAAACTATTTTCTATCACTGTGTGGCTTTTATTTCTGTAGGTCACTGAAAAAGTTTCCACATTCCCTTTCAGTGAAGCAATAAATGGGATTGTTATCAAGAATTGGAACAAACAAAGTGTTGCAATAATCTGAAAAAAATTGTCATGTTGGTCATGTGCTTGACTCTTTTTATGTGAAATAATGGAAACTGTGATGTATCCTAAAGCCTGACGGCTATGCATTTAATGCAGACAAAGTCTGATTTTGATTAATTTAACAGCAACAATTACAATCAGAAATAAGCCCTTTCCAGAAATGTTCTTTATGCAGGAAGAAAGAAGAAAATCCAGCTTTAGGCTGATTTCATGTTCCGCAGTAAAAGGCAAACCGCTCTCCAAACATCATGCATGAGCTGTTTCTCATTACTTTTTGTGGATTACTGTAGATGTGAAGAGGTATCGTCACATTGCTTTTACACCTCATATGTTTTCTCTTGCTGATAACTCTGAGCCTGAGTGTCGGATAAATACAGAGAGGTTTTAGGTGTTGAAATAAGCAAAATGTTGCTTCCCGCTGAGACTTAACCATCCGTCAAAGTCAGTAAATAACCGCTGGAATAAAACACCTGCTGTTTCCTGTTTTTTTTATCAGTCTCCCTGTAAACACAAAACATTTATTTCCTCAAAGATCAGAAAGGTCATTTAGGAAAAGGAACATCTTGGCATAACTGGCTCCACTTGTTAAGTTTTCTCCAACACCTAGAAAATAGCTGGTTGAAATGAAAGTCCATTTTTGCTGCGTGGGCTTTAAAAAAAAAAAAACTCCATTTGCCCGTGTTGATGTGACCACCTTTAGATTCTGTCTTTAATCTCCCTGGTTCACTGTTCCCTTCTCCAACAGTTATGCAAATGTCGGACCAATCGTAAAAGCTAATGGGCCAAGGGATGGTAAACCAACTGGGCATAAAGATGGGAGGGAGAATTTTCCTCAAGGTTCAGGTCTCATTTGGATGCCCAACATGATGACAGAACACAGCAGCCACCGACGCACTCCGTATAGCCTAAGCTCAGGAAATGAAACCCGACGTGATGGTTTTCAAAGTGTCATATTTCTACAGGTCATACAAAGGCCAGTGTTGCCTCACAGACAAACTGACCTGCAAAGGGAAAATGGAAAATGTGTATTACCCACACCTTACTCTGCTCTGTAATGTGTGCTTGTAATTTCAGAAGCATTATCTCCCCATCCCAAGCAACTAAACGTAAAAAACGAGACTTACAAGGCTTGTGAGAAAGCACGCACTGCTCGTATTTAAGGCAACATAATGTGACAGTTTTGACCTCTGTGCCATAATGAACTCATTACATGGTTTTCAGCGTTGAAGTGATTGTTACTGACATGAACGTCACAGAGGTTGTCAATAATCTGTGAAGTAAGGTTGTGCTAAGGCTGGCCTTTGTAAGTGTGTGTGTGGTGGGGGAGGGAGTTCTTACTGAGGCCAAACATAACTAAAAGTTGTGTTAACCTGTTGACATCTGTAACAAAAAATACAGGATTGAATTAAGCTCATTTGCGTGTCCTAAAAAGTCAGTCGACAAACTTATCTTGAAATGTGAATGATGACCCTTGTGTTTTGATCGCCTGCCAATGAATGAAGGTGGATGATGATGTTTTTACCAAAGTATGTGTTAGTGAGTCTGTCCGTTAATCAAATATGTTGTGAACCCTTAGACAAATTTGACTAAAACTCAACAGAAAGTAATTATTATTCAACTACAACTGAATAGATTTTGTGGTGAACATGATCCAAGATGGCTGCCACAGCCTGCCTCAGCCAATCATACCAACACTGAGTTCATATTTGATGTGGTAGTAGCAGAGGTGACTCCCCAACAGATATTTTGAGAGGTAAATGCTTGTGCATGATTGTCATACCTGCCAACATATTCTGATGGCAGCGGGTTGAGTGGAGGCATGCCACCTCATGATATCTGGAAATAATCTCCTTGAAAGTACACATAAAGCCATTTTAAGTGCGTTTATCTAAATTCTTGATAAAACAACCAAATCAGTGTATTATAGTTTTATTAAAAAGTAGAGCAATGACAACTAGCCTTTAAGCTGAACTTTATCTGAGATTGCACTTGAAAATTGTATTACCTTTCCTTTGTTTTTGTGTTTTTTCACCCGCTTTGAATGTTATCGCCCATTAAATGGACGTTATCAGTTGTTATCATCCCCATAGACTTTCCCTCCTCTACCTCCTAGCGGACTCAGTAGGTTGATATCACAGATTTTTAAAGTTAGGGTTGGGTTAGGGTTATATCTGAACATAATTTTAGTACTTTATATATTGCTGTACTTTATATGAATTGACCAGAATTTCGCTCATATCAAACAAACAAAAAACTCTCATATCCTCTCTTAAGTGAGTTATTTTAAGATGCCAAATTAAAGCCTAATGACTGTTAAATCTGGAATTCATTTGAAGCAAATCCTTCATATCCAGCTAAAAAGCTGGTAAATTGTAAAAAAAAAAGGTTTGGAATAAAATTAACGACAAAAAGCTTTCACTTTTACACGCCGGCAAAGCTGCATATTATCAGCGATAAGAACATACCTTTAAACCTACTAGGAGGTACAGGAGGGACAGTCTGAAGGCAACAGAATAGCCTTTGCACCTTATAACTTTATCTAGTAAACAAGCAGGCAACACCCAATTTCCAATGATGGCCACATCAACTAAAGATTGGATTAATCATTTTTACTGAAACTTGTAGACATTTAAATTACCCCCACCATTACAAGAACACACACATTCAAGCAATCCCCTTCTCCCATTGAAGTTCACTCTCTGCTCCATACCAGACAAAACCATCAGCTTGTTTTACTACATGTATATGTACTTTTGATATCTTCAGGACAAATCCACTCTTCTATGACAATAGCCACGACGCTTTAAGATTTCAAGCATCTTTGTGTTTGCTCAGCAGAAAAAAAAAAGAAGAAGAATGACGTCTTTAGAGCTTGCACACTAATGCACCTGTGCAGAGCCAAGCCAGACCAGGCCAGTTATGAATTTAGTTTAGGATAAAGTTGTGAATATTGATGAGCCAGTCATCTTATCCAGGTGCATGGTGCTGCTACACTGTAGCAAAAACATTTAGTTTAAATAAAGCCAGCACTTGTGAAATGCTGGACATCTGGGTGTCACGCCCCGTGACTGTTTTGCCGAAATTGTGAAGGTTGGTAGGTAAGCACGAAATTGTGTTTATTATTTTGCCACTGATAATTTGGAGTCAACAGTGTGTTAGCAAAATATCTTTTGAAGAACTTGATGGATTTTAATGCAACTTCCAGAAATTCTCAAGGTTCATGCTCAATAATGCAGATAAAAAATCCAACAAAGTTACAGTAAGTCAGGTCCTCTGGATGGTTTCTTTTTTTGTGGTTGTTGAAACTTTTAATCTTTCATCCAAAGGACTTCATCAGTCCGAGGAGCCACAACAAACTCAGTCCCATAAGCAGCACACTCACATAATGGGCCAACCAGTTTGAAGGTGATAAGGTTGTTTCTGGAGTCCGCCCTCTCCCCTGTCGACTCCTCTGAGGAAAGTGGTTCAAAACTGATGAAGTCCTTTGGATGGAGGATGAAACGTTTAAAAAAAAAAAAAAAAAAAGAATAGAAAGAAACCATCCAGAGGACTTGACTTAACTTTGTTGGATTCCAGAAATTCAGTTTTGTTTTTGTTTTGTTTTTATATACCTCTACAACTCATTACCATTTGGAGCCAATCTAAATCCAGATGCCTCAGTTAATGCACTAAAACATTATTCCTTTCAACACAAGAGAAAAAAGCATGTGTTCCAGAAATGTATGCGTATTCCTGGTTAATGTACTGGTCTTTAACAGGACCTTGGTGGGCTCAGTGGACTCACCAGAGGCCAAAGCCACAGCTGTGGCTGCCGTTCCCCATCACATTTTCTCCCTGACAGGTGTGAACAAAGGACCCAGAAAAAAAATGTCATTGCAACATTTTTAAGCCACATGGACACCCCTCGCACTTGGGAGTAAAACTGCCTTTGCACATTATGCAAATCATATTGACAGCATATCTAATGCTTTTATTAGGCTAATCATGCCCGAGGTCAAATCTGTCCACAGCAAAGAATCCGAACGTACAGAACAGCACATGTCTGGAAGCGTTCAGCTGCAGAGAAAGGTTAGAAAAGGCTTAATGGTTTAGGACAACTGATCATGTGACTTTTTATAACCATTAAAATGAGGCCTTATTAAGTTTTCTAGGATGACTACTAATAGTCAACAGTTAGGTGCTGTCTCATTTTCTACCATAACTAAAACGATAATACAATTTAAATACAGACTATTGTAAAAAAAAAAAAAGTTTTTAATTATTTAGTGTTCAAACTGCAGTTTTAGCTTTTTCGTGTAATAATTATTATATTGACAACTCTTCACAAACTTTTTTGATTGTTCCCAGGATGCAACTTTATTCAAAAACACAATTCTCTTAGACATTTGCTTGAGCTCTGTTTATTATATTTATTTATTTATTGCTACTTTTAGTTCTTACCTGCTGTCCTGCACCTTTTAGCTAGCCTTTTTGCTACTTGTAATTTGAAGCTACTCTTATGTTTCCACTGTTAATAGCTTTTGCTGAACATTTTGCTTTTATTTTAAGATTTCAATTCAATTCAGTTGATTTATACAGCTCCAAATCACAACAAAGTTGTCTCAGGGCACTTAACAGGAGCATTCACGTAGAAAAGCCAATTAGTAAAGTTCTCTGTGTAAGGAGGCCAGCAGACAAGTTGAATCTTTTGTTTGGACCTGCACCATATTTTTCGGACTATAAGGCGCACCGGATTATAAGGCTCACTGTCGATTTTGGGGAAAATTAAAGGATTTTAAGTGTGCCGTATAGTCCGAAAAGTATGGTATGTTATTCTGCCTCCACCAAGGCAAGGCTGCAGCACGCTCCACACCCCAGCTTCCCACAGTCTTGATTGTACAGAACATCTACTGTATTTATGTCATCCGATGGCAAAGACGGATGATAGTGATTTTGTCTTTGTCTGTGTGTCTGTCTGATTATCAGACCAGACTCAGACCAGAATATCTCATGAACCACTGGACAGATTTGAATGAAACATGCAGAAGGTAATCATTAGATCATCTACAGCTGATTAACTTTTGGAGTCAGTCCAATTCAAGATGATCAATTCTACATCTATGTAACATTAGCCAAAACAGAAAAGGCTTTAAGTCGGTCTATTTTACATTTGTCAAGCTACAGTTTGATGTAGTTGTAGCTGAGAGTCATTCCCAACCCATACTCTGAGGGTAACATGATTGCACAAGATTGAGTATGACTGGATGGTAGATGATATTATTTTAAATAATGCTTGGCCTGTTTTTCCTGAAACGTTACCGTAGAATATCACGTATTTTTTGTCTGATGTTGAGCTCTTGTGAAAAAAATAAAATTAAATAATAGTACTCAGATGCTCAGTACTCAGATTTGACAAGTACAGTTTAAGTACTTCCAACGGCTTTTATACAGACACGGTCAGACAATGCAATCTGAGAAGAAGACAATATCTAAAAGAAAATGATTAATAATCAACTAACTTTTCATTGGTTTGTTGTTAAGTAAAATCATCTAGTGCCTTTAAAACACAACAACAAAAACAATACAATAGTAATAGTAATAATAATAATAATATCAATAGTAATAATAATAATGGAGGAGTTGTAGCGCAGAGGTTAGAGAAGGTGGGCATATGATCGTACGGTTGCCGGGTCAACCACCCGCACCGACAACATCAAACTGTGGGTGGGAAAGGTGAAACTCCCACACCTGTCTCCACCCTCATTTGCCCCACTCTGGGCCCTTGAGCAAGGCCCTTAACCCCCATCATCTGCTACCCCCAGTCTCCCTAGAGAGGGCTGTGGTAACTCGAAGGGCATCCGGCATAAAAACAGTTGGCAAGTCTTTGTGCGACTTAGTTCGCTGTGGTGACCCCTGAAGAAGGGAGCAGCCAAAATATCCATCCATCCATTTTCTTTACCCGCTTATTCCATTTTGGGTCACGGGGGTCGCTGGTGCCCATGTCCAGCAATCACTGTGCGAGGGGTGGGGTACACCCTGGACGGGTCGCAAGTCCATCACAGGGCCACATAGAGACAAATGAGACAAACAACCATTCACTCTCTCACTCACACCTAGGGACAATTTAGAGTTACCAATCAGCCTAACATGCATGTTTTTGGACTGTGGGAGTAAACCGGAGTACCCGGAGAAAACCCACGCATGCACGGAGAGAACATGCAAACTCCACCCAGAAAGGCCCCTGGACCGGGGTTTGAACCAAGGACCTGCTCGCTGAGAGGCAGCAGCTCTACCAGTTGCGCCACCGTGCTGCCCAGCCAAAATAGATTAATTAATTAATTAATTAATTTAAAATAATAATAATAGTAATAATATTATTTTTATTATTCATGGTGTGTTTTGTGAGCAATGCAGCTATGTCTCACGGGTCATACCATGGGTTTTGTTTTATGAAATAAATGTCATAAAACATGTTTTATTCTCTTCAACAAAGGTGAACGGATGGGGGGGTTGACTTGAAGAATACATAAAATAAATAACTAAAAGAAACAGGAGCAGCTGGAGGACAGTGTTTTGCCCCTGCAGAGAAAATTTTAAATCTTTTTTTTTCTCTCTCCTTCAAATCCCCTTCAGTTGCTTTAGGTTGCTCGTTTGTCATTCTCCTCAGAAACATTCCCACCTCTTCAGTAATGCACTGTAGCCTGCAGTGGATGCGAAGTGACGGCTCCTTTGTTTTGATGGATAGTTCAGGCAGAGTGGAACTGCGATAATTATTAACAACATCTGGGCTCAGGCCCTTCTTTTCCATAAATGCACTTGAAAAATAGAAAACAGTTCGGTTGAATAGCCACATTTCCACAATGATGCAGTGAGTGGAACTCAGAAGCCCACATGGAAGCCCAAGACATTACCACTCATTGTTTTGCTAATTAGAGACTAGCTGCTGTGTCTGGAGAACCTCGAGTAATTAGTCATCGATTTATGATTGTGCATACGCTGGGAAGGAAGTAGCCAGAGGAGGAGACCACTTTCCATTTTGATCTACTGAAATACATTTTTGCCTGATCTCCAGAGCAGGGACATGCAGGACACACTGTTCAGTGTGAGCACAAGTGTTACAACACACATCATCTGACTTCAAACAGCCTGCGGCAAAGACATCGAAGTGTATCACACGATTTAATTTGGCTCCCTGACCTTTGTGATTAAATGTACATCTGTGTGACTTACTTACCTGCAGAAGAGTTGATGTCAAACCAAACCTGTTCCGTATTAAAGCATTGTGTGTGCCAAGGCTAATCAGCAAGCCCTGTTATATAATGCAATAATGCTTTGCTCACAGCAGTGAGACTTTATTGTTTGATCCCATGCGCTTGAACAGGGGATGTAAATAAAAATGTGGGTGAGGGAAACGCACATATATGGCTGGGAAGGAATTCTACTATACAAGCAGGGCTTAATTTTTAAACCCATCGATGCCTGAACATAAATAATTGGTGGGTCGACTGGGGAGGAGTCTGGGGGTCCTCCCCCAGAAAATTATGAATAAAGTAGATGTGATTTCCTGCATTTTGGTTTATTTTAATGGGTTGTTAAACATCTACTTTTACCTACATATGTAAACACTCTGCTTCTGTCAAGCATCCTAGCCTCCCCACTTGCTTGTATGGTTGTTGTGTTTAAAATGAGTGTTTATGCCATTATTTTCAGTTTACATATCCAATATAAGTTTTATTTGTTTAAGGCAGTCATATTCGGTCATAACTTTATAATCAGTAAGCCTGATTGTTACCGGATCCAAGCAAACAGTTAGTGGAACACATCCTGTCAAAATAAGAGAGTTCACGGATCCTGTTCCGGCAGGATCCAGCTCAAATTAAGCCCTTTATACAAGTAAAATTTAAGGCCTAATTCCTTGAAGTTGTTAGCTTTTTCAGTCAAACCTTAAAAATATATTTATGCTGGATCTTATGCAAAATTGCTAAATGTCATGCTTAATGCATGTATTGAGGATAACTCTTAGCTACCACCACATCAAATTTTAACTTCATATCTGTAAAAGTGACTTGAGCTCTAGCCATTTTTGTTGTCTAATGCTACTGGGATAGATTTGCCATCTTCAATTGGACTGATGCCAAATGGTAATCAGTTGTAATGGCATTCACTTCTAACCTACAAAGCTCTCAACAACCTAGCTCCATCATATATTAGAGGTCTTATTGTTCCATATTTTCCTAACAGAGCACTTCGCTCTCAAACTGTAGGCTTACTTGCGGTTCCTAGAGTTTCCAAAAGCAGAATGGGAGGAAGATCTTCCAGTTATCAGGCTCCTCTCTTGTAGAACCAACGTCCAGTTTCTGTCCGTGAGGCTGACACATTGTCCAGTTTTAAGACTTTCCTTTTTTGATAACTCCTACAGTTAGGGTTGGCTTGTTATGCTGCTATAGACTTAGAGTACTGGAGGACAAACTGACCTAATTTCCTTAATTGAATACTTTTCATTTGATACTACAAAGTATTTCTGTCTGTGATTCTCAACCTGCCATTGTGTATCTGTTCCTCCTTCCTGTTCCTCTCAAACCCAGTCGGTCGAAGCAGATGTCCGCTTGTCCTGAGCCTGGTTCTGCTAAAGGCTTCCTCATGAAGGAGTTTTTCCTTTCCACTGTCGCCTTCATGCTTGCTCAAGATGAGAGTTTGCAATGAAGTTAGACTCAAAGCAGTCTGCTCCTCAGATTACTAATGTTATTAACTTGCTTTTTTTGTATAGGAATGTTTCTGTTCAGTGTCCTGAGACGACTTCTGTTGTGACTTGGCGCTATATAAATAAACTTATTGGACTTAATTGAATGGTAGTTGTTTATATAATAACTACTTTGTGCAGTTTTTAATCAAATTTGTCCAGTGCTTCATAAAACACTCTGATGGCAGACACACACAGACAAACACAGATGGGTAAAGGTATTATCATCTATCTTTGCCTTTCACTGGCGGGTGTTAAAAGGAAAGAACAAAGGCTCTGCCTCGCTGGCTCATTTGTAGTTTGCTAGTCAGTTTGTGATTATTTTCCTGGTTCTGTTGTAATGGGACATTGTGTTTGTCCTGGAAAACAAAGTGCTTGTTGAACAAAAAAAGTCCTCAGTGTGGAGTGCAGAATGTGGCCCAAAGGCTCCCCATTTAGCTGTAAATGTCAAACTATTCTATAGAACAGATTATAAAAGTGTTGCACACCGTAAGCAAAAAGGGATGTAGCATTTTAAACAAAGGTTTATGGGAGCCACTGGTCTATTTAGATGGTTTTACTAGTTTCCTCTAGGAGCATGGATGTGCCGAATATCTTTATTATACTTTCCTGCCTAAAGGTCAAGGCGGCCACAATGTTTTGTTGCTCATGTCTATGGGTGCATGTGCGTGTTCGTGTGTCTGTTGGCAAAATATCTCATTAACCACAAGAAGGTTTTAGAAAGTAACCATTGGAAGAATATCTACAACTGATTCACTTTAGGAGCTACAGTCAAGTGACTGTAGAAAACGCAACAATGGCTTTAATTCAGTTAATTTTACAAATATTGAACAAACATGGTGGTTGTAGCTGAGAGTTGTGTCCAACACAGATTCTGTGCGACTTGGTTATTTTTTCAAGCTTTGATCAAAATGACTACAACGCTGTCATTTCTTAAAGTTTGGCATGAAAGGCAGTGTGGGCAGTTTACATTTATTATAGGAATGGTGGATCTTGAATGTAATTTTATGAAAAAAAAAATCTTTGAAGATCAAAAATGAAAAATAAAAAATAATAAAAAGCAAAAATGACTAAATTTGCTGGCAGTGGTGTAGAGAGCAAACGTACTCAGGGAAGCAAAACATGTCCTGAAAGATTTCAAGTGAAGGTGAAGATTTCAACAAAGTTCAGTCAGGTCCTCTGACGGTTTCTTTTTTATTTTTGTTGAGACGTTTCATCCTTCATCCAAAGGACTTCATCAATCTGAGGAACCACAAACAATCTCAGGCACAAAACAAGTAACACACCTGTTTGCTGGTGATAAGATGGTTTCTGGAGCTCACCCTCTACCCCTTCGACTCCTCTGAGGCAACCAAAGCCAAAGTGGTTCAAAACATCAAAGTTCATCCTCAGTAATCCAGGTGGAAAATCCAATAAAGTTCAGTCAGGTCAACTGGGCGGTTTCATTTTGTTGTTGTTGTAGAGATGTTTTGTCCTTCATCCAAAGGACTTCATCAATCCGAGAAGCCACAACCAAACTCAATCCCACAAGCAGATTGTTTAACCTGGATTATTGAGCATGAACTTTGATGAAGGTGATTTTGTTTTTGAAACCAAAATGAACACCTACAAGTAAAATAAAATTTTTAAAAAAAAATCACAATTGTAACATAAAACAGACAAAATAAATATAGAAACAAGCAACTCCTCAGATAAAGCTGTTTCTTAAACAGAGTATCGCTGTAGCTTTAATATGTCATTATCCTTGCATTACAGAGGGAACTCCACCACTAAACCTAGCTGTGCCGTGTCAGACCTGGATTTAATTAGACTCAAGGATAATTAGGGTTTACCATTTTCTCTCATTTCTGCAATTGTTCCGTAATGAGGATTAAGGAAAAGCAGAGCCCATGCTTTAGTCTCTAAGCCAGCACTGGAAAGGGATGCTGCTGTAAAAACAATCAGTAAGTGTGAATGGGAGGATAACACTTAATGATGAAGTACTCTGTTATGTTTCATCATGTATTCTCGTATGAGGGTTATTTGTTTGACTTCCTTAAAAAAAATGGGAAAGGAACAGTTCAGCTGTTTGTTTGAAGAAACATTTTAGGGATGAATGATGAAACGTTCCAGTCTGTGCCCTTTTACATCAATAATTGTCTTTAAAATTTAATTTTAAATATGAAAATGCGCAAATCGCTCAGCTCCCACCACACCAAACTTTAGCTACACATGTAATCAGCTGAGTTATAGCTGTTTTGTTAGTTTGCTTACCTGTGGTGGCCATCTTTAAATGGCTTAATTCCTAAAGTTCATCATTTGAAGACGTGCAATTTTATCCAAATCCATCCAATGGTTCACGAGACATTTTGCTAACAGACAAACAAACACAGGCAATGAAAATAATTATTGCCACCATACTCGTAGTAGCAGGTGATAAAAAAAAAATACCTTCCAGAAATAAGAATATAAAGATTACTGTACATAAATGTAAGAGATTGATTAAAAATATTGATTTGGGGCTGAGATGTCTCATGGAAAGCCTTACAGTAAGCAGCACAGTCATGTGACACAACATGAGAACAACAGCATAATCAGAGAAGTGACTGTATTGCTCTTCATCGCCAATCTTCTGAGGGGAGGTGGAGGTTTGGGGGGGCGGGGGGGTCTCAAGTGTACAGAGAGCTCACTCAACTCAGCAGCAACTTGTCAAGTTTGACCCAGAATTAATAGAAGTCATTTTCAGAAGTGCAAACTCTAAAATGAGTTTAAAGAAAATGCAAAGTTCTCACAAAGTGATGAGTCGACCTGGAGGAGAAATAAATGAAATAAAAATCATTAATTACCTGCAGTCTGTGGGGTAAAGTATCTATCTATCTATCTATCTATCTATCTATCTATCTATCTATCTAT
>NC_056503.1:42424161-42426876 GCF_014905685.2 Nematolebias whitei
ATCTATCTATCTATCTATCTATCTATCTATCTATCTATCTATCATATTACAGTAATTAGTTAAAGTCAATTAAATACTAACCTGATTATATTTAATTTGTCACTTTATTTCTAAATATAAATAATTTAATGTCTAAACAGAAAATTATTATATTTACTGCAGGCTGCCCCCCAAAAAAGTTTTCACGTTTGTTTCCATCTGTCTGCCTGTCTGTTACCAAAATATATCATGAACTACCGAATGATTTTTTAATGAAACCTACAAAAATGATCCATAGGTGAATATCTAAAACTGATTACTTTTTTTACTGACAAATTAAAGATGGCTGCTATAGCCTATTGAACTTAGAACACACATGCATGACAATGATTCAGCCATTTTTACAGATGTGCTATAATTTGGTGCGGCAGTAGTCACAATGCATACTCCAAGTGCCACTCGTGCAAATTTTCACTTAAAACTTTAACATTAACATTTGGAGTCAACCTTATTTGGCTGTTAGCAAAATATCTCATGATCCTCTTGATAGAGTTCAATGAAACTTACATAAAGTAACCACAAGATAAACACCCACAACTGATTACATTTTGCAGTCAGTTCACATCAACATGGCCGCCAAAATCAATAAAAATTCAACAAAAATGGCTACAACTCGGTCAATTCCACAGATTTTGAGCTTAAATTTGATGTGATAGTTCAAAATCATTCTCAACACATACTCTGAGTGTGACTTCTCACACAATTGTGTGATATTGCACACAATGTTATTTTGAGGTGTGACAAAAGTTGCTCCAACTGCCATAACCCTTACTCATTAGAACGTGGCATGAAAAATGGCGGGAAATATGCATTCCTTCAACAAATGCTACGCCTTTATTTTGTAGCGGTGTGAAGCTTCAAGAACTGATCCAGTAAATATAAAGTCAACACAACCCCATCACTGTGGGAGTAACTGAACAGTCGTGGGCGTAGCAGTGCAGCAGCCCAAATCTCTTTTAGAAAGGGTGATTAGTTCCTTTTGATTTGTGTTTGGCCGCCTGTCACCCAAACACATTGCATGATATCACACCACTATAATGGTCTAATCAGCACTTAACGAGCCGTGTTACATAAAATCAATGCAGCCCTCCGTTTGTGAATGCAGAATATTTCGAGGAGCTGATGAAGCCTCGCGGCAGGCGGTGCTGTCATTAGGACTCTGCGGTCTTTGGACAAACGGGCCTGCAGAGAGCAGAAGATGCACGGGCTCTCCGAGTTCACTGATCCTCCTGAGATGCAAGCTTACACAGCTAAATCCTTTGTTTTGCTGACTAATCACGTATTGATTTGAACAAGTTGTTAAGCTCAAATAAGGTTGTGTGGCCACTGCCAAACAAGTCCTCTGCCAGCAGAAGTTCCAAAAACAAGCTACAGGGAATTTTACATTAGGGACTACTATTCGGCCTCTTTTTTTTTTTTTTTTTTTACTACAACAGTAGTGTCAACAAGATAACACTTTGGGGTTTTATCTGCCTCACTTGTGCAACAATCCTATAGACAGTTTCCACCTTGTTTCATGCATACATTGTGGTTTCTGTGGGAGGATACAAGTCTGTGAAGTGATGTGACATGCCACCAGGCATCTCTCCCACATTCAAGCCTGCAAAAAAAAAAAAAAAAAAAAAAAAAAGTGAAATGTACAAATGAAGAATAAATAAAATACTAGTGCGGATACCCCAGCCTCCCCATTTTCTTTTTACCTCACAGAAAACAGCTTCAGATCAGCTGAGCTGGACTGTCTGCTGCCAGCAGGTCCTTTGCATTCTGTTTAATGGAACTGCACAGAGAACATAACAATGCCAGCTTGTTTTCATTTCAGAAGACCTTGGAGCTGCAAATGAATAATATATTGAAGGCAACTCCGGGGTAAATGAATAAATCTGCACTAGGTGGGGATCTGGAAAGGCATAAGGAACTCGCGTGGAGCTACAGCATGGCCTGGTGGTAAGTTAAGAGATTACACTGGAAATGTTCATTATATGCAGTTGGTTTTGATTTTAATGATTCCATATTATGGATTTATTTTAGGTAGTGATCATTGGTCGTTATGAGCTCTGCAAAAGGTCATCGCATCTCTATTAATCAGTAAATGTCCTGCTTCTTATTAAAATGAGACTGTGTAAATTACATCTCTATCCATGCAGGAGATAATTAATATAAATGATTTTGCTGACGTTTTAAACGCATCTTGTTAGGTTTAATGGTAATATGTCATTAGCCGCTGGAGGTGGGGAGACCTGGATCGCTGTATGTTGGTCAGATCCAAGCCAGAGGGGCTGCAGAGCTGACAGGCGAGACCAGGTGAATAATTGTGAGGGCTTCTTATTATATTGCTGGTATGGTCTGATTTAGTCCAGCAGCAAATTGTGGGAAGAGACCCAGTGTGGTGGAAGGTGCAGAATTAACTAGGTTTATGCACAAATGAGCTCCGTACTGACAGCACATATATCATGCAAGATGAAGGAGAATTCTTATGAGGCAGTAATGACTCGTCTTACTGGAAATGAGAATAAATCCACCAAATGGTTAAAAATGTATTGGAAATTTTATTTTGTGAATAACCTGTTTGAATGGCTTTATCTATAAATCTTTCAGAGCTGTGCGCCTGAAGACATTTTCAACATGTTTTATTCCTTGGCATAAATTTGACCTTATGCTGCTGCTAGTGACAGGGAG
>NC_056503.1:42431876-42454328 GCF_014905685.2 Nematolebias whitei
ACCAGGGTGTCCCCCGCCCCTCGCACAGTGATTGCTGGACATGGGCACCGGCGACCCCCGTGACCCAAAATGGAAGAAGTGGGTAAAAGATAATGGATGGATGGACATTTCGCCCTCTATCCAGAGGGCTTCATCAGTCTGAGGAGCCCCAAGTAAACTGTTTCCCCACTAGGCAGTACACTCCTTTAGTGGACCAACCAGTTTGCTGGTGATGAGATGGTTTCTGGGGGCTGTCCTGTCCACCATCCACTAAGAAGTTATTATAGACTGAACAAAATCCCATATACGTTTTAACGTTTCTCCTTTATTCATAATTGTATGGGACAGTTTTAATAATAATCTCGGTGTGTTCTTTAGGTCATGGAGGACATGTTCAGATCTGCCACTGAGCATGTGTTGGCTCACTCTGCGGAGGACGTAGATTTGTTTCATTGTCATGTGACTCCAGGGCACAGAGTGAGTTCTGAAGGATGTTTGGCTACATAACCTGCCTCCTTAAAGCAGCCACAACTTTATTGTACTTCCTTAGAACTTCATCTAAGCTTTGTTTGTTCCTCCTGCATTCATTAATTTTCAGGACACTGTAGATGCTATGCTGAAGAAGAGCTTCCCCGTGTGAGTGTTGTTGCTGTTCTAAACGTTTTAAAAACAATTCGTAGGAATGATCAAGTCTAGGCCTGTCATGAGAAACAATAAATCAATTAATCGCATGGTAAATGAAAATTATCGACCTCATTTTCATTTATCGGCTTTATAGTTTCTTCGTGTCTCTCTCTTTCAACGGAATACAGTAGATGACAAAAAGCTCAACTCCAATGCTCTTCACTGACCCCTCCCTTTCTCTTGTCTCTTTAAAATCCATTTTAACTGTCCAAAATCACGTTTTTGGATTGCTAAAAGCCGCTAAGCTGAGAAGCTAAGCCATGAGCTAAGCTAACAAGCCAAACCTGGGAAAAAAAAAACTCCGTCTTGTCGAAGCTCCAAAATTCACGTCTGAAACCCGTGCCTTTGTGTAAAAAGTTTTTCTCTGCAAAATGAATCTGAGAACTTGTTTACTGATTTTTTATTAAAAGCTTTGCGTGAAAAATGCTATGCTAAAGAGCTCAAACCACACTGAGCGTCCGCCATTTTGAGAACTGAAAAGAGACCGCCCATGTCACGTCAAGGGGCTTCCCTCACATTTTTCTTAAAGAAACACGCTGCTCGCTCCCTCACTATCCATCCTTCGGTTCAAACAGTCTCATACTGCCATCCGGTGCTCAAAAAAGGTACTACACGCAAAACAAATTAAACATTTATTTTTGGTTTTGACAGGAATTACTAATTATTGTCGAATTTCAAACAATATTATTGTTTATCGCAATAATTTCTGAGACAGTCGCCCAGCAAAATTTGTTATCGTGACAGGCCTAATCAAGTCCAGTTCAAGGTATTGAATGTGTGAAACTGCTTTCTTTAAGGATTACCTATAGCGAGGCCATAGACATCCTAAACCGCAGCTCGGAGAATTTTGCCTTCCCTACAAACGTGAGTTGACTTTCTTTTATTTTATAATAGAATAAACCTAATATCTTCCTGTTAAGTTGTCCTCTTCATTCTGCTCTGCTCTGGTTTGTAGTGGGGATGTGACCTTATGACAGAACATGAGAAGTATGTGGTGAAACATTGTGGCAACCTTCCAGTCTTTGTCACTGATTATCCTTATGACCTGAAGGCTTTCTATGCAAGAGACAACCAGGATCATCCAAAGAATACAGTAAGACATGGCTACACTGGTAAAAACACAGAGTACAGTAGTCCCTTGTTTATCGCAGTGGATCCGTACCCTGAAGCCCTGCGATAAGTGAAAAACCACGAAGTAGGGATAGTAGTACAAGTAGTAGTAGTTTATTTTAGTGTGTGTATATATATATATATATATATATATATATATATATATATATATAGACACATATGTGTTAAGGCGTTTTAAACCCTTCCCACACTCTTGCAATATTCTAAACAATATTTCTAAACTGTAAACTCTCTATAAGAGCACAGAATGTTGTGATCTCAGCTCTGCCTCAGCTGCACTGTGCTACCTGCAAGCACGCTTGGCCACGCCCACTTCTCCGCTCTGCATGGAAATCAGCTGCAGGAGGAAGCTTATCCCGTAATGTGGGCTGCACACATGTGCAGCAGATGCTAAATCATTTAAAATAATTTATTTTAAATAAAAATTCCACGCTGATCGTGCAGCTCATCCATCAGTCAGCCAATTGTGTGTCATGTCCGATCTTATTTTGAAAAACCGCGATAGAGCGAGTCCGCGAGAAACGAGCCGCAAAGTAGCGAGGGACTACTGTAATACAAACATTTACCCACTCGCTTCCTATAGTGTGGTGCCAGTTGGGGCCCTGAATGTATTTGCACACGCGAGCTGATGTTTGTGTGCAGGTAGCTGCAGTGGATCTTCTTGTGCCAGGAGTTGGAGAGCTCTGTGGGGGCTCACTCAGAGAGGAGAGACTGGATCTACTGAGTGCTCGGCTGCAAGAGTAAGACTGCAGACAGAACAGTACTATCACTCCTGTGTGTTTTCTCATTACTTAGCAGAATTAAAAAAAAACATATTTCTAGACATTTTTAAATATTGTTCCTGTAAACCTTGACTCTCTTGAGCCAAATCTTAAGCAGTCTGTTCCAAATTTTGGGATGGTTTTAGACTCTGACTTTAAGTTTAATAAACAATTGAACTCTGTTCTATAAAAAAAAAAAGTCTTCCAATTAAGGCGATGGCTAAGCTTGAGTCTGTTGACCAGACCTGACCTTGAAAAAAATGGTCCATGCCTTCATTACAACCAGGCTGGACTACTGTAACACACTTTAAGTTGGGGTCAGTCAGCTCTCCCGTTCACGTCTCCAGCTCGTCCAAACTTCTGCAGCTCGGCTCTTAACAGGAACTTGTAGGTTTGAGCACATTTCACCAGTTTTGTCCTCCCTTCACTGGCTCCCTGTGTGTGTCAGAATTGAGTTTAAAATTATCCTGTTGACCTTTAAGTGTGTGTTCCAATTTAATAATATTATAAGTTGTGCCAAAAATTTGACTTGACTTGATTTACTGTACAGCCTGTATTGCATGCGTCTTAATTTGTTTGTATACACGTTGATGTTAACCAGACAGTAATTGATTTTTTAACAGTTTTATGTAGATAAACAATGATTACATTTCATTTGGCTTTTATTCTGAGAAAGGAAACGTGTAATTTCAATTTTAATTTTGTCTCCATTATACACGTGCAGAAAAAGCAGGATATTGCATTTGTGGTTTACTAATACTAAGAGAGATGATGTTTTAATGCAGATGTTAATGTTTTCATCATAAACCTGTTTGTTTGTTTGTTTTAGTGCTGGATTGGCTGAAACCTACAGCTGGTAAAATGATAGATTATTATCAAAATTTAAAAGTAAAGATTTTCTTTAACAGTATTTTTGCAAGAAAAAAAAAAATCTTATTTTGTCTTTGCAGGTATTTGGATTTGAGGCGTTTTGGCTCCGTCCCTCATGGTGGATTTGGACTGGGATTTGAGCGATATTTGCAGTGCATTCTGGGTGTCGACAACATAAAGGACGTGATTCCTTTCCCAAGATTTTCTTATTCTTGCGATTTATAAAACGCAGTTGAAAACCTCTTGGATACATCCATAAAAGTGTTTTTGGTATTTAACAAACAATGGATTACTAGATCAAATTAAATGTTTTCATGTTAGATTTTTTTTTCTGTTTGTTGGTGTTTAAATGTCATTATGCATTTGTAATAAAAAACATAATTATTGCCATCTTAAACATTGGAATGCATATTTATTATGATGATTTTTATTTATTTAAGCACCTTTTTCCTGCAAGATTTTTACTTTATTCTTTTCACATAAGTTACATGTCATTATCAAAGGTGATACTGTTTTTGCCAATGTTTGTGTTTCTTTGGCTGTAGCATTAGCACAATATATTATGAACTGCTGGACAGATTTAATAAAACTTTCAGAAAGTAATCAATGGGTGCACATCTACTACTGATGAACTTTTGGAGTCAATCAAATTCAAAATGCCCATTATGATAGTGCAAACTGATTTAAGAAGCAAAAAAATGGGTTTAACAGCCAATTTTACATAAATTACACTCAAATCTGGGGTACGTATCAATCCCACACATAAAGCACTACACAATGTGCAATATTTTTGTGGGCAATAATTGTTGCAATCAACCCTGTTAGCAAAATTTCTCAAGCACCACTAGATAGATTTTAATCAAAGTTTTCAGAATGTAATAATTTGCTGCTAATTCTGGAGTCAAGATGGCCACAACAGCTTAGTTACAGTAGCCAACACAAAAAGAACATTCAAGTTTTATATTAAGCTAGAACGTGCAGTAGTAGTAGCTGAGCATTGTCCCCAAAGCATACTTAGTGTTGCACAATGTGCAACGTCTTTGCAAGTTAATGCTGTTTGTACATTAATAATCAGTATGTAAATCTACAACTCAGTAAATTTGGGACTGAGATAAGTTTAAGATGGACACAACTGCTAACATAAAAATGGCTACAAGACAGTTTCACAGACACTGAGCTAAAGTTTGGGGTGGTAGTAGCCGAGCATCATCCACAACATAGTTTTACAACATCTCGCGAGATTTCACGATATTGGACGAGAGCGTGTCAAGGTTTGACAGTCAAAATCACATGGTCTGAAAAAACGCTGGCATGAAAAGATTGGGGCGCTATACATACCCTATTTATCATCATGTGAACACGTGATTTCTAAATTAGAGGTTCATTTCTGTAAGGGTTAATTGGAACCGATTTTTTAAATTATTTTCTGTTAACATGTGACGTTTAAGTAAGTCACCTCTCCACAAGATGGTGCTTTTCTCCATTTCTACCAATCACTAAATGGGATGCACTTAACGCCGTTCATCATAAGTGCTTTAAAAAATATGCATCGCCTAATTATAAGAAATATTTTCTGCTGTATGACATTTTTAATGCTTATATTATTATTATTTTTTTTTTTAGTAAGTCAAATGTTTTAAAATCAAAGAAAGTTTAACTATTGAGTGGAAAAAAGGTGATTAGATGCAAATAAATTGACACTTTTTTTATGTTTTTTAATTATTTATTACTCTTCAATTGATTTAGCGCGGGGTTCATTTCAGCGGCCCATCCCTGTGAGCGCGCGCGGTGGGCGTGGCCTGAGCTGGGAAAACAAACTGCGGACTCCGGGAGAGTGAGATACAACCTCAGCCCGCATCAGTTGGCGGTTCTCCGGGTGGTGGGTACCTTCTGACAAGAGTCCGGTCCAAAGTGTTCCGGAACCAGGTGACACCACCCGCTCCCTGACTCCTCTGGTGTCCAAATGGGGGGCGCAGACTTCAGCAGGGACAGCCGAACAGCCCCGTGAAGAGCACCGTGGTGGAGCAGATGTCCTCCCGCTGACAAACCTCTTGATTTCCGGCGAGGAGCGGCAGGCAGAGGACTCTGGTCGAACATGAGCGGCGGGGAAATCATCTTCCAAGGCTGGCTGAGGAAATCACCGCCGGAGAAGAAGCTCAGGAGATATGTGAGTAGTTGAAAGTCTGGCTTTTCTTCAGAAAGTTTGACAGCGTGGGGGTGGAGAAGAGAAGGTGTAACCCGGTTGTTCTGTGTCTCAGATCAGTGCAGCAGGTGCACTTTCATCTAGACGGCTCCTGTCTAGGCCCCCTGCAGAAAGAACACCTGTTCTTCATATTCAAACAGAAAAGAGTCCCTAACTGTATCAAATAGTACCGTTAATGAGTTTACTCCTGTAGTTGTATATATATACTGAGTAAAAGTCTGAAATGCGGCCCGTGCTCAATGTAAACAAAGAGCTGGAGCCACCCTTCATGAGGCAGGCAGTACTTTGTGAAGGTAAACAAATAGAGCAGAATTAGTGTCCAGTGATGAGGTCAGAGGTCAACAAGGGTTCAAAGAGGGCACCTTGCCACATAACATGCTGTCTCAAATTCACAGTAAATTTAGCATTCTTTTAGTTCAAGTTTCTTTATTGTCATTCGCATCACCTGGTGCACGAGGTGGAACAAAATTGTGTATTCGAGGTCCCAGTTACACCCCAAAATAACAAAAATATTTAAAGTATAAAGAGAAACAGCATATACGATATATAAGATATATAAGATATGCGGTAACCAATACGCTAAAAGATCTAAGATATACGCCAAACACTAATAATGTAAAATAATACGGTATATTAAACAGCAACCCACACATGAGTATGAATGAATAAACTAGTTCTGTTTTAGATAAATATGAAAACGTGAATCAGTTTGATTGAATGCCAAATAGTACATAAACATTTGAATACAAAAGTTTGTCGAATGTGTTTAAACATGAAAATTTTACTTTTTTTTTTTTTTGTAAATAATTTACTAGTAATACCAACCCTATAATTAACCCTAAAGATATTAATAAAAACAAAACGCTTGCGTAAGCCCCTGTAAAATGCTAACCTTTAACTTGTTTATGCGCACTGGGTTAACTTTTGTTGTGTTTTTTTTATCCCGATTGACCCGATGACCATGACCTTGACATCCACAAACAAAATGGTGGTCTGATTATTCAGGGTGGCTTATCTCAAAGATGTTTATGTGGAAATATAAGTGTGAATGTGGTGCTAAACAGGAAAGAAAAAGAGCAATAAGATAACTGTCAAGAATAAATACTGAGGATGGTGGAGCACCGTAAAGACAGCCTGCCATTCAAACAAACAGCAGAACTTCTGCTGGTTCGGTAAATTACAATTTGACCCATTTTCTGTCACTTTGGCTGCTTCGTATGTAAACAAACGTACGTGGTAGTCAGCATCCAGTCACAAATTTAGCTTTTTTTTTAATCAGAGACCATCAATTTTGCGAAAAATATTGTGCAGGTTAAGTTTTTTCTTCATTATTTTACAATATGTAGCTTAAAATCATATTTCTTGGTTTTACATGGAAGGCCACCCATTATGGAGGTCTTCTGAAAACATAAGGTTAAGCCTGAATAATATCCGACAGCTGTTTTATTATTTGTAATAAGAAGCTCACGGATTTACAAACTGTCATTTGGCTATAATGAGGTAATGTCTAATCAAGGAAAAGATATATTTATTTTAGCCAAGCGGACTAATGTCACAACGATGGTGACGATCGCACAGCATTTGTGTACATTAATAACACTATATAAGCCAAAGCGGTTGTCCGTTGGGTGATGGGCAGGAGAATGGCTACAAATCAGATAATAGGATTTATGGAGGCAGATAGGTTCATGAGACAATCTCCTATAAATACAGCTGTCCACTGTTTATGTATGGTGTTGCATTACTAGGCCTCTTCTTGTTCCTGCAAGCTGACTTTGCCATGATGTCATCTCTGTGTTTCATTTGGAAATCCATCCTTGAATGTCTTCAAATGCAGCCTCCCTTATCCAGCCGTTTCCACATCGTCTTCCACTCGGAGCCGGTCCGTGTTTACACAGAGACCCATGCGGATTGGTATGGATCAGCAGCTGCAATAGTACAGAGGAGGGTGGAAAAATGCTTGGTTACAGAACTTTATAAACAACTAGAGAGGGGAAAAAGGTTCTGTAGGCAAGAAAGCACGTCTCTTGGACCCTTCTCACCCTGTTTTTCACTCTGTGAAATAACTAGAAAACAACCTCGCACTCTGTGTCAGACAGAAAACTGAGTCATGAGATAGAGTCCAGAGCAGGCAGACTTGTGAATGTGATAACTCGTACATCTGAAATTCCTTCCACGTAAAGTCAGACTATGGACAATTGGAGATACCTATTCACAGGAATTACTGTCATCTGATGTCCCTAAGGTAAAGTATTGGAACATTTTTAGATGTGGCTTTGTTATACGCTCAGGCATTTCACGGTAAAGGTGTGTCAGGTTTGGGAATGTGCTATCAAGTTTGATTAGTTGTTATACTGGTAGGAGGAGATGGAAAGCTGTAAATGTTAAATACTATAAGTGTTTGTAATGTGATACTTGTTGGGGATTATTTACTCCAATGAAAATAGGTTTTTATCCTTGGATCCACCGGCTTCAGATGATGCCGGTGTTTGTCAAGCAGTATTTAGTGAAATGGTTGGGTGTTGCATTGAAAACATGTAATGAACTTCCGAAAATGGTTTTCCAAAGTGCCCACAAGTTTGATGCAGTTAGTAAGAAACCGGTTGCCACCGCTGCAGGTCTGATATGCAAAATATATGCAAAGCAAACCACTGTCATCTAAGGCCTGCACGCAACTCACCATGAAAACAAAACACAAAGTTTGACTTTGTAAACCCCTGTGCATGACTAGTTCTTGTTAAATGTTTTCCAATTGTTTACAAATGGTATTCAGTCTCAGCAGTGACTCACTGCAGCATCCCATTTGCTAGACAAACACATGATGAGTATAAACTTGCAGCATCCCCCCCCCCCCCCCAAAAAAAAAAAAAACATGTGACAGCACCACTGCAGACAAAGTGTACCAGTGGTTTAATTTGCACGTGCACCTTGGATTGACACAACGTTAGAAAATCAGTCATGGTTTAAAGAAATCTCTTGGTTTATCTCTTCTTTGGAGCTGATTAATGTTCCAGAGGTAGCAGTGTTTTTTAGTGGGAGTGGCCTAATTGCTTTTTTTGAACAATGGCCAGAAAAAGCACAAGGAACATGAAAACAACTGACGAATCAAACCCAGCAACTCCTGCATGGTTCATGTGAGGTCACTTTACTTATGTCCGTTAGCAAACTGCCTGCTACATCATGACTGCTTCATTAACAGTCTTTAATAGTAGCTGCTGCATCGAAACAACCACCTTTCTGATCAAATAGGGGCAGTTAATATGTGTTTTGGATTATTTGGCTGCAAGTAGTTAGCTTTGACACCTTTGTTCACACTTGCTGGTAAATTTTGTACCCCGTAATGTTCTGCAATCAATGTAAGCAGATAGACACACAGTGTGCTGTCAGCTAAACAACAATCGGTCTGCTGATGTTTCTGTTCAAATGACAATACAATTATCAGACAACTGAACTATATTGTTTTAAACCAATTCAGAGCCATTTTGGCCAGATTGTTGTACTTATCTCTTGATAGCTTAATTACCTAAAGGGTGCCATATACAGTTAAGCCACTTTGCCATTGATAAGTGTGTCTCCAATGGGAGTCTTATTGGTTCTTTTCAGGTGAAGGTGATTTGCCACGGTGACTTGTTTCCCCTCTCTGTGGGCGGATCGTCAATGCAAAGTGGGTGGTATCGTAACGTATCATTGTGCTCGAGCCACTCCGCCCATTGTTAGTTGGGCGGAGTGGCTCGAGCACAATGACCTGTGCTAACATCTGTGGAATTGTGCTGCCCGTTGGGCAACTTAGTTGCCCTATAATTGGATTTCACTTTTTTTTAGCTTATCCTGTTGCTACTTATTGGTCTGGGTGTAGCCATGCAGTGCCATTATCTCTATTTCGCTGTATGTGCTAACTTCTTGTGGCACCATATGGCAACAAATTAACAAAGGGGCAGTTCAGATGTAGTTTGCATTTTTGCTGGGCAGGTCATCCAGTGACTTAAAGCTCCACTGGCCAATCAACAGCTGCTGTCGCAACCTGCTGTTAGAAGAATCACGAACAAGGTGGTCTCATAAACCGGGCTGAGTAGGGGTGGGTACCAGCAATGGGCTGGCCCTTAACTGGTGCAGTGTGGTACAGAACTGATGAGAGTTGTTTCAGTGGCAAAGCGCCATAAGAGATTGAAAGGTACACTCACTGGTTAGTGACTTCTGAGAACTCAGTGTCAGAACAAAAACTGACCATTTTAACCTGTCCACAGTGCATACTGCTCTACACTGATGTACTGTGAACATAATAACATCAGCACTGTGTTTTACTAGGCAAATCTAATGTGGCATAATGCTGCTCAGACTGTTGTCATCTGATTGACACAGCACATTATAGCTCACAGTGACCAAAGCATGTCCCAAGATGATCAGAACTAATGTTAAACCAAAGCAAAACTCACCTATACAGTGTCCTGTAATCCACTTTGATTAATGAAATTCTGACAAATGAACATTTATGTTAAACGTTGCTGGTGCCCATATCCAGCTGTCACTGTGCAAGAGGCGAGGTTACACTCTGGACAGGTGGCAAGTCCATCACAGGTCCACATAGAGACAAACAAGACAAACATTCACACTCTCACACCTAGGGACAATTTAGTTACCAAATGGCCTAAAAGCAGGTCTAGACCACCTATTTTTTGTCAGGTGTTGACAGAGAATGTATTTAATGTGCACTGAGGCAAAATTCATTCAAATCTGTAGGAACCATATTTTATTTCTTTTTACAAAAGTTTGTGTGTGTGACTAACTCCAGTTATGGTATGAACAGGCATATGCTATAGACGGCGATCACTGGTGCATTTAGTTGATGACATTTTGAATGCACAGAGATACTGTGATGATATCCTGATGCCCATTGCTATTGTTGTGCCATTCATCTGCGACCATCACCTCATATTGCAGCATGCCAATTGCACTTTCCCACAAAACTTTCATCCCTGGCATTGTGCTGTGATAAAACTGCACATTTTAGAGTGGCTTTTTTTTTGTGGCCAGCCTAAGGCATACCTGTGCAATAATCATGCCATCTAATCCATATCTTGATATTCTACACCTATGAGCTGGATGGATTATCCCGGCAAAGGAGAAGTACTCACAAGCACAGATTTGCACACATTTATGAACAATATTTAAGAGAAAAAGGCCTTTTGTGTACATAGAAAGTCTTAGATCGTTTGAGTTCAGCTCATGAAAAATGTGGGCCAAAACAAAAGTGTTGTCTTTATATTTTTGTTCAGTATATTTATATACCCTCATCCATCCATTTTGTAACTAGACACACCTCTTTGCAACTGTCAGTGTTGACCTATGCATGCTAAAAAGTCATCCGAATGAATCATGCATGCATGCATGAATCATATTAGTACACGTCATGAATTACACAGGCAACGTCATTTCGTAAACAATTCTTGTTCTCAGGTCAGGATCGAGCTGCTGTTTACTAAACTCTCCCATGTCAGTTGTTTTGTCTCAGATCACAAACATGTCTGTTCAAATACGCTACGGCTCTGCCACATTCCAGACAGATCATATCGGCAAGGTAATATTTGCTGCTCCTTTTTTTGGTTTTGTAACCTGCCGACAGTTTCACAGCGTTTTACTATATTGTCCTTGTGGATGGTATTAAAGAGGAAGACACGTAGGCAAAGCAGCAGACGTGTCCTCTGTCCCACCATCAGCTGCTGGTTCTGTTGTTGTTTTGCAGAGGGGCTTTGGGAAGTCCTTGCCCTCAGAGGTCAGCTTTCAACGCCTCCCAGTTCCTGCTTTGACAGACACCCGACATTCACACAGACATTTTGCTTGTTCCATGTCAACTGTGGCCTTCAAGCTAAAAAACTGGATTGGCTTGATGTGACCAGGAGTATCAAAGTTATTATTGACAGATGTTTTCACTTAAATGAGTCCTTGTAGTTGAAATAAGGATGAAAACCTACAATTACTGTCATTGTCGGTCTCTTGCTTGCTTTTTACAGATTTTTGCTAGCAATGTACCGGTACTTAAATATTGATCAGTATCCCCATTTAGATTAATCAGTTGGTTTTGACACATGAGAGAAAAAGCAATTTAGCTTTGCCTTATAAATTTTCAATTTTGTGTCATACATCTGGTTTTCCACTCTTGATCATGTCTGTCCTTTGTGTTATTTTAGCTTAGCAAAATTCAATGGTGGCCTTTTTTCAAATGTTGTCATTATATCCGGTCCTATTTTTACCAATTGTTTAAGCTTAGCTCATGTGCTTTTGGTCCAAAACCTAATTATTGCACCAATAGCATTTACCAGACTTCCTCTGGATGTTACCTTCAGGAAGTGTTGTGACAGAGGTCTCATGACAGGGAGATGAATCAAATTGGGATGCAAGTATTTAAAAGCATTTCGGTTTTTTTAGATTATGATCAGCTGAGCTTAAATTAGTGCCATTCCGAAGGAAATTAGATCTTAGTGATTCTTTTCTCCCCAGTCTTGTGATTTGGACCAGCTGTGAGAATGTTTAGCTTTTTTGCGAAGGTGATAAAAAGCACTTTAACACTATAGTGGCTTCATGTGTCAGGAGCCAACAATAAAAATGAGCCAAAAACAATGTAAGGTAAATGTTAAATGTTGTCCCCAAGGAGCCATTGTTTGTACAGATACAGCCCACGCACATCCTATAAAGAAACTAGTAGAAAAACACACTGAACAGCATCCACTCTTGAGTATTAACACATCTGAAATAGATTTTTCAAGACATTCGTCAGTTCAATGTTGGACACCTTTTCTGCTGCCGCCCCTTAATTGACTTAATGCACTCCCATGTAGGGTGTGCAGTGTTTCCCCTAGGTCACTTGCCTTGACAGGACGCTAATCTCTTTGGGGTCTCTTCGTCTCTTTGGGGGGGGGGGGGGGGGGGGGGTGGACAGTTGTGTTACGCGTTAGCTTAGCACTACGTTAGTGCCGGCAGTTGTCGACGTGGGGTGGGGGCGAGGGAAAGTTGTAAGATGTGTGACCGAAGCGGAGCGTTACGTCTGTTGTGTATTAGCTAGTGCGTTTGTATTATGCACATTGCTAGCTTAGGACACCTCGGTAGGTTGGGCGCTTGCTTCATTTGACAGGGCGGGGCGCCCTCCTTGGATAACGATAGGGGAAACTGGTGTGCGTTGCCAGGAGTCTGCACATTTTTCTTTACTTCCAAGTTTGGCAAGTTTAGGCTGTTGCATAAAGTGCTTCCTAAACGATGTGCAACAAATAACCAGCACATTGGTAAAACTATTATTTCTTGAATTCAAAGCGTTTAGACGGACAAGTTTTCCCAATTGGTGAAATTGTTTGCTAGCACTCCTGTAATCAAAGTAATGTCTCATTAGTCTGCAATGGTCTTTAAGCAATTGTACAGATGTGTTCAACACCCCATGCTGTCTAAAGTAGAAACAGTTGTCATTCAGGCATTGTTACCTCAGTTTCCAAATGAAGTAACCAAAGCTTCTATTTTATTTTAAGCTAGAATTATATTGATATGAACGGGGAATTTTTCCAGGATTACATTGATTAAACTCAGTCATGGTCAGACTGAATGTCTCTGGCCTGATTCTTTGTTGCCTGTGTACTATTCCCACAGTAAATCATAAATGAACATAAGTGTTGTTCAGGAATCTCTTTACATAATTAAGAGTCGTTGGACAAAGCTGAATGTCTGGAGTCATCAGTGTTGCATAATTTAAAAAAAAAAAAAACATTTTCGCCACTCGAGTCATTTTCTTGTCACTTTTTCAATCACCAAGTCTCTGTCAAGGTCCAACAGTCTACCTAACCCATTGATCTCCTGATTAGGTTGTGGCTCTATCAGCCCTATCTCTGTCATTCAATGAGAACAACATTCTGGTATTTGAACAAAACCTTAAATATAGCTGTTGTTATGAAGGCACTGTGTGTTGATCAGAATAAATGTAGGGTGAGGGATTGTCTTTTGACTCTTTAGAGCACTTTCCATATCCCCTATTAGCCTAATGCCGCTATACCAGCGATGGCTCATGCATTCATTCAAACCAGGAGTGTTGAAACAGAGCAACATGTTAAATGCACAGGATAACAACCCTCAAGGTTCAGGATTGGACCCTCCCTGCTCTGTACTCTCCTAGAACATGATTCCCTTTTTTTGTTTGTTTATGTCTTGGTTCTGAAGTTGTTCCAGTTCTATCCCACTAGCTTCTGCCATTTAAAATGTCCAGAAGAAAATGTGGAAAAATAGCACCAAAACTAGAATGAATAAAGCTTAGAATAAACCATTGCAACCTTAATCATCTAGTCACAGCCACAGTTCAAACCGATTTATTCATACACCTGCACTAAACTGCTGCTAGTGTCACTTCATGACCATCAGCACCAAAAATAATCACACCAGCTGACTTCAGTTACTGCGCTTGAGCCGTTTGTTCATCGTGTTCATCTGTTGATACGTTCTGCTTTCTTATGAAGAAATCAAGAACTTTGTACAGTTTATTGACCTTTAACTCAGCATCACATAACAAAGTCCCATCACATTTAAATATTTACTAATAAAATACTGACAAATGTTCTTGTAACTTTTTAAAAATGGTTGTAAATCTGACGTGCGAATGTGGGATGTTGTTGCTTTGGTGTGTGGGAGACTGTGTATTTGTAGGTGATGTTATCAAAACCACTTGCTGTAAATGGATTCTGATGGTGTGACGTTACTTTTCTTGTTTGTTTAGACTATTTTTCCAAGTTTGTCACACTGTGATGATGTGTGGGTGTTTTTTTTTTTTAAGTTTGTGGAGGTGTGAAACTAATCTAATAAGAAAAGTAGTAGTGTTTAGATAAATACAAATACACAAGTTTTCATAGAACAAAAATCACAGCTATCATATTTAGCGTAAGAGGTGTTTGCATTAAAAAATAGCTTTACTGTCAAAATTGGTTCCTGAAAGCATGATTATGGCTGTCAGATTAATAGACATTTCCACTGTGTAATGCTTGTTGTAATGCTAACACCTAATGGGCCTAAAAAAACAGACTGAAATGATGAGTTTCATTTTCACACATAACAATTTCCCCCTGCTTCAACAGTTTGTTGGAAATGTATCAGCAAAGTACATTGTGGTTGTGGTTGCAGTAGTCTGTTAAAAAATAGCTTTAAGCACAAATGCTTATCTGTACTTTGGGGAAGAAGTTATTAAGAAGACTAATATGATGGGGAAAAGAAACAATGTTTTGTTCTTAATCATTAAACCTCAGTAAGTAAAAGGTTAGAATTTGAATTGATTTTAAACTTGACAAAGCATTTAAAAAAAAATATATATATATTTTTTAGACCAGTGTTTGAAGCAAATTGGTGCATTTTTTTCCCTCTTCTTTTTATGTTTACGTTTATGTCCAGATTTATCTTCACAGGCAGTTCGTAACTACCGGTAAATTTGCTGGTTATAACAAATGCAACCTCCTCATTTCAATTATGAAAGGCCTTGTATTTCTTGAAGGAGTGCATATCACTCGTCACTCTTCATGCCAAAGTTTTAGACTAAGACCCAACAAAGTTCAGTCAGGGTTTTTGCAATTTTCAAACGGTGTCCTAGACGGGACACAGTGTGAGAGATGATTATTTTTTTACCCCCCCCCCCTCCCCCTATGTTTCTTTTTTCCTATCTAAATGAAAAAGGCTGCACCTCCCACGGGGCCGCGGCCTCAGACACCTCCGTCCCCCCATGTCTGTTTATGTTTTACTCTGATGGGCTCTACTGAAATGTAATTTTGTTGTGCTTCGGTCGGTGCAATGACAATAAAGCTGATTCTGATTCATCTAGACAATCTCTTTTTTTGGTTGAAAAGTTTCGTCCTTCATCCAAAGAACTTCATCGTCCGAGGAGCCACAACAAACTCAGTCCCACAAACAGCACACTCGCATAGTGGGCCAACCAGTTTGATGGTGATAAAATGGTTTCTGGGGCCCTGTCGACTCCTCTGAGGCAGCCATAGCCAAAGTGGTTCAGAACATCCAAGTTCATGCTCAATAATACAAATAAAAAAAGTCCAACAAAGGTCAGTCAGGTCATCTGGACGGTTTCTTTTTTTGTTGAGACGTTTCGTCCTTCATCATTTTGAATCACTTTGGATATGGTTGACTCAGAGGATACGACGGGGGAGAGTATGGGCCCCAGAAACCCATCTTATCACCGGCAAACTGGTTGGCCCACTGTGCGAGTGTGCTGCTTGTGGGACTGAGTTTGTTGTGGCTCCTCGGACTGATGAAGACCTTTGGATGAAAGACGAAATGTCTCAACAAAAAAAAAAAAGGAACAGTCCAGATGACCTGACTGAACTTTGTTGAATTTTTTTTTATCTTGATTATTGAGCATGAACTTTGATGTTTTAGACTAAGAGTTTTGGTCAAATCTTCATCATGCACAATTTAATGCAATATTGCAATAGCTCGCATGCAGCAGGCAGTAATGAAACAGTCTACCACATATAGTTTAAAGCTGTTAATAAATAAAACAAAACTGTTGCAAAAATGCACCAAAGTGACAGACAGAAATTCTTAGTAAATCTGCCCTCCAGACACTGATGAGTCATTATGATGAAGGAACTAGAATTTAGGAGTTCAGCTAAAAATAAAACGTGCGTAATGCTGCTAGTGTGTAAATTTAGATTTCAAGCTAAAACTGATCATATGAACAGAAATTGTAATTTAATATTTTCTTGAGTGAGGCAAAGATTATCTTGTGACCTTGTGCACCCGTGTGACGTCTCCCAAGACGTACGCCATGTTTTGTTTTATTTCATGTGTAGAAAATGGATGGAGACGTCCCGTTTTTGTTCCAGGTGCTCGGATATAAAAGTTCTTTTTTTAATCATAAAAATAATATAAACCATGCACATCCACCACACACTGGTTTATGTCTACATTCATGATGACCTAGTTAGTGTAAATATTTCCTCTCATCACTTTTTGTTCGACATTTTATTCTATATTGCAAAAATCTTGATTTGTGTGTTTCACCTGAGAAAAAAATTTGTTGTGTGTGTGTGTGTGTGTATGTGCCCTGCCTACTGACCCCCATCGACAACTATCGGTACTGATGTAGCGCGGGACGCAATACAACCATGCTAGCAAAAATGCTACTGACGTACCGCTCTGCATTTCCCTAGCCCCCCATCAATAAAATCCGGTAGCAACATAGCGCTATGCTAGTGGGCGGGCAACACAGACGTGACTTTGTTCCGTGTCCCTCCCACACCCTGTCGTCGATAAAAACAGGCAGCAACATAGCGCTAAGCTAGCAGGCAGAGGGCAACACAGGCGTGACACCTCCCCCCGCCCCTCAATAAAAATAAAATGCGACGAGCACCCCACCAAGAGAACTGATCTAGGAAAAATACTGAAATTATTTGATATACTTCTATGACTGATTAACTTTAGGATCTGTACCAATTCAAGATGGCTGCCACAGCCAAGTGACCTTAGATAAAAAAATATCTTTAGTTCCATCATGTGACATTTGACCGAGCTAAAATTTGGTGTGGCAGCAGCTCGGAGTCATTCCCAACACAAATGCCAAGCACAAGACATTACACAGTAGTTCCTCTTAAAGCTTTGGCGCTAACTCTAGTCAACTCTCCATTTCTGTTAGCAAAATATCTAATCAACCACTAGATATATTGTTTTGAAACTCTGACAGACTAATCACTAGTTGTACATTTACAATTGATAAACCTTTGGTGTCCGTTTCATTTAAATGGTTGCACATTATTCAACATTAGCCAATACAAAGATGGCTATAACTTAGTCAAACTTAAATATATTGAATTAAAATTTGCTGTGGTAGTAGCTGAGAATCACTCACAACACATACTCCAAGTATGATATCATGTGATGTTGCTTGAAATTGTCAATAATGCTGTTTTCAGGGTTTGACCAAAACAGTTCCCATTCCTTTTGTGAAAATTCAGGTGTGAAAGCTTTCAGGGGAAATGCATTCCTTAAAGGAAAACTTGGGCCTTAATATGAAAATGTTTCTGCTTTTTATATAACTTTTAAATGTTTTTAATTTTTTCTGTCTTATGCATTTAAAGCTACCTTGCAGGCATATAAAAATAAACAGAAGATGCATGCAGCACGACTTTCTTACGCACTCGTTTATGAGCCGGCGGTGATGGCAGAGGCAGGGGAAGTAAGACAAAGAGTTCTGATGGAAGATAATGCCTTCCGTTAGTTAAACTGTCAGAGTGGGCTCGTGCTCAAAAAGACCAGCCTTCTGCTGAAATGGAGACATGGTGAGAGATTACTCTTTTTTTTTTTTTTCCTAATAATGGAACTGTTCAGCTGCAAATTGAGGCTTATTATATCTGCCGAGGGCTTTTTAGAGGCTGTTTTCATGATGTGCAGCAGATTTTGCAGATCGTTGCCCTTAAGCAATAACTGCAAAAGGACTGTCACTTCCAACAAGGTCCTCATTCATCGTCACACCTGTTGGATAGAACTCCCCATTGCAGTCAGAAGATGACGTCACATATGGGTCTAAGGAATGGTTTGCTATAGCCTGGTGAAAAGCTCAAGTTTTTTTTTTTTTTTTTTTTTTTTCAGCAAATGAGTTTTAAAGCTCATGTCTTGCTTCTGAGGATAATATGAGCTATCAGGTTATCCTGATGCATGCTCACTAATCCAGGTAGAAAAATCCAAAAAAGTTTACTCTGGTCCTTGGGACATTCAACAAAACAAAACAAAAAAATAATAGAAATGAAAGATGAAACGTTTCTACAATTTTTTTGTTTTGTTTAGTTTTTTTTTTTAATGTCCAGAGGACCAGATTTAACTTTTTTGGAACTATCAGGTTGTTCACAAATTGTAAACATTCAAAATAAGTATTTTTGACACTTTCTTTCGAGAGGACTTTGTCCATGTTAAACCTTCCACGTTCATTTTTAACAAATTTGAAATCTGGACCTTAGGGCAAGGAGTTCAAGTATCTTTTTTTTTAATCACAAGTGAGGGTAGGATGGAGCAGGAGATGGACTGATGGATCAAGGCCTTTTTCAGAGTAATGAGGGTGTTGCTCCAGTCTGTTTTGGTGCAGAAAGTACTTTTGCTATCTTGTAGCAGTCCGTCCCTCAGTGGATCTGAAGAAACTGGTTGCAGATGCCAATCTAGCCACCCAGACCCAGCAGACTTCTCGGTCCTCTTGGGCCACAGGACTGCTTGAATGTCAGGCAAAACTCCTCCAAGTCTCCCAGCAGCCTGCAGAGCTCCTCGTTGCCACAAACGTAACTGCAGATACCGGGTGATGATCTCGGTCCTCCTGCTGTCACGAACCACGTTTCCCACTACCTCCAAGGTTTTGGCGGTCAGGCACTCAAGCACCAACTCTAGGTAGACGAGAATGCATCCACGGCACCTCCTTTTCAACTCATTTGGGATTTGGGTCTATATTTGAGGTAATATTTGAGATGTTAATCAGCAGTTCCCAGTTGTACAAACAACCTTGTTGTTTACACATCATAACAAATGTCCACAAGCAATAAAGCCTTCAGTAAAATCTTTCCAGCTGCACAGCATCCAATACCAGAGGAAGTAATCATCCGAACAAAAGCGATATGCATCCAGAAAAAAGAGGAGTTAAAGTTTTCAAAAGCCAAATCTCTAAATGAATGTAAAAGAGCCACTCCAACATGCAGCCACTTTGAGATGCACAATTCTAGAACAAGAACAAGCGTGAAGAAGAAGAGGAGAGGGAACAGAAAAGTCTTGGGACTTGAAGAGGGAACAGATGAAATAAAAAAATATATATACATTACAGCCTTTACCTATGGAAATGAGGCGTTGAACATGACAAAAAGAACGAGATCTTGCAAAGTGTGTTTAAATGAGCTTCCCATGTAGGATGGCCCCGCTCAGCCTCATAAGGTGAGGAGCTCAGTAGTGCCAGCTCAGGGTAGTGCTGCTGTTTCTTCACATCGAACATCAAAAGGGGTCCGCAGAGGTGATTTGGGCATCTGATGAGGAGCTCTCCTGAGGGTCTCCTAATCAGATTTTGGTATTTGTGTGTGTATGTGTCAGGTATTGCAACTCCCAATCTTCGGTCAGCGTTTTGACTTTTTTGTCAATCTAAGCAAGTTGCAGATGTGTTCGTATGCATCTGTTGGATATAAAACCCTGCAGTCCACTGCTTGAGTCTCTGTTTATCATCTCTGTGTTTAGTTTGCTGGGTGCAAGTGAGGAGCGAAGCTGGCTTTAAACTGGGAGATTCTACGTCTCCCGAAAAGTGATGCGTGGAGCTGCTGAAGATGAACACTAACACAGTTTTGTTTGCACTTTACATTTTCCCATTTAACGCTACAGAAAAGGTTTGTTATAAACTTGGATTGTGACTGCTGTCTGGTTAATGTCTCATTCAAAGCAGATGTAAAACTCTGTGGGAACTATTTAACTTCAGTTTATCTTAGCTCAATAAACTGTTGCTGGCAGTTAAACACAGATACATGGCACCTGTACGGCACATAGAAGAGAGCACAGATACATTTTGTGCTGTATCCAGCTCCTCTTTTTATGTATTTCCCACACGTCAAAGCTTGAAAAATGTTGAAATGTCATTTAAATTTATTTATTTTTGCACTGTATGGAAAACCAGTCAGCATTTATTAAATGTAACAGATTTATATTTTCAGTTTTACTCGTCTGTTTCTGACCCACTATTGATTGGGGTTGTATAAAACTTGCCTTTGTCTATCCAGCCAGCATTTTCACTTATTACCGCATTTACCAAAATCACAAGTCTGAAGTGTTTTCGCATTCATTCATTCAGTGGTGTCCATTCTAACAGCTTTAATTATGCATTGTAAAGCCATCTTCACTGCTGTTCTGTTGCTCAAAGGAGCTTTCTGTAAAGATAACTTTGTTTTATTTAGGCACCAAATGAGATGAGAACACGTTCATCTTTTAATGTTTCCATTTAGTAACTTTGTGGAAATGGAAAAGAAACTAGATTGCATCTGCAATCATCTAAACTGAGTGCATCAAAAGCAGTCCATCAGATAGACCAAACATATTACTGACATTTATAACATGAAATATAACCGCTCATGATTTATTGTAATCCAAGCAGTCCTTTGCAATATTCATATCATACAAATTGACATAGCCAAAACAATAACATTTCTATATATCATGAGCCTTAACCGTAATGGATGAGCATCAGCGCTCATGCGTCGTAGCTGAAATTAAACTGGATGTCATTCTGAAATGTAGAAGATCGAAGGATCTAAATAATTTAGGCAACAAAAGTCATCCATAGAGGGAATAATGTACACATGAAGTGGTTGCTTGGCTCTGCCACAACTCTCCAGTGCCAGTGTTTGTGCAGCTGTGTTGCAGCAGCAGCAGGTAATCCAGGACGGGAGGAGTCAAAGACAGCATCCTGCTGACTCCTCCCCCTTTGCTTTAATGGGAACACAGGTAAACAAAACTGCTGTACTCTTTAGCTGGAATAACATAGTTGTTTAACTTGACTGTTTGCTCGTAGACATTTAAAGACGTGCTGACTGATTCCTATCATACTGCCTGTTGACACAGCCTACTACTAAACACACATCTCCCTGTCTGTAAAAGACTCACATTTAGTTAATTGTTTAGGTCACGACTAAGTTGATTAGGCTTCGTTATTGAGGTGGAAGAGTAATAAACTCGGTGCATGTGACTGTTACATTCTCATTACTGTGGCTTATTCACACTGTATTTATCTTTATTGCCTCTCGCCTTCAGTAGGAGAGGGCAAAGCTTTTACTTGTGTGTTTGTCTCTAGTTTTACCAAAATGTCCCATGAACCAGTGGGTGGGTTTTAATTTTAATAAAACGCTCAGCAAGTAATCATTGGATGAACATGGTGTGATAGTAGCTGAGCATTATCCTCAACACATTCTCGCCACACCGACATAACTCACAATATCAAATAAAATCATTTGTAAAGTTGTTTTGACCAAAATATCTCATCATACGATTTAAGTTAAATCTCAGACATAAATGGCAGCTGGTGATAATCATTCCTTCAAGGAATGCTAGGCTTTTAATTCAAATTTATATTTAAATCTTGAAGAACTACAGGCCCTCAACAATTGCAGTATTTTTATTTTAGTGAAAGGAAAGCTCATTTGACTTTAGTTTTCCCCCACAGATTTACTGTTTTGCATTCTGACAAAAATAGAAAAACAATATTTGTGCTTATCAACATCAGAACAAACAAAAGAATCTGGCCAGATGAACTCGTTCTGATCTTATTTTTAGAAACCAACTCACTCAGAAGATTGTTTTCTATGGTTTTTGTTACTGGATGTTTTCCTTCCAGTCGTCTAAAATAGATGCAGACATGTTGTCCTTTTGTGCTCCACTGTTGTCTCTCTGTAACTGGCTGCTCTGAGTTCAGGACCAATGAACTGGAAAACAATTATATCACATCTCTATGGGAAGATTGAATGGGACTAAAGAGACAAAACTGCTTATGCAGAGATAAAAAATGTGAATGGCTGCTCGTTTTCTTTGAGTGCTCAGGCAAACCTTTTTTTTACATCTTGAATTTAGACTATTATAACAAGAACATAAGAAGATGAATTTTATCTTAAAGGGATAGTCTTGTCAACTTTGAAGTGATGTCTATTCTGTCCATTTGTGTTTGTGATTATCTACATCTACAAATCATCTACGTACATACAGTCTATTATCTACATACATCTACATTTCATATACATGCATACAATCTATTATCATCTACATACATCTACATTTCATCTACATACATACAATCTATTA
>NC_056503.1:42454728-42488692 GCF_014905685.2 Nematolebias whitei
GTATAGATGAGTTGCACTTCACAATTAAATTAGGCATTCACTGTGATGCCAGAATAAGTCATTTATACAGTCTTAACATTGGTTTAAATCTTCAAGTTTATTCACGTGTCTATGTTTTTCGTCATCTAACTTGTCCTGGTTTAATGCCATTTCAGCAATTAATAGATCAAAACATTCAGCTAATTCAGGACAATCCTGCTAGGACTTTTGGTACTGATATATTTTAAATATTGAGAAATATTCAGCTTTGTCAGCATTTTTTTTCTCATTGAAATGAATTGAGATTCCACTTCTAAGCTAGCCTTATTGTCCTTTTTTTACTAGCGTTTTGCTATTTGTGACTCCAAGGTAGCGTTTTCTTGCCTTTTTGTTAGTATTTTGCTACTGTGAATTCAAGCTAGCCTTTTTTAAAATTTATTGATAACATTCCACTACTTCTGATTCTTAGCTAGCTTTTTTCTTTCTTTTTATTAGCTTTTTCTACTTGTGCCTGTATTCCCACTACTTTTATTGCTAATTACCGTACTTGCCGCTGCACACGTTGCACCGCCATATAAGTTGCATCAGTCCAAATGTGTCTAAAGTGGGGAAAAAACATAACTATGTCGCTTTGCCATATAATTCACATCTATTATGCGTCACTGCTGACCACCTGGCCAAAAGTCGATTGGCTGCCAAATGTCAGCCACGGGAGCATTGACAGGAGGACTTTAACAAGATTATCTCTTAAAAACAATTATTTGTTTGCTCGACATTATAGTAAAGGTGTGTCTCAGTTGAACTTTTCCTTAATAAATTTACTTTAATGGTCAAATCAGCTGCATTTTGCCTGGGCGGCGCTGCAAAATACAGCTGATTTGACGTTTGCTCCAGGAGTTCCGGAACGAGACAAAGGTAGTTTGGTATGGCAAGCCAAGTGTCTCATTAATAGCCACTTTTACCTATTAAAATGAGGCACTTGGCTTGCCATATTACTCGAGTGCCCTCTAGTGGCTGAAAATGGTAGTGTTCCATATTTTACATGTCAGAATGAATGAATGAAATCAAATCTCAGCCAGAAATTGGGTTATAAATATGGGGAAAAAACATAAATACGTCGCTTTGCTGTATATGTCGCAGGCATGCTAATTTATGCAAAAAACTGTGACTTATAGAGCGAAAATGACGGTACTGCTTTTCTGCACATTTGAGCTTTTTTAAACTAATTTCAACCTTTTTCTACAGTTTTAGGTATTTTTTGCTTTTTGAGCTTCTTGCGTCTTCATCTTTCACATTTTTAGCTATCGATGTATTTCAATTAAGCTTTTGCTTTATGCCACTTTCAGCAAAATTATTCAGCAGTCAGCATTCACTCTGCATTTTTGCAGAAAATGCTATTTTTTCTAGTTAGTTTTTGTTTTTCCAGACCATAAAAAGAACAATCGTCAACCTTTAAGAACTAACATATTACGTCAACAACAAAGTCCATGCTCAATAATCCAGGTATACAATCCAACATTTTTCAGTGATGTCATCTGGACAGTTTCTTTTTTCTTTTCTTTTTTTGTGCTGAAACGTTACGCCTTCCATCCAGAAGGCTTCATCAGTCAAGGAAACACAACACTAAACTGATTCTTCCTCCAACATCTTACTCCAAAGTGGAACAAACCGGTTTTGTTGGCGCTATATTATATATAACAAATTGCATATAATTTTTGTATATCTTCAAATAATTCATGACATTCATTTTTGGTGCAGTGGTTACCACCGATACCAAATTGTCTTTCCCATCTAATTGTTTTGCATCCAAATAACTGTTAGTATTCTGTTGTGAGCCAACCTGTAACCATAAATTGTCTATAGTGCATATTTTCATGCATTACCTACTTTTCTAACTTCAAGTCAAGATAAATATCACAAGATGACTTATTGAGTCTTTCTCATACAAATTGGTCTTTAGCTGTTAATACCATCCCATCCTCTTGGATGTAAATAAATCCACATTCATCTAAGGTTTTATTTAACCAAACAATCCAAGATGACTAATTTCTTGCCTGAGCTTGTGAGTAAATGATCAGTATTTTCTTCTCTTTTTAGTTTTTAGTGTTACCAACAGGCTGGCAAGTTTTGGATAAGAAAGTAGATACATGATTCCACTAGGGAAAAATTGAAGTTTTGGCACCGGATTTGTTTCACATATGAAAAGCATTGCTCCATAGTCTTTCCTGCTGTCTCCTGTAGGCCACTACACATACTGACATGTTGCCAGCACACTCGCACACATTCCCAGCACAGCAAAGCCAAAACGGCTTCTTCAGCCATCATTCATTTCAAGTTATTGCCCTCTTAAAATAGAACATTTTTCAGTTTGCACGTCCAGAGAAGATTAACGATATTTCTGCCGTTTGCGTTTATGTTTGTGGGGTTTGCTCAGGAGGGGAGGTGTTAGCCTTGTGGCGGCGTCCGTGTTGATGGAGGGAGAGGGGGGCCAGCAGGATCCTGTGTGTCAGCAGCCTGCATGTGAGACATTGCCTGCTGGAAGTGCATCACTGGCACATGTCCAAAAGCACCCCCCCTCAATTCTCCGTTACGCTCCCTCTCTCTTCCTGGTTTATCTTCCTCTTTTGTTGTTGCAGCACAGCGAACAGTCTCTTTAGGCAGCCACTGGAAAGATTGTATGGAACTGTAGCACCGAGCTCTTCCTCCTGTATGTCTTTCCAAGAAATAAAATAGACTTTTGGCTTTGACACCAGTGTATCCTGTTTTCGTTTACCTCCTCCTAAATCAGTATTGGTTACAATATTGTTCAGAAATGTCCCTTTCCTTCCTTAATGTGTAGTTTACGACGAGGTATGGTTTGTTTTTACACCCTCACGCCAAGCGTTCAAAGATAATATGTTCACGGGGCTCGGTTTTGATTGGACGAAAGGCGTGTCGTTCACCCGTTTTCTCAAAAAGGAAGGAGCCTGCAGTCTGTCAGCGAAGCTGTCATGGAGGAGTGCTGCTTCTCTTAGCTCAAAGAGGGATATCTGCACAGGAAATTCGTTGGGAGGGAGTAAACACCTGCTCGCCCTTCCCCTCCCCCCGTAGCCGCCAACATACACACAAACCACACACAACCACGTGTTGCTTAAAAAGGCAGACTCGTTTCTCTCAAGTCTGTTTGATCAACAGTTAACGCCACAACTGGAGTCCAGCTGTTGAGTGTGTTACCATGACAACTCTTTACCTCACACACTGTAAGAAATTAAATGTAAACACTATAATTTTTTAGTTTTTTTTTTTAAATAAATTTTACAGTTTCACAATAAAACGTGACCGTGCTGGTTCGATTTTTTTTTCAGTGTAACTCGGTCGTTATCTTACCTGCTTTTTATTTGGATTCCAGGCCTGGAAGAAGCGCTGGTTTATCCTCCGAAGTGGCCGTATGAGCGGTGACCCGGACGTTCTGGAATACTACAAGAACGACCACTCGAAGAAGCCCATCCGAGTCATCAACCTGCACTTCTGTGAGCAGGTGGACGCCGGCCTGACCTTTAAGAGGAAGGAGTTCCAGGACAGCTTCGTTTTCGACATCAAGACTTCAGATCGAACGTTTTATCTCGTTGCCGAGACGGAGGAGGAGATGAACAAGTGGGTGCGATCTATCTGCCAGCTGTGTGGTTTCAACCAGTCAGACGAAGCTCACGGTAAGGACCCTCAGCCGGTAATCTTTTCCCAAATTCCCTTTTAATCTTTAATTTACAGGAAGTACACTTTAAACAGGACCAAATTTAAGTTCTGGATACCGGATTATTTAACTTTTAAGGTAGCCAAGAACTAAATCTGCTCTTCTTAACTGATGTCTGAAAAGTAAAATTTAGGTAAATAATTGAAGAATTGACCAATTTAACATAAAGAGTTCTTACTTTTTTTGTTTTATATATTTCTGCATTAACTCTCTGTCAATCTACACTAAGAAACAGTCCAACATGTCATTAACTAATTTTTCTGTTTTATATTTAAATATTATCCTTTATCTTACTTTTTTTAATTTTACAAACTAAAACACAATAACGCCTGGGTGTTTTCTTTTATGTAAAATTGTGGTTATCTTAATTTTCTCATATGTTTACAGACGATATAAACTGCATTTGATGTTACTGGCAATTATATTTTTCCCCATCTTTTTGCTAAGAGTGGAAAAGAAACCTCCCGGCCAAATAAATCAACAGTGCCTGAGCCCATGTAATGATTTATATATATATATATATATATATATATATATATATATATGTGTGACATTAAAGTGGCTTTTTTTTACTGATAAAAGTATAATGAATGAAAAGCCTATTGAACTTTGAATGACATGTCCAGTAAATCTTGTAATTATTAGAATAACATCTAATTAGCTGCTTAACTAAACTGTAGTTATCTTAGCTGCTAGTGTTTAATCTTATATAATCTATATCATCATACATTTTTTCTGTCAACCAGAATAACTTGAGCATTAAATTCATTATTATATTTTTCACCATCTTTTGTGAAAATCACCCTCTTGTGTCTCTAAACAAGCAGGCTGTACTCGTGCTGTTGTTTCCCCGCCATCTGGCAGCTGGTGGACGTTATAATCGTCGTGCACATGGCTGATCATCTGTAACGTGCATCATGTCCAGGTGTGGAATAAATAATAACTGTGGCGTGTGAAATAAACTTCACTTCACAAAAAGATCCCTCGGGCCTACAGTCGGTAATTAGCAAGGCCCTGTGATGCTGCTTGAAGTGTAATCACTGTAGCTAGCAGGGTATCGCTAGAGGAATGTTTTTTTGGAGTGAAAACGCTTCAGTCTTGACAGCTGCAGCAATGGTACCAGTTCCTGCAGTTCAATCAACACGCACAGCTCCTTTCTGTCATAAAACACTGTTTTCACAGAAATATTTAGTTTGTTTTTCAGAGAAATTTTATTTGAAACTTAAGTTTTCATCCATTCAAAAGCATTTTGTTCCACTTTTAGGAGATCTTAAATCAAAGGGTAGATGTTAGATTTTGTTAGCCATCTTCTCTGGAGACCCAAAGACCCCCAAACCAGAGCAAAATCACAATTTTCAGCATTATTTGTGCCTTAAGCTTCGATTTTCAGATAAACAGAGCATTAAACTTCAAAGCTAATATCATCTTTGACTGTGTCGGTGCTCCAAACAAATGAATTAAGGACATTAAAAAAGAAGCTTTTGCAAGTTCTCTCTGCCAAAACAATTGTTGTTCAGTCTGCTCACACACAGATCTAGTTTCCTATTGTGTTAAGGTATCTTGTGGAAAAAGGCTTAGTAAGACCTTTGAGTACCATCAGCTCAGTCTGTAGGTCGTGTGCACACAAAGATGTGCATCATCTTCTTCCTTGTTTTTGTTCTTTTCTCTGCTCTTAATAGTTTTCACAAACAGGGCACACATTTTAAGAATGGTCCGGATAACACGTAAAGTGTCTTTCTTGTGAAACCTGCTTTGCATGAGATGGTTTTTCAGGTCTGTTTCTCCATTCCTCTAGTTGTTGACATTAATGCAGATGAAATCTTCTCGTCTCAGTACCTTCTACGTGCTCCTTCTGAATGGCATCAGGTTGTTCTCAGTACGGCAGCGGAAACAAATACTCACATACTTTTTGGATGTTTTCATCGACACAGGCCTACCGTAGAGTTGCATAGTTTTATATGACTGACAAAATAAGAAAACTGCTGAAACTGTTGAATGTGTAGGTGTGCAGAAATACTTCCTTTCTATTTTAACAGTCAAAAATTATATTTTCTTTGGATTATAAAAAAAAAAAAAAAAACATTCTGAGCACAAATCTGATCACTAAGCAGCCTGTAAAACATAAAAAATGGCAAACTCAGCCAGTCTTACAGGTACTGATGTAAAATTTGATTTGATTTTGATACATATAGTGCAAAATATGTTGGCTTTTGGAAAATATTGACGTCAGTCTGGTTTCTCTGCTAGCAAAATTTCTCATGAATCACTAAACAAATCCACAACTGATTAACTTCAATCAAAGTCAAACAAACACCAAAATGGCTATAACTCAACTAATCTTACAGATATTGAGCTGAAGCTTGTTTAAGATGACCACCCCAGTTAATCTAAATTAGCTTATTCAAACATAATAACTGTGTCATAACTGTGCCAGTTTTACAGATACAGTAGTCCCTCAATACTTTGCGGTTAGACTTACGCGGACTCACTCTTTTGCAGGTTTTCAGCATAAGATTGTAAACAACACACAACAGGCAATGGGGAAAGGCAGACCCCATTCCTCACACCCTCCTTTCTCTTTCTTCTAACTGCTCTGCAGTAACAGACAGCCTCAGAAAGAGAAAGGAGGGGGCGGGGGGGGGGGTCTGTCATCCCCATCACTACTGCTCAGGGAACAGGGATGAACAGATCAGATGAACAAGTGTAGAATGTCGGAGAATATGCTTAGGTGATTAAATAAGAGTGAATCTGTTTAAAAAAGGGAGAGAAAGTGGCTGAGTGTGGCTGAGTGCAGCTCACTCAGGTATAAGACAGATCACCCCGCCCCTCCTTTCTTTTTCTGAGGCTGTCTGTCACAGCAGAGCAGAGACACACAGTGCAATTCAGTTTAGTTTATTTATAGATCGCCAAGTCACAACAGAAGTCATCTCAGGGCACTGAACAGAAACATTCATATACATGAAAAGTAAGTTAATATTTATCTGAGGAGCAACAGGCAGGTGCAACAGGCAGCCTTGGAAAAAGAAAGGAGGTGGCAGGGGTCTGTTTTATACTTGAGTGAGCCGCATGAGTGGCATGAATTGTTAATGTTAAATAATAAAGCGCGACCCAAACCAAGCCTTTAATCCCCCTTGGCGATCACCGAGCCACCAGGAAATGTCCCGGCGCTTCCAATGACCAGTCTACTCCCAGGCGCTGATTGGCTCACTAAACGTAGCATCAGTCTGTCTGCTCTCTTTCGCTGTGCTCTATAAGAGCGCTTATAAAGCCTTAAATATATATATATATAAATACTAAAATAAATATAACGTCCCTACTTGGCCGATTTTCACCTATCGCAGGGGTGTCTGGAACGTAACCCCCGTAATAAGTGAGGGACCACGGTATTGTGTTAAATTCTAATGTGTTTGTAGCCGAGAGTCATTCTCAGCACAGCTGAGCTCTACACAGCTTTGAGATCTGCCATTTTGTCTTTTATACGGTTTGACTAAAATGATTAGAACTTCATAGACTATCAGCGTGAGATGATCTGGCATTAAGGGTGGCAGGCGATGTGCATTCCTTCACGAAATGATAGATTTTTAATTCAGCTTTGCACGGATAAGCTGTGTTTACTACAGTTGCGTGGGAAACATTTTTCATTTTTTCATTAATAGTGTCGCTGTGTGGAAATTCTCAGCACATTTGGAAAATATTTCTGCCCACTCAGAGCAGTAGACACAACTCATCACTGAAAGAGTTCACTGAAGCAGAAGTTGCCAGTGATCAAACGTGAGCACGTCTCTGCATCTGATGTTGAGCAACCCCTGGAAACCAGATGCTTTCCCACCTGCAATACAAAGACCGGTCCGCTGGTGGTACCTCTGCTGACGCAAGCAGTGTTGTCTGATAACGTCACTCCGATATGTCAATATTAATTGGGGAAAAAAAGCAGAACAAGTTCAACATCTTTTGTTAACAGAGGGATAAAACAGGCAGTTACTGATGTGAGTCATTGTGTCATCCAACAGAGTGGGAATTCCCTCTCAGAAAATAAACAAGCCAGACGTTAAACACAAACCTTTGGTTCCTCTTATGAAAATTATACACTCGCTCAGCAGACGATACACACGTTGTGTGTTTGTTTTCATACAGAAACAGACTGGAGGTGTTAACCCAACTTTGGTGCATGGATTCCTGGGAAACAGCTTCTGGATTTTGCACACTGTATACAATGTCACATTTGTTGTCCTTCTGCAAAATTCTCATAAATAGGATTAACTTTGCTTAGCTAGACAACAGTACATCTTAAGGAGTGCTGAAGTGTTTGTGTTTCGTTGGGATTTTTGCCAGCATGGGTCTATATAGTAGGTACTTTGATCCAAACCCACCTTCTGTTGTTCAGTTGGTCCAGCCTGAAATAGCAAGCTGCACCTCAGCGCGACCAGGAAGGATGGCCAAGGGCAATACATGTCAGTTAATTGTTACACAACTGACTCTGCCGTTCTGTGTTTCAGTTTGTTTGAGTTTCCCCTCACACACATGCAAGTTCCCACATCACACCCTCACAACATTTGCAGCTGGTTTTGTCACACGAGACCACTTTTTTTTTTTTTGTTCCTGGGAACGCAAATACTTCTTTGTCAGAAGTATCTTATATTTTCAGGGTTTTTTTCCAGCACTTTTATTAATAGAAAACAAACGAATAAACAAAATGTAGAGTTTTAGCCTATATGAACATGTCGTTGAATTAAAAACAACAGGTTATGTAAAGTTCAAGACTAAACCTCAATTTAAGCAAATGTGGAGGAAATGTGGTTAGTTTTTCCACCAGCCTATAGCAGCATAACTAAAGGATAGCTTAGGAAACCCATGCCAAACCTAACTATAAGAATTAATAAAAGAATAGTCTTGCATCTAGTTTTAAAAGTAGACAGGGTGTCAGTTTAACAAACTGGAAGTTGGTTCAGTATTCAGCAGTTCACGTAGAATAAAATTCACTGCTGAACTGGATCGTTTTCACACTGCATGGTGTCTCACGCTATTTGAGAAAATTCAAACTTAATGTCCACTGAGAACCACACAACACCTTGCTTCCTGCTTACTCTTACTCTGTGTGCTGATATCCAACCAACAACTGATAATAAACAATAAACTGAGTATATCAAACTGTGGTTCACCACCGTCTTTAGGATACTATGTGTTGCAGGTTTCTTGGAGAGAGGAGCTTGTAATTACCGGACGTAACTCAAGTTCTGTGTTCATTATTGCCCTTAACATACTGAGACTAACATGCTGCTGCAAGTATTACACATGGATTTAACTGATCTGTGTTTTAAATATTGTTAAAAGGCACTACTGTAATTACAAAATATAAAATCAAACGTCAAAAAAGATCTCCTGAACAATATCAGATGCTGAAATTTGGAAAAGTTTACAGTAGTCTCTCGCTACTTTACGGTTCATTTATCGTGGACTCACTCTATCGTGGTTTTTCAAAATTAGATTGGACATGACACACAATTGGCTGATTGATGGATGAGCTGCACGATCAGCATGGGATTTTTATTTAAAGTAAATTATTTTAAAATTATTTAGCACTTGCTGCACCTGTGTGCAGCCCACAGCTGCAGGAGAGGCTTCCTCCTGCAGCGTGTCATATCTCCGCTCTGCAGCGAAGAAGTGGGCGTGGCCAAGAGCGCTGGCAGATGGCAGAGAGCAGCTGAAGCAGAGAGCCGAGATCATGACATTCTGTGCTCTTTTAGAGCGTTTAGTTTAGAAACATTGTTTAGAATATTGCGAGAGTGTGGGAAGGGTTTAGAACACCTTAACATATGTGTATACATTATATATATATATATGTATATATGCTAAAATAACCTACTACTTACTACTTGTACTACTATTCCTACTTCACGATTTTCCCACTTTTCGTGGGGCTTCAGGATACGGATCCTCCGTGATAAACGAGTGACTACTGTACTCTGTTAAATTTCATGATTTATTGAAATAAAACTCTAAAATGTGGGACCACCCACAATAAACAGTAAACACTGAGTGTAAATATATGCCAATACATAAAAATGGTAGGACTTCTGGTCACCAAACAGTTCTTCTAGGTTACATTTGTACTCAAGAGAAATGCGTCCAAAATCCGATTTTTTTATTTTATTTTATACATATATATATGATTTATTTATTTATTTATTCCCCATATGAAACATGTTTTTTTATTAATGATAGTCTGAACATGACAAGTTCAATTCTTTCTAATCCGACCCAGGTCTTTTTCACATGTGGTACTGAACTGAATACATATCCAATGCTTTTCAAAGCAACTGCAGTCTGAACGATCATGTCACATTTCATCCAACTCTTATGTCAGTGAGGTAAGGGTAAGCGGATTGATCCAAGTATTAATAATGATACAACCTTATGCCTTTTAAATCTTTGAACTCCGCACACCTTCAGCTACAGAACAAAAGTAAAGTTTCTGCGTCTGTGTTCTCTTAATTTGCCATGTCCTGGATAACTGAGAATCTACATCAATGTGCAATACCAACTTTAGTGTTGAACTGTATCGATACTGACGTGATGGGATCGATACTTGAGTTTGTTTCTACCTTTGGTGCGTTGCTCCCAATCCAAAAATGCAATGCAGCCCCAGGAGAGATGTCAAGAGACAAGATTGAATGTCAAATCTTGCCGTAACAAATATGTCAGATAATTTTGTCAGTTCTGATTGTACAACTTCAGAGTCACACATGCTAACAAATGTAGCATCAATATTTACTTCTTTAAACATGTGTGCATCATTTTCTTCTGCACATGTGGGTCGCCTGAGAATTGTAAACAGTTCATTCTGGAGTCTGATGTAGATCACATTTTAATGATAATGTGAACAACAACGCCAAAAAAATCAGATCTAAGCACAAAAAAAAATCTGAAATGAGCATAAAGACGTGACGTGTGAACGTAGCCCAAGTCACTATTGTTGACCTGATAAGGTAAGATAAGAACTTTATTGATCCCGCAGGAAATTGTTGAAATTATTTTTAATCATTATGAAAAGTGGCGGCCATTCATAAATGTTGCTTACGTTTTTTTTATTTAAGTACTGGTGTACATTAAGAAAAGTCTTGTGCAAATATATATCTTAGTTTATGATTTAATTTTTGAGACTGGTTTTTAGGACATTGCAGTGAGTACATTTAAGCACTGATGTGGGGTAAAACATAGAAACCAAACACAGCTAATACACTGATATTGAAATAAAAATAAAAACTTAACCAGTTAAGATCATCTGAGGAACTGGAGAATTTTTCCTAATCCAGATAAAGTTGATACATTTTGGACAAACCAAAAAAAGATTAATAATATTAATAATAATAATGAGTAGTGAATATTACACATATCCACCTCACGCTGACTTTCATCAGGCTTCCTGCTCCCTCTTTAACAGAGAGTCAGTCTTTTCTCCTACCAAAGTGCCCTTTAGCTGCATTGATTTTTGTCCAAATAATGACTCCATGGCACTGGGAGGTCAGGTTTCTACAGCTATGGAGCTGTCTGAGGACAGTTTTCTGTTGCAGCAACTGCTGTGCATCTCACAGTAAACAGCACTCTATGAAGATCCATTTGTGTAACTTTGGGGTTTATGATGCATTTTGTTGTATTGCAACTGGACTTTTTTTTTGTTTTCAACTAAAGCACAACTCATTTATGCAGTCAGACTTATTGTTGCACCTTTCTTTGTTCTTGCAATCTGCTGTTGGGTGTTAGCACTGTTGTTATCTGCTGGCTGGCTCTGCGGCGTACGTCTGCACCCAGCGAGACCCCCACCCCCCCCCCCCACTCCCGAGCGCAATCTAATGAATGGAGCATCGTTTTGTCAATCATGGGCTTTGTTCTGCTTTCTGCTTGCTGTTTGAACTCAAAGACAGGGATCAGCCCCAGCAAGGGAGGAGGATTTTACTTGTCAGCAGTCCTAATTCAGAACAGCTTCCACTGTTTTGTTTCCCTCATTGTTTTGCCTGTTTTTCCTGTCTGCTCTCTGGGAAATAATACAAAGAAAGCTACCTTTTAATTGCATAAACTGTTATTAATTTCTTGGAAATTTGAGGTAAAAACAAAACAGTTATTGGTGCGGTCTTTGCAAAACATTTTTTATTTTGCAGAAAGTTCACAACAAATATCATTGGTAAGGTAAGCAGATTAGCTGCATGCTGATCATGACTTTAGAGTGGACAATTGTTAAAATAATAATCTTTCTCCTCTGGCTCTCACTCAAGACAGACGCTTCTCCTCTCCCTCCCCCTGTTCTCCTGTTTCTCCTGCTTCTGCTCTCTGTGTGTCTCGGAGCTCCTGGTACACATCTCCCAAACAAAAAACACTATTATGGATCTGACGAGCTGGACTTTCAACAAAATTGACAAAATATTTTCATCAAAACGACAGGGTCCTGGAGAACCCTCTTGCCCAGCTGAGACACACACTGTGGGGTACTTCAGAGATCAGCAGATGTGTCTTTCATTTCTGTGTCAGGAGGATGCTGAAAATGTTTATGTATTTGGATTTATGATAGCATAGGTTCTGCTATTTGACATCGGCGGAGCTCTGTTTTATCATCTTGGAGAAGATGTCGACAGCAGTTTTGGCCATGGCAAGATTCCAAATCTGTGTGAAGGTTTGGTTCATGCTACAAGGACTCAAAATCAGCTGATTAACGAGCTAAATCATAAGATGGAGACGATTTGCAAGAATCGCAGACCACCTGCAGCTTTAGGACTTGACAGCGTATGGGATAAATCATGGGGAGGCTCATAACGTGGATCAGTAGAGAGGAATACCCATAAATCTGAACATTTTGGACCGAGGAAGTTCCAGCAGGACTCGAGGCTGACAAGAAAAAAAAAACTCTGCCTGTAGAAATTCAACAATTGTGGCTTATCTGAATCTGACACCCCCGTTTGGCCTTGGACACGAGCTGACTATCAATTTTCTCCTGGGACATGGGTAACTAGGGAAAAAACTTTGTCTATCGCAATCCCCACTCCGAGAACTTCTGTGCAGGCTTATCAGAACTGCTGGCTGAACAACAACATCATCAGAACTGTAGCCTATCTGAAAGTGTATGGACAAATCGCACTGTCTTGATGTCAAATGCATATGTAATGTAATGTGTTATAAATATGCTTGCTGGTAGAGTTTTTTGATGTGAAGAGATCTTTTTTGTAATACCACTATCCATCCTCATGGTTCCTTCCCTTTTTCTATCTAAAAGTATTCTGAAAAGGATAAGAGGCCGCACTCGCAAAGAGCAGCAGCTACGTGCACTCCGCCCATCTTTCAGATGACTGTATGGACATATTCTCGCTGCATCTTGTTACGATGATAATAAAGCTTATTCTGATTCTGGGGGCGTGAGTTGAAACGTTTTTTTTTCTCGTCCTAAGCATTTCTTTGCACTGTTGACCTTGTGTTGATTTTGCACATGACAAATAAACCTAACCTGAACCTGAACCTTAAGTGATGATGATGCTTAATGATTTAGTTCTCTTTTTAACACAGATTAGATCTAAGAAATGTTTACGTGCCTGGTAAGCAAAACAGGAATTTAGACTTAGATGAGAAGTGACTATCTGTGAGCAGCAGTATGGTTTCATGCCAAGAAGGAGCACCACAGCCGCCATCTTTGCTTTGAGAATTCTGATGGAGAAGTACAGAGAGGGTCAGAAAGAACTCCATTGCGTCTTTGTGGATTGAGAAAAAGCATACGACAGGGTGCCGAGAGAGGAGGTGTGGTATTGCATGAGGAAATCTGGAGTGGCAGAGAAGTATGTTAGACTGGTGCAGGACATGTATGAGGACAGCGGGACAGTGGTGAGATGTGCTGTAGGAGTGAAGGGTAGCTTCAAGATGGAGGTGGGATTGCGTCAAGGATCTGCTCTGAGCCCGTTCTTGTTTGCTCTGGTGATGGACCGACTAACAGATGAGGTCAGGCAGGAAGCCCCATGGACTATGATGTTTGCAGATGACAATGAGATCTGTGGTGAGAACAGGGAACAGGTGGAAGAGAACTTGGAGAGGTGGAGGTATGCACTTGAAAGAAGAGGAACGAAAGTCAGCTCTAGTAAGACAGAGTGTGTAAATGAGAGGGAGGCATGTGGAACAGTGAGGCTACAAGGAGCAGAGGTCACAAAGGTGCAGGACTTCAAGTACTTGGGGTCCACTGTTCAGGAAAATGGGGAGTGTGGTAAAGGGGTGAAAAAGAGTCCAGGCAGGATGGAGTGGATGGAGAAAAGTTTCAGGAGTGATTTGTGACAAAAGAGTGTCAGCAAAGGTCAAAGGAAAAGTTTACAAGACAGTTGTGAGACCAGCTATGTTGTATGGTCTGGAGACGGAGACATTGACAAAAAGACAGGAGAAAGAACTGGAAGTAACAGAAATTAAGATGTTGAGGTTCTCCTTAGGAGTGACAAGAATGGATAAGATTAGGAATGAGATCATCAAAGGTACAGCACAGGTTAAATAACTGGAAGATAAAGCTAGAGAGGCCAGACTGAGATGGTTTGGACATGTCCAGAGGAGGGACAGTGGTTTGGACATGTCCAGAGGAGGGACAGTGGGTATATTGGTAGAAGGATGTTAGAAATGCAGCTTACAGGGAAAAGATAAAGAGGAGATATATGGATGCAGTTAGAGAAGACATGGAGGTAGTTGGAGTGAGGACAGAGGATGCAGTGGACAGAGTGAGATGGAGAAGAATTGTTCTCAGTATAAATTTCATAAAACCAATAGAGTTATATTGTAAAATATAAAAACTCAAATAAAACCCGACTGTTCTAAAGATGTTATTGCGCACACATTTTTGTTCATTTGCTGATTGTTGTCTCTATGCATTGTCTTTGTCATGATTTTTTATCATTTTTTGTAGTCCAGAATCTGAGCCATCGTTCATTTGTATAAGTTGACAAAGGCTCAAATGTTCAAAGCATTTAAACTAAATTAACTTGCTAAAGTGTAATGCTATCAAAATTATACACAAGCTTCACTTTAATGTTCTTTCATCTGTGTTTCAACAATAAGCCTCTTTTTCTGTAAAGCATACACCATATTAAAAGTGTTATTTCTTTGCTTTTGGTTCAGTTAGTTCATAATAGCATTTTTCCACAAACTATACATTTCTTTGATTTCATTAGATTTTTTTCTAAATTAGGTGAGCCAAAATCAACCTCGACACTAATCGTCTCAGCATTTCATCTCTGTCCACCCTGCTGCTGCACAGCTCCAGGATTAATGTTCTGTATGTTCACCACATTACAGAAATGAGGTCAGCCTGTTGAAAATGAGCTGCTGTTTTCAAATTTGCCCAAACCCAGTAATTCATTGTCCCTGATGAGTTCGAGTCTCTTAGGTGATTGATTATTCCAGTGTATTGAGGGAAACCGATGGTCCAGTGGCAGTGCTCACATCATGCTGCGAGGCGGGGCTCGGGGGATGTAATGTAATCACACAATTCTCCTGTTGATTCCCTCTGCTATTTTCAGCGTGGACAATGATGCAGCTTTTTGACTTTATTCTTGTAAAATAAACTCCACCCATTTCTGGCCTGATTGACCTTAAAGCAATTGAGCATCTTTATCTTATTAGCTTCTAGGTTTTCACTCATCACACTTGCAAATGGACTCTGATCCTTTGGGATATGCTGGTGTTTTGTATCCAGAAATGCCAGATTTTTTTTAAAAACAATTAATATGTGCATACACTTGAATCAAAAGTTAACAGTTTAGTATTCAAACCATTAAGGTGGTGGACACTTAGAGATTAAAACTCAACATAAAAGTCCACTTATTGATTTTTTAAAATTCTTTTGTCCCTTGTCGAGGAGCAAAGATGGGGAATTTGCAATACCCTCCATTCGTTCATCTGTCCGGCGTGCATGTTGTGAGCATGATAACTTGAAAAACAAGTGAGGTACAGTAGTCCCTCACTACTTCTCAGTTCGACTTTTGCAGATTTGCTCTTTTGCGGTTTTTCAGCGATTGTCAACTTTAATATTACTCACGTGATTGAGATGTACAGAATAAAAAAATAACACAAAAAAAAACCCTTCTGTCAATACTTTGTCTGGCGTCTTTGGTGAAAATGCCAGACAAAGACACCAATGGCACTGCCATTTTATAGTTTTCTTTCAATAAGCCTACACTGTAACACCAGTAATAAGAACTACACTACCCAGAAGCCAATAGTGCTTCCGCCCGCTGCTTTCTGTCGAAATGGAGGGAAAGTTTTGCAACGCAAAGTCAGAAGTAACGATCTATCTATTAAACTCGCAGAACAGGCAGGAAAGTTTAAAATAATCCTGAAGTTTCCTGAAGCTTAATTATCCACGCGCACATTAACCTGGACAGGTCGTTGGGCTTCGTCGCTGCAGGGTAGGTCTGCAGAACCGGAACTGAGCCCGACCAGAACCGAACTGCTGTTCTGCAGAGCTGGTGAGTAAAATTTTGCAGTACTGTACAGTACATATACCTATGTTGTTAAAATTGCGTGGGTTTGAGTTTAGAACATTGTGAGAGTGTGGCAAGGGTTTATAAAGCCTTAAAATATATATAAATACTAAATTAAATATAGCGTTCCTACTTTGCGGTTTTTCATCTATCTTGATGGTGTGTTGAACGTAACCCCAGCGATTATTGAGGGATTACTGTACGGACTTCCAGTTTAGTGTGTGGCTGCTTTTAGACATAAAAAAGTTTCCTTTCAAAAATTGGGTTGCCACATCTAAATCCAAGATGGCTGCCACCATAAATGCAGACATGTACCCGTTTTTAGTTTTCTAGATTGCCTTACAACCTAGCTGTTTTTGTTTTGTTTTTTTAATACCATTTTCATGTATTTGTTCTTCTCAGTTTATATGCTTTTTATGATTGTCTACTGTTGTCTTTGTTGTCCACTGTTGTCATCACTCTTTGTCCATATCAGGTCTCTCTTGTAAATGAGCCCCCGAGCTCAATGGGGTTAACCTGTAACAGTTGAATGAATAGTTTCCTCAAATGATTAGGGTAGCCCTTGGGGTGGCCAAAGATTAATTTATGAAGGCCACCATCGGCCACCCCTTGGTTTCGCCATTGCACCTAGTAATTTATACAATTTTGCTCTCTCCAATTGCCAGGATCTATCCCTCTTTATTGCCTTGAACAAGTAAAGCTAATAATAATAATAATAATAACTTCATCTACACTGTGTAACTCCTACCCACTTGAATATCTTGCACAAAAAACATTAAAGTTTGCTTGTATTCATTTTTCAATTCGGGTCCAGAAATACACACTCATCTCAAAAACTACAAGGTCAAGGTTCTTTATTGTCATTCGCATTGCGTGTGGTACATGTGATGGAACGAAATTGTGTACACAGGGTCCCAGTAACAATCAACAAAAGTATAAATTGTAAAATAAAAAAACAGTAATAAGATGTAAGATTTAAACTAAGAATACGCTGAACACTTAGAAGTGCAAAAATAATACGCCGAACAACAGCAGCACGAACACGAGTCTGTGTGAGCAGATGAGTATGAATGAATATAGCAGCGTGAATTAAATCAGCCAAAAACATTCAACATACAACATACACTATTCAAATCCCTTAGTGACGGGGACATTGTCGTACTGCTTGTTTATTTAAATAAATTTTGACATCAGTTGCATGACCCTTTTTGTCCCTTGAGGGTCTTTGCCAACACCAGGTCACCGTACAAAGATCCGTTAAAGAAGTAAGGTTAATTAGCTCATTGTAAAGGTTTGATTCTCGAGGCTGTAAATTCAATCCCTCCAGTAACCATTAAGGAAATTGCAATTTGGTAGAACTCTAATTAAAGTCAGGTGGACAGAGTGTGCCTTCCATTATCTTTTATTCACAGATATTTATAGGATGCCATTACAATACAGATAAAAAAATAAACTTCAAATAACCCATTTTCCTGAAAGTCTTTTTTGTTGTTGTTTTTTTTTACATAAAATTTTTGATCAAATTATGGTGTGTTCTCATCTCATTCTGGCCAGACTTGGAGGAAATGAGCGCCAGACAAAGACGTTATTGTCATGAGTGATGCAGCATAGTTCTAATTTTGGCCTCCTGAGACCAGCAGCTAGCTTTTATTAGATTATGGCCTCAGAGTCAATGAGACAGAAGGTGATATATTACTGAGCAGAATTGGAAAATTGCTTGTGAACTTTGGAGCTCCTTTGACCCAGAATAGTGGTGACTCACTCTCCAACCAAAAGGGGTCTTTTAATGCACTGCATTCGATTGATTGTTACCTTTTAAGTTAAGGAATGTTATGAGACCAGCGTGTTTTTCTTTTAGATTGCGTGGTATATATTGATTGATCAATGGGTCTAAAATAAAAACAATTTCTATTATAGGCATATGCCTCATGGCTATAAAAATGTATGCTTTTAACATCCCCAATCCAACCCTATTTTACGAACCCAACTTTTTTGGAATTGTGGTTGCCAATATTATGACTTTTTCTTCACAAGCCGTGATATAAAAAACTGTTCACTTTTGTAACACTGTGTATTTATTATAACTTCTCCGTGACTGCTTTGAGCCAGTGGAGGCCTGAGATAAGTTGGAGTTTCTTTGGGAAGCTGTCATTGCTTGTATTTTTCAGCCTCTTTCTGGAGTCTTGTTTTGAGTTTTTACCGAGTCCTTGGAATTACTTTCCAGTGGTGACATACATCATCAGGCCCATTACTGTCAGTGATGAGTCATGTAAGCTGTTCCATCAGCGGACCGGACCAGTGATCTTTCATCTTGCTCTGTTTCTGACAGTCATTTGTGCAGCTAATCAAAAATATACCAGAAAGCCAGAAAATAACTCTTATCTCTTGCACGCATACACCATAAATACTGACGGGACTCTATTTAGGCATTCTGCTGATTTTCTTTTCTGCTCAATCATAATGCCAGTATGTGTTTTTGCACATCAGCTCTCTAGACCAGCGGGGGCGGGACGCTCTGTCTTTTGACAACAAATCAATATATCTACCCATATTAGAGGGGCTAGTACTCACCACAGTGGATGAAAGCTTTTACAAAGCTTTTTGTGGAGAAAGGAGATGGTGCCTAACCAGTCCAGAGAGAATGGCATCACTCAGAACAATGGTGTAATTGAGGATTGCCGGGGAGGGGAGGGGGGGAGTCCCTGCCTGAGTTGCTCTGGGTTGGGGCATCTCGCTGGTGTCCACTGGCCTGGAGACCTCATAACAGAGGCTTTCCCCGCCTCAGGCATGAATGTGGCCTCATTCAGCTACTGGACATCAGAGTACAGGCCTCCAACTGCACCACACATGCATGCATGCTAGCACAACACATTTGTTCGTGTTTTTCAGCTCAGATCTTGACCTAAACACTTTGGCTTTTTCTCAAAAAGAGGGTGACGCATATTGTTTTGTAATTCTTACGAATGGGGAAATATAGGGAACTGATTAAAATGTTGGTATAAAGGTGCATACATCTCACAGTTGAGTTTAGAAAATGGTCTAAAATGTCTTATGGATAAATGTCTTCTGGTTTCAGACTTTGACTTTAAAAGGTACTAATGTTTTTATGCAGTTTTTACTGTAAACATGTTGGATTATTGTGTACCAAAATACCTTGGGTATTTATCTCATTGGATACATTTCATTTGGAATGAAACTTGTTAGTTAATATGTATTTTCATACAATCCTTGTATTGTTGTAATGGACAGTAAAATATATAAATGAGCTTCAGCAGCAGCTGAGATGTTTTTTTTTTTTTTAGCTCTCCTAGCTACTGTTGCACACAGCACCATCGGTCGATAGATCAGTAGACCGCCCACTCTCCACTCACAGAGCACCTCCTCATGTTGGCCTCCTGCCCAGTCCATTTTTCAACATCCTCATCTTGGATTTGTCTTTTCTTTGTAGTCGATGGAAAAATCAGGGGATGTCACACAGAAAAACAATAAGACTGTAGGAGCACATTGTCACACTGTCCCTGGTTGCAGAACAATGGTCAGCTCAATAAAATCAAACAAAGCACATTGACCCTGGTTTAACTCGGATCATGTGCTGATCAACCATTGGCTCCGTGCAGCTCTGAAAGCAGAGGGATGCTGTATTCTGTCCTCCCTGGAGACGGATTTCTCTCCTGTATTGATTGCAGTGCAGACGAAAGGGTAATGAGTACAAGACGGCACAAGACCCTAAACTCTCAAATGAATATCAAACTGCCTATTTTAATTCACAAATTGTGACAGAAAAAATAGATTTAAAAATAATAACTTGATTGTTATTTCTGTAGCACGTCAGGTTTTCATAAGTTTCCTTATTTTAATAGAAACATAAACATGTTCGTTGGAAATCATCAATGTCTCTCATTTCTGTTTGTCTGCAGAGAGCAGATTGCTCCATATGCCTCGATCTGTCGGAGCAGATGTCACCGGCTCAATGGCTCCTGTGAGCGGAGAACGCAAGTCCTCAGCACCCGTCCACTCTAGCCAGCCGGTGCTCTTCACCTTTGATGTGCCCGTGCGCCACTCACACCATGGCTCCCTGTCCAACAGCGCACCTCAGGACTACCTCCTCCTCCACCAGTGCATGAGCAGGAAGACGGAGAGTGCACGGTAAAAGTCGTGACACTCAGACGTCCTGTGTCAGTTTCCTGTTTTCCGTTATTGCAGGTCAACACACAGATTTGCAGCGCTTCCTCAGCTCAGAAGCCTCAAAGGGTTAAAACTACTGTTGTAGGGGAAGAGTCATCTAGGTGTGTGTGTGTGTGTGTGTGCGCGCGTGCGTGATAAAGAATTATGAGAAAATAACAGCAAACTGAAGGTGAAGTCTTCTCAAAAAATAAGTGGTGGCACCAGGTGGTGGCTGTGTCTTGAGCCCCTTCCTGTTCACGCTGCTCGCATATGACTGCACACCTACCCATCCAGGCTGCCATATTGTAAAGTTTGCAGACGATACAGCGGTGGTTGGCTGCACCACAAACAGCGATGAGTCCAGCTACAGGCAGGAGGTGGAACACCTGGAGAATCGGTGCAGGAAGAACAACCTTCACATCAATGTGAAGAACACAGAGGAGATGGTCGTGGATTTCAGACAGAGAAAACACACCAACCTCCCGCCTGAACATAGAAGGATCTGCGGTGGAAGTGGTCTCCAGTTACAAGTTCTTGGGCGTGCACCTGAATGACAACCTACAACCTACAACAACACTAGCAGCCTGATCAAGAAAGCTCATCAGAGACTCTACTTCCTCAGACGGCTAAGGCGAGCTGGTCTGGGAAGCTCAGTCCTCACCTCCTTCTACAGGTGTGCAGTGGAGAGCATCCTGTGCTGCAGCATTAACATGTGGCATGGAGGCTGCACAGCTGCAGAAAGAAGGAGAGTGGTGAAGGCACACACACTTTTTGCCCCACTGCCCTCAGGCAGGAGGTTGAGGAGCATTAAGTGTAGAACTGAGGAACAGCTCCTACCCTGAAGCTGTTGGACTCCTGAATCTCTAACCAGGCTAATCACTGTAATGTCACTTTAATTGGTGATATGTGATTTATCTGTGCTGCTGATTTTCCATGCTGCTGATCTCATGCTGCTGATTATTTCATGCTGTTGTATTCATTCATACCCATCTGCTCACCACAGACTCCTGTTCGAGCTGCTGTTGATACGCCATATTGTACATTCGTGTTTAGCGTTTATCAGCTCTTTTAGCATACCTGTTAGCATTTGTTTAGCATATATCAGTGTATATCTTAAATCCTTATATACTGAAAAAAAGGATTGTAGCCCTAAAAAATTTAAATAATTTGACCACAGAGACATGTTAAACAAAGGGGTGTCTTGTAATTAGCATCACAGGGGTCTTTAACATAATCAGTCTGCCGTTTAAAGATTGAAAAGTAGTCACAGGGCTGTTTGGTATCATGGTGCGTCCCACACTGAACATGGATCACAGAAAGTTAAGGACAGAGTTGTCTCAAAATCTTAGAAAGAAAATTACAGACAAGGCTAGAAAACCACCTCCAAGCAGCTTGATGTTCCTGTGACTACAGTGGCACAGATTATTCAGAGATTTATGGTCTAACAGGTCTGTAGACAACCACCCTGGATGTGTCCACAAGAGGAAAACTGATGACAATATAAAGAAAAGGATATTATACATTGTAACCAAAGAACTCCGAACAACTTCCAAAGAGATTAGAGGTGAACTCCAAGATCAAGCTACATCAGTGTCAGATCGCATGATCGGTTACTCTGAGCCAAAGTGGACTTGATGGAAGACGGCAGAGAAGGACACCACTGTTGAAAGCGAGACTGGAATTTTCCCAGTGCTAATTGTCAAGCCACAAAGCTTCTGAGAGAATGTCCTTTGGATACATGTGATAAAACTGGAACTTTTTGTTCAGATCTACATTAACAGATGCAAAAATGAAGCATTCTAGGGAAAGAACCCTGTACCTAAAGTGAAACCTGGAGGAAGCTAGGTTATGCTCTGTGGCTGCTTTGCTGCACCTGGTGCAGGGTGCGGTGAAGTCTCAAGACTATCGAGGCATTCTAGCACAAAATGCACTGCCCAGTGTCAGAAAACTGGACCTCTGTCAATAATGACCCAAAACATGCAGCCAAATACCGTAATTTTCGCCATATAAGTTGCAATTTTTTGCATGAATTTGCATGCCCTACGACTTATATGGTGAAGCAACATATTTATGTTGTTTCCCCATATTTATAACCCAATTTTTGACTGACCGCTGACTGTTTTCATTCATTCTGACCTGGAAAATATTGAACACTATCATTTTCAGCTGCTAGAGGGCAAGCCAAGTGCTTCATTAACAGGTAAAAGTGGCTATTAATGAGACACTTGGCTTGCCATACCAAGCCACCTTCATCTTGCTTTGGAACTCCTGGAGCGAACGCCAAATCAGCTGCATTTCGCCGCGCTGCCCAGGAGAAATGCAGCTGATTTGACTGTTAAAATGCATTTATTAAGGAAATGTTAAACTGAGACACAGCTTTGCTATAATGTCGAGCAAACAAATAATTGTTTTTCAGTTGTTATCTTGTTAAATTTTGAAGAAATGCACAGCGAGTCGTCCCTCTGCACGCTCCAGCAGCCGCAAACCGGCTTTTGAAATGCAACTGATTTGACCATTAAAGTGCATTTATTAAGGAAAAGTTAAACTGAGACACAGCTTTGCTTTAATTTTGAGCAAATAAATAATTGTTTTAAGTGTTAATCTAGTTAAATTCTTGTTAAAGTCCTCCAGTGTATGCTCCCGCAGCCGCCATTTGACAGCTGATTGATTTTTGGCACAACACCGGCCCACGTTTCCGGGTGGTCAACGGTGACGCATAATATATGCGACTTATACGGTAAAGCAACATATTTATTTATTTATTTTTCCACTTTATTATACATATTTGGACTGATGCGACTTATACGGCGGTGCGGCGTTTACGGTGGAAAGTATGGTAGGTTTTTTTTTGAGAATTAAGTTGAACCACAAATGAAATCGACTGATTTTCAGTATTTCGTATTGGGTTTGTCAGTTTCAAGTTATTTCAGTGATCCTGTGGATTGTTGCTTTCTTTAACGAAAGGATACTAACAAGTTTACTTGTCTGTTCTCACTGAGCAAAGAAACAAAACCCCCAAATATTTTGATTTTATCAGTGAATTTCCCTTTAAGATACACCTCAGCTTCAACCATACTGCCTGTTTGTAAGAGCCCAAAGGAAGCTGTAACAACGATGCCATTCAGCAGATAAGCCTGCACCATGGATGATCAATGAGGTTGAGGCAGCAATTCATCTCTTCTATAGCTTTAGACTCACCCAGGGTGGGAATGCGCTCTCAACCACACAATTTGCTCGTACACATGCTGCGCAGGGGACTTTGTTCAGTCCAGACTATTAATCCTCACAAACCATCTTTCGCTTTATGTAAATATTTCGGTCATCGGCTTGTGCCTCATAAGCTGGCTAATCAAGACGAGCATCTGATGATGGGGTGTGATTCGTGTCAGATTGAAACTCTGGGTCTGATGACTAGTGTTCTGAAATACTCCACGTGAAAATCTTTCTTTCAGCCGCTGTAATGGATCGTAAAATGAACAGTGTTACTGATTGGTTATTAAAATGAATTGTCGTAGAAGCATTTAGAATCTTAGCAGGGATTAAAGATGAAAAATAAGACATCGTAAATTGGCATAGGCCAGCTAAATTGGTCCATTGCTCAGCTAACAGTCCAGAAATGTCTTAGCCGTTGGGCTGCTTTTGTTGGTAGTCAAGGTCAAGTCTTGTAAAGGAGACAGAGTAAATGAGGCATGTCCCCAGGGTGTCTCACCAAGGCTGAGAAACTCTGGGAAAGTTAGAGCATTGCCTTTCTTAACACGAATGCCCTCTCCTTGTCAGCATGCTTAAAACATGGTCAGAGCAAAAAGTGTTGTGGGTAAACGTTACAAAATAGAGAAAAAAATGCTTTCCAGTCAGTGGATGATGCGTTTAAAATGTGCAGGAACCTACAAAGCAGAGTTGCAGTGCTCTAGCTCCATCTAGTGGTTATTTTGATAATTACATGAAACTCTGCTGTGAAATACATTATTTTTCCACTTTCTGTTTGTAGAGATGCATTTAGGCGCAGATGAAAATGGCCACGCTACAAACAACATACATTTATGCGTGTATATTTTTGCTCTTGTTGCAGGAGCGCCAGTTTTTCCACACGCAGCAGCATGTTCGCTGGGAACGACTCTCCTGTGCAGAAACTTTCCTACGGCTTTTCACACTGTCTAAACGGCACGGGTGCTCAGCTGCAGGGCTTTTACAGCCTTCCCAAACCTGGAAAGCATCACTTATCCGTGCACGATGACTCCCTCCAGGAGGCCTGCTATGTACTGCCGCGGGGTTACAGCGCCGAGGCACCGGCTCACAGCGGTCTGGGTGATCCTGATTTCGAGAACGAGGAGGTGTATACCTTCAAAACCCCTTGCAACACCCTCGCCACGATGCACGGCAGTGAGCGATCGCCTGACAATTACGACTTTCCTACAACCCCTGGCTCCTTCTATCAGATCCCCCGGACTTATGATAAGAATCACAACTCCTTGACACCCTCCAGCTCTGAATCCTCCTGTGCCCCTCCACCTAGGCCGCCTAAACCTAGCCAGGGGTCTGAGGGGCAGTGGGGAAGTCCCCATTCTGCAGGGAGTCAGAATGGAGACCTGACGTCGGCTGTGTCGATGATCCCGCGCAGGAATACTCTTCCTGCTGTTGAGAACATCAGGCTGCACAGAGGTAGGCCCACAGCAGCTGCTGCTCTTCTAAAACCTTTTATCTACAAGCTGACTCTTTTTTTTTTCTTTAAACACAACTTCAACTCACTGACGGACCTTTTGAAATCGTTCTATTCCCCCGTTTCCTGTTTTCAAATGCTCACTTGATCAGTCCACGCCTTTGCAATACAGCAGTGACTTTGCGCCTCCTTTTCCTCTCCGACTTTCTCTCTTCTTCCATCGCTCGTTTTACTTATTTAACTCCAGCAGCTGAACAGAAACAAAGAGCCCAGTGTAGCAGACACTGCTCTGTTCAGGCACTAATGAAATTCAAGTCATACAGCCTGATCCAGAACACTTCGTTCCAGACTGATAAGCAATTAAAAAAAAGAGTCACCCACAGACACAATGCATTGCTTTTTAGTTTCTGATGATTGTTGCTTTGCCAGAGAATTCAGAGAAAAACTGATTTGGAAATTGTGTTTGTGATGCCACTGATTGTTTATATATGTGTGTGACAAAAACTAATTATAGCCAAGCAGCTAATAAACAGACAGTTTTGTTTTGTTTATTGAAAACACAAGAATGACTTCTTTAAATTCAGGCAAATGCAAACTTTGCGATAACACATCTGTGAGATCTCGCACGCCTCGTTCACAATTCAATTCAGTTTAGTTATATAGCGCCAAGTCACAACAGAGATCATTTCAGGGCACTGAACATAAGCATCCATATATAGTAAGTTAATAACATTATTTATCTGAGGAGCAGACTGCTTTGAGTCTAACTTCACCACAGAACTGAACTTTCATCTTGAGCAAGAATAAAGGCAACAGTGGAAAGGAAAAACTCCCTTCCACACACAATGCGAAGGGAACTCAAGGAATTGGGACTGAACAGCTGTGTAGCCTTAAGAAAACCACTAATCAGTGAGGCTAACCGGAAAAAAGGCTTTAATTTGCTAGGGAGCATAAAGATTGTACTGTGGAGCAATGGAAGAAGGTCATGTGATCTGATTCCAGATTTACCCTCTTCCAGAGTGATGGGTGCATCAGGGTAAGAAGAGAGGCAGGTGAAGTGATGCACCCATCATGCCTAGTTCCTAGTCATCAATACAAGATCTTTGTGAAAAATTAATGCAACACTGGATGAAAATAGATCTTGTGACGTTGCAGAAGCTTATTGAAACAACGCCACAGTGAATGCATGATGTAATCAAAGTTAAAGGCGGTCCAACGAAATATTAGTGTGTGTGACCTTTTTTTTGTTTTGGTGGCAACTTTTTGTGGCCAGGCAGTCAAATGAAAACTATTCAATTGTAACAATTAATTTTAAGAAATGCGGTCAATTTGTCCTCTAGTAGTCTAAGCCTATAGCAGCATAACAAGCCAACCCTAACTATAGGATTTATCAAAAAGGAAAGTCTTAAGCCCAGTCTTAAAACTGGACAACGTGTCAGCCTTACAGACATGATCTGGAAGTTGGTTCCACAAGAGAGGAGCCTGATAATTGAAAGATCTTCCTCCCATTCTGCTTTTGGAAACTCTAGGGACCGAAAGTAAACCTGCAGTCTGAGAGCAAAGTGCTCAGTTCGAAAACTAAGGAACAATAAGTTCTGTAATATAAGATGGAGCTAGGTTGTTGAGGGCTTTGTAGGTTAGAAGTAAGATTCTGAATTCAGTGGCCTCCGTTGTGCAACTTTTTGTATAATATTTAACACATGGGTTTGCATTGTGTTGTTTCGTGTGGAAAGCCATTTTATTTCCCTCTAACATTTAAGGCAGACGTAAATAATGATTTCCGTCCTCGCCCATCTCCACAGGCTCCTCCTTTGAGATCAACAACCACCATCGTCTGTTTCATTTTAACAACTCGGGCCAGTCTGTGGAGTCCGTCAATGATGGGTTCAGTTCGTACCTGGTGAGCCTCTGATTAAATAGTGTCAAAACTTAAAAAAAAATTAAAATCAAACATGTTTTCTGTATTTTCTTTAGTTGAGTATTACATTTTGTGTACATTACTGAGCCACGGGAGATTAAGAATCATGTGACTTGTCTTTTTTTTTAAACACCAGAGAACCCCCACCCCTCTGACTCGCTCAGACAGTGGAAATTCCGATGACAACTACGTGCCCATGAATCCTGGCTCCTCGCCGCTCAGCGCTGCCCAGGCTGACAGCCCTAAGAATAACTACATTCCTATGAGCCCCGGGCCACATCACTTTGACTTCCCAGGGTTCTCTGCGACGTTACCTGCTCGTAAGGGCAGCAGTGCCTCCTTGTGTCACCGGCCCGGTCGCCTCAGTGATGTCACACCGCCACCCATCAACCGTAACCTCAAACCTAACAGGAAATGTGAGTCTTTTTAAATTCGACATTAATTTCGGTGCTTTTTTGTTGTTGTTGTTGTTGTTGTTACTCTGTATCTTGCGTTATTGTTTGTGTAAAGGTCCTGGTTTTTGTTTGCTCCTATTTTCTCTTCAGCAAAGCCAACACCGCTCGACTTGAAGAACAGCGGGATCATCGATGAGCTGCCGTATAAGAGTCCCGTCACCATGTCTTGGACGCGACCCATGTGAGTCCTAAATCAGTCAGGTTACTCACACACAGATGGATGGTAAACACCGTTGCAGCATTTTTAACCAATCTTGTTCACAACGGTTTACTTCAGGCCTGCTATGAACTCCTCCCAACCCTGTCGACCCATCTCCACTCAAAGCATCACCAGCACGGACTCTGGAGACAGTGAGGAGAATTATGTGGCTATGGTAAGTTCCAGCATCTACCGAGGAGGGTTGTCTGTGATCCACTGGTTCATCGTGTGTGAGTGACACTTCTGTTTGGTCCCTTTAGCAGAATCCAGCATCTACCTCCCCGGCCGTGAGTGGCACCAGCAGTCCAGCCTCTCGGAAGTGTGGCAGCGTGGACTACTTAGCCTTGGACTTCCAGCCGGGCTCGCCCAGCCCACACAGAAAAGTGAGCAAATGAGTGTTCAAATGCTGATTCAGTAATACTTTGGGGGCGGGGGTTGCTACTTGTAGGTATATCAAAACACGCCTTTCATTTAGGGGTGTAAATCACCAGCTTTACCACGATACGATATATTGATTTGTTTGTATGACGATACGATTTTTCTCGATATCACAAAGTTTGTCACGATACGATTTTGATTCTATTTAATTCGCAAGTCTGCCATCGATGTATTGCGATATCAAACGCCTGTCTCATTTACATGTAAGTAAATTTACAAAAACAATTCAAATAGGATTTAACCATTTTATTTCTGTTATTACAGGTACCAGGCATTTAAATTAAAAAAAGAAAACATTTTTCTTAATTAATGAAAAAATAAAAATACATGACCTGTTCAGTATAGTCTCACATTTCTCATGTTTAAGTGCATTTTTTTATACCAGTTAACTTAAAAGTGTCCTGATGACCTTTCAGCTATAAAGAAACAAAAATAGATATTGAGCTTACGTAATATGGCTATCAATGCCGTGTTTCTTCTTCTGGTGAACGGCCAAATTAGTTGTTTTTTCTTTGTTGTTGTTATTTTACCTCACACTGGCACCTTTTGCATACGGCATGAGTTTTGTCTGTTCAGCCGTCCTTCTGTTGGAATCAAAATATTTCCACAGTGTTGATTTAAATCCAGCAGAAGAGTGAATTTCATTATCTGTGTTTTCTGCCTCGTCTGCCATGTTGCTGAGGCGGCCGCAGAGCGCAGCCGCGCACGGAAATGGTGACGCAAACATGCCTTGGGAATTTCAAAATAAAAGCGCATTTTAAAGATGATGATATGAATCGATGTTTTAGTTTTGCCACGATATAATTGAATCATTAATAATTTAATCGATATATCGATTTAAATCAATGTATTGTTACACACCCACTTTCATTTAGGAAATGAAATGACTTGGATTTTACAACCTTTACAAATATTTACATACATACATACATACATACATACATTATCTTTACCCGCTTATTCCATTTTGGGACACATATAGAGACAAACAACCATTCATTCTCTCGCTCTCACCTAGGGACAATTTAGAGTTACCAATCAGCCGAACATGCATGTTTTTGGTCTGTGGGAGTAAACCGGAGTACCTGGAGAAAACTCACGCATGCACAGAGAGAACATGCAAACTCTACTCAGAAAGACCCCTCGGCCAGGATTTGAACCGGGGCGACCTGCTCGCTGAGAGGCGGCAGCTCTACCAACTGTGCCACCATGCTGCGCTTTTAGTTAACATTTTTGCTATTTCTAGTTTTTAGCTAATTGTTGCTGTTTCCAGCTTTAATTAGTCTTTTGCTACATTTAGCTACCATTTTTCTAATTTAGCATTTAGTTAGTTTTTTGCTACTTTTAGCATTTAGTTACCATTCTGCTCTTTTTGTTTTTAGATATACTTTTGATGCTTTTAGCTATTTTTCTGCCACCTTTAGTGTTCAGCTATTTTTTGTTATCTCTAGCTTTAGTTAGTTTTGCTACTTTTAGCTACCATTTGAAAAAAATTAACTTACCCTTTGCTTCTTTCAGCTTTTAGCTAGCATTTTGCTTTTGGCTTCTTTTATTTTAAAATCTCCTTTTCTGCTTCGTCAGCAAATTTCAGCAGTCCTTCAATTCTCTGCTTCTTACTGCTTCATTTTCTGTTCATTTTTTTTTTTTAATATAGTGCACATTATCCTCTCACTATAAACCCACTCCTGCCTTTTTTATACTCCCACAGCCCTCCACATCCTCTGTGACATCTGATGAGAAGGTGGACTACGTGCAGGTCGACAAAGAAAAGACCCAAGCGCTGCAGAACACCATGCAGGAGTGGACAGATGTGCGGCAGTCTACTGAACCCACCAAGGGAGCCAAGTCCTGACACTGACTTGTACAAAAATGACTTGAAAAAAACTGAACTCCATTCGTACGTCAAGCATCTCCAGTATCCACGCTTTTATCACTACCATAAATACTGCTGGGCCTTGATGAATACTTGCATTTTTTTTGGCAAGAAGCCATAGATATCCTATGCCTGTTCTTTCTGTGATACTAATCACTGCAGGGCACTGTTTGCATGCAGAGAATCAGACCATAAAGGTAATAAGCCCTGCCAAAGCTTTAAATACAGACTGTTAGAACAGTATATAAAAAAAAAACATGCATCATCCTCGCCGTCAGTCCAATCTTCATAAACAAATTGTATGATTAAAGCGGTCACACCATCCCTCTGCAGCTCTTCATTTAGCTTGCATTTAGTTGGTCATTTACTTAAAAGCTGCTGTTTAAAAGAGCAGCACTGGCTAACTGGTATAGAACTATATTGTTACACTGTGACAGTACACTTACAGGTCTCAGGAAAGCAAAGATGCTGTTGACTTTTGGCACGCAGGCAGACTTTCTCCTCTCACTTCACTCTGTCATTTGTGCCGAGCCCTGCAGAAGCAGGGAGGGGGATTTTTTTTCACTGTGAACGATCGTTTCAGCTTAGCAGCGCATGTCTGCTAGGTTCGAGTGGGGGAAAATAGCCATTTAAATATGCAAAGGCTTGTGTCCATTTCCCTAATGATAAGTGTGCACAACTGTTGCCTTGGTTTCAATTAAGTTTGAGCCCAAACCATGCTTAAGAGCTGCCAGGCTGGATGACAGGCTAATTATTTTAGTGCATTTATCAAGTCCTTTGCAGCCAGATGTTCAGGAAGATGAAAATAAAACAAAGACTTCTTTGTAGAGTGGCTTTAAGATATAAAATCTGCACTTATTAAGTGAATTGAGTTCATTAAAAAAAGGAAGTCTCTCTCTAGATACCATAAATACAAGCTTAGTGGATGAAGACATGTCTGTTTCATTGATTTGTCTGCAGGCATAATTTGCCACACACTTATGCCTCTGAAAAGAAACCATATTTAAATTACTAACACAACTACAAATCCCAAAGTGCATCTTGTTGACCACAATTTCATGCACTCGTCAAAGACAAAAAGTGCACTATGGTCATTTACATGACAGCCTGCCAGATGAGAAGAAGTCTTTGATTTCTTTAATTTGCCTTATGTTTTTTTTTTTCATTTGTGTTTGGATTGTGGATTTTGTGTTTTGAAAATTAAAATTATTCAAAAATGGTATTCAAATAAGGACCATGTTGTTTTTACAACCCTATTTCCTAAAAAAGTTGGGACGTTCTGTAAAATGTAAACAACATAATTCAATAGTTTTAATTCTTATAAACTCATATTTTAGTCACAATGGAAAATGTTGAACTAAGAAATTGTACCATTTTAAAGAAAAAATAGGTAATTTTGAATTTGATGGCAGCAGCATGACAGAAAACGGGGACAGGGCCACACTGTGGCCAGTTAGCCAATGCTGCGTCCCTTCGTTTGTAACAACAGTATGTATGTAACCATTTAGGAGCTGAGGAGACCAGCTGCTGGAGTTTGTGTGATGTAGGATTCTATCTGTTAAACAGTCCTGGGTCTTCTTTGCTGGAGATTTTGTTTCACGTTGCGTCAAATGTTTTCACTTGGTGAGAGGGCTGAAATGCAGGCGGGGCAGTTCAGCACCTGGACTCTTACTATGGAGCCATCGCCATGCAAAAACATGCCAGGCCTTTAAGAAGTCATTGTCTGGATGGGAGCACGTATGGTGTTTTTAAAACCCGTATACTGTCCTGCATTGATGGTGCCTTTCCAGATTTCTAAGCTGACCATGTGAGTGAAGCTAATGCACCCCCATACTATCAGAGAGGCAGGCTTTTGTACTGTGCGCTGATAACAGGCTCCATGGTCTCTCTCCTTTTTAGTTTTAAAAATTTTGAAAAAGAATTTCAAATTTAGATGTGCCTGACTGCAGAACAGTTCTTCACTCTTCTCCATTTTAAGTGTGTTTTGGTCCCAAAAAAGGCTGCTCTGTTTCTGAATGGTGTTCATGTACGCCTTTTTTTTTGCCTGATAGAGCTTTAATCATCATTCATGGATGGCACAGTGAACTGTGTCTACAGACAATGATGTCTAGAAGTCTTCCTGAGCCCAATTGGGCCTGTTTTTAAAGAAGTGCTGCTTGAGGGCCTGAAGATGACTTTCAGCCATGTCCTTTGAGCTCAGAGATTTCTCTTTTATTTTTATTTTTTACATTATGAACTGTAGATGACAAAAATATTCAGTCTTGCCGATTTTCTTAGGTTTAAGAACATCAATTCAAAATGGTTCCACTATTTGTAGATGCAGTTTTCTGAAACATTCATCCATTTTATCTGACTTGTTGCCAGTTAACCCAATTTAATGCAAAATGCTCTTCCATGTTTTTTTTTGTACTTGTTAATTTTTTTAATGTATTGCCCCGTTCCATTTTTAGGATGTGATCAAACTCAAAATAACCTTTTTTTCCCATATAAAAGGTACAATTTCTTAGTTTATATATTTGATATGTCTACTATAATCTATTGTGAATTAATTATGGTTTTATGAGATGTGGCAATCATCGCAATTTGCTTTTATTTACATTAAATATTCTAACTTTTTTGAAGAAGAAGAATTTAGGGTTGCTGACAAAATGATCAGTTTCTAGTTCGAGTAAAGTCCAGTATTTCAATGTGGGCTGGAACCACGAAGGGGAGAATCTCAGCTTTATCTTAATAAGAAAATAATACAGCCATGCAGTTTTGATGGTGTTATTGATTATTATTATTTTTCTACAGTTTTTACTGCTTTTGTATTTTTATTCACTTTTTTTTTAATCAAAACTTGTCAGCAAGTGTTAACGCAGGCTAAATTAAGCTCTGAGTGTATTTAATTTTGTTTTTAAATTCCTAAAAAGCTTTGTTTTCATGAGGTATTCATAAAACGGGATGGCTGACATGTGAAGTTGGACTGGCACAAAGCATTCCCAGACGAACTGTGATTTACAAAGAGGAAAAAAAAGATTGAAGAAGAGCGTGTTGTTCTCTGAAATGTAATGGATGTGTAATTTATTATCTAGAAATATCTGCTGTGTGCAGGAGAGCTGTGTACGTACGTGTCGTAGACTGTGAGCCATGGTGTTAAAACGGCAGTCTGACTGAAAACACGGCTCAGATCTTCTGTCAGACTGTCTTCGAGCTGATGTACTGTACTGTACTGTACTTCGAGATGTTTTTTAACCACTGTTATTGCTACTACTGTAAAGCATTTTGCGGACTGCTTGTGTGTTAACTTATTAATTTATTGTGTGTTTTGCAGTTGCTAATTGTAAAAAAAAAAAAAAAGAAAAGAAAAACAAATGAGGAAAACTACTAACATTGATGTATCTTTTATTTTATTTTGTTTTACATTATGAGACGCAACGTCAGTGTGTTGGTGATGTGGTACACTTAACTTGGGATACACACAAGAATTCAAGCCTTTATTATTCCTGTAGACTTCAACTGTGGACATAGAATAAATCAAATGTTAAAAGTTGGCATTAACATTTATTTGTAAATGTACCAAAAATTACTTTTCTAACAGGTTTTCTTTTGCATTCTTCTCTGTAGCCGTCATCTCCATGACTCATTTGCACAAGTGCTTCACTTAAAAACAGTTCAGCTGTTATGAGAATCAGCTGTTTTCATGCAAACACAAGCAGCACACCAATGTCCCCCATCGATGAAAAGTTTGAATAGTGAATATTTGTAGTTTTCGAGATGAGTGTTTTCCTGGACTTGGAACAGGGAATGCAAGTCAACCTTAATGTTTTTGTTGCAATATATTCAAGTGAAAAAGAGTTGCACTGTGTATGAGAAGAGAGTTATTGTTTCTTTCTTGTCCAAGGCAGTGCAGAGTGACCGATCCTGACAGGCTACGGGAGCAAAAATCCACCACCAGCTGCAATGGCGGAGCCAAGGGGTGGCCAATGGTAAACTTGGCCACCATCGATAAATCTTTGGCCACCCCACTGGCCACCCCAATCACCTGAGGACTCTATACTTTTAAGCAATATACTAGGTA
>NC_056503.1:42493692-42563048 GCF_014905685.2 Nematolebias whitei
ATTTAATTCCTAAACTAAATATTTAATTTGCTAACTAAATATTTAGCTTGGACCTAAATATATATTTTACAAACTAAATATTTAATTTCCAAAAATAAATGTTTAATTTACTAACTAAATATTTACCTCAGACCTAAATATTTTACTTGCTAGCTAAATATTTAACTTAACAGATAAATATTTAATTTGTTAGTTAAATATTTAGGTCTGAGCTAAATATTTAGTTAGCAAATGAAATGTTTAGTTTAGGAATTAAATGTTTAGCTTAGAGATTAAATATTTAGGTAGTAAACTAAGTATTTAACAAAAATATTTAGTTTAAATATTTAGGTAAACTAAATATTTAATTTACAAGATAAATATTTAGTTTACTAACTAAATTTTTAACTTGCAAGATAAGTACTTAGTTTGTAAACTAAATATGTGTCTTGTAAATTAAATATTTAGTTGGGAACTATGACATTTTTAAATGTATGAATAACATGGTAAAAATATGACTTTGAAAAAAAACTTTTTTTCTTATTAAAAGCTAAATAAACCAAAATATTGATGTTAAATTTTGACTGTGCAACTTTACAAACGGCACCCCATACGGATGTGCCCTGCCATTCCATTAGCGGCAGTTCCATGTTCTCTCCGCTAGAGGGCGCATGTGAAGGCAGCTTCCTTGAGCCCCGCGTGCCAGAGGAGGAATGCTCATACAATGGGGCTCTGTACCGTCGCTGCGCTGCTGCCTCGGTCCACCACACGGACAAATGACTGTCAATGAGCTGCTTGGGTCGGATCTAGAGCGGCTCCCTGCCTTTCTCCTTCAGAGCTTCCTCTGTAGCTGGAGATGCAGAAACAAAGAGGAGGACTTATTTTTCAAACAACGTGAGTCTTGGAAGTTTTGAGATTATTTTTAAAAATTCTCCTCATTTCGTGTGGCTCCATTATCTCGTGACACCCTGTGGGGTTGTTTAATGAGTGCGGAATGTGGCGCGGATGATTGGAGAAGCTCCTCGCGTGCGTGCCACGGTTCGGACGGATCTGATGCCGCCGCTTCTTCCAGCCTGTTTGTCCTCGGAGCCGATTCAGTGCGCGAGACTCCCATGCTTGGGAATCGTTCCCCGTTTAATTACAGGCTGACACATCAGCCCCCCCACGAGCCCGGGAACACAATGCTGCAACTTTGTTCCTCTTCGTGTATTTATTTTCCAACAGTTTGACAGAATTCGCCTTTGAGCTGTTTGTTCTTCACCTGCTTTATTTGGATTTGAGCTTTTCTAAACTTCCCGTGGGGATGGGGGAGGCGACCCCCGCTCAGTCCGCCGCGGGGACTTTCATGCCCATGCTGGGTGTCGGGTTGGGGGCTCTGCCCGCCGGTGGGGTGGGCGGCGGACCCGCGGTGGTGGGGGCCCCCACCTCCAGGGGCTCCGCGGTCCCCCAGCTGCACAACGCCATCGTGGAGCGGCTGCGCGCGCGCATCGAGCTGTGCAGGAGGCACCACTCCACCTGCGAGAGCCGCTACCAGAGGGTCCAGCCCGAGATATCCGTGCGCGAGCGCGACACCACCCTCCACCTGCTCAACATCGTGCACCAGGGGCCCGGGAACCGCAAGACGAAAGGCGGCCGGGGATCGAACCAGCAACCTCCCGATTACAGCAGGGAGCAGAAGGGCCCGGACGGGGAGCAGAAGATGTGCACGCGCATAGCGGTAAGTTCATGGGTCAAGTTCTCACACACAATGAAGACATTAAAGGTCCAGCTTTCCTAGGATGAATGCATATCACCCGCCGCCATTCATGCCGGAGTTTTGACGTCACACTTTGTGGATCACTCTCAGCTACTACCACACCATGCTCTACCCCAGCACCTGTAAAATAGACATTTATTTAGCTGTGGCGTCCATCCAATAAGAAAGTTTCATCAAAAGTGATCAAGTAGTTCATGAGATATTTTGCTAACAGACACCTGCACACAAACGGGTAAAATAATAGTTGCCTTTTTATATTTGCCTTTTTTATAGCTGAAAACAACAACAATAATAATAACTCTGTTTTATTGCTTTTGTATATTTTGCAAACCTTGGACAAGTTATGTTCTATACCAGATAAGGGGAAAACAAAACTAAATAATAAAAATAAATTATTTGATTATTTTCAGTATTTCCCATCGTTCAATCCGAGCAGTTCCGAGTTCAAACTTTTCGTTCAGACACAACTCGTCCACACACTGAAACTGGCTTTACAGGTGTTGTGTTAAAAAGTGTTCAGCGTGAATTCTGTGACAGTTTATGATCCTAAAATTATCCATTGGAGCGTTTTTTGAGCTTGAAAATTTTTATTGTTTTGTCATTTCAACGTAATTTACCAGTTTTACCATTAAGGACTGTTGTGTTTTATTGTCTTTATTCACCAAACAGACGAGTTGGTGAAAAATTGTTCTCAACTCAAAGATGCTCACAGGTGATGTGCAGGTTCTGTCAGAGCCAACATTCACGATAATAAACTCATAATTCCTTTTATTGCTGATAAGAGGTCCTTGACAGCGATGTGGGATTGCAAAGCCATTCTGCAAAGTAATCAAGTGTGACAAATTGGTTTCGGGGTCGTTGTAGGCCACGGGGAGGTTTTTCATTTCCTGCCTTCTGTGTCGACGTGCACTGATCCAGACAGATGGATGCAGGTGCGTTCTGCGTTTTATTTAACCCATTTAATGTGCAGCGTTCTCTCATTCTGCAGCTCAGACACTGCTTCCTCTGTGTCACATGACTAAATACAGGTTGCCTGGCCTACGTGGTAATTAACGGCCCATTACTGAAAAAGACATGTTCCAATTCCGTTAGGATCAAATGATGAAACGCAGAACAGTGATCTATGTCTTTGTTTTTCAGACGTCATGCTTAGAGCTTTGCTGTGGATGACTCTCAGCTACTACCACATCGAGTCTTAGCTCAGTACCTTTAATAGTGACTGAGTTGTAGCCATTTGTGTGTTTGCTCATGTCGAGTAGTTGTAGGGGTGTTTTGAACCGGATTGACTCCAAAATGTAATTAGTTGTAGATAGACATACTGCAAAAAAAAAAAAGGTAATGGTAAATTTTTAACAAATCTCTTGTGCAAGATGTTATTCCTCAGAATGTTGCGGATCAGTCTGAGCAGCCAGCACAATACATTTTAGGTCAAATTCAGGCAGAGGTGAAAACGTAATTACGCTTTTTCCTTTGAGCGGTGAGTGAGAAACTTACTGTAGGCACGACAGGATTTCGGTGTAACTGGGACTAACTTCCTGTATGATTCGCCGTCAGTGAAACAAGATTTATTTTCTTGTTTTCTTTCTTTGGGCATAAGGGAGTTCAGCATCCAGACTCTGATTTATTTCCCAAGCAGCATTTCAATATAAAGTCAGAGGAGTGAAAGCTTGCAGATGTTCCCTCCCTGCATGTGCTCGAGACGCAGGATAGAAAAATAAACAGTTTCATTTCTTTTTTTTTTTTTTTTTTTTTTAGTACAGCCACGATTATTCGTTAATTTCATTTATTTTCATTGCTGGAATTGAGCAATGGATGGCATCTATTTGTCTTGCAGTTGTATCAACAAATATCGCTCAGAACGTTCAAGCAGCTTCTTCTTGGTCCACGTTGCAAAAATAAAAAGCGCTTCATCACCGAGCTTCCCACATATGTCCTTTTCTTGCACTCTAAAAAATGAAATTTGTGTCTTGGGTGTGTATTTGTTATTTTTTACTGCAGGTTTTGTTGCATTAAAGCATTAATTTAAGCTAGTCAAACAAATTAATTAAATCCAATGTAACCACTTTTGTGAAATCTCAACTTTCCCATGATTGAATAAAGATTGTCCCATGGTGCTTTCCGTACTTGCACATGTGCATTTCTCCTGAGGCCTTTTATTTATTTATTTTAGTAGCTTTAACCTGTTTTAGTCCAGGTCTTATTGAGAGAAGTTGAAGCTTCAAATTATTTATTTGTTGTTCCCCCTGCAATTATGCAAGCGGGGTGCCCCGCCCCGTCTACCGAACTGAGCGTCCTGCCTACCCCCCCACCACCACCACCACACACACACACACACGCACACACACATTCGACAACTGTTGGAGTTGATGTAGTGTAGGCGCAATACAAATGTGCTATCAAAAATGCTACTAATGTACCGCTCCGCTATCCGTTCCCACCCTCGACAATTACCGGCAGCAACATAGCGCTAAACACAGATAGCAATGTAGCGCTAAGCTAGCAGGTGGGCAACTAAGACATGACTCCGTCCCGTCTTCCCCCATCAAAAAAAAATTAAGACGAGCACCCCGCCAAAGGAGCTTATTTAGGGGAAATACAGTTTTTTATTTTTTTATTTACTATTAAATAACTGAGGGGAGTGGTGGTGGCGGCATGTGATCTGAAAGTCGCCAGTTCGACTCCCTGTGCCGACAACATCAAAATGTGGGTGGAAAAGGTGAAACACTCACACCTGCCTCCACCCTCATTTGCCCCACCCTGGGCCCTTGAGCAAGGCCCTTAACCCCCACCATCTGCTCCGCTGGGTGCCCTATATGGCAGCCCTCTACTCCACACAGAGGGCTGTGGTAGCTCGGTGGTCTATGGTTGCGTATCCATCGTAAAAAAAATTGCCAAGTCTTCGTGCAAGTTAGTGCGCTGTGGCAATCCCTGAAGAAGGGAGCAGTCGAAATAATAATAAAAAAAATGTTCACCAATCAAGTTTAGTGGAACCAGTTGACATTACTAAGTTTAAGATACTCACTGAAAAATATGAAACCAAACATAAAAAAAGTTACCTCGAACTAGACGAAATGATTCAGTCCACTCTATTCCAGTAGCATGAGTTTACTTCAGTAGTTTTCCAAATATGCAATTCTGAAATGCAGGTACGCACTCAATGTAAACAAAGTGTTCGGCTGAATTTGCTGAAACACAGAAGTTTGAGTTACACTCGAGCTACAATAAGCTAGCTGGTAAGAAAATACAGTATTCCCTCGATTAGCACAAGGAATTATGTTCCACACAACCCCGCGATAGGTGAAAAACCATGAAGTAGGAACGCTATATTTATTTTAGTATAGGTTTTATAAACCCTTCCCATACTCTTGCAATATTCGTAATTTTAACAGTATACGTATATGTACTGTACAATACTGCAAAGTTTATATGGGTACTCACCAGTAAAGATAAAACTTGAAGGATGAGTTCAGTTTCAGGATTATTTGCAAATTTCTTGCCAGTTCTGTGAGTTTAATAGATAGTGTAGATTTGCGTAGCTAAGCTTTCCCTCCATTTTGGCAGAAAGCAGTGGCCGGAAGTACTGTTGACTTCTGGGTAGTGCACTGTTGGCTTCTGGGTAGTGTAGTTCTTTTTGACCGGTGTTACAGTTTAGGCTTATTGAAAGAAAAGTACAAAATGACGGCGCCTGTCCGAAGTTTTTTCTTTCTTTAACTTTTTATCCCTTACTGTCCCAATCATGTGAGTACCGGTATACCGGTAGCACCGGTAGTTGACAATCGTTGGAACACCACGAAATATGAACCGCAAAGTAGTGAGGGACTACTGTATGGCAAAAATCATACAAGTGTAAAATCTTGTAAGTTCAAATTTAAGAGTGAATCAGCTGTTTATCTTTATTCAGTCACAGTTTTTTGGGGTTGATAATTAAGCTCACGTGGCAATTGAATGTTAACGATCAATGTGAGGGAAAAAGGTCATTGTAATAAGTACCTTTTAAATAAATTCAGCTTTTTAAAATTTTCTTTCTTCAAGTGTGCGGTTTGTTAAAGCACAGCAGCGAAACATGACGGAGTGTAAGACACGTCGACATGATGGATGATGCTGACTGTCTAAACGAGGTCAGGGAACATCATTATCATGTACCGGTTCATTTTTACCCATGTTGACTCTGGAGCCGTGTGTTCTATATAAAACTGATGAGTGCAGCAGGATGTGTGGAGGAAATGAAGTCCTGGCGTACATTGCTCACATCAAGCCTGAGGTTAATGTTTTTCGCAGCTTATGATGATTTGGTGAAGCAGAGCAGCAGCCAGTGCAGAAAACTCCCGTGAAGACACTAAATCTACCCATCAGTGATGCAGGGAGCTCTTTAAATGCAAAACGCAAAGACGGGCGATGATGTCTTTATCCGTGTCTGTCTGCTATCAAAATATCTCATGAGATATGTCTATGAAACATTCTGAAAATCATCATTTGATGAACATTTTCAACGGATTAACTTCTTGAGTCAGCTTGTTTTAAGATGGCTGCCACAGCCAGCTGACCTTAATACACAAATGTCAATAACTCAGGCACTTTTACAGATATAGAGCTAAAACATAGTAACATATTCTACAAGATCTTTGTTTAAAATATTGCCAGTAAGTATTTGGAGTGAAGCTTTAAGAATTCTCCAAATGATTACCTTTAAGAGCCAAGCCAATTAAAGATGGCTGCCAGAGCAAACTGACCTCAGGAAACACCATCATGGCTTTATTTTAGTCAGAATTACAAATATTGGCCTAAAACTTGTCCTGTTGTAGCTGAGAGCCACTGCAGCGCATACTGTAAGTGCTAATTATTTTCACAATCTTTCTTTAATATTTTAGCCTTATTATTATTTTGGAGTCAACGTTTTTTTATTTATTTAGCTAAAATCTTATGAAATGCTGGAATGTATTCAATGAAACTTTCAGAAATTAATCATTGGTTGTAGATACATTGTGGTGGCTGAGTGTTTAGAGCAGTCATCCTGTAATGCAAGAGTTGGGTGTTCGATTCCACCAGCAGTCACATGCCCAAGTGTCCCTGGGCCAGACACTGAACCCCTCATTGCCTTTGATGTGTGTCCCATCGATGTATGAATGTGATAAAGCTCTGATTATTCTTTGTTTAAGAATATATATGGTAATTGTAGTGTAAAGTGCTTTGAGTATCTTGATACGATAGAAATATAAGTACAGTCCATTTACTATTTACATCTACAACTGATTAACTTGTGATTTCAAATCAATTCAAGGTGGCTGCCGCAACTAATCAACATTAGCCAGCACTATAATGGCTATAACTTTATTATTTCAACATATGTGGAGCTCAATTTTGGCATAGTGGTAGTTACGAGTCATTCCCAAATCCCAACGCATACTCTGAGCATGAAATTAGATTTTCAAGGTTTGACTAAAACAGCAACAACTTTGTCATTTCTCAGCATAAGATGATTTTTGCCCAAAATCTTTGGCATGAAAGGTAGCGGCCGATATGCATTCCTTCAAGAAATGTGTAGCCTTTAATGCCTAAATGTATTCAGTATTCATGTTTAAGCCATTTTAATCTAAAAGCAGTTTTCCATACATCCTGACATGTTGCAATAGTTCAATTTACCACACTCCTGTCCATTACAAAGTGAGACACCTGCATCTGTCTTATTGACTGTTCACATCAGAGTTTGAAATGGAAACATAAACCGAGTGCGGAGCCAACAACACCACGGATTATGACTGGCTTGGAGTTCAGTGTTGGCAGCGCTGCTGCTCGTTGAGACCAGATTAGCGAAGGATACTCTCCTGGTTGAATTTAGAGAAATTGGAAAGAAGAGATAAGAGCTTACTTATCGACTCAGGAAAATAAAATGATTTTCTGTATAATGCTTGAATGGCTTGAATAGTCATATTTTAGATTGCCTTTTCAGGCTTTCCACCTGCGTCTGTAAATGCATTCATGTCAGAAATAGGTCACACAGCAGAGCTTACGAAACACCATTCCCATATTACAACGTACAGACGTTTGTTTTCATCAGACCGGGATCCAGCTTTGTCTTACAATATCTGTCAACGAGATGGATAGTGAGTACGGAAACTAAAAGCCGACTGATACAAACCTGCTGCATGCGAGCACGCCATGCACTGTCATAACCTATTATCATGCCTCTAACAAATGGCTCTCTGAGCACCTTCTTGAAACATTTGCTGACCGTGAAACAGTTTGAGCCACAAGGCCCCCGTATAAATGTTTAGAGCCACTGAATACATTTCCTGCACATGTTTACTTAAAGTCAAACAGGCCTTGAAAAAGCAGTAGGCGAGGGATGCCTGGTGATTAACAGTCCTGTGTGCGCTGGGAGGATTTTGTTACTAACCAGTGAAAGATCTGGGAACCAGAGCCACAGAGCAGAGTGCAATGAAAGTTCTTGAATGTTGTCACACCTGGAGCTTCTGGTCGTCTGGTGGTGTACAACACAAACCATGTAACCTCAGTGTTTCTGTTGTCCTCTTCTTCATCCCCAAAAAGAGCAGAATGCCAATAGGTTTTTATCACCAGAAACAGAATGATGTTGTATTTGCCCATTTCTGTGTGTGAGTGTGTATTTATAATAATAATAAGTGTTGTCATGATTGTATGTTCCCATACAATGGCGAAATTGACTCTCTGAATTTAACCCATCCACCCCCAGGTAGGGCAGTGGGCAGCTATTGGGGGTGCCCAGAGAGCAATTGGGGGATAGGGTGTCCTGCTCAGGGGCACCACGAGATGTGCAATGACTGGGGATCGAACCTGGGACTTTTGGGTCCTGAGTCGGCTGCCTTGCCTCTACCCCATCTCGGCCCCTGATGCTGGGGGGTGTATTTGTCTGTACACCTGGATTATTGAGCATGAACCTTGGTGTTTTGAACCATTTTGGCATGGCTACCTCAGAGAAGTTGACAGGGGAGAGGAAAGGCCCCAGAAACCATCTTATCACCAGCAAAATGGTTTTTTCCCCCCTTATGGGAGTTGGCGCTTGTGGGACTCCAGTTTGTTTGTGGCTCCTCAGACTGAAGAAGTCCTTTGGATGAAGGATGAAATGTCTCACCAAAAAAAGACACCGTTCAGATGACATGACTGAACACTGTTGGATTTGTACCTGGAATATTGAGCATAAACTTTGGTGATTTGGCTGTGCAGTTAGTCAAGTACACTGCCTGGCCAAAAAAAAAAAGTTGCCACCTGGATTTAACTAAGCAAATAGGTACGAGCCTCCTATTGATGATTACTGCATGGGCGATGATCTTTCAGATGGCAACAAGTTATTTAACGCCAATGAGTTTCTTCTCATTTCTTAAACAACCATGTTGAAAGACACATCGCGTGGTCATGGAAAAGATGTCAGTCTGTTTGAGAAGGGTCAAATCATTAGCATCAAGCAGAGAAAACATCTAAGGAGATCGCAGAAGCTACTAAAATTGGGTTCAGAACTGTCCAACGCATTATTAAAAGCTGGAAGGATAGTGGGGACTAATCATGTTTGAGGAAGAATTGTGACCGGAAAAAAATCCTGAATGATCGTGATCGGCGATCACTTAAATATTTGGTGAAATCAAATCAAAGAAAAACTGTGGCACTATGTTTAATAGTGACAGTAAGAGCATTTACACACGAAGGGAACTCAAGGAATTGGGACTGAACAGCTGTGTAGCCTTAAAAAAAAAAAACACTAATCAGTGAGGCTAACCGGAAAAAAGGCTTCAATTTGCTAGGGAGCATAAAGATTGGACTGGGGAGCAATGGAAGAAGGTCATGTGGTCTGATGAGTCCAGATTTACCCTGTTCCAGAGTGATGGGTGCATCCGGGTAAAAAGAGAGGCAGATGAGGTGATGCACCCATCATGCCTAGTGCCTAGTCATCAATGCAAGATCTTGGTGAAAAATTAATGCAACACTGGAAGGAAATAGATCTTGTGACGTTGCAGAAGCTTATTGAAACAATACCACAGTGAATGCACGCTGTAATCAAAGCTAAAGGCGGTCCAACGAAATATTAGTGTGTGACCTTTTTTGTTTGGTGGCAACTTTTTTTTTTTTGGGCCAAGCAGTGTATCTCATTAACCAATGAATGGATTTAAATAAGGGGGTTAACAAGGTAGGGGGTTAAGAGCTTCAAGGGCCCAGAGTAGGGCAAATTAGGGTGGAAGCGTGTGAGGGTTCTGCACCTTCCCCACACACATTACATGTTGCTGGTCCATGGATTTGAACCAGCACCTTTCCAATCACAGGTTTGTCTTTGCTAACCTCTGCGCCACCACTCCCAGAATAAAACTTCAACGTTTGGTTGGATGTACACCTACAACCAGTGGTGTAGTCTACATTTTTGCTGTGGGTATACTGTGCTTATAAACCAATGTACACCAGTTATCTTCAATTAATTTTGATTTTTAAGCATATTGAACATTTCAAAATGTCTCTGATGCTTATATTTGAATAAATGTACAACAACCTTTGTACAAAGGTTTGCTTTGTGTTAAAACCATGTTATAGCATTTACAAAACAGTATCAAAGCAAAACATGTTCAAGTATTAAGTAGTAAATACATAAGTATTAATTGTAGAAAAACAGGTCGAACCAACTCGGTGTGTCTATAAAATGTTCCAAATGTGTTTGTTCTCACGCTCCTTAGGTTTCATTAGTCTTCTTGTTTCCGTTTTCTTAACCATGTTGTTAGATGGCTCAAAATGATGAACAGGAGGCCCATCTATACTGATCATCAAGAGATGACTTATATTTGACAACAATAGAGAAGACCTTTTATCTGTACATACATTGTTCATTAAGCTAAACCCTCTTTCACACTCAGCTGTGCTACATTGAATGGTTTGCATGCTTTTGTCTTCTATTAAACCTCTCATGCCATTGACAGCTTGGTTTTCACAAAGATTAAATTTCTTACAAAGTCTCGTTACTTCTGTCTCACCATACCTTATACAAGGTTCTCTGTCAGGACACTGGTTGACTTTATGGTACTGCAAGCAACACATCCTGCAAGTAAATAAAAATGATCATAATTGGATAATTTGGGTTTTCTTAATACCTGTATAACTAACAGCATCTACTGCTGGACCAAATCTAAACATGTATCCACAATTGATGCATTATTGTTGGTTTCGGCCATCAAAGTGGGAGGTTCTTCTAATGCTGTCTCTATGGGGCAGCTGGTTTATAAAAATACATTCAAAACGTGTAGCTTGTTTTCTCTTCAATTTCAGTCGTAAGCATTAAAAATCCCCTAACTTCTGCGCTTTTCGACTTCTAACTTTTTCCTGCTACTTCCCCAGCCAATCATACAGGAGCAGCTGAATAAGAAACCAGTCACAAAGCAGTGAGCTGTGGTAGTGAGCTCAGCCAGTGACTGTGAGTCTCATTGAACAGGAGGAAAGGGAAGCGTATGGCAGCAGATTACATGCTCACAGCAGTTTACGCTGTCCTTATAAACGAATGTAATAAACGAGTGCTGCACTCAGACAGATTGTTACAGAAACGTTTAACTGTCAATCAATGTTTCAATGACACGTGCCCAATTATATATAACGTATCATTTGGCACTTTTAAGTGGTTATACGAAAATTCCCAAGCTTTGCCACTGGGTGTATGGCGTATACCAGCGTATCACGTACACCACTGCCTACAACTCGTTAACTTTTGGAGTCAATCCCATTCAAGAGGACTCCTACACTAAGCAAACTTAAACACCAAAATGGCTATGACTCAGCCAGATTTACAGATGTTAAGCTAAAATTTTATGTGGTTTTAGCTGAGACTCAACCTCAACACATACTCTGAGTTATCTGACCAGCTCTGTCAGTCCATTGGTAAATTAACCCACAAACTCCTGGATGGATTTTAATTACACTTTTAGAAAACTATCAGGGCGTGTACATCTACAACAAATAAACGTTTTGAGTCACCCTTATTCAAGATGTCTGCCATGGTCAAATTACACTAGAACACACAAAAATGGCTATGACTTAGTCATTGCTTTCAACAACTCTCAGAAAGTAATTATTCTTTGAACTGATTAACATTTTGGTCGCTCCAATTTATGTAGGCCATCTCAGAATGGCAACTTTAGAAAACACACACGCAAATATTGAGTTAAAACTTGGTGGATATTGCGCAACATTTTTGTTTAAAACGCTGGCAAAATCTTTTGTAGTCAACACTATATATATTTTTAGCATAATATCTTTTGAACCACTTGATGGATTCTAGTAAAATTCTCATAAATGAATCCCTGCCTGTAGCTTTACAACTCATTACGGTTTGGTGTCAACCCAATTCAAGGGGGCTGCCACTGCTCATTTATATTAGCCACCACAAAGTAGCTCTAATTAAGTCAATTTTACATATGTTGGGCTAAATGTAATGTAATAGTAGGTGGCAATCATTTCCATTATGTACTCCAGTGGTTGAGAATTTGAAATCGGTTTATGTTTGCTTCTTTCACGTCGGATACAGAAAAGTTGTAATACAAATCCTTTCAGTTAAATATCACTGACTTTAATTCTACTTCCAGTTTCCTGCAGGATGGACAGCTTAGCACAAAGAGATGGAAAATCCTCGTGGTCCCTTGTGGTCCTCATGTATGTAGCAGGAGTTTTTGCCTGAGTGTGAGCGTGGGGAGGGGGAGGGAGGTGTTCACTGCGTGTGTTTCCTGGCATACCGTACTTGGCTGCTGAACAGCCTGATTCAGAGCTGCCAGTGCTCTGATCTCAGCCGGTCTCGGCTGTGATGTAAAACAATTAGCCCAGGTCCCTGGGAGCCACCCACAGTGAAGCCCACAGCTCCAACCCAACCCTCATCGTGAGCAAGCTGAAGTTTTTCCTTTTTGGAATAACTGGTTGGCACTTCCTCTCCAACGCCCCTTTTTTAATGTAATATTATCTGTGCCTTCAATGATGACATGACTACCCTAAATCTGATGTGAACAGGCGTGTGTCGTGATTTTAAATGTTGCAAGAGGAGTGTAGTGTGACACCGTGCTGTCCGTTGTGCTCTGTGGTAAATGTGTTTGTGTCTTCTTCCTATTCAAAATAAGACTTCATTCAAAAGTAAATTTTTGCTAAACAAAACATTTCAATTTGATAAATGTCACATTTAGTTTTCATGTTTTCATTTAAAAAAAAGCTGCCGTAGTTTTAGTGAGTAGGGTCTTTGTTCCACACAACTCTTTGCATTATTGTACCTCAGTATGATCACAAAGGCAGGACTTTTTTTTTTTTTTTTTTACCTGCCTTCGGTTACATGAATCATCGAAGCTGGACAGGTCTCAAGATGACGAGTGCTCACACACAGGAAGCAGCCATTGATTAGAGCAGAACCTCGAGGGCTCCATTCCTACGTTGCGCATACTCGCCAACTCAACCCTGTGACTACCTCCTTTACTGGCTACGTACCAACAGTAGATTCATTTCTGACTTTTTTTTGTGCAAAATATTTAATTCATAATTTAAGCCAACTAAGCTGGTTAAAAAGTAGGCGCATCTGTGGGCGGTGAATGGTTGTAATGTTTTATTTTATTTTTGTCAGTATGCAGTTAATGCTGCACAGGAGTGCCTTCACAGCAGGATGTTTAATTTTAATTGAATTTTTCCATCTCTCAGATTCTTATACCTTTTATTTGTTAAATGTAACTTTTATAGATAAATGGGTAACTTTTTTTTATTTAAAACTACATTTCTTTAAAAATCTATAACCAAAGTAAAAATGTCTTCTGATGTTAGTCCTCTGGGCTAAAACACTAAATCACAAGCAACGACTGTTCTTATGCATCTATTTCAAACCCAAGAAGTTTGTAATGCGCATGAATCTAAACTGGAATATTGATGGATCTAAAACAAATAAATCAGCTTCACAAGTTTGTTAAAGGCTGTCCTGATTTTTCTAGATTTCCTGATGATTCTTTGAGTTTAGCCATTTCACACTTGCAGCTGAAGCAGGAAAATACATCTCCCACCTTGAAACAGTTATGTGAAATAATCTAATAATAAACTTTGGAGCTTTTTATAAATTCACATTTCAGGTATTTAGTAATGCATTTGTCCTCAATTTCCAATACTGCATACATTTTATTAACAAATGGTATGTCTAGGGATATTTCCCAACTTTATCAGCTCTAATATTTCCAGATTAACTTCAGGCTGTAACGAGTTTCCAAAGAATATGACCTCTCTGTCTACAAAAGCTGAGTGTTGTGACTGACACTACATAAACACAAGAGATCATATTTTCATCAGAGAAACATCGCAGCAGCTTTGTACTGAAACACACGAGCCAGATTTACTGACTTGTGCAATAAAAGCTGGGGCCATGTTACATTTTGTTCTGGACATTCCACAGTCATAACCGAGGGCAGTTCGTAAATTTTTATCACCAAATAGTTTTAAGCAAGCACAGCTTGTCTTTGGGGGAATGGCGCTATGGTGTGTTAACATCTCTCACAGAAAGCTTTTTGCTGAGTTTCCAGGAAATTACCTCATTTGTTTGGACGCTCTACGTTGCATGTTGTATATTTCTTCTGGCTAAATCGTGCATGAAATTAATGTCTATTTTCTAGTAAGTATAGTTTTATGATCACGTTGGCATACATTTGCTCTAAATGACTTAGCTCCACATAATTTTTGTGATCATGATTGCTATGTTCACAAGGAAGCCTCTTTGCAAGCTTGAACGGTTTTTCTTTTTTGGTAGTCGATCTAGATGGCAGATTTTAAATTGGCACAAATCAAAAGTTCCCTGATGACATTTCTCGCAGGAGCTTCTTTTGTCTTTAACGTTATGACTTTTATACCGACACCATTACAAACGGTCATAATCACTCTTTTCATCTTATGATGGCTTTAGTAAAAATATTCAGCAACTTGTTAGCTCCATTATGAAAGTACTTGAGCGTGTCAGATTAAATATTGAGTAGTTGTCCAAGACGTCTTCTTTTTAATATTCCAGATGAACTTTTAAAGTTGTTTTCAGGAGATAAAAGCGTTATGGTTTTAATTTTATATACCGTATTTTCTGCTGTACACGTCGCAACGCCCTATAAGTCACATCAGTCCAAATATGTCTATGTCTATGTCTAAATATGTGCACGACAGGACTGTGTATTTCTTCGAAATTTAACAAAGCCTATTTTTATATTGCAGAAAAGAGTTGTAAGAATTATCACAAGAAAACATTATTATCACCCATCAAGTATTTTATTTAATCAAATGAAACTGTTGAAATTCTATGATTTGGTGGATTACAACATTTTGTCACTTATATATAGAGCTCATACAAATACACTACCTTCTAATATTCAAATGTATTTTGTGAAAAGATCAAGCTGTTACAATCTTAAGGGGAAAGATGTTTTTGTTAAACCGCAGTTCAGAACTAGTTTAAAGGGAAGATCTACCTTAATTCAGGGTGTTGGTTTATGGAATGACTTAGAGACACATATTAAGGAAGCCAAATCAATCTTGGTATTTAAGAAACTGGTAAAAATCAAATTGTTAAAAAAAAAAAAAATGAATGTAATTCATTGAAAATGTTAGTTAATTGAAAAATTAAGCGAGTTATTTATTTGTTTTTGTTACTTACAGTAAATGTTTGTTTAAATTGTTTATTAGATAAATAAGGAGCAGACTTAATAAGATTTTATCTTCATCTGCTGCCTTTCATTTTATTTTTGTTTTCAAATTACATACATGTAAATTGATATGTATTCTTATTATTATAAAATGAATAAATAAATAAATAAATAAATTAAGCTCGCTAAACTGGCGAGCGATCAACACAGAGGTGTCTCCATCACCTCCACCTGTAAGCGTTTTCTGCCGAGGCAGGAGGAGACGTAGAGGAGAAACAGTGAGTTGGAGGCAACCAGGAAAACCTGGAGTGGAGTTTTAGTGGCTTGAGTATTCTCCTATTGATCAAGTGGAATGGATTTGTTCACCAAGAAAGAGAAACTGTGCCGCCTGAACTCATGTTTCATAATAAAAGTGTGTGTGTGTGTGTGTGTGTGTGGGGGGGGGGGGGGGGTCCAAATGAACGTTTTTTTTAATGTGAGGGGGACTTGTCCCCTTCACATATAATGGTTGCGACGCCTATGTGTCCAGAGGAGGGACAGTGGGTTTATTGGTAGAAGGACATGAGAAATCCAGGAAAAAGACAAAAAGTGGATGAATGAAGTAAGAGAGGACAGAGTGAGATGGAGGAGGATGACTCGCTGAAGTGGGAAAAGACAAAAGAAGAAGTCCTAAAAACTTCTCCAAGTGTAGGGGTTCCGGGTTTTTGTCCAGTCTTTTCTGTTTCCTCATGTTTTCATTCACCCCTCAGTGTTCCTCCTTCTTGTGCTCAGCCCTTGTCTCACCTGCGTCCAATGCCAATCACCACATGTGTCTATTTGTCCTCGTTAGTGCGTGTATATATTCAGCTCCTTTGTGTCTTGCCATTTATCTCCGGATTGTCCTTCTACGATGTCGTGATCTGTTTTCTATCCTGTCTCATATTAAAGTAAGCTGCCCTGTCAGCGTTTTTTTTTGTTGTTGTTGTAAAATAATAGATTGAACTTATTTTGAATCACATGTCATCTTCCTGCACTTGAGTTCAATACATCAGAGGGCGGATCATGATACCGAGAAACTTTGGAGCTTATCAAAATGCAAGATGTTCCGGTCTGTGTGTTTTTTCTGCTAATAGTGAAGTCCTCCTGGGTCTTTTTCCATTATGCTTCACAATGTGACTGAGTGATCAGAAAGTGCCTTACGTTGACTTTGGAGTTCATCTTGAATGGCTCTGGATGGTTTCCTTGGCTCTTTTTCTACAATCCACACTATTCATCTAATAAACTTGGGGTTGCATTTTCTCTTGCGTCCACATGGGGATGGCTAACCTCCCATGAGCCTTGTACTTATTAATACCATTGGTATTTGTCAGCGATAAACATGAAGTAGCTTGGAGACGGTTTTGTAGCCTTTAAAATTAATATTGAGCTATATAATAAGGGGCCGAGATGGTGTAGAGGCAGGGCAGCCGGCTTGGGACCCGAGAGTCCTAGGTTCGATCCCCAGTCACTGCACATCACGTGGCGTCTCTGGGCAGCACGTCTAATCCCCAAAATGTCCCCCGGGCGCTTTCAATAGCTGCCCACTGCACCACCTGGTGGTGGATGGGTTAAATGCAGAGACTAATTTCGCCATTGTATGGAAACATACAGTGCTGACATTGTGACGACATTATTATTATTATTATAATCTTTTTTCTAAGCTCCTCAAACAGCTCTCACCTTTTCTGTCTCACTTCCTGCTCAGTCTTGTACACAACTTCCCAGTGGCATGTGTGTTCCCTTTTAAATAAGCTAAGCAGCTAAAGAAAGACTTGGAGGTCTTTATGATACTAATGAAGGTCAAACACTTAATGTGAAACATGACTATAATGCAAAGATTAAGTCTTTATTAAGGGCTCCAACAGATTTGGCCATACAATTGTAGTGTCTTTGTAAAATGAACAAACCATTTATTTTGCTTTATCACAAACTAAAAACGTAGATAAACATTAGATATCGGTAACTGCTTTGAACTAAATCACTTTTTGCATAAACTGAAGCATTGTTTCTGTAAGGGAACCATCTTTGCATCTCTTTTCCTTGTCTGTCTAGCTCTGACTAACCATCTTCAGTCTTACTAAGACCTTAAAGAGTGTTTCCTCCCGTGCACCAGTGGATTTTTATTGTATTTTTCCTCAGAATGCATGAAACACTAGGCTTCTTTTCAAGAAGGTGCAGTAAAAGTTTTCAGGAGCTGAGTAATCCCTTTAAAATAGGCATTAAAAAGTACAACTACAGTGGCCACAGGTGTTCAGTGCAATCAGCGTTTAGTGTAAGTATAAATAGTTAAAGAACTCGTGAAACACCAGGCATTTGTGTCCACTAACACCGAAGACTTTAGGTGGAATATAAATAAAAAGTTACTGATTGCACAATTTCGGAAGAAAAAAAAAAACCCAAGAAAAATATTTCTTGCTGGACGTATTTGATCACGATAATGTTATTACTGGTACTTCTCAAGGCTCTTTGTGTTCCTTTGTTTCAGCTGCCAGCAGAGTTAAAATCTTTTTTTTTTAAATCACCTTTACGCTTTGAAAATATTTAAGAGAAACCCTGATTTTGTATCCCCTACCACCAAACAATCACTGGCTGCACGTCTTCAACTGATTAACATTTGAACTCAATGCTAATCATCAGTCGCCAACATATAAATGACTATAACTCAGTTTAACAGATACTGAGCTTAATTTGGACGTAGTGTAGCTGAGAGTCATTTGCAAGACCTATGGTACACTGAGCGTGACATCCTTTGATAGTGCATTACAATGCACGTAACGTTTTGTCAAGAATTGCAAACAAAAGATGATTTTAGTCTAAAACTCCTAAAAGGCAGTGAGTGATATGCCTTCAAGGAATGCTAAGTCTTTATTTGTAATTTTTGCAAGTAAAAACCCATTCAATAATACATATTATTAATTGTATCTTTTGATTGAATTGAACATTTAAGCTTGCATAAGTATGAAAAAGGAATTATTAGTTGCCGTTCATCTGCACCAGAAGCACGCTCTGTGGGCTGCATGAATCTGGGACATCTCTGGACCTGGCAAGATTTGCATCGCCTTCTCCTCCTGAAAGGAGCACTCTTTTATTATGTTATGGACTAATTTAGATTTGGTTAACGAGTGCCATCTTTGAAAGAAACACACAAGAAAACAAATATATTAATAAAAAAACAAAACAAAGGGGAAAAAACAACAACATATGAATTGAGACCGAAGTTTGCAGACACCCAGTGGGGCAGTGAGGGTGTGTGTCTGATCAAAGGCATTTATGAATCATGTGTTACACAGTATCTGTTGTAGAAGTGCCATATGAGCCCCCTCCCTCCTTTCTTCTTTGTCTCATTTCTCCAGTTCGGCACCCTTCCACACACAAAACCCACCCTGCTGCACACTCCTCATGTTTTATTCAGCAGCCTATGGGAAGGCTGTGTTTGTCTTTGAAGAGTGCTGCAAAAATCATGTAGTAAACCTTCTCCTCCTTCGTCTTCAAGGGATGATACGATGTTAGAAGAAGGTGCTGAGAAGAACACGATCTTTAGACAGTCCAGGTGGGCTAGGTCTACTGTACGGATTTATGGGGCATGAAAGAACTGGACCTTTAGGGTACATAAATCCTGCATTTAGTTTTTCAGAACCCTGCCAATCCAAGGCACAGATAGTTCCCAGCTGTCCTTGGCTGTGGTCCCCAGCCTCAAGCATAGCGTGCAAGTCAACAGCTTTACCTTGAGGTGCTAACAGTTTTGGAAATACACATGATCAGCATCCCTGGTGGTTAAACTTTAGCTTCTTTTTTTTTTTTTTGGACTCAAGTCAGCTTATTTTCACTATATAAATATGAAACAATGGATATGAGTGTGTTAAAATTAGATATGGTGTTTTCATTATTTGTCTGCGCCCTTTTATCAACAAATTTTCATCATCACTTTGTTAACGTAAGGAATATCCAAGCTGCTTGAACTGTGATGAATCATAAGCTATTTCATTTTCATCCGCGCTCTGTGTGCCAATAAAAGATTAGACCAAGCTGATGGACCTGAGGTATGCCTCAATGCCTACACCTGCTTTGGGTGATTGTGGCAGAGCTGCTAAAACACAGAAAGTGTCGTGAATATACCGTGACCGAACAGGAGATCTGGGAGGAAAATGTGGGTTACTGCACCTGATACTGTTTTTCCAGTATTTAGTGTTCACTCTTTTTATATATCATCTATATTGTACTAATTGTAATCTTAGTTACAAAAAAAGTTTCATGTTTAAGCAGTCTGACAAATTTAAGTGTTGAATGATGAAGATGAATAATCTGTTGCATACTAATGCTGTACAGGTTTTACATTCCACCCCTCCATATAAGCAAACTAAACATTGCTTCGGGGAATAAATACGTAAACAAGACTAGATTAATTTGAGCAAAATCTTACTTCAAACCTACAAATCCCTCAACAACCTAGCTCCATCTCATGTTACAGATCTTATTGTTCCATTTTCCTAACAGGACACATCACTTTCAGACTCCAGGCTTACTTGTGGTTCCTAGAGTTTCCAAGAGCAGAATGGGGGGGAAGAGCTTTCAGTTATCAGGCTCCTCTCTTGTGGAACCAACTTCCAGTTTCTGTCCATGAGGCTGACACACTGTCCAGTTTTAAGACTTTCCTTTTTGATAAATCCTATAGTTAGGGTTGGCTTGTTATGCTGCCATAGGTTTAGACTGCTGGAGGACAAATTGACTACATTTCTGAAAAGGAATTGTTACAATTGAATAGTTTTCATTTGATATTATTTCCATCTTCATATGTGATTCTCGACCTGCCATTGTGTATCTGTTCCTCCTTCCTGTTCCTCATGAGGGAGTTTTTCCTTTCCACCGTCACCTTCATGCTTGCTCAATAAGAGTTCTGCAAAGAAGTTAAACTCAGAGCAGTCTGCTCCTCAGATAATTAATGTTATTAACTTACTTTTTATGTTTATGAATGTTTCTGTTCAGTGCCCTGAGATGACTTCTGTTGTGACTTAGTGCTATATAAATAAACTGAATTGAATTGATTTGAATTCAGATGTTGGCTCTTAATTCATGTAAAGTAGTAACATGACTACGCTGTTTTCTACTGTTTCAAATACTAATTTTTCGAACATGTTTAGCTATAAATAGCTATGTCATACTTAAAAAAAGGTCATGTGACATTGTGGTTGTGGGTAGAGGAGAAGTCAGGACTTAAAGCCCCACATTCCCAGTGCACAGACTCAAGTTCCAAAAATTCAATATGGCAGCCCCTGTAAAACAAAATCTCAAGACTTTAATTCTCAAAAATAGATGACGTTGGAATGCAATATCCATTATTATATATTTGGTTGATGAGCTAGACACAGAAGAAAATGACAATTCTTTCATATACATTTTTCAAATGCATTAGGAATTTGGGGGATTCAGCCAATCAAATGTTTTGTTCCTCCCCAGCACAAGTTCCAGGTACTTACCAGGACTGTTTTCTGGGATAAATTCCTGGTACTCTGCATATCCCTGGTAAATGCATGCAGAGAGGGGGTGGGGTAGTAAGCTTCTCTTAGCTGCTCCCTTCTTCAGGGGTCGCCACAGCGGGCGAACTCGCGTGAAAGATTTGGCAATTGTTTTACACCGAATGTTCTTCCTGACGCAACCTGGCCTCAAACCCGCATCCTCGGGATTACAAGACCACGGCACTGACCACCAAGCTGCTGCAGCCCCACCCCCCCAAAAGGTATATTTGCTAAAAACTAAAAATTATACCAACAATCCTTTCCGTCCTTGACATACAAACCCAATGCACTTCATGTTTTAAATGCTTCTGTTTTACGTATAATTTAGTAAAATGGGTCAACTCATTAGCTCGTTTTTTTTCAGAAGCCTGACAATTACCCATTCATTAGAATCACTGGGTTGAAGCAGGCAAACATTGTTTACTCAGGGTCAGCATCATTTTTACACCAGAGCAGTCTGCTGGTGCATCGAGCAGGTGGAGGTATTTAGATTTTCAGAGCTGACATGCACAAAACACACTTTTAACATGTGATGCCAGGATCCTGTGTTTTTCATGAAGTAGGCAGAAAACTGCATTATAATAAGGTTTTAATAAGGGATGAGAGAGATAGCAAGGTGCTCATCGGCTTGACAGAAGACATTTAGTTTTAGCACAGAGGCACGTGGACAGATTTAAAAAAAGAAGCTGTGAATTATGTTTAATTCATGTAGAGTAGTGGAATGTCATCAAGACCAGCATTGGAAACTCTCCTGTAATCTCATAAAGCCACTTACAGCTTGGGAAAAAAAAAGGAAAAGAGTTTAAAAATGATAAACAATTGTTTGCATTTCCTTGTTCACACTCTTAACTGCAAATTAGATTCCGCTTTAGACTCTTGTGAATATGTGTAGACAGTCGACCCATGGTTTGAATATAAATTACCCCGGCGCTCGGTGTTTCCATGCAAGTGAACATTTCACTGGAATTCTTCTACTCCCAGGGGGTTTGGATTAGAAAGTCCCTTTTGTATCCCTTTGTTGCTGATTTATGCTTTCATCATCAACCCAGTTGTTGCAAGTCCTGTGCTTAAATTTCAATCAGGATGCAGACATTGACATATTAAAGAAGTCATCTGTGCCACTGATGCTGATGGGAACTTTTAGAAAAACTAACAAATCTATGCAAATGCGGTGTTGGATTTTGAAGTTTAGGCATGAAACATAAATGTGAAGCTCAGCGTATTAGCGTCGCTAAAAGGGCCATTCTTGCATATATGTATAGTGCGCACTTGTAGAGCTGTCTGTTCTTGCTTGATGGTATTTCTTCTGCTGTGAGAGAGCTCTTTGAGGTTTGTCAAGTTTTTCCTGCTTAGATGGGAGAGGGCAGGACTATGTTTGGGGAAAGAAAAAGAGAGGACCGGGGGTGGAGGGGTAATGCCTTGCAGTGTCTCTCCATGTGTGCTTTGCTACCCAGTGTTGAAACTGGAGCCTTGTGGGAACAAGCATGTTCAGGTGCGCAGTGCACGTAAAGTGGAAGAGGACAAACGGTAAAATAAAACAGAAGCAGAACTCTTTCGCATGGACCTGAGCTTCAAATGTTTCTGCGTGGTTTTATAGACGCCTGCTGGCTTTCGGATCTTATTCTGTTCCTCTTCGTGAATTCTTTGTTCACGGCATCGACAGTTGTGTGTTTGGATAAGCAGGATCTTATCTGGAACCGTTCTCACATTTATCTGATAAATCAGACACCTGATACGTTAGGGTTTCAGGGCTTGTTGTAGCTGCAGCTGTAAACAGATCAGATTATCACAGCTGCCACTGGTGAACTGAGCGCCCATGTCCATTATATCGCCGTGTTAGTAGCACACTGCGTTTATCTTCAGCCGAAATTCTTTACTTTCAGCCTTGAATTACTTTGTAGGTGTCCCACACGGCTGATTTTTCTGACAAAACTTTAAACAGCCTTCCTCCCCAGGGTCATTACCCACCTCAGGAAATGAATAAGTGGGCTCCTGATGTCACCAGCAAAGCCACTGCGTAGAAATCTCGGTTCAACTGGGGAGGAGTAGCGAAGGGCCCTGCTAGATCAGAGTTCAGGCATGTTTACATTACAGCTCAGGATATTTCTCAGAGCCAGGCCAAGCTGCTGAAGTTCCCAGGCTCCAGAGTTGCAGAGTGCTAAAAGAGGCACAAGCTTTCACTTATTCTCCTCTCTCCCTCACTTTCCTGCGCTCTGGGGTAAGGAGTCATAGTTCAACTCCATTTGCATTGTAGTAATGTTCTGCTCTTTGCAAAAGTCATTCTTGGGGGAATATTGTACATTTGAAATAGGTGAATGTCACATTCCCTGCTGACGACCTAAGTTTGCATTCCTGACATCATGTGGATGGGACTGTTGTTCAAATGAAGATTTAACAACTGCAAGCAATTCTGTACGCACGGTTTGTTCTCTGCCTCTTTTGACATTTCATCTTCTTTCGTTGGGAAGAAAAATTAATTAATACGAATTCACTTTTCACTGCCGAACAGTGAAAAAAGATCAGGGACAAGCTGTTCAGTCTTTGACTTCTGAAACAAACAATGCACCTTTTAGATCATTCACACGTCAGCTGCAATATTTAAAGACAACGTTGTTTTGAAGGAATGCATATCACCAAATTTAACAGTTAATTATTTTAATATGGTTCCTTGTCACTAGGCCTGGCACGATAACAAATTTTGCTGGGCGATTAATTGTCTCATAAAATATTGCGATAAACGATTATTGTTTGAAATTTGACAATAATTAGTAATTATTGTCAAACTTAAGAATAAATGTTGGTTAATTTTGTGTGTAGTATCTTTTTTGACCACTGGATGGCAGTATAGCACTGTTTAAACCCAAGGATGGATAATGAGGGAGCGAGAAGTGTGTCTTTTTAAGAAAAATAGGACGGAAGCCCCTTGACGTGACACGGGCTGCCTCTCGTTCCTGTTTTTCGGTTCTCAAAATGGCGGACGCTCTGGGTGTTTTGAGCTCTTTAGCATAGCATTTGTCACACAAAGCTTTTAATAAAAATAAAAAAATCAGTAAACATGTTCTCAGCTCCTTTTTGCAGAAAAAAATACTTTTTAGACGAATGCACGGGTTTCAACCGTGAATGTTGGAGTTTTGACAAGACAGAGGTTCTTTCTCAAGGTCGGCCTGTTAGCTTAGCTCGTAGCTTAGCTTCTCAGCGTAGTTGCTTTTAACGATCCAAAAAACACAATTTTGGATTGTTAAAACAGATTTTAAAGAAAAAAGAGAAAGGGAGGGGTCAGTAAAGAGCACCGGAGTTGAGCTTTTTGTCATCCAGTGTCTTCAGTAGAAAGAGAGACACACAAAGAAATGATAAAGCCGATAAATGAAAACGAGGTTGATAATTTTCATTTATCATGTGATTAATTGATTAATTGATTTATTGTTTATCGCGACAGTCCTACTTGTCACACTACTGGTATTTCAGTTATGTTATGTATGATTTTTTTTTATCCATCCATCTATCCATTATATTTACCCTCTTCTTTCTTTACGAGTCGCAGGAGGATTTTATATACTGTATGTGTGTATATATATATTTTAACTGAATTTTTACATTGCATTTTATTGCACAGTGTCCTCGAGCGTCATGAAAGGCACCTTTAAATAAAATGTATATTATTATTGTTATCAACATTTTTTTTTGGTTTTTTGTGTTTGAATAAAATTTAGCAGTTAATGAGATATTTTGCTAACAGAGAGCATTGACTGAAACAGGTGATGTCAAAGCTTTAAGCAAAGATGCTGCTCATTGTGCACTGCTACTTGATTTATATGTTGAGAATGACTCTCAGCTACTACCAAACCAAATTTTATCTCAGTGGCTGTAAAATTGAAAGAGTCATGTTTGCGTTTGCTAAGATTGCTTAGGTGTTGCAGCCATATTGAATCAGGTGGACTCCAGAAGTTCCTCGAATGTTGATTTATAACCAATGATTACTTTCTGAAAGTTACAGCACGATATGTCCTCTGCCTTACGCAATATTTTGCTAATACAAACAAATGCAGGCAAAAGCACAATAACCTTTTTTTGTCTTGGAAATAATGAAAATGTGTTCATTTTTAAAGTTTAGGCCAATCCGTTCCATTCGGTGTTGGATGGAGTCTCAGTGCTAGTATTACTAGACTCAGTGTCGTGGACTGACCAGCTTGTTTAGATCATGTGACTCCTTTGGGTGCCAGCGAGGACTTAAATGATAAGATTTTGTCAGCACAGCTTCAGTCTTTTAGCCTTGTTTTCACCGTTTCTTTTGATTGTGATGATTGACTCATCCATGGATGTGGCAGCAGTTACAGCAGGCCTGACGGTTGTCCAAACCCATAGCAAGGGCAAACCAAAGAAAAGCAAGTCATTTGTTGTACAAACGCATTACACATTTCACAGACTGTATTTGCTTTATTTGTGTGCACAGTTTTACCATCCAGCCAGGGATTCTCAGAAATGGTAGGATGTGTTGATGTCCAGTTCAGCCTCCTTGGCTGGGTTTGGATGTATTTAGGACGACAAGCTTCAGTTGGGCACAAGCTGACTGTTGCCTCAGAAAAGACTGCAAGTGTTTTGGCAATGGCAGTAATACAATAAACAATAACTCAAGCCTAAATGTTTTGCAAGATTATTTCATTGACCTCTTATTGCACATGTTTTAGTATATTATCGATGCAATGAATGTGGAGAGGTGTAGAGCGTTGTTAAGCATAATTTCTTAATGTACTAAAAAGGAACATGAAATAAAATCAGACTTTATAGAGAGTATAAAAGCAAACTATTTGAGAAAATTAAAAAACAGTGTCACTTAAAACAACCTTATTTGTGTGGATTGTGCTTTGAAGCAACTCTCATCAGTTTTTTTAAACCTAAACCTCTCCAGAGTTTATTAAGGGTACTTTATTCTTGTCTACTGTATGAAGTGGGCCAATTATTTAGGTATGGGTTTATCCTGATGTGCACCATATATGTATCTACTTTTCTGTTTTATCTATTGTTTCAAATAGTATAAACTGATTTAAATCATCAGTTCCCCGTTTCGTTTTATTGCAATATACCCAGGGGAAAGAACGTTCTATGCAATTAATCTCAAGCTATTACAGTTCTTTATCTCTGTGCACATAACTGTTGGGGCCTTTTTGTTGAGCACATACTTATATAGATACTGTTTTGGGGTAAAGTGCATCCAAGTGTTCAACTCATTGGTGTACAGTTTTGCACTCCACTCTGTTAGGTGGTGATAATGTGTTGATGATAGTTGATTTGTCAACCATTTCTTCAAAAGGAAAGCTCTTTGAGTAATTTCTCACTAGGACTTTGTTGCCATTTGTTTGTGTGCGTATTTCCCGAGCAATGATTCATGCTGGTGTGTAGATCGTGGCGTGTCCCCTCATGCAGTAGCGCATCGTAGTCATAGCACACTTGTTCTTCTGTTAGTGGTTGTACTTATGATCCTCCTCGTCCATTGTATTTTTGGTACTATGTTTTGCACTGGAGACTCAAAGATGCATGGAGAGGAACGTGAAGGATCCTCATGAACAGGTCATGAGTGGGATTGAGCAAAAAAAAAGCTAAAAGTTGCCGTGACAGGTGACAGTAAAGTGTCATTACTCCCCTTGGGAACTGTTGATCTGTATTGTCTTAAGAGCTCACTGTCTACTAAAACCCCAAAATGTTTTATGGATTATAAAAGAGCTGTCAACTGCCAGTGTAAGTGTTGGTATGGGTACTGTGGGTTAAATGTCTTTTTTTTAACCTTTGTTGGCTCTGCCAGCATTTTCATGGCCACATATCCACACCACAAACAGTGAAAAAGTACAGAGTAGTAAATAAATAATAAAAAATATATATATGCGGGTAGTTTCACAAAGAGGCTGGATTGAGTATGCTAGCTTAAAGAAGTGAGTTTTGATGCAGAATTTGAAAGTGGAGAGGGTGGGAGAAGTTTTGATGTCAAGGGGGAGAGTCCCAGAGGATGGGAACTGAGTGACTGAATGCTCTTGAGCCCATAGTGGTCAGACTAGCAGGTGGTTGGGTGAGTTGGATCGAGGAGAAGGACGTGAGAGTGTGGGTGGGTGTGTTGATTTTTCTGTTCTTTTTTTTTTTCATTTCACCTTTATTTAACCAGGCATAAACATCCATCCATCCATTATCTTTACTTATTTATTCCATTTTGGGTCACAGGGGTCGCCGGTGCCCATGTCCAGCAATCACTGTGCGAGGGACGGGGGACACCCTGGACGGGTCGCAAGTCCATCACAGGGACACATAGAGACAAACGAGACAAACAACCATTCACTCTCTCACTCACACCTAGGGACAATTTAGAGTTACCAATCAGCCTAACATGCATGTTTTTGGTCTGTGGGAGGAAACGGGAGCACCCGGAGAAAACCCACGCATGCACGGAGAGAACATGCAAACTCCACCCAGAAAGGCCCCTGGACCGGGGTTTGAACCAAGGACCTGCTCGCTGAGAGGCAGCAGCTCTACCAGTTGCGCCACCGTGCTGCCCCAGGCATAAACGTCAAGAACAAATTCTTATTTAGGCCTATAACACTTATCAGTCTGATTCCCACCCTGGGGAATCGGTCTGGTAAATCTGCGGTACCTCGGACACTTTTTTTTTTAATTTACCGTTTATTTATCCAGGTAGTCTCATTGAGTCACGAGAACTCATTCTCAAGAGAGACCTGTTTTTGGGAGCAGATGGGGGTTAAGGGCCTTGCTCAGGGGCCCAGAGTGGGGCAAATGAGGGTGGAGGCAGGTGTGGGTGTTTCACCTTTTCCACCCACATTTTGATGTTGACGGTACCGGGAGTTGAAACTGCGACTTTCCGATCACAGGCCCATCTTCTCTAACCTCTGTGCCACCACTCCCCCAAGAATTATGAATGAGTATATATGTACAGTATATTAACATGTACATATGCATATTATACATGTATATGTATGCTAAGATGTGTATGTACATGTACAGCTACGTATACATATGGTTATCTTGCAAAAAGATCTGAAGCTCTCAACCTTGACCTCTCTAAGTGGCTTCAAACATCGGTTAAGTTCCTGGCAAGATCCAATGCAGACATGTTCCTGTTTTTAGTTTTCTACACCACCTTATAATCTAGCTGTTTTTGCTACTTTTTTTTTGCCATCTTATTTTAATTTGAAAAAAATAATAATAATCTGTATGCATCTTTTATGAGTGTCCACTGTTGTCATCACTCTTTGTTAAAATCAGGTCTCTCTTGTAATTGAGTCCTCGAGACTCAATGGGATTAACCAGTCTAAATAAAGGTTGAATGAAAAAAAATCTTATAGGTTAATCATGAATGTAGTACTTCCTACCACCTTGTGCACATGCATATTGTCTTTTTCCAAATTTGTGTATTCTGCTTCTTTTTTGATTATTTCATATCTGACTTTTTCTGTATAATTAGAACATGTATAATTAGAACATGTATAATTAGAACATGCTACTGGATGCCTCAGATTTTCCCCACGGATTAATAAAGTACGGAATCTATCTACTAGAGTAGTTAAATACTATTTCTCAGTGATACTCCCTGGTTTCTTCTTTTACTGGCCAACAGTCGATGACATGTGGCAACAACTTACCGGTAATATCACCTTTTCCTATGATCGTTTATCCACTGTGAGAAATAAAGAATGTAATGACCAGCGCTTGTTTACTGTGGCACCTTTGACTGGACTTTAACTTCAGATCTTGCGATGTTTTAGTCTGCAGCTTCTTGACAGCCAGCATGAGACACGAGTTTAGAGGCGTTAACATAGATGGGTTTGTCTTTTGCTTCAGTTCTGCCAGTAAAACTGAGAAGTGGCGACTGGAATGTTTGTGTTAGAGCTCTGCTGTGGTGAGAAGTCACTTTATTGAGCTCGGCGTTGGCGCCTGGTCTTTCTCCATCTTGCCTGAGGCATACAGACACTGCTGTTGCATCTCCAGCTTGGATGGGAGGTGAAACCAGAGGAGGATTTCTGGACTTTATCTGTCCTGTTGAATCATTGTCATCTCATGTATTTAACACAAAGCAGGACTACAGAGGCACATGCGCTAAATTATGTTTTTAAATTGCAGTGACATAATGAAAACTGCTTTCTAAACAATGCCACTATTTATTTTTTTTTAAGACAGTTTTCGCTGGTTCATTGGATGAATGCTGTGGATTAATTGAATTTTTTTTTTTATATTAGAAAATAAAATCTTACTATCAGAGTTTTTGCCTCTGTTCCTAACGTGTCAATGATACGTAATATAATATGATATAAATATGTTAACGTATTAATTATATTTTATTACTTTATTATAAACTTAAAATTAAAAACATTTAAAAAAAAATTAAGGGTGGTGCAGAGGTTAGAGAAAAGGGGCCTGTGATTGGAAGGTCGCCGGTTCAACTCCCTGAACTGACAACATTAATGTGAAGCACACCCACACTTGCCTCCAAGATCATTTGCCCCATTCTGGGCCCTTGAGCAAGGCTCTTACCCCCCACCACCCTACTTTGCAGCTCTCTGCTCCACACAGAGGGCTGTGGTAGCTCGGTGGTCTGTGGTTGCGTCAGGAAGGGCATCCGGTGTAAAAATAATTGTCAAGTCTTTGTGCGAGTTAGTTCTCAGTGGCGACCTCTGAAAGAAGGGAGCAGCCGAAAGAAGAAAAAAATATAAACTTAAAATAAATTATTTTATTAAGTGTTTAATCCATCTGGTTAACCCAAGAGGTTAAGTGGTTCTGAGAAAATGAGTGTTCAAAAAAATAAAAATAAACATAAGGAGTTCTGGTTTGTACCTAGAAAAGAGAACCTATTAAATGTATGTACATAGTAAATCCAAACACGTGGTATTTCACTGGGCTGTGACTGATGGCAAATTGATTTTAGAGGAAATTTCTAGAATGTCTCAAAACACTTGTGACATTCTCCATTTTTTTTATCCCTGAGTTACAAAAACTTAAGTTTTAACCATGTTCACAAAATATATTTGCAACATAACGTCTCTCAAAACAGAGTCATCGGTGGCATCTTCAACCAATCTCAATTTCTTCTCAATTTTGTTTCAGGTGTCTCCAACCTGTCTCAAGGAGTAACTTGACAACAGCACAGGAGCTCTTTTCTGACAGAAAACGTATCCGAGTTGATGGATAAAAAAAAAAGGCATTTAAAAACTGGTCCAAACCTGCACATCTTCATTTCTAGAATGTTCTCCAGTAGAATAAATCACGGGTGAGGCTTTCTGCCAAGGTGCAAGTGGGTCAAGGATTGGCACTAATGTGTACAACCTCGAATAAGAGTTTTCCGAGCTGTACACACAACAAAAAGCTGTTGTTTTTTTTTTAAGGCTGCTCAAAACATTTCCACACAGCTCGCTGGTCAAACAGGAATCTCCTGGTGCATGCTCAATAATCCAGGGAGATAAATCTAACAAGGTTGAGTCAGGTCCTCTGGACGGGTTCTTCTTTTGATGCTGTTACTTCTAGTATCACTCAGCCCTCTGTGAATAGCAAGAGGCCATCAGGGCTCAACGATCAAATGTTAGATTGATGGTCCTCCTTTTACAGGTGAACAACTAGTTCTGGCTGTCCCCAGCAAACTGGTTGATCCACTATTGTATGTCTTTTTTCAATTCAGTTCAAACTTTATTTATAAAGGTTAGTCTCACTGAGCCTCGAGGACTCCTTCACAAGAGAGACCTGTTTTGAACAAAGAACACAGATGACAACAGCAGACAGTCATACAAACGCATATAAAATCAACAGTATATGGAAGAAATTATATAAAAATAAAATAATATCTTCTTTTGGATAAAAGAAGAAACGTTTGAACAAAGAAGAACCCGTCCAGAGGACCTGACTCAACCTGGTTAGACCTATATGGACAACTATCCTAAAAATGTCAAAGTTCGTGCTCAATAATCCAGGTAAGAAAATCCAACAAAGTTAAGTCAGGCCCTCTGGACGGTTTCGTTTGGTTTTTCATCCAAAAGACTTCATCAGTCCGAGGAGCCACAACAAACTCAGTCCCATAAGCACCACAGTCACATAGTGGACCAACCAGTTTGATGGTGATAAGATGGTTTTTGGAGTCCGCCCTCTCCCCCGTCGACTCCTCTGAAGTAGCCATGGCCAAAGTGGTTTAAAAAAAAAAAAAAAAAAGTTCATGTGATTATTGAGCATGAACTTTGATGTTTTGAACCACTTTGGCCATGGCTACTTCAGAGGAGTCGATGGGGGAGAGGGCGGACTCCAGAAACCATCTTATCACCATCAAACTGGTTGGTCCACTATGTGACTGTGCTGCTTGTGGGACTGAGTTTGTTGTGGCTTCTCGGACTGACGAAGTTTAACGTTGTTGGATATCCTAAAAATGTGTATCTTAAAATGGTAAAGGCACAAGAAATAATAAAAATGAAAAAATAAGACCTAAAACAACTTTACGTTTTGTTCAATGGTAACAGTTAGGTGGATGTGTTGGGAGGAAAATGCTGCTTTAACAAATATCAATACGCAAATAATCACCAAGTTCAGCACATTAGACACACAAGACTCCTCTGAGTGGGTTTGATCTTCTGTTCTTGTAAATTAAGACGTCAAGTGTTAAATAAGTAAACAGTGATTGTTGTTCCTGCACAACTAAATTGTGATACTGCATTCTTTTCGTAGCTGTTGGTGAGAAAGTGGGGTTATTATGTGTGCATATGCATGATAACAAGACGGAGAGAGTGAAGAGAACATTCCTTTCTCACTCCCACTCTCCACCACCACCACACCCCCATTGCTACTCGCTGCCACCCCACCCCCAGTTTCCTTCCTGTGCTTTTTTTAGAGCCTATTGGATGTTTTTCCCACATCCGGCAACAAAGCCAGCCTTTTCATGCCATAATCTAACGGCGTGGAGTTCTGTGGTTCACTTGTGAGAAATTTGTTGACTCTAATTCAAACAGGCTTTTCTCCCTCGATAAACCTCCTTCACCTTATTTAACACAAAGATGAAGAGGAGTGCGTCCCTTTTGAAGAGCAGGAGTCGTTTCGTGCCTCTGTAGTGTCCAGTACTAATGAAAGACACTTGACCGTACTGAGATCAGTGCCGCTGCGTGGGTTTTAGGCACAACGAGACAAATCAGTGTTCGTTTTATCAACTGTTGTTGAGGAGCTTTTTCAGATATTGCTTTCTTTGAAATTGTTAAAGCACGTCTCTGTTTTGTGGCTATTTGAGAATGACTTTTTATGGGTTTTATTGTATTAAAGACTAGTCCATGTGTAGTAAATCAGAGAACTAGTTTAAACTTTACCTCATTCACTGCAGAAACTTATTAGTGCGTGTAGTCTGTCAAATCATGCCGTGTGGGTTGACTGTTTTAATGTCAGGCCCGACTGTTAATCCTTCAGATGAAGGATGAAACGTCTCAACAACAAAATAAACCATCACCCAACCAAATCCAGATGACCTGACTAAACATAGTTGGTTTATTTATTTTGTGGTTTTTCATTATTTGTGAACAATAATCGTGAAAATTACACAAAATAAAGTCTTGAAATATTTCTTTCTAGCTATAGAATAAACAAGTTTCACTTCCTCTGAAATGATTGACCAAAAAAAAAAAAAAACAGGAACTTTTTCACGATATTCTAATTTTTGGAGATGCACCTGTATGAGGAAATGTTTTGCCCCTTACTTACGGTACTGTTCCATGCATGGGCGGCATGGTGGAGCAGTGGTTCAAACTGTGACCGCTGAGTGAGAAGGTTAGCGGATCGCCTTCAGGCCTGGGACCTTTATGAATGGACTTTGTATGTTCCACTTGTGCACGAGTGGCTTTTCTCCGAGTACTCCGGTTTCCTCCCACAAACCAAAAACATGCATTTTAAGTTAATTGGTAATGTGGATGTGATGGACTTGCAACTTGTCCAGGGTGTCCCCCACGTCTCGCACAGTGTCTACTGGAGACAGACAGCAGCTGCCCGTGACCCGGAAAGGAGAAGTTGTTAAAAAAATAAAAAGGATTGATATTTCATGCATGCACCCATAGCTAAAGAAAAGGAAACCTGTCTTTGTAAAGGTGTTTTTTCAATATATATGTTTTTTAAGGGGTTGTGTTGAGTACTTAGGAATTGTAAGTATCTTATCTGTAGTAAGATACACATATATAAAGCACAATCTTATTTTGGATATTAAAGGGGGGTTTGTTTTTTCATGGCAGAGTCACTACGTTATGTATCATCCACCGCCTTGCATGGCAAAATGTATAAACAATCAAACTGTGCGATCTGCTGCTGCTTCAAGCTTGTGATGGGGATGACTCTCAGCTACTGCAACACCACATTTTACTCAATATCTGCAGAGTTGACTGAGTTGTAGTCATTTTTTGTGTTTGTTAAAGTTGGTTAGCTGCGGCGGACATCTTGCATACCGTGTTCTCTAAAAGTTAATTCGTTGTGTGTGTGTGTGTGTTCTGAGACAAGATCTTTCATGGCGGTAGTTAATAAATATTTTCCCATCCTGTTACTTTCACATTTAGTTCCAGCATTTCTAAAAAGGACTCTACCTAAGCTGGTAATGACATTTTTCCACTCTTTATACAAAGCGTTTTATGTTTTACTATATTGCTCTAGTTTATTTCAGATTGTTTATCCATCATTTTAACAACTCTCATTTCATCGAGTTTATATTTTTGTAAATGTGAGCCAAAGAGCGTTTTTTTTTTTTTTTTTTTTACATTGAAGCAATTTATTCTGCACTTAACTAAAACGATTCTCTATCCTGGATTAAAAAAGAGAAGCAGAGTTGTGCTCGGAACTATTTGTGTCTTATTGAGGAGTCGTTAATTTGATTCAATTCAATTCAGTTTATTTATATAGTTCCAAGTCACAACACAAGTTATCTCAGGGCACTGAACAAAAAACATTCACGTTCATTATAAATGCCAATTAGTAAATGTATCTATCTTAGGAAGGAAGATAGCAGACGTGTTGAGTCTTCATTTCATCGCAGCCTCCCATCTTAAGCAAGAACAAAGGCGACAGTGAAAAGGAAAAACTCCCTCATGAGGAAGAAACCTCCAGCAGAACCGGGCTCAGGACAAGCGACCACCTGCTTCGACCGGTTGGGTTTGAGAGGAACAGGAAGTAGGAACAGCTGGTCCAGAATGAAGGCGAGCAGGTCCTCACTAGGAGGAAAGACAAAAAAAAAAAAAAACACGTTAGGATGGAAACAATTACAAACACAAATTTTCAAAGTCAAAACTCATGTGGTGGAACAAAATTGTGTACACAGGGTCCCAGTTACATCCAACAAAAGTATAAAATGTAAAAGAAAAACAGTAATAAGATCTAAGATATGAACTAAGAAATACGCTAAACTAAAAATACGCTAAGCACTAGTAGTATAAAAACAATACGCTGAACAACAGCAGCACGAACATGAGTGAGCAGACGAGGACGAATAAACACAGCAGCAGGAAACAAATCAGCAGCATAAGATCAGCAATGTGGCTAGTCAGCAGCACATACCAACAATCAAGTGGCATTCGTTTGATGAAATGAGGTCAATTTGTCCTCCAGTAGTCTAAGCCTATAGCAGCATAACATAGGGATAGGTCAGGAAACCCAAGTCGACCCTAACTATAGGATTTATCAAAAAGGAAAGTCCTAAGCCCAGTTTTAAAACTGGACAATGTGTCAGCCTCACGGACAGAAACTGGAAGTTGGTTCCACAAGAGAGGAGCCTGAGAACTGGGAGATCTTCCTCCCATTCTGCTTTTGGAAACTCTAGGAACCACAAGTAAACCGTCAGTCTGAGAGCGAAGTGCTCTGTTTGGAAAATATGGAACAATAAGATCTGTAATATAAGATGGAGCTAGGTTGTTGATGGTTTTGTAGGTTAGACGTAAGATTTTGAATTATATTCTGGATTTGACAGGGAGCCAGTGAAGAGAAGCTAAAACTGGAGAGAGATGATCTCTCCCACTAACTCCAGTTAAGACTCTGGCAGCAGCATTTTGGATCAACTGAAGACTTTTTAAAGACGTATTTGGACACCCAGATAATAAACCATTGCAACAGTCCAGTCTAGACGTGACAAATGCATGGACCAGTGTTTCTGCATCTTTTTTAGATGTTTCTAATTTTAGTGATATTACGCAGGTGGAAGAAGGCGGTTCTAGTAACGTTTTTAATGTGGGGGGGTAAAAGACATGTCCTGATCAAAAATAACCAATATTTTTTATTGATTATTCAATTGATCCAAACTGGAGTATTATGTCTTCATGTGTTTTTTATCAGTTCATTTTTGCTATCGTTAGGAGATGATAAAACACAAACATATAAATGCATATAACAGATTTTAACAGCTTATACGTTTCATTTTATATGCTTTTATGATTGTCTATTGTTGTCTGCACTTCATTTGTGTTTTTTTTTTTTTGTTTAAATCAGGTCTCTCTTGTAAATGCGTCCTCGCAACTCAACGAGACCCTGTATAAATAAAGGTTGACTGAATTAAAAGCACATTTTAATGTGTCATTATCAAACAGTTGAACGGACAACTAAGCAACGTAACGCACACCAGACACATCTTCATTTTGTGTTTAATCTGTAGTACAGTGACTTATACTGAAACAACTTTTCAAAGCACTAATTAAAATCCTGACACTATTTTAGCATTTGTCCCCATTATCGTTCTCAGCGAATTAATTCCCCGGGAAAGAGGGAATTTTCCTCTCTGTTCTGCTGCCTTGGCTGAGTTTGAATCACCAGGCTCATCTGTTTTGCCTGAAGTAGTCAAAGCGAGAGGAAAAAACAGCTGTCTAGTCAGTGAAGAGACGCCTTGCCAGTTGAGCTGTGAAATCCACACAAGTAAGCAGAATAATCTCCTCCGCCCAGACCAAATATTCTATCCTGCAATGGAAAGGCTTGTTTCGTGTGCGCAGCCTTTACCTAACATGGTGTAATTAAATGTGACTACAGCTTAAGGTCTAAAATGGCTCCGCGAATCTCATCACATTTTCATTTTCCCTCTTTTGTTTGGATGACATCTTTATGGACGGTGTACAGAGTGAAGAGGCAGCAGCGTCACACGCCTTAATGATCTCCGTGTTTACCAGTTGAAGCTGTTTTCACCTTGTGAGGCCGCCTGTCCTCGAGTCTCATGGCTAAATGGGTTTGTGGTGACACCCTTCTGTAGCAGGAAGTACCACTAATACGGCTTTAAGTACTTAATAGTGACACAACCGTGACATTTGCAGTCATGAATGGGACATCACAGTAAGGAACTTATCAATTCGCCACACGTTTTATAAAGCATGGCTGCGTTTTATTTGTTTTTAGCTGACCTCAGTTTTGCTTGTAGGGGGAACATGTTTGTTTCCATGTCAACTACATTTTAGCCATCAGGGTGCCAGAGTAAATAGCATTGTTTTTAACTGGGGTAGTGCACAGCGACACATCTGAATAAACAGATTAAAACATGTGCCGAGAAACATTCTGCTCTGGTTCTGCTAGTTCTGGCTTGTCATTGTGTGGTGTCCAACTAGTGCCAGGTGTGGAAATAAAAATAGTAGTTGAGGAAATCTCTTCATTAGGTTTAGTAAAGGTTGTATCTCACTGGGCTGCAACTTTTGGCAATTAGCATTCACAGGAGAGTCCGCAGAATGTCTTGTGATGTTTATGGGAGTTATCAATTTCCTTGCTCGAGTCAGAGATTCGCAATTGTGATTTAAATTTTCGACATGTGTGCAATATATTTTTTCTCAAAAAGGAGTTGTGACGGTTGTCTCAAATCTATATCGAGTGCAAAAGCTGTTTTTTGACACCTGCATGGGTGCTCAGTGACAGAAAACATATTCAGGTCTAAAAATCACACCAATGCTAAATGCTAAAAAAAAAAAAGAGCTGGTCCAAATCTTCCCATCTTCAATTAAAAGTGTACTCAGGTAGATTAAATTATAAATACAGTGGCGGGCACCAAGGTGGGTACAAAGTGGACTGAGGTGGGTATCTTGTGGGCAGAGATGGGCAGTGAAATAAAGTACACAGCTCAGAATAGCTTTGCAAGCCATGCACATAAAAATAAGTTGGTGTTTTCAAAACTGGCAGTACAAACTGTGGTAGCAGCACCGAGTCACAATTTGTATTTATTTAGTAAGACTGCTGCTGGAAGTGTGTGTATTTTTCATAATATTGAGTCAAGTTTGATTCTTTAACATCACGAGAAACTACCAGACATCTTGCACATGAGTTTGCAAACTATGTTTAGTCTGGTAAACAATGCAAAGAGATTTGCAAACAAACGTTATTCCGTTAGGGAACATATAGGCTTCATGTTATATGGTTACATTAGATTAGATACATTAGATAGTACTTTATTGATCGCTTGGGAAGATTCCTTCAGGCAAATTAAAAATACTGGCATTAAACACTAATGATGTTATTGGAAAAATATAGTCAACTGCCATTTGTAAACTGTCCATAAAACCTCAGTTCCACACCTACTGTTGTGTTGATTTCTATTTTCCAGTTAACATCTGTATTGTCCAGTTTATATATGCTCCGGCTTCCTCCCACAGTCCAAAAACATGCATGTTAGGCTGATTGGTAACTCTAAATTGTCCCTAGGTGTGAGTGAGAGAGTGAATGGTTGTTTGTCTCTATGTGTCCCTGTGATGGACTTGCGACCCATCCAGGGTGTACCCCGCCCCTCGCACAGTGATTGCTGTACATGGGCACCGGCGACCCCCGTGACCCAAAATGGAAGAAGCGGGTAAAGATAATGGATGGATGAATAGGCAGCAAAAGTAAAAGCATGCTTTAATTTCTTTTAAGTTACAATTACATTGGATATTTTTAGAAATGGAAAATATTATGACGTTAAAGTTATACCATTTGGGTAACACTTTACAATAAGTTACACAAAATTTGATTAACTACTAGGGAATGCCTAAGGAACAAATCAAGAGCTAATGGGTAGTTAACCAGTACTTACTGGGGAACACAGAGCCAAGCCTCATTAGGGGACTACTGATTTGTTACTTTGTAAATGAAGAGGAACTAATGGGTAGTTACTAAGGAAACCAAAGAGTAACAAATCAGGAGCTAATGGGTAATAAAACCAGTAATCACTAGGAAACAGGTTTTTGACAATTACGAGCTGTGACCTCACTGGTGCAGGGTTTATTCAGAACCCACATGGATAATTTCTCCTCTTTTTCTGTGGTAACAAACCAGTAGTCCCCTAATAAGGCTTGGCTGTATGTTCCTCAGTAAGTACTGGTTAACTACCCATTAGCTTCTGATTTGTTCAGCTTTAGTTTTCTTGGTAACTACCCATTAGTTCTTGATTAGTCCCTCTTTATTTACAAGATAACTAACCAGTAGTCCCCTAATAAGGCTTGTCTGTGTGTTCCCCAGTAAGTACTCGTTAACTACCCATTAGCTCTTGATTTGTTCATTAGGCATTCCCTAGTAGTTAAGCAAATTTTGTGTACCTTATTGTAAAGTGTTACCAACATTTGTTTAATGGAAACAATACTTGACAAGAGATGTAATGAATGTTAGTGTTAAGTTCAAACATGGTTGTTGTTTGACCCCATGATTACTAAGTAAAGAGCACTTTACTCAAGAAGTGCAATTGCCCAAGCATGGAACCCTGAGGAACTCCATGTTTTCATTTTATGTTTCTAGGTCACAATCTTTTTGTTGTTGTTGTTGTTTGTTTGTTTGTTTGTTTGTGCTTAAAGCTCAGCTTCAGTGTCTGTGCTTTTAATTTAGCACACTGTGGACGTTAACAGGAAGGAAATCTATTCTTCCAAAAGCTTTTCCTTCTTACCTTCTTTCATGTTTTGAGAGTTTTATCATTTAAAACATTTATCTGAATTTTGGTGGCTATAAAGACCAAAGCATATGATTTATGTCATTACTGTCTGTATCAGACAAATAATTCACTTTTCATGTGAATTAAAACACCTTTCAAGAGATAACGGCCATCATACTATATAAGTTCTGTTTTTGGTTTAGTTTTCAGGACTTGTTATTTGTGGCTTCTAATCAAACAAAAACTTTTTAAACAAAATTACCTTTTTTTTCTATTTCTCAAGGTAGAAGTTGATCTGTTTTGAAAATATTTGTATTATTTTTGGGATCATATCTATTGCATTCCCTGCAGTTGACTTTATCTGTGAAAATCTGCTTAATCAGTCTGAAACAACGGCCCTGCCCAAACTTTGTATGAAACCCCACGATCACTTCATGGGAAAGTTGTTTTTTTCCACTTCAACTAATTACCTGAGAGCACGCTCTGTGTCTCCCTCTCACCAGCTGCGACATGTAAAAAGACCTAAAGCATTAGTTTACAAGTTCCAGTCGACACACACCAGAGCAGCGAGCGTGCAGAAACTTGCTCAGAAATATAAGCTCTGCTGCTACCTTGAATCTTGTCACTTCGATAGCCCCTACTTCAGGCTGTGTCGAGCACATTACGTGCAAGGTTATAGAAAGGAAATTTAGGAAACCTTACAAGGAACGAGCGTTTGAAAGCATGAACTGACCACTCTCTTCGGCCGTCACGAACAGCTAAAAACGGCTTGTTTTTGCAGCAATAAATCCTCGTATTTTTGCAAAATGAACTTCATGCACAAATTTGTGCATATTCATTTGGTATCTTGTTCCTGACCTTATAGAAATGTTCCATTTCATATCTACTGTATTGCTGGCTTTTTACACCTTGTTTTTCCCAGAATTACCTCCTGAGCTGATAACGCTTTCTCCTCTTATGTGTCTAGATGATTTATTCCTTATGTCGTGTGTTTGTTTTATCATTTGTAGATACGTTTTATTTTTGTAGGAGTTCCTTCAACGATAGTGCCTTGTGAACAGTTCCTACTGCGTTCATTATATCATAGATGTGTTTAATGCGCATGGTATGTTAGGATGCTCAACATTTTTTAGAATAATATTATTAGTTACATTCAGCGTAAGTAATTATTTACCGTACACTCTTTGACATGTTCTTAAGATGTTCTAAGATGCATTTCAGTAGCATGTTCTGCTTAGGTTTGCACAGCATTTTGAGGTTTAAAATAATCTTGCCAGCTGCTTTATGGTACATGAAAGTCCAGTGCAATCAGCCGCCTTCAGCAGTCAGATAATTAGTAATTGGTCATGGGTCAGACCAAAGAACACACCAGACAGGTGGTAGATATGGTTGTTCAGATGTTTAAAGTAGTTTTTTAGTTATGAAATACCTCACAGAGCTCTGTTCAATTTGTAATCCAAAAATATAAAGAGTACAACACAACTGAAAACTTACCAAGACATGGCGTCCACCTAAACTGACAGGTCAGGCAAGGAGAGCATTAATTTGAGAAGAAGCACTGGAGGAGCTACAAAAATCTGTTCACACGACAGCTATTAGTTGTCCAAATCAAAATGGCCTTTATGGAAGAAAGAAAGTTTCAGGAGTGATTTGTGACAAAAAAAAAGTGTCAACAAAGGTCAAAGGAAAAGTTTACAAGGCAGTGGTGAGACCAGCTATGTTGTATGACAAAAAGACAGGAGACAGAACTGGAAGTAGCAGAAATGAAGATGTTGAGGTTCTCCTTAGGAGTGACAAGGATGGATAAGATTAGGAATGAGATCATCAGAGGTACAGCACAGGTTGAACAACTGGGAGATAAAGTTAGAGAGGCCAGACTGAGATGGTTTGGACATGTCCAGTGGAGGAACAGTGGGTATACTGGTAGAAGGATGTGAGAAATGCAGCTGCCAGGAAAAAGACCAAGATGACATATATGGATGCAGTTAGAGAGGACATGGAGGTAGTTGGAGTGAGGACAGATGATGCAGAGGACAGAGTGAGATGGAGGAGGATGACTCGCTGTGGAGACCCCTCAAGAGGGAAAAGCTGAAAGAAGAAGATGGAAGAATGAAATCCATAAGAAGTGTTTGCAGTTTGCTACAATCCATGTAGGAAACACAGAAAACTATGTGAAGTAGGTGCTTTGCTCAAATTAGACCAAATTTAACTTTTTGACTTAAATGTAAAACACCCAGCACATCGCCCTCAACTCACCATCCTCACTGTGAAACGTGGTGGTGGCAGCATCATGCTGTGAAGATGCTTTTCTTCAGCAGGGACTGGGAAGCTGGTCAGAGCTGATGGGAAGATTGATGGAGTTCAATTCAGGACAGTTCTTAAAGAAAACCCGTCAGAGTCTACAGAAGACTATAGACTGGGGCAGATGTTCACCTTCCATCAGGTCAACCATGAAACATCCAGCTCAAGCTGCAGTGGAACAGTTTAGATCACAACACGTTCAATGAATGAATTTAGATTGAGGTTACTTTAGACCAGAACTAAAGCCAAATTGAAATCTGGCAGGACTTAAAACCTGCTGTTCACAGATGTTCTCCATCCAGTCTGACTGAGCTTGGACTCGGTTTTATTTTATTTTTTGCAAATAAAAATAAGAAAATATCTGTTTCTAGATGTGCTAAGTTGTTAGAGGCATATAAGCTGGAACTGCAGTGAAAAGTGGGTCTACAAAAGTATTGACTCAGGTCACACTTTTCAAAAATGTATTTGTAAAAATACAACAAAAAAGACTTACTAGCTTTACTTTACTTTGGGCAGCTGTGGCTCAGTGGTTAGAGCAGTCGTCCTCAAATGCAAGAGTTGGGGGTTTGATTCCACCAGCAGTCACATGTCAATGTGTCCCTGGGCAAGACACTGAACCCCTCATTGCCTCTGATGTATGTCCCATCAGTGTATGAATGTGATAAAGCTCTGATTATTCTTTGCAGAGATCTAGTAGAGTGCTGTGTGAATGGGTTAATTAACAGATTGTAGTGTAAAGCACTTTGAGTGTCTTGATAAGATAGAAAGACGTTATACAAGTACAGTCCATTTACCCTATATCCCAGTAAAGTACTTTGATCCTTTCTACATTTTGTCATGTTAAAACCACAAAGTGTATGAATACTTTTAATTTTTGACTCATTGACTCATTTGACCATTTTACGCGAACCAGTGCCATTTGTTTGGCTCACAGAAATAGAATAACATATTTATTAATTATTGGTTTAACTTTGAGTCAATGTGTAAAATCGTTCTTTACAGTTATTACTCATTGCAGCCCAGATAGTTCCCATAACTTTTTTTTTTTTACTGGTTTAACCGTATAAAAAGTAAATGACTTGTTATTGTGACTGATGTCTTGGTGCTCCCTGTAAAAAATCTTACCATCCATATGAGCCAGTTGGTGCCTGCTGTGCCGGGGCTGATTCACATTGTAAATTCTCGTCTTGATTTGTAACCTAGGCAACCAAGAAAATGGTCCTAATAAACAGAAAAACATTGGGGAAGAATGCATTTCCTGTCCTTACAGGTTTAAATTTCTAATACCAAGTCCCAAACTGTAAGAAGTCTGTTTTAACTGTAACCTAATGGCCTAGTGACAACAAAAGGGACAAAAAAAAATTTAACAATTTGATTTCACTTCAAATTAAATCAGCTTTTTTTCTACATATTATTTGTCTTTCAAACCACTATTTGAGATATACAAGCAAGTGTTGTGATATTTTGTTTTTGTCGTTCTGGGAAATGTCAGGCTGATGATAAATTTATAGAGAGGTCACATATTTTCTGCACAGCGCTTCCCCGATATCCCCTCCCCCTCTTACAGTTTTTCCTTGGTTGGAGTCAGTGAGCTCTGCAGCAATGTCTGTGTCCGTTTCCACCAGCGCCGGACTGCTCAGACCTTATTTGGAATGTCAGGACTGATAGGAGTGGGAGTCAAACAAAGCTTCCATCTATCCATGTTCTTTACCCGCTTTTTTTATTTTCCAGGTCATAGGGGGAGCTGGTGCCTTTCTTTAGCGGTCTGTGCGAGAGGCAGGGTGCACCCGGGACGGGTCGTAAGTCCTTCTGGGGCCACATAGAGACAAACGAGACAACTATTCACTCTCTCACTCACACCTAGGGACAATTTAGAGTTAAACAAAGCTTCCCACTCGTGTATTTTTTCTTTCGTTAGTTCTTTTTTTTTTTTAAACGTACCATCCGAGGATTGTTTCAGAGCACGAGTGCAGATTAGTTTGACTGCATGTGTGTGAAGTGAAAGCTGAGAGGGATGGCAAAACTCAACAAGTATCCTGTTTTTCAAATAGTAGATGTTTCAAAGCATTCTCCATTGAAGCGGTTTAAAACACTAAATGTGTTTTCCCCCTGCACCCCCTCTCTAAAAGCATGGGGCTTATGAAGACCTGGCTGAGTGAAGCAGCATTAGCACAGCATTAACCACTCAGCCCAGGTTTCCCACGGGATATAAAATGGATCCTTGTTTCTCTAGGAAATTGCCACAGCAATGTTGCTGAAGAGCACTTTGCCGGGGCCACATCAGATATTGACAAATATTGTTTCCTGTTTAGGAACTGCAGTCGCAGACATTCAAATGAAGCGTCAAGGAATTCCTAATCCAAACAGTGGAGTAAAAGAACGTAAACGGGACAAAATACGAAATAAATCTGTAAAAAATTGGTGCAAATGATCTAATCGGGACTTACTCCAGAATCTAAATAATGCACATTGTTGTCATGCCTGGCTTCAGCTAATAAAGCTACCCAATGTGTTTCTTTGTTGTGGTCGGAGTAACGAGTGGAACGGCTCAGGACCGTGGCGGTGTTGGCTCTCAGTGTACTGCAGCTGCATGCTGAAGAGCAGCCAGATGTTCGAGATGGTGAACTGAGCCCAGCGAGCAGGAAACTGTTCTGCATGCCACAGAGGTCGTCTTTGAAAACAGGAAGGCAACTTGTTCCGTACTTATGTGCCTTTTCCTGTGGCACGACCGGAGGCAGGTCCTGGGCTGGACAGTTGCTGTGAAAAAGGTCTGCGTGGTTGTACAGCGATGGCCTTTTAAGGGTATAAATGTTCCAGGAGGGATTTATACCTGTTTGGCAAAACATTTGCCTTTAGGGAAGCTAAAATACCTATAGGTGTGGATACATGTATTAGTACCCTAAGTGATGTGACTGAAGCTAAAATGGTCCAGTTTTGTCTCATCAGTCCCAGAAACTTGTCTCTGAAATGTTGGTTCATGTCAACATGCTATTTTGTGTGTATTTTTCCTCCTGAGCTCTCCTTCCAATGAAGAGTTAGGGTTAGCTAACAGCTCATCCCAGTGGACCCCTCATAACTGAAAATGCAATGGCATACAATCTGAAAGTGGTGAACATTAACCTTGGAGTAAAGCTTGAACAATTTTGGATGGTTTCCTTGGCTGTTTTTTTTAACATCTGTACAAATTGTCTAATTAACCTGTGGTTGCATTTCCTCTTGCGTCCACATCCTGGGAGGTAGGCTACAGTCCCATGAACCTCATACGTCCTAGTAATATTGGCAGCTATGGAGTGGACACAGGAACATGAAGCTGCTCATCCAAGCAGCCTTTACCTTTAACATAGATCTCTATAATCTCCTCTCTAAGCTTTGCAAACAACTCTCAGCTTTGCTTTCGCTGCTCCACGTTCAGTTTGGTGTGCACAACGATATCGGACCACTCAGTGGCATGTGCTCCCCTTAAATAGACTGACTGATGAAAAGCTTAAAGCTGTGATACTAAATAAGGTAAAACACTTTGAAACATGATTATAATGCAAAGTTTAATAAGCTCTCTTTAAGGTCACCTACTAATCAATCCATTTTCATTTTGGTATCTGTGTAAACTAAACAACAAATTATATTTAGTCACATTTTTAGTTACACTATCTCATACTTAAAGTATGCAGAATGTATTAGAGAATTTATTAATTTCCCAGTTACTTTATTTTTCTGTGGCGTTCTTCTTTAGTGTGATAGTCGAGCCAAAGAAAGTCTACTCAAAATGCAGCATGCCGATCGTTGCATCCTGAAAAGTCCAGATGTCGGTGCTTTTACTGTTCTTTACGACCTCTGCTGTAATACAAACTCCAGCTTCAAGATTTTCTAAACTGATGATTGTTTTATTATAGTTTATATCTTTTGATCCTGACAAGGTTGGAACATTTTATCATTGCAAAGTATTTAGCAAAAAGAGTATTTATGTATTCGATGAAAACGACGTAACGGTGTCGTAGCATTTATTTATGGTCAAACAAATGCAAAAAATATCAACCAAATTCACATTTCTAGTTGTTTTTAGCTGACCTGCTTTTACGTTCATTGATTTTCTTCACTGTTAGGGCTTTCTTAGTGACATTTCAGCTGCAGCAGAGTATTTATAAAAAGAATAAGAAAGTAGTGGTGCTCAGCAGGAATATGTGACTGCAGACAACAGCGCCAAGCATAAAATCAGTTGACTACTAAAAAAAAACTAACGTTGCTTTGTAGCTGATTGGGGGGAAAATGCCATTTGATTAAGTTTTTAAAAGATGAAATATTAGTGCTTCGTTAACAACTTATCTCAGCTCGTCCCAAAGTGAGAAATTAATCCGTTATAGCTGCTTCAAGCCCCAGCTGTTCGGACTCGTTTAATGCTCAGATTGATGTGAGTCCTTCTGCACCTTAAAGCTGTTTCCCAGAACGAACACTGTTTCTTACCTCCTGCAGTCAGACAGAGCGCAGTATATAAACTAAAAAAGAAACACGACATAATGATAGATACTTCGTGTTCTTTCATTTTTGGTGCTCAGCATGGAGCCTTAAAATGTGGCTTAAGGGTGTTTCAGGCTCTGATGCTAAACTGGTGTGGATTTTAGCTCATGGTACTCTTTGATCTTCAATGGTTCCACAGTCTGTAATGAAGATGACAGACAGGAGACCAGTTTGGTCTCGTGGTTGGTTATCTCCTGTGGCTCAAGGCAAGAGGGCGAGAAGTTTGTCTATACTGTTAGTAAAATATCTGATTCAGTTTATTTATATAGCGCCAACAGTCACAACAGAAGTTGTCTCAGGGCACTGTAAAAAAACAGTCACATACATAAAAAAGCCAATTAGTCAAAAGTAAGGAAGCCAGCAGATTACGGTGAATCTTCACTTCGTCGCAGTCTTCCATCCTGCGCAAGCACAACGGCAACAGTGGAAATGAAAAACTCCCTTTTAACAGGAAGAAACCTCCAGCAGAACCAGGCTGAGGACGAGCGGCCATCTTCTTCAACCGGCTGGAGGTTAAGAGGAACAGGAAGGAGAAATGAATACAGAACGACAGGTCCAAGTGGACTTTCTACAGGAGGAAAGACAAAAAAAAACATGTTAAAATAGAAATTATTACAAATGTGAAAAAGGTAGAGTAGAGCAAGTAAAGGGAAGGGAAGAAGGGAATGCTAAAGAGTGTCATTGAATGTTCCCATACGATGGTGAAATTAGTTCTCTGTAATCCATTGCATGTGAGATACACCCAGGTGGAGCAGTGGGCAGTTATGTAAGCGCCCGGGGAGCAATTGGGGATTAGATGTCTTGCTCAGAGACACCATGACATGTGGGAAAAACAGGGAGTCAAACCACGACTTTCTGGCCCCAGGTGGGCTGTCCTACTTCTATCACATCTCAGTCCCCAAAGACACAAAAACAGCAGCAGACTAAGAAAATGTGGTCGATTTGTCCTCCAGCAGTCTGAGCGAGCGGCTTCGGATGTTATCAGTCCATTAAATGGCTGTTATTAGTTGTTATCATCCCCATATGTAGCAGTCAAACTGTTCCACCTACCTCCTAGTAGGTTTAAAGGTAAGTTATTATTGTTATTATTGCTGATAATAGGCAGCGTCACACGGCGGTAAACCAGGAAGTGTCTTTTTAGTTGTTTTCAGCTTATGTAACCCTTTTCCTAAACATAAGCTTACACCTGACCCTGAGGACCAACCCTAAACTTAACCCCCTTACCCTTGTGCCTAAACCTAACCAAGACCGTAAACCTAACCGCCAGACCCTTTAATCTAAACCTAACCACGTGAAGCTATTATGAGCGCTAACAAAGCTAAAAATAGAGCCTATTATCATGGTTAACAACGCAAACAACGTACCTTCAAACCCACTGGGAGGTACAGGAGGGGCAATCTGGCCGCTACATATGGAGATGATAACAATTAATAATGGCCATTTAATGGCTGATAACATTTGAATCAGGTGTCTGAGCCTATAGCAGCATTACTAAGGGATAGCTCAGAAAACCCAAGCCAACCCTAACTATAGGATTTATCAGACAATGTGTCAGCCTCACGGACAGAAACTAGAAGTTGGTTCCACAAGAGAGGAGTCTGATAACTGAAAGATCTTCCTCCCATTCTACTTTTGGAAACTCTGGGAACCACAAGTAAACCTGCAGTCTGAGAGCGAAGTGCTCTGTTAGGGAAATATGGAACAATAAGATCTAAAATATAAGATGGAGCTAGGTTGTTGAGGGCTTTGTAGGTTAGAAATATCTCATGAACCTGTAATTGGATTTTAATGAAATGCTCAGAAAACAATCATTGAATGTACATCTATAATAGAAGTCAACCCATATCAAGATGGCCCCCATATCTAACTGAACACAAGAAACTTTACAAAGTAACGTTACAGATTATGTGCAACACATCACATAGCATTTTTGTTTAAAACCTTGGAATTAACTGTGGTAGTCAACCCTGTTAGCAAAATATCTCATGAACCATTGTTACCTGCTTAGCTTTTGCATTTATCACCAGAGAATCAGGCAGGCTAAAGTGTGTGTTTAGGATGCAGCAGTTAAATTTAAAATGATTTTGCTTCTTTCTTCTTGCTTCAGTTTCACATAAGTTGCTGAAGGAATTCCATTTATGAGCAGCTCGGTTGGTCCGTGCTGCAGCAGGATTGTTCCTGGTTGTGGGGAGCCCTCGGCCCTCCCCGATAAATGTCTTTGTGGTTAAGAATGACATGTAGATGAGAGGCGACAGCGGTGTCAGGAGCTCTGTGAGCCACATGGCCATGGGTGATGTGATGTGACAGCCTGTCACTGCGATGTTGCTGACCTGTGGTACGTCTGCCGTGGTGAGGCCAGCCTGGTGCTGCCGTAATGCCCTCACTGAGTCACAGCCGATAGTCTAATCATTGTACACGACAGGAGAATACAACCCACAGCAGGATATTCAATCTACCTGTACCTTAAGTATCAGGTTTTTATATGATTATACAAGTCTTTCAATTGAATTTGTTCAAGATGTTTAGTGATTTCAAACACAGAAACGTGATGTTTTTTGGTATTTGTACTGCCCACAGTCAGTGTGACAGTGGTTTTGATTGTGTCTGTGTTCGTTTGCCGTTAGCAAAATATCACAAAATGCCTAGCTAATCTTGGAAAAGTCGAATGCGTTTATAAATCAGTGAATTTGATAAATATTGAGCTAGAATCTGGTGTGGTAGTAGCTAATCATTGCCCCTAACATACACTTTAGGCGCAGCACATTATGAAGCGTCTTGGCTTTTAAGTTCTTAGAAGCTTATTTTGTCTTCCTATAGCTGTTAGGATGAAGGACTGACCAAATGTCTGCCTGCTAATCTTTGGATAACAGAGAGCTGTGAAGAATACGTTTCAATAAAATAAAAACACGATTTTAAACGTACACGCTGCATGTTTTTTTTTTAAATAGCAAGTCTCCTGATGGAATGAGGAATAGTCGTATTCAGTAAACAACGGCTGAGTTGCCTTCAAAAGAGCTCTTATTGTCCCTCGCTGGTTCCCAGAGGCTGCCACAAAGCTGCCTTACAGTGTTTTTATTTTTTTTGTGCGGCTGCTGTTCATCTTTCTCCGCTGCCTTCTCTCTGGAGGGCAGCCTCAATCAAATACAACTGTGTCAGGAAGTGTGGGGACGCAAAGTGCTGATGAGCCAAAAGTAGCCCACCTCTGCAGCGTGCTGCCTCGTCCCAATACACAGCAGCCTTATTAAGGAAGCATGTCATGAACCTTTGCTCGCACTTCCCTGTGCCACGTTACAGCATGAGCCCCAAAGAAACAGATTAAAGATGGTTTGGATAATGACAATAATGGTTTTGCTTGTGTCTAAGTTTTCATTCGTAAGCATCAGTGTGCGTTGTTAGGAGCCAAAGACGATGTCCTACAGTGAACCGCAGCATAGAACATTGTCAGTATTGGTTTAATTATTTTTATTTTATTCATCTAATTCTTACCTGGGATGTTTGCGTTTTGCTAAATACAATTTGTATGCTTTTCTATTTTCCAGTATGTACTGAAAAAAATCTTCAAAACTATGCAATTCAACACCCAGACCCAATTAGGCTCTATACTGCCTTGTAAATGCGCGCCCCGCAATCTTTGCCATATCTCCTAAAACATTCCGAAAGTACAACTTAACTGGGAAGTTATTTAGGTTTTAATATCATGATTTCCATCTCGAGACAGCTAGTACAAATTTCATAATTTAACCGAACTCTGCACTGTTCTCCAAGCAGATGAATTTTTTATGATACCCAATCACTGGCATTGGTCTGTTGGGCTCTAGTTTCTTTTCTGGCAATAAACGAGCCCCAAAATTTCCTCACGCAACAACATGCAACCTGCAGACCCACATAAATATTATGTCTCCCTAGGAACACAATAGTTCTATTTTTTTTTTGCCACGCAGAATGCTGAGAGGGAGGTCTCTCTACGTCCCAGGGGACTATTGCAACATGTATCAGGGATCTGGTGAAAAGATTAAAGTCTGGAAAGCTCAGTCTTTAGTTGAGCTACTCTCAAATGGAACAAACAAGGATTTAAAACCTGCAAACACTTTTAAACCACGACCCTTGAAGAGTGTTTGTCTCTGAAGGCTGTGCCAATGGACTGGCAGATGGTACCAGGAGGTCTGGTGTTAGGTCCCGGCGATGCCTCACCCGGAGCCCCATCCACAGCGCTCAGCATCACTGCACTGTTAAGCCTGACACACTGCAGCACCCTGCCTTCCAGCTCCCATGAATACAGCTTCTTTAACGTACTCAAGGTTATGTTCTTTACCGCCAAAAGACATTGATGGAGATCGTCTAAAACTAAAATTTTTCTTCTTGTCTCAAAAAAAGGAAGACAAAATTGTTAAAATCTTTAAAACGGCAATAGATATTTTCTTCTTTTCTCTTTTTTTTAGAGCGGCTACCTTTGAGAAGGAAGAGAAACGTGTCCGGTTATAATACATACATTTAAGCCTCTGGTGTAGCAAGAGTCACTTTCAAAGTGATTCAGAGCATCTGAGCTCATTAAATGTTAATCAAAAAATCTATTTTCAGATCACTTTGAGATCAGTCGGGAGGATTTCAGGCCAGCTACTGCAGGAGGCCACTGCTTCCGAGAGCTGAGAGTTGTGTGAACAAGACTGTCCTTTTTTCTGACAAACATATTTTTTAACTCTAACAGATGGATTTAAAATACAAATGATAGCAATCTTACCTCGAAAGAACCTCAAGACTATTCATCCTCATGTTTTATTGTTTATAGAAATCCATGTTTGACTAGACTCAGTTTCAATAGGCATTAAAAGAGGAGAAACAAACCGTCATCACAATGTCTTCTGCAACGCATGCACAACTCTTTCCATTATTCATGATGTGTTCACAGACAGAGCCTTAAACCATGAGCGCTTCTCTTGTCTGTCTTCCTCAGAGTGAGAGTGAACACCAACGTGTCTGCTTCTATCTGCATTTGGCAAAATTACCACGTTGTGGTGGCTATTCATGAGGACAGTATTGTAGATGATCTTATTGGGATTTAATCAGTTCTGTACATCTGATTAGCTTCATCAAATGTAGCCATTAAATCAGTTTACAAAATCTGTGATGTCTACAATCATTCAACCTTCATTTATATTGGTTAGTCCCATTAAGCCTCGGGGACTCATTTACAAGAGAGACCTGATTTTAACTAAGAATGATGACAACAGTGGACAATCATAAAAGCAAGCATTAAAATACATATTGAGAAGAACAAATGAAAGAAAATGATTTTAAAAAAAAACAACTAGGTTGTAAAGCGATGTAGAAAACTAAAAACAGGAACATGTCTGCATTGTTTTTTTTCTCAGGATCTTAGCAGATGTTTGAAGCCACTTAGAGAGGTCAAGGTCGAGAGCTTCAGATCTTTTTGTAAGATATTCCAGGAAACAGGAGCGGAGTAGGAGAAGGCCCTTGTGCCAAGTTCAGTCCGCACTGAGGGGACACTGCAGGTAATAATGTCCTGAGAGCGCACGCTGTAGCTGCACTCACACAGAGTCATGAAGGAGGAGATGTATGAAGGCAGCAGACCAAGAAGTGATTTAAAGATGAAAATGTACCAGTGAGAGAGTCTGCATGAAGTTAATGATGACCAGTTAACCAGTGAATACTTGGTGCAGTGGTGGGTACGGTACTTACTGCCAGTTATGAATCTTAGCACACCATGTTAGGCAGCATCCAACATCTGCAAGGTGCTTGTAGGGGCGTTCATGTAAATAATGTATTATACAATGTACGTATTGTACATATTTATGTACATAATATATACGTACTGTACATATTTGCAACTAAATGAATTGAACACAATTCAGGATGGCCACCTCAGCCAATTAACCCTAGAAAACATAAAAATCTCCAACTTATTAAAGATTTGGACCTTAAAGTTTAGTGTCAAAGTAGCTTGGCATTATCTTTAGTATGTACTCCAGGCACATTTGGATACACAAAGGTACACAGGTACACAAAGCACATTTTTTTGCTTAAAACTATGTCATTACCATCCTGATTCATGCTCAGTAATGCAGGTAGAAAAATCCAACAAAGTTCAGTCAGGTCCTCTGGACGGTTTCTTTTTTGAAACGTTTCGTCTTTCATCCAAAAGACTTTGTCAGCCCAAGAGCTGGATTTTTCTACCTGGGCATGAATCAGGATGTTTTGAACCACTTTGGTCATGAACGCCTCACACGAGACATGGCGGAGAGGGCAGACTCCAGAAACCATCTGAGCACCATCAAACTGGCTGACCCACTATGTGAAGGTGCTACTTATAAGATTGAGTTTGTTGTGGCTCCTTGGACTGACAAAGTCTTTGGATGAAAAACGAAGCGTTTCAATAAAAATAAATTGTCCAGAAGACCTGACTTAACTTTATTGGATATGTAATTACCAGTTGGTGGCATTACAGTTTGTCTGTTAGCAAAATATTTTATGAAACACTGGGTGGATTTTAATAAAACTCTTAGAAAGTAATCATACATACAACTGCAACTAATTCACTTTTGGAATCAACCAAAACAAGATGGCCGTCACAGCTAATGGGCTTTAGCCTACACAAAACAAAACAAAAATGTTTTGTCTGTACAGCACTTTGGTTGGCCTTGTAGCTGTTTTAAGTGCTTTATAAATAAAGTGGTATGGTATGGTAAAAATGTGTACCCCGCCGGAGCATGCATCAGGATACACCGCCAGAATGTTTACAGATATCGTGCTGAGATTTTGTATGCTAATAGCTGATTCCCACCACGTGTAGCAAGTGCTAACAAGTTATGAGATTACTCAAAAACACTGCAGTATTGTTCTTTTTGTGTGATTATTTTTTTTATTTTGATTTAAGTAATAATACTTGAATACGTATTGAAACTACTTCTGTATATTTTTCATGTTCCTGCTACGTATAAGACATTACATGTGAGACGTATTTTAAGGGTTCCTGGCTGGGTTGTAATTTGCCTCTACATTAGTTGTGATTTGACAGTCGGATAAAATTTAGGAGAGCTCAAAAAGCTCCAGCAAATACCGGTACATCTAAAACTTAGACTTGTTCAGGAGGGTCACTGTCAAAATCCACTCGGATCAGGTGATCAATCAGCTGTTTCAAATTAGGACCTGCATACTTTGGCCACTTTCTCTTCAAGATGCTTTGCAGCCCACTTCCACATAAACTCCTCGTTTTCGAACTGTGTCTGATTTAATCAGCGTCATGTTTGTTGTTGGTGCTGCTCCGTTCTGTGGTCTGGGTTCTTTTACTGCCTCAGGCATTTCTCTTTGCACACAGAAGGGCAGGGAGGGGCCAGAGGAAAGCCATACCGACAAGTATAAAACTATAAATCGTTACTATAATTTCACCTCATTATTATTATTGTTATTATAATGTTGATGAAAATGGTCCTGCCTGAACAACAGAGCACCGTCCAAAGATTGCTGCTGATTTTCAGCTGCTTCCTTCTTGTCGGGGTCGCCACAGCAAGCAAACTTGCAGAAAATAGTCCCTTCCAAGCACAACCTGGAAACCTACCGCTTTGTTCTGGTTCAGCTTCTTTCAGCTTTCTTGTGCAAATTTAAACATTTTTTCAGCTACTTTCAGCTTTTTTTTCAGCTGTTTTGTTTTCCTTTAAGATTCTTTCTGCTAACTATGGTACAACATTTTTGTGATGTTTCTAACTTCTTTCTGCTAATGTCAGCTTGTTATGCTCCTTTCAGCTTATTTATGCAAGTTTCAGCTTTTTCCACTATTTTAGCTACAATATAGCTGTTTAATGTTAATTTAAGCTTTTTCAGCTGATTTCACTTTTTTTGCACTCGTTTAAACTTTTTTCAGGCTAATTCAGCAAAAATGTGCTCTCTCCACTGCCTTATTTTAATTTCAGCTTCTTTCTGTGTTTTTAGCAACTTTTTGGCTGTTCTTTGCTAATCTCTTTTTTTTTTCCAGATAATTTCTACTTTTTTGTGCTAATTTCTGCTTATTTCTGCCTAATTGGGCAAATGTGTTTTTTCTGGGGGGTTTTTTCCCCAATACTTTAAGCTTTTTCTACCTTTTCAGCTGTTTAGCAAATTTTAGCTGTTTTCACATAAACTCAAGTTTTTCATGGTAATTTCTGCTACTTTCCGCCTAATTTTTTTTTATGTTAATCTCAGCTTGTTATGCTCCTTTCAGCTTTTTTCTGCTGGTTTCAGTTTTTTTCTGCTATTTCAGCTACTATGTACCAGTAGCTATGTTTATGCAAATTATTGAGATTTTTAGCTAATTCTACATTTTTTCGCTCATTTCAGCTCTTTTCAATTCCTTCTGGCATTCAATTCTTTCTGCTTTTTCAGCTACTTTTCAGCTAATATTTTACTAATTTCAGCTTCATTTAGCTAATTTTGTAATTGTTAGGCTCATTTGTGCTTATTTAAACCTAATTCAGCAAATATGTGTTTTTTCTGCTAATTTAGGCTTGTTCGTCCAAAAACTTTTTTTTTTTTTTTTTTTTAGCTAATTCCAGCTGTTTTTCAGCAAGTTCTTGTGGAATAAGCATTCACACTGCATTTTCACAGAAATGCATTTTCTCTAATTGGATTAAGTTTGCAGCTGGCAGTTTAATCTGTGCAACAGATTTGAAACTGGCTCTGAGGTGTTTTTTACTTCTTCAGAGTGAACAATAAAACCGAGCCAAAGCACATCTTTAATTTTTCTGCTGCGCCAAAAATAACAGGATATAACTGTTGGATTTCTGCTTGTGTAATCACTCCGAAAATGCACTAATGGTGCATAGAAACAGTATTCAGCAATACAACGTTAGCATTGTTTTCATCATAATTCTGAGCAACTTGCTCACGTTAGCTTTAATAAAAAGAGCTGCAAACAGATTTGAACAGTTAATAAAATGATTTCATTTACCTCTGAACTACAACGTAGGTAATGGCTGCAAACGTAACACAGACAAAGTGAGGAGAAATGTAGGAAAGTGCAGGTTTCATTCCAATCCTCGAGCTATGAGTCATCTTAATGTAATATTTGCCAGCAGGTGGAAATGACTCAAATTTGTTCCCACAGTGAAACAGACAACACACTGATCCTGCTCGCCTGCATTCAGCCTGCTCTACTCAGATCCATTTTGTTTCCATACAGGCTCCACATTAAAATGTGTTGAGATAAGCCATTTTTTGTGTATACAACAGCGTGAGATTGCCTCCAGATAAATTATTTGTTTCTCAATAGGTTCTTGTTAACTACTCACAGGCTAAAAAAAAAAAGGTTTTATTGTTTTTGAAAGCTGGAAAGCGCACTCATTAATTTTTAGTTTGGAGGCGTCTCATAGAAGAGGTGTGAGTCATCGCCACGTTCATACGTAAATGAAGACATGAACATCGGACAAAAGGAAATCAGACATCTCCAGCAGCATGTTAAGTAGAATCTCAGCCACAAAGGAGGAACTCGGCTATCTAACGAAGCACAATGGAGGAACACATAATGTATGCAAATTAGAGAAACAGACAAAGAACCTATTCTTTCCTCTGTGGTTCATCGACTGTATCAGATTCTTAACTATCTTCTCATCCCATCCACTGCGCTCAGACTACATTCTATCAAAACACATTTCCAGAGCCTCATTACTGAATTCCAAGAGTTTAAATACATTTGTAAAGTTTTGCTTGCACTCTGAATGAATACAAACTGAATGATTTAGCAGACCAGAATAGATAACTGTAATAAAGCCATTTCATTGAAGTCTCCTCGAAACTTCACAAACTGGTCAGTTTTCCAATTTCCGTGTTTTTAATGAGTTATAAAGTAGGATGTATCTGCATGTAGATACTTTGATCTGCATTTGCGATTCCGGATAATATTTTTCAAAATTGTAACAATAGTTGAAGTCCGAAAAAAAATTTCAGCTTGCAAAACAAACTAGAGAAATTGCATTTCCTGCAAAAATGCAGTGTGAATGCTTATTGCAGAAGAACTTGCTGAGAAACAGCTGAAATGAGCTAAAAGAAAAATGCTGAAATGTAGCTGCAATGGAAGAACAAGCCTAAATTAGCAGACGAAAGCAGAAATAACACGTATTTACCGAAATAGGTTTGAATAATCAAAAATTAGCAGAAGAATTTGAAAAGTAGCTAAAAAAAAGTTGAAATTACTAAAAAACAACAGCTAACAGCCGGAAGAAGCTTAAGTTATCAGAAGGAAGTGGAGAGAGGTCATTTTTGCTGAATTAGGCTGAATAAAGTTTAAATTATTGCAAATATTCTGGAATTAACAGAAAAAAGCTAAAATTAGCATGAAACAGAAACAGTTAAATAGTAGCTGAAATAACTTAAACTAGTAGAAGTACGCTGAAAGGAGCAAAAACAAACTGAAATAAGCAGAAATAGTTTAATTAGGCTGAAAATAGCAGAAATTGGTAGAAAATCGAATTTATCTGAAAACAGCTGAAATAAGCTAAAACAAATGCTAAAAAGGTAGGTGAAAAGTTAGAACAAGCTTAAATTACCAGAAGAAAGCAGAAAGAACACGTTTGCCCAATTACGCTTAAAGAAGCAGAAATGAGCACAAATAACTGGATATTATCTGGAAAAAAGCTGAAATTAGCAACAACAACAAAACAACAACAAAAAATAGCTGAATAGTAACTAAAAGGGCAGAAAGAAGCTTAAATTACCAGAAGGAAGTGGACAGAGCATATTTTTACTAAATTAGACTGAAAAAAATGCTGAAATGAGTGCAAAAAATGTGGAATTAGCTGAAAAAGCTAAAATTTGCATGAAAACAGTTAAATGGTAGCTGCAATGACAGCAAAAGGTGCAACACATAAATAAGCTGAAAGGAGCATAACAAGCTGAAATTAGCAGAAAGAAGTTAGAAGAAGCACAAAAAATTTATAGTTAGCAAAATGAATCTGAAAGGACACCAAAACAGCTGAAAGTAGCTGAATTTAAAGAAAAAATGAACAAGGAAGCTGAAAGAAGCTGAAGCAGAACAAAATGTGAAAGGAGCAGTAAAAGGTTGTAAACAGATATAAAGATTTTGAAGGATGTAAAATGAGCTCAATTAATTTTCTATGAGGAAAAAGAATGTCAGAAAAGGCTAAATATTTCAAAAAGCTAAAGTTGCACCAATACCAAAAGTCACAGCACCCTTCTTGTGGAAGAGCTGAATGTTTTGATGTATGATTTGTTGAAATGGCACCAAAATTGTGGAATGAAAAAAATGCCGAAAAACGTACAGAATAAAAATGGATCACAATCACTGCTTCATAAACATTCACACAATAAATAGAAGTGAAGTTTATTAATTGATGTTTTATTTGTACGTTCAGTGTGTAAATCCAGTGTGTGTTATTTTGCAGCTTCAAGGATCTCTGCGAAGGAAGTTTGATGGAAGTGCGCCAGGACACGTACCGAAGCAGAATGGCCTCGCCTGTGGTTCAGACTTTAAGCGTGTGTGTGTGGACGGAGGAGTGAATCCTGGTAACTACAACCACAGCTTTACCAATTCTCAACAAGGGACCTCAAACAGTGGCATGCAGAGGAAGCCTTACGTAATGCCTCATGCACTGGGGTCAGACATGTTCAACATGACGCTGAAGGAAATGAAAAAAGAGCCTATGGAGATCCAGTCTTGCGGCCATTCAAGCGCCGAGATGATTTTTGACATCAAAGATGAAGGTGGGGGTCAGATTGATCCAGAGCTCCAGGATCTGTTTGACGAACTGACAAAGACAGTGCCCCCTCTCAGTGATCTGGAGCTGGAGAAAATGCTGAAGCAGGATGACACCTTTGGTTTAGATCTATGTCGACCCAGCTCGGCAGGAGCAGCTGCCAATCTGTGCACCCCGGTGGCTAAGATGATAAAAACGGAGCACTCGCCTGATTTTGGACAGACTCATGATGGCTCACCGCAGCTTCGACCAGCCTCAGCGGGTCCCTCTTTTACACTGACCAGCACCTCTTCCACCAACACATCGCAGAAAGCTAATTCTCAGGCGGGACACAGCAGAGCCATGCCTTGCTGGCCAGAAATATCACACGCACAGCAGCTTAAGCAGATGGCAGCAAACCAGCAGCAGCCAAATTCTCTTCTCCATCACCACCATCAAACTCCACATGTGGGAATAACCAGTTGGGCTCCTGCAGCCAGCACATTTCCCAAAGTAAAGATCTCCAGTCCACCTCCGCTGACCCAGAACAGGATTGCGTCTCATAATAAAGGCCTAAGCAACTGCCTCTTTAAGTCAAACGACCACAATGGTTCCCATCAGTTGGACTTAAAGGGTCTTGGCACCAAGCCCACATTACACTTCAGCCCTAAGGCACCCCATTCTGCCACTCAGCCCATGTCTGTCATGACGAGCGCAGTGACCAAGACAGAGCGGCAGCAGTCGCCATCGCCGGGCCAGAATCAGACGCATTCGGCTCTCCATTTCCAGAACCAACAGATGTCAACATCTGGGGGTCTTTGTCTGCAACCCAAGTCTGTTTCTGCAGGGCTGCCGTTCAGACTGTCTCAACAGCCACAGGTAAGAGTTGTGTCCAGGTGGCATGTCCTCTCATAACTCTGTAGACATTAAAGTCAAGGATTCTTTAGTTTTACATGGTTACTTTTCAAATACATTATTGTATGTTGTGTAATAAGTACCAGAATTGATGCAATTTGTGTGGTTAATGTAGCCTCATTGAAATGATTTTAAACATACAGATGGCAAAGGAACATGAATGTAGAACACCACAGATACTCGGAATTGCATGCTTGAATATTTTAGCACTTTGTGAAAACAGTAAATAAACTGATAGCTTGAGGTTGTTTTTTTTCTTTATCCTACACAGGTTTAATGAAATGACATACAGAGTTGTCTAATGTGGTTCCTTTAATAATGTCATCACAATGTCAGCACTGTATGTTTCCATACAATGGCGAAATTAGTCTCTGCATTTAACCCATCCACCACCAGGTGGTGCAGTGGGCAGCTATTGAAAGCACCCGGGAGGCATTTTGGGGATGAGGTGTGCTGCCCAAAGACACCACGTGATGTGCAGTGACTGGGGATCGAACCTGGGACTTTTGGGTCCCAAGCTGGCTGCCCTGCCTCTACACCATCTTGGCCCCCTTAATTGCCGTCCACACGGGAATGTTTTGTGTGAATACCGTTACATCACATCCACACAGAAACGATGTTTTAGGAGCCCCATAATGGATTTTTTTTAATGAGTTGCAAAATGTATCCATCCATCCACCCGCTTCTTCCTTTTCAGATCACAAGGGTCACTGCTACCCATATCCAGCAGTCTGTGTGCGAGAGACGGGGACACCCTGGACTGGTTTCTAGTCCATAATAGGGACACATAGAGACAAACAAGACAAACAACCAATCACTCTTTCACTCTCACCTAGGGACAAATTAGAGCAGGGCTATTCAACTGGTGGCCCGGGGGCAAATCAGGCCCACAGGTGAGCTCAGTTCGGCACTAAATTTTAAACCATAAAACAAACTGATGCATTCGGCCCCTGAGCAAGTTAATTGAATAGACCTGATTTAGAGTTACCGTTCAGTCTAACATGCATGTTTTTGGTCTGTGGGAGGAAACCAGAGTACCCGGAGAAAACCCACGCATGCATAGAGAGAGCATGCAAACTGCACCCAGAAAGGACCCCCAACCAGAACTTGATCCGGCGACGTTCTCGCTGAGAGGCGGCAGCTCTACCACCTGCACCACCGTGCTGTTGAGTTGAAAAATGTATAATAATAATAATAATAATAATTTAAAATAGGCAGCACGGTGGCGCAACTGGTAGAGCTGATGCCTCTCGGCGAGCTGGTCCTTGGTTCAAACCCCGGTCCAGGGGCCTTTCTGGGTGGAGTTTGCATGTTCTCTCCGTGCATGCGTAGGTTTTCTCCGGGTACTCCGGTTTCCTCCCACAGACCAAAAAACATGCATGTTAGGCTGATTGGTGAGTGAGAGCGTGAATGGTTGTTTGTCTCATTTGTCTCTATGTGTCCCTGTGATGGACTTGCAACCTGTCCAGGGTGTACCCCGACCCTCGCACAGTGATTGCTGGACATGGGCACCTGCGACCCCCGTGACCCAAAAATGGAATAAGCGGGTAAAGATAATGGATGGATGGATGGATGGATAATTTAAAATCAACTTTGCGTTTTTGTATAGATGGCCAAAACACAACATTTTGAAAACAATGATGTCATAGCCCCACCTCTACAGCACTTTGGGAGAACTTTCGAGAGTTTATGTGTGGATGAAGACATTTCTAGAAACAGTGCTGTGTTTACGAGGTCAATAGAAACAAGAAATTAAAGAACTGTTTTAGAAAAGACGTGTTTTTGTGTGGACAAAGCCTTCCTCTTCTTTCTCTCCTGTTTTCCTCGTGTTTCTTCTAGAAGCCACCCTGCTGTCTGAAACAGGAATAATGTGATCTTGCTTGTTTTGGGACTTTATTGTTCTTTCTCATGTCTGTGTCTTTGCTGTGACGAGTCCATCCAGCGTGTATTTATTGTACAAGTGTTTTGATGAAGACACAGATTGCCAGAGCATGGTAAATTAACATGCAGGACTTCTCATTTCTTTGCTTGTCATGGTGGCTCCCTGTCAGGGCACAGATATGCACAGCGGGATTTACTAATTGGAGGTTGTTAGCTACAAGGGACAAGTGGTGGAAAATGACAGTAATCTGCTTAGCCTGGTGCCGGAGGTTGAATCACTGATTTGTTATGATTGGAGAGATTTAGCCTGTCCTCCCTTTCATTTTTTCGCACCAACACTATCTGTGGCTGTCTTTGTATAAAATGATAATGTGAGCCACACACGAGAGCTCTCTCAAACTCTGCAGATCAAGGGAAGTGTTCGAGCGACTGGGGGAGGGCGAGAAGAGGGAGGAAAAGGAGGGGGTAACGCAGACATCAAAGTAAACAAGGTAGATCGACGAACGCATCACAATGCTCTGATTAAAAAAAATGTAACAAAATAATCATACAAATGATAATTTCAGCTGTCTTCACGGTCTCTTAAGAGCTTTTAAACCCAAATTTGACTTTACTAGTCAAAAACTTGAATATCTTTAATGGTTTTGTGGTTGACATGTATTAAAACACATTGAATGTGTGTAAATTAAAATATATCTGGGGTTTTGTTTGAAACCACAGAAAACAAGAGGGTAATTTGTTGTTCGAAGACGTTCAAGGATTCCAGTCATATTGCCTCTGCAAGCTGTTTTACTGGCATATGAGAGCAGCCAGAGGCTGGATACTGAGTTTGACCTGGTTTTTAAATGCAGCAGTCAGTGCACAACGAGAGCTAACAGTGAGAAATACAGCGGAGCTCTTTCTGTTTTATGACATTTTAATCGTACCCACAACAGCAATTACAGTTGCTTCTGCTTGTGCTGATACAGCTCTAAAAGCTTTACTGGACCAATACGGGCAGCCCATTAACACGGTGCAACAATTTTAACTAGTCCAGAGTGATGAGTGAGATAATCAGCAGATTTAATTTTGGTCTATCCGATTTTGTTTTAGATTACAGGTTTTAATAAAGGTCTCCAAGCGACCCTGTCAAGAAGTTGTTACGGCTGCCTTTAAAGCTATAACTAGTCCTATTGCACGTCAGCTGTTCAGAACAAGACTAGCATCCCTTGAATGCATATCGCTCGCCACCTTTCACACCAAAGTGTAAGATTAAAATCACTCTTTGTTGAGAAATGGTGACGTTAGTCATTTTGGTCAAACCTTGAAAATAACAGTATGTGTTATTTATTGGAATATTGAGAGCTCTTGTGTGATTTGTAACATTTAAAGTACCGTAATTTCCGGACTATTGGGCGCACCTGATAAGCCACTCCCACTAAATAACAAAAAAATTGTAATTTCGTACATATATAGGGCACGCTTGTGTTTAAGCTGCGGGTGTCCACGTTGTAACACGAGATATTTACACAGAAAGATTTATTTAAACTTTTAAATTAATTACGTACCGGTAATGTACATGAATAAATTTATTATTTTTTTTCTGAACAGTGCCGATAACACAGCTGATTAAAAAATAAATAAAATAGAGTTGCCTACTAGGAAGTCATTGATTGCTATTTTCATCTTCCTTCTGTGCACTGCGCCTTTGAGCTTGTTCTTTGCTGCCCTTTGGTGATAGAGGATTATTTTTGAATTGCTCTGCTGTCAGGATCCACTGGTAGACTTTAGCAGAAGTTGCTCTTTGCATGTGGCCAGTTTTGGTAAACAATTTCTTGCCGCCGGTCATCCAAGCCTCCCACTGAGCTTGGTGTACCACATTAATGAACAATTCACCCTTAAGGTGCATTTACACCAGCCCTGTTTAGTCCGCTTTAATCAAACTGTAGTCCATTTGCCTAGAAAGTCTGCTTCGTTTGGGGAGGTGTGAATGCGCAATCGAACTCTGATGCGGACCAAAAAAGCAAACTCTGGTCCGCCTAAATACCTAGGTTTCGGTTTGGTTGAAGTGAACCCTATCACGGTTCGAATGCAGTGTGAAAGCAAGTGGACCGGAGACCGCTCCAAAAGCAGGAAGTGGACTACAGCGCAGGGCAAACAAACGTGCATTTCTCTTACCTCATACGGAGCAGTCTCAGCCGCCTTGCGTGAAAAACAAGATTCTCCTTGGTCTTCTGCCTCATCTTCCGCTCATGCTGAGTCCAGTGTTGAAAAATGACAAAACAGAAATCATAAAACCACTCAAATATGATGCCACTCCGTTTTTATTTCCAGAAAAAGAAGAAGAAGAAGAAGTGTCTTCTTCAGAGGTTTTTGTGTCGTTTCCTTCAGTAGTTCTTGATGCAGCGCCACCACAGGCGAGGGGGGGGACAGGTTGGCTCGATTGACTCAGTGCAGTGTGAATGTGAACTGCACCAGCTGAAAATGTGAACAAATGTTCTGAATAACAACAAAGTCCATGCTCAAATGTTCTGAATATTAGTCCCCAACCGAACCAAGTGTGAAAACACCCTTCTTTTGAGCGGCTGCAAATACTTTATTGTGCCCCAGGGAGGGGAGGAGAGAATGGGGAGTGGGGGAGACAAAGCCCCCGCCCCTCCATCCCTGTTCTCTCCTCCCCTGCCCATTTCATTGATCCACTGTGACCTGTTTGGTAGGTAGGCCCCATCAGAAAAAAAAAATCCATAAATTAGCTGCAGCATTGTATAAGCCGCGGAGTTCAAAGCGTGTGAAAAAGAAGCGGCTTTTAGTCCTGAAATTACGCATCTGTTGTAAACGAGGGTGGAATGGTGGTCCAGTTGGTACAGCTGTTGCCTCTATGCGAGAAGGTCCCTGGTTCAAATCCTGTCCAGTGGGCCATTCTGGGTGGAGTTTGCATGTTCTCTCAGTGCATGTATGGGTTTTTTCCGGGTATTTCAGTTTCCTCCCACAGACCAAAAACATGCATGTTAGGCTGACTGGTAACTCTAAATTGTCCCTAGGTGTGAGTGAGAGAGTGAATGGTTGTTTGTCTCTATGTGTCCCTGTGATGGACTTGCAACCTGTCCAGGGTGCCCCCCGCCTCTCGCTCAGTGACTGCTGGATATGGGTACCAGTGACCCTCGCGACCCAAAAAGGAAGAAGCGGGGAAAGATAAGAAAACTTAGGTCAATTGTCTGTGACAGACATTTTGAAATTACTCCAAAGGTTAATCAATTATAGAGGAGCAACAAATTTTGTGAAAGTTCCATCAAAATTTGCCCATTGGTTAATGAGATATTTTGCTAACGGTACAGACAAATGAACAGACCCACAGACATGGGCAAAAACAGTTTGACTTTACCAGTGAAGGTGGACGACAATGACCTGATTATTAAACAATATTTTTTAAACAGTGGTTTCAGTGGTAGTTGATGCGTTTTTAAGTAGTTATGAGCAATTAGTATCTTACCTGCAGTAGACAGCAGTCAGAGAAATTCCAGTTGAGAGAATCAGAAACAAGCCAGAGCAGGGCCGATCCACAAGAACTGTTCTCCACCTAAAATGTCTCATATTAGTCATTTCCCAGCAGTTCAAGCAAATACTAAATAAAGTATTTTTACACTTTCTCGCTTTAACTTGTGTTTTATGAACTTTGTTGCTAAGTTCTCATTTAAACAATATTGCTGTTTGCCACTGATATTATTATTCCAATAAAATAAACAGTTAGGTTTAGAAATATTTCAAACACTTTTCCATACAGTTGGCTTTTTCAATATTGGAATTGCTTAAACGTGTTTTTTGTAAAATAGATAGAAAGAGATTGTTCTTCCCAAGTCCAAAATAAATTAAAACAAACAAAAAGACGAGTTTAAATAGGTTAATGGTTCGGTTGGGCGTCTTCCCCAAAGACCTTTGTTTTATAATTTATTTTAACAAATATATATATGTAGATACAATGCTCAAAAACTGGCAGTATTCTATTATTTGTAGTTTATGCAAAAGTAACAGCCAGGTCATAATTTTAGAACATATAAAAAAATATAGATAATGATGTTTGTGTTTTGCAGTCAGTAGGGACAGGGTTAAAAATGCAGCTAATGAGGATTCAGAGAGGAGAAAAAGGAGGGGAAACTCTTCCCACAGCGAGCTGAAATTAATGCCAAAGAAAAAAAAAACAGTCCTGAAAGAATGCCTCGACCCCCGATTACCACCAGCAGCATACAACCAGTTTACTCCCCCTGACCAGAACTGTAAAACCTTTTTAAACAACCAGGCATGTAAGGTTTTATGCTTATCTAAACATTGAAACAATCTATTAAACATGCTTCACTTTAAACCCTCAATCGTTCAAGACTGAAGTTACACTAAAACATTTAATCAGTCACTTTAAATGGTTTCCATGGAGGACACAAGAGCACTTGGAAACCTGAATAAGCTCTGCGGGCAAATCGAATTTAGGGAAACAAATCTAGAATTTTTGACATTAGTAGTTGATTTTCAGACAAAGTTACTTTAGAAAGTTGCAGAACAGTTCCAAGACAAACTAAAGCACATTATGACAAAGATCCCTAAATTCAATTTTGTGCTGTATAATAGTATTGACTTGCTAAAAACGAATCACAAAATTTACTTTTGACCTTTTTTTTTGCAAGCAAATGCCAAAATGCACACCCAAAACAAAAATATTTAGTCATTTTTTTATTAATGTCTCCCTGATATATTTATAGCTTTTATTTCAGCTAAACATTTGCCAAATGTATTTATTGAAAACCTTTCAAAGTGAGTTCCTTTTCAAGTTTTTAACACTCAGGATCATTTCCTCCTGTAGTAAATTTTAATGTAAATAGTTCCTTTTTTACACATTAGAACAATACATTTTACCAAACAGTCTTTTTTCTACTAAAGCTACTTGAACCGAGAAGTGATAACCAAAGAGGTACAATTACTGTGGTTTTTATTTGTATTTTTCTGAGGATACACCAGTACCTATCAGTATCGGCTAATGGTCCAATACCTTGTATGTGTACTTACTCGTAAACATGTTCCATTACCACAGTACTGACTTTCAATGTCAATGTCAGTTTATTTATACAGCACATAAAAACAACAACAGCTGACAAAAGTGCTTTTACAGTTTAGTCAAATTCAAATGAAAACAATAAGAACAAAAAAACAAACATATCTTGTGCCACTCAGGAAAAAAACAAGTACGTTAACAATGAAATACAACACACAACAGCTGCATGATGTCAAGGGGCCAAGAGTGTCAAGAGCATTACATTTACCCAAGCTGATGACTTCAGTTTGATTTTCATTTAGATTCAGGAAATTTAAATTTAACCAGACTTTAAAGTTGTTTAGATCAGTCAGGAGTGGTTCCAATGTTGTGGTCCTGTCTAACCTAATGGGCAAATACAACTGAATATCATCAGCAAAGCAATGAAAAGGGATGTTATGTTTTCTAAAAAAAAAAAAAGAACCCCAAAGGCAACATGTAAAGATTGAAAAGCAGTGGACTTAAAATAGACCCTTGAGGGACCCCACAGATTAATGGAGCTGCAGATGATGAGTTGAGCAGTTAAGACGAGGGGCAATGTCAGTCATGTGAAGATTTATATTGAGTTTTTAGTTGGCTGTCTTGATCCAAAACTGCACCATTAAGTTGTTTTTGAATCGCCAACGAACACATTTTTAAAGTAATTGTAAGAAGCGTAATGGTATTTCCTAGTACTTGTACTCTTTATCGGTGAATACTCACTTTTTTTTGTTTTGTTTTTAAATCTGGTGCAGATCTGTGTTGCACTTTATAGTCTTTCTTTTTCTTCCATTTAGCGTCAACAGATTTTTCGTTGCTGCTGAAAATAAACAAATATTCAGTAAAGAAAATATTCCTAAACATTAGTTGATGATAATGTGGCACCGCATTCTTCTGCACGGATAAGAGCGGGGTCCACCGGGCTGAGCTTACAGGTCACTGTGAAGGGAGTGCTTGTTTGCTGGGAAAGGGAGCAATGGCCAAGTCCAGATGCTGAGGCGCTCCCGAGGGACAGCATCCCGAGACCAGACTGGAGGAAGTGTAGTGTGAGAGCCGGCAGGGCTAGGCCTGGATCACTGTCAGCTGCCTGCACTGCTTCATGATGGGAGGCTAGATCTCTGTTCCCTCTCTGAGCCTGAGCCACATGTGGTATTCATTTACAGTGAGCTTGAGAAGAATAGGAAAGGCGAGGGAAGGGGGCACGGAAAACAGCTTTATGACACATCGGAATCAAATAATAACCCAATGTTACTAGCTAAAAGATGTTGGAGCTTTGCTCCGAGCAAAGATGGGACACGTTTGTCCGTGGGGGTCCTCAGCTCGAACAGTCCATTAACTTGGTTAAATAAATGCGTTATCCTCTTTTCTGAGTTCTTCTTATGGGAATCACGTCTGGTCGATAATGTTCTGCCAAGAATCTGCTGTTTTGTAACTCTTTACATATTCATTTTTACCCATTTCATCCTGAAAAACATTTAAGTCAACACGAGAAGTGACGCTGTGTATACAGCCGCATGTTGACTTGTGTTTAGAGCACATTAGCCTCCCTCATGACAAACGCTTCACTTGCATGAAGCTTCAGCGTTGTGAGGGTGTCCTTGTGTCCACAGAAGACAAATTATACTTGGAGTCTGTCAATGGTCCGCCTAAAAAAAGCTTATGAAAATATGCAGTGCGAGGAAATAGAATGTGTCAAAAAGCGTTCTGCTAAAGCTGACAAGGAAAAGACTTCAAACATGGATGTCTGAATTAAATCTACTATTAATCAGCTATGTCACGAGCCAAATGAATTTAGAGGATTGAACATCTTGTTTTGCCAAACACAACACAGATCAGTAGAGGAGCCTGATAAATGGAAGTAGTCATGGTGTCGGCACACATTTCCTGCTGTCTCAGGGATTCTTTCCACTCTCTTTAGACACAATTATCAAGGGAAAATCAGGCCTTGAGGAGGACTCTCTCCCACTCTCACCCACTCCCCTTCCTAAAAAAAATCCTCTTTCGTGTCTCCCTTTTTCATCTGCAGAGGGAGTAGCCTTGACCACATTTTAGAGACTGAATAGCGTCTTTGACACGGATGTGATTTCTTGTAGAGTTTTGCTCTCTAGTGGTCAACCCAAGTACTTACAGCAGTTTGCTTTTGTTTCTCGTGACACCTTTCAAGCTTCTTGATCAAGTTTGGGGAATAAAGCTATTCAAGTATGGGATAGTTGACATGATGATACTAAAATGTCTTCTATTTTTTTTTTTTCTTTTAAAGGGTTCTTCTGCTGGTGCAAGGCTGCTCACTAACGGAAGCCTAGGAGTCATGTCAGCTCAGTCTCAACCACAGCCCTCAGCACCCAACAACCAGCAGAAAGGCCCAGCTAAAAGCCAGGCCATGCAAAGACAGGTGAACCAGCCGCAGCCTGCTATCAGCAACACTGGAAGCGCCGTGTACAAGTCACATCAAATTGTACAAATAGATCAATCATGAAATCAGCGTTCATAACTCTGCCTTTTCCTTTCAGGACAAAGACAACCCACACGATCAGTTCAGTCGACATCTTACAAGACCGCCACCAGATTATAAGCAGTCGAGAAGCATGGTGGGAGTTCAGCAAGGAAATATCTTCACAGGTACTGGATTCAAATGTGATATATATTTTTAAAGTCCTCTCCAAGTAATAGCATTAGTAACCCAGGTTTGTTTTACTTTTTTTTTTTAGGTCAAAACTCTTCCCAGTCTCCCAGCAGTGGTCCTGAGAATAGTCTACAATCCATTTCATGCCATCTGTCTAGTGGTCCTGCTTCAAAGATGAACCCTTTGCCGTCAGATCGCAGATTTGGTATCAGGACAGACTGTCACACGAGTTCTTGTATCAGACAGTTCCAACAGCAAAACTGCCATAGTCGTATTGAACTGAACCAAAATAAGCCAAGGTTCCTGGGGCCGAACACTCAAGGAAAGTCTTTTGGGATGAACAGTGTAGCAGGTGTCCAACACCAGAGAGCGACAGCTGACTTGCATTCCTCCGGGGTGGCAGTGCAGGGTCTAGGAGGCTCAATGACAAATGTCGGCATGAGCTGGGGTTCAGGCAACAAGCAAATGACAACTGGGCTCGGCGTTAGGCGCCTACCAAACCCACTACAGTCGCAAGACATGCCAAACCATCCTTATCAACCGAGGCATATCAGCCCACCCAATCAAGTAGCACCAGAGATCCGGATGCTCCCTCTGAATCCTTCAGTAGGAGACACAGGGCCAAGACCAAGCCAGGCCATGATGGGCTGTCCATCACCAATGAGAAACCTGAACCAGGCGTCTCCTGAACAGAGAGTACCAGCAGGTAGTTTTGCAGATGCCAGTCCCAGCTCCAGCAGCTACCAGAACAGTCGATCCAACCGTCTGACCTTTGACTTCCTTCCTGAGGGAGATAACACGGTTCCAGGTATCAATGCAGACTCGGACTTCATCGACTCTCTGCTTAAATCTGGCTCTGGGAACGACGACTGGATGAAAGACATTAATCTGGATGAGATTCTGGGCAGTCATTCATAATTTTGGATTACGCGTCGCAAAAGTAAAAATGACCTGCGGCTCAAATTGTAGCGTTCAGGCTTGTAATATAAAAGGAATAAAAATTGTAAGTGATGTTCAAATGAAATTTTATAAACTTAAAAAAAAAGTATTTGTTATCCGTGTATACCGAGTTGTTTTGTATTTACTGTGAAACAATTATGTTTGGTTTGTAGTATTTGTGTACTTGTTCCTTACGTATTTCCCAAGAAGCAGCTTTTCATTCCTGTCACCAATTATTTTCTTAGCATTTTATAAACTGTTTTTCATGTGGGATAAAATACAAAACTCACACTGTGAAAACAAAACAATGGCATTGCCTTTAAAGACACGTTGAGGTTTTTTTTTGTTTTAGCATGGCAGTATTTAGCACCTGAAGGTTTGCCAGCGCACACGCAGTCTCGCCACGTTTCCTCCTTATTGTTCAAACATTCTCATCTGTGGTAGATTTTAAAGCATTCAAAATAACAATGTACTCTCTTTTTTTTTCTCTCGTGATATTTAATATTTGGAATAGTAATTAGAGAATACGTTACTTGTAATTAATAAAATTTATTTGAATAAAAGTGTTGCTTTTGTTTGCGTCCCTTCATGAAATTTAGTTTATGCCTTAGGGTTGTGTAGCCTCCAGTGTTGACAATGGCTCAAACAATGCAATGGTCATTGGCATGAGAAGCATTTGTAAGGTGTGTGTGTGTGTGTGTGTGTGTGTGTGTGTGTGTGTGTGTGTGTG
>NC_056503.1:42563058-42573389 GCF_014905685.2 Nematolebias whitei
TGTGTGTGTGTGTGTGTGTGTGTGTGTGTGTGTGTGTGTGTGTGTGTAGGGGGAGGGGTTCTCCACCAGAAAATTTAGAATAAAGTTGATGCCATTTCCTGCATTCTGGTGTATTTTAATGTTTTAATTTATTTATTTTTTTAAACATCTACATTTACCTACATAAGTAAACACTTGTTACGACAGCCATCTTATTTTTTTTTTTTTTTTTTTGGGTGTATGTATGTGAAATCTCTAATTGTGTGAAATTAGTGTCCGAGTCCACGACTGAGTGGAGCAAGATGCAGAGGAGCTGAACAGTGATTGACTGCCCGCCTTGCTGCGTTGGTCATGACTGGGCTTTCCATCCACTCACAGCTGACCTGCTGTCCGTCGTTAATTGTCAGATAAATTAGTTTTCTGAGGAGTTTTCTTTTCTTTTGTGAGACATTTCTCTCCAGTTTTTGTTAGTTTCGTCAAGGTAAGAAACCTGTCTTTTGGTTCATTTTGTTTTGTTTGGGTAAGAGAAAAATAGTTGGAACTATAGTTTGTTTTGTTAGTTATTTTGGCCTGGGCTCACCCTGACGTTTGGTAAGACTCCATCTAGTCAGATATAATTATTCACATTGTAAATTATTCACTTTTTAAGTCAAGTCAGATTTATTTATAAAGCATTTAAAACAGAAACTGTTACCAAAGTGCTTAATGCACATGGAATACAACATAAACCCCATTTTTAACCAAATCCATAGACTCTGTGGCTGCTAGAAGGTTGAAATGCCCATTCTTAACTATAACCTGGCGACTGTGTTTTGTCCAGGTTGTAACAAAACTTGATTCAATAACTGTTTGAGAGAGCTCGGCACAACAAGAAGTAGCGCTAAGCTAGCAGCGCACAATACAGACGCGCTAGCTAAGATGCTACAGACATAGCGCCGTTTTACATTCCACAACCAGATAAACACTTTGTACAAAATCAGTTTAGTGTTAAATGATCATAACAAAACCTAAACTTATGCAACCAGAAGTTACAACATATATCTACATATAAAACGCACCAAAAAAAAAAAAAAAGGCACAACTAGCTTTAAGCATTAACCTTTAATTTAACAGTCAAGCATACAATGTAATTATGACAACAAAATAAAAAATAAAAAAAATGGAGGATTTACATGCAGTTACGTTTGTCCAGATGAACATGTGGTACTTCCTGTTTATCACTGTTGTTACTTCCTGTTTGTCACTGTTGTAGCTGCTCATGAGGTCGCACGCCAACCTTTATCCATCTTTTACATTTTTCCAGAAATGGAATAAACTGTATTCCAAACACTCAGGCTGTCTGAATTACATGTTCCCCACTGACAACATTTAATCATGTTTTTCTGATATTTTTTTACAAAATCCCTCAGACTGCAATGTGTTCATAACGGAAAATCCCAAGAATGTTGTCAGAGAAAAAGGGGGTGGAGCTCCTGAAGGTAAGGGGCGTTTACTTTGGGACAAATTGAGTTTGCTGATTGGTCAGTTGCTGACAAGCCTGCTGGACTGACAGACAGGTGGCATCGAGGATCGACTTGTACTGGCCTGTTTAAGAGTCTCATCGTTTATATTTATTCCAAATTTATTAAATATTTTTGGTGAATCTAAGCTGTGAGAAGTGAGTTTCCTTATAAAGTCATGATGATGGTTTCTTTATTTTTCAGGGATGCCGAGTTAAAATTTAGGAATGCTTGAGCACCCCCAAAAAGAGGCTAAAATCATCACTGGTTTATGCAAAGTTTTTTTTTTTTTACTGAATTATACGTTCACAATGATGACAGCAAAATCCAGGCATTATCATTATTCAACTTATCAAGATTCTCAAAAAAGTACCACTGATAGAACTCTGTTTTTATTTAGTAAAACATTCACCTTAAAAAGTTAATTAACCATTATAAACTTAACCGTGATGTAAGAGATCACCAAAAGTGCGTGGGGTTCAGTCTCATTGTAATCTTGGCTTGAAACAAAAGCTTCAGAAGAAGCAACGTGAAACAAGCGACTGATGGGTAACCAATGTGCTCGTGGATACTTCAGCAGAACCACTTAGGTCTTTACAGGACCTGCTAACAACAAAACATGCAAAACGCAGCAAGCGAATTTGATTCATGTTCCCTTAAATGTGCTTTTAGTTGTGGAGAAGAGGAAGAACTAAAACTGCAGCCTCCCACCAGGATGTAGGCAGGAGTTCCCCCAGTTTGCTTATTTATGCCAAATATAAAGTATACCCATTAGCCTGGATTACTACATTTACTGCCTGCCAGCATGTTTGCTACTTGAACATCTTAGTATTTTTAAGGTGGTACTCATTTTAAGAGTTTAAGTCTTTAAATGTTATCATTAAGAATACTAAAGACAAACATTTATATTCATTATTAAACCTAGTTAGGGTGTGGATAAAGTTGAGGGGAGTGGTGGCACAGAGGCTAGAGAAGGTGGGCCTGTGATCGGATGGTCGCCCCAGACTGACATCAAAATGTGGGTGGGAAGGTAAAACACCCACACCTGTTTCCACCCTCATTTGCCCCACCCATTCTGAGCTCTTGAGCAAGGCCCTTAACCCCCACTCTCTGCTCCACACAGGAAGGGGCAACCGGTGTAAAAACAATCATCAAGTCTTTGTGCGAGTTAGTTCTCTGTGGCAACCCCTGAAGAAGGGAGCAGATAAAAATAAGAGGCATGAACGTTAATGAAAAGTTATTGAGTTTAAAATAAATAGCTTGTTCTTTTATAATAATCTGTCTAGCTTAACCAGCTGATCAACCAACCCATTGATGATCAATGTTTCAAAAACACTGACACTGATTTAGTTTAACAAACAGCAAAAGTGGTATTTTATGCTTCTGCCCTCTAGCGGTCATATTTAGGAATTACAGTACATGAAAGCAGCAGTCTAGACCAAAAAAAAAAAAAAAAAACCTTAGAAGAGAGAAAAAAAAAAAAAAAAAACCTAAGCAAGATGTTTTAATACAGTAACAGTATTTAAAAAAAAAAGCTTACTAACTTTATTTAATCACAATTATGAGACAAAGGGATGTATTTTTATACTTCAACCACCGTTTTATTTACAAACCGGATTCCATAAAAGTTGGGACACTAAACAAATTGTAAATAAAAACTGAATGCAATGATGTGGAGGTGCCAACATCTAATATTTTATTCAGAATAGAACACAAATCACAGATCAAAAGTTTAAACTGAGAGAATGTATCATTTTAAGGGAAAAATCTGTTGTTTCCAAATTTCATGGCGTCAACAAATCCCCAAAAAGTTGGGACAAGTCCATTTTTACCACTGTGTGGCATCCTCCCTTCTTCTTCCAACACTCAACAGACGTCTGGGGACAGAGGAGACCAGTTTCTCAAGTTTAAAAATAGGAATGCTCTCTCATTCATGTCTGATACAGGCCTCTAACTGTTCAATCGTCTTGGGCCTTCTTTGTCGCACCTTCCTCTTTATGATGCGCCAAATGTTCTCTATAGGTGAAAGATCTGGACTGCAGTCTGGCCATTTCAGTACCTGGATCCTTCTCCTACGTAGCCATGATGTTGTGATTGCTGCAGAATGTGGTCTGGCATTATCGTGTTGAAAAATGCAGGGTCTTCCCTGAAAGAGATGACGTCTAGATGGGAGCGTATGTTGTTCTAGAACCTGAACATAGTTCTCTGCATTAATGGTGCCTTTCCAGACATGCAAGCTGCCCATGCCACAAGCGCTCATGCAACCCCATACCATCAGTGATGCAGGCTTCTGAACGGAGCGTTGATAACAACTTGGGCTATCCTTGTCCTCTCTGGTCCGGATGACATGGCGTCCCAGTGTTCCATAAAGAACTTCAAATCGTGACTCATCTGACCACAGAACAGTCTTCCATTTTGCCACACTCCATTCTAAATGAGCCCTGGCCCAGTGCAAATGTCTGAGCTTGTGGAGCTTGCTTAGAAATGGCTTCCTCTTTGCACTGTAGAGTTTCAGCTGGCAACAGCGGATGGCACGGTGGATCGTGTTCACTAATAATGCTTTCTGGAAGTATTCCTGAGCCCATTCTGTTATTTCCTTGACAGTGGCATTCCTGTTTGAGGTGCAGTGACGTTTAAGGGCCCGGAGATCACGAGTATCCAGTAGAGTTTTACGGCCTTGACCCTTACGCACAGTGATTGTTCCAGATTCTCTGAATCTTTTGATGATGTTATGCACGGTTGATGATGATAACTTAAAAGTCTTTGCTATTTTACGCTGGGTAACACCATTCTGGTATTGCTGCACTATCTTTCTGCGCAACAATGGTGGAATTGGTGATCCTCTTACCATCTTGGCTTCTGAGAGACACTGACACTCTGAGAAGCTCTTTTTATACCCAATCATGTTGTCAATTGACATAACTAGTGTTAATTGGTCTTCCAGCTGTTCGTTATATGCTCAATTTCCTTTTTCCAGCCACTTATTGCTACTTGTCTCAACTTTTTGGGGATTTGTTGACACTGTGAAATTTTGAATCAACATATTTTTCCTTTAAAATGTTACATTTACTCAGATTAAACTTGTGATCTGTCATCTATGTTATATTACAAATAAAATATTGACAGCATTTGTGTTGCTACTGTTGAACACAATTTGTGACAAAATCTCCAGATGTGTCACAACATTCACATGGGGGGGGGGGTGTCCTCGGTTCTGCTCAGAGCCACAAATGCTTGCAGTTTTGTCCCTTGAATTTCAAACATGTTCAACAATTTGTGCAACAGATTTCCTCTAAAAATAGTGAGAATCATTGGGTCTACAACTGGTCTCGAAAGCACAAAAGCTGCATGTTGACACCTGGATGGGAGCTATCCTCCAACAGAAGATAATGTGCAGGTCTGAAAACACCTTCAATTGGAATAATCGTTTTAAAAAAACAGGTCCAAATCTGCCAATCTTTATTTCAGAACACCAGTGCATTACATCAAAAACTGTGTGGACAGCTGTCAAGGTACTGTAGGTGGAAAGTGGGCTGAAGTAGATACGTGGGAAATTAAATGCGTTCCACAGCCCAAACACTGGCTTCATGAGCCGTGCTAACAAAAATTAGGCACAAAACAGAACCGCAGCGTTCTCGATTTGCAAACACCCAGAACTCTGTGAAACTGCAACAGAACATTTACCTGTTTTCTCACAATATTGAGTCAAGTTAAAGTGTCCAACAGTCCCAGCCCAGCGAGACGCCATCTTCAGGGTAACCGTGCTTCGAGTCAATCAGCACAACGCACATGAAAAAATGAAATGCACAATCACACAAGTAAAATTACCACAAAGTATATACTTTATTTCAGGCCAATTTCAAAGTATCATATGAAGAAATGTATATTGTAACAGATTTTTTTTTTTTTTGGTTCTAAAAACACATGCACGTATCTATCAAAAATGAACAGTCATTGTTGAGTATAAAGTCATTTCATGTGCATTTAGAAATCTCTAAATACAAAATCCTTTAACTTGTGATTAGTTCTACTGCTACGACGAGTCGACAGCCAACGCTCTGACAATTTACACACGAAGGATACAAATCTGATTTGTGACAAAAATGGCATTAAAAACAACTCTAGCCGTGCAACGCGAGCACTGTGGTGTACCAATTATTTGAGTCGTCGTTCTCACCAACACTGTTCATCCAACTTTTTAAACCCAATGACTGTGATTCTCAACTGGTGGTTCATGGGCCTTTACCTAGACCAGGGCTATTCAACTAAATTGCTTAGGGGGTCACAGTTACTGAAAGCCAAGAGCTCAGGGGCCAAACATCCAGCAGTTAATGTCATCAAGTTTGTTTTGTGGTTTAAAATCTAGTTTTATTTAAAATGAATGGGCCAAACTGAGCTCACCTGTGGGCCTGATTTGGCCCCAGGGCCACCAGTTGAATAGCCCTGACCTAGACAGAGAAAAGAAAATCAATGGAAAATGCTGGAATAACTGAACTTTTTATTAAATATTTGTTATATTCGATGGTTTGATTAAATCTACATATTTTGCATTGTGTCAAAATGACTTGGTACTACACTTTAATTCATGCTAGTATGTGAAAACACTGAATTCACTAAAAAGTTATTTTGGTAGTTTAGTCCAGAACTAAAATGCAGCTCAGTGCATTGCCACTTACTGGTTGTTGAACTTTTTGTGTTAGCAACTGGGATTTTCTCTTCTGCCACCCCAGTTCGAACTGCGCCGCCTTCTTATTGCATAAATTTAAGAAGCTGAAAATGTTCAATTTGGGGAGAAGGTGGGCCATGAAACCAAACCAATGGAGAACCACTGCATGAAGACATGGTTTTGTGATCAGTAAAAATCTGTACTAAACACAGAGAATAAAAACAAAAAGTTCATGTTTTCTAAATCTAAGATAAATGCATGGAGTTCCATCAAGTTAATGCTACCAGTTTACTCGACTGACAACAAAATCTGTGACGTCCTGCAAGGCCTCAGACCGAGAGCACGGCACAGCAGGCTGATTATTCAAAGGTTACTGCAAAGATGGAGTCATTTTGTAAACATCAGAACATGATTAGGAGAAGGTTGTCAGTGTATTGTCTGCAGGAGTTGCTTAAAAGTATGTAAACATGCGAGTGCTGTTCCAAGGACCACCTGCTTCTCTGTTCTGAAAGCTCATCTTAAAAACATCTCAGGGTTAGTCACACAAACCACCATAAAAAAAAAAAAAAAAAAAATAGAACTAGTCAGGTGTTCAAAAATTAAAACGTACGTAAATCATCTCATTAGCTTATACAGTCAGTTCATACGGAGACAGCCTTACAAATCACAGGCTCCACTTTGAAGATGGAAGCAAAACATTTTGGAATTTGTCACAATTTCTGACTGAAATATGATTGTTTTTCCGATTTATTCCATTAAAAACGAGCGGTTTAACTCACAACCATCAGCCAAACCCTGACCCTCTACTCAGGGTTTCCAAACACTGGTCCTTGAAGAACACCATCCTGCACATTTTGGTTGCTTCTCTGCTCCAGCACACCTGATTCAGTGATTTAATTACTTCATATTCTGCAGAAGCCTGTTAATCACCCATTAATTAAAACCAGGTGTCAGAGCGGAGAAACAACTAAAACATGCAGGATGGTGTTCCTCAAGGACCGGTGTATGGAACCCCTGCGTTACCCTTAACGTGACTCAAAAACCTGCTTAAACTTTTCCAAGCTATAGTCTAAAAACATTTTTTTTTCTCCTCTCTTAAAAAACACTCGGCACAGCATCACACAGGGATTTCAGCTCCCTCTAAAGGAAGACAAGTTTCAAACATTGTAGTTTGTCTATAACGTCACATGCTGAAACTGATCTGAGCTTTAGTGTCTGCCTGTTTTTTTTTTTTTTGGTTAATGTTTAGCAGAGATAGTAAAAGCTGCTTGTGATAAAAAAAAATACAATAACACTAATAAGTATATAGTAAAGCAACAATAAGAAAAATCAGTAAAAGGTTTATATTTATAAAAAACAAATGACGCCAGAACGAACAGCATGTGCTGTGAATCTTGAAGCAATATGCTGTGATGCTAGTTGACCTCGTTAGAAAGATTTCAATTCATCGATTAAAAAAAAATAATAAAATGAGTCATTTGATCTAATCTATCACGTGTAACTAGCTAAACGTGTAACAAGCTAAAAATAAAACACTACAAAGATATAACAAGTGAAGTGTGGGTTAGGCCCTGATAAGAATGAGATACAAAAAAAAAAAAAAAAAAAAGCTATCGGTTAAAATAAAAAATAAAATAAAAAAATCCCCAAATCACCTTATGTTTAAAAAAAATACAATACAGTTTCAATTACTGAACATTAGAAGAACATGTGGCTTATATTTATTAACACAGCCCGACACTGACTGTTGCTGTATAGAAACTGGGTAGTTGTTCGTGGTGCTCGCGTAAAAAAAAACAAAAAAAAAAAACATCTGAAGGCACTTGATCTATCAAAGGTTTAACTTAGACTAGCTGGCACAGCCAAGCAGCAATGTGGTCAACCCCCAGGTTCTAACCCCACCCCCACCCCTCCCAAAGCAAAGCCGACTTCTCCAAATTGGGCCTCGCGTTACCTTCACTCCAAATCAGTATTGTTCGTTACGCTCCAAATACATCATTTTTGGTTATTCAGGCTTGTTTTAAAGAAAGTTGAAGCCAAATATAAAGCTAGTCAACTAAATGCAATAAACACAGTTCTGTAGTGCTGCTTCATGCTATACAGAAAGGCTCCGAAGATTCTGGGTGACAAGCAGTAATGGTAATCCTTGCAGAGGAGTACATGCACCTGCCCAGTTCAGCTATGCGCTGGGTAAAGAAGCCCTAGATCCACTGACGAGACCTGTGAACGATTTAGGGGCCCTTGCGTAATTGTCTGTTCATAGGCCAGCCTTGAAGTCACAGACAAAATTAAGAGACAAAAAAAAAAAAAAACACCAGAGAAAAGAGTAGAACAATACTGCCTGAAAAGAGGTTAGCCTTACACGCTGAGAGGCACAGAAGTTCAGAGCGGCTCGCTGAAATGTCTTGTAAAAAGCAAATCCTTCACAGATGAGAGCAGGCAGAAGTTCAGAGCGTAGGAACGGGAGTTCAGAGCGAAGAGCGCGCCTCGCCCCTGTCCTCTATAACCACGTGAGGAAGCTCTCCTTGTCGATCTTGGTAGCCGCGAGCACAGACTCCATGTCGCTGAGGATGTCGGAGCTCAGGGGCTCTTGCAGACTGGGCATCAGCTCCTCGCCCTCCACCGCCATGCTCTCGCCTTCCAGGGTGCCCAGATCCACGTCCGTTCCTGGGATGGCGTCCAGGTAGTCAGGGAAACGACTGGGCTGCGTTGCCATGGAGGGTGGAAGTTGGTCCCCTAGTGACCAGAAGAAAATTGACATTTATTGACTGTGGTGACAAACATCTGCTTCAGTACAGGCCTCTTGAAAACTAACCCTAGTCTCCGGAAAGTTGTAAAATTCAACATATTTTTTTCTCCCAATCATTTGAAGTTTTCACGTCCAGTGTGGGTGTCAGGCCCGAGTTTAAGAGGAGCATACACCTAAGGTTTGGTCCATTGATGTCCAATCCAGATCGTTGAGGGTTCCTCTCCTGCATGTTTTACATGTTTCTCTGCTTTAATGCACATACGCCTAAAACATCCTTTATGTAGAACTGCAAAAAACTTGGCCAAACGAGGTAGAACTACCGTAGAAAAAGTATGCTCTCTCAATTACTGCGTCCAAAAATGAAACCTGGATCCAGTTGGTAACTCACCTGTATCCATTTCATCCACGCTGTTCAGGAAGTCGTCTGGAGTGCGAGGAACACTGTAGCTGCTCATACTCAGTCCACTGTCTGTGCTCTCGTCTCTGGAGTGGTAGGTCCCGCTGGAAAGAAGAATTCAAAAGAAGAGGAAGAAATGCAGATTATAAACGGTCTACAACAATTTAAACCAAACTACAACTTATGTGGACGTTTTTGCCAGAATTTATTGATCTTCATTTTACTATTCTCTCAAACAGCACTAAAAGAAATAATAATAATTAAAAAAAAAGATTATTTAAATAATATTATTATTGTTTAAAGCACAAATGTTGTACAGCAAACAGTTACAATAATCACAGAGACCACTACACAAATGTATTTACAGTAGCTGTGTGAATCCTGAGTCTGGACTTTTTATTAGGCTATTGGTTTGTTTTTTTCTGTATTTATTTAGAACTCTCACCCATTCCTCATATTTTGTTCCATTTTAGTATTTCATATATGAACATGTTCAGTTCAGTCAGAAGATGAGTGCTCTTGTTCTTTGTAAACTTTTCAAAATGTTTTACTTCTTACTGTATCCGTTCCCATAAAAATACACAAAATAACTTATCAAATCCTGTAAAAACATTGTTCTCTTTCAAATCTTCAATGTAGACACGTTTGTATATTTTATAGCAAAAAGAACAAGTTTTTCTTCTTGTACTACTTATGCTCATATTTAAATAATTGAAGTGTTTATCTAGGGGGGATTTTTAAGCTTGTAACAACTTTTTGCTACTTTTAGCTAGCACTGGGCCAGCCTTATCTAACACTGGGCCACTCTTAGCTAGCACTCCGCCACTCTTCTTGGCTAGCACTCCGCCACTCTTGGCTAGCACTCCGCCACTCTTCTTGGCTAGCACTCCGCCACTCTTCTTGGCTAGCACTCCTCCACTCTTCTTGACTAGCACTCCTCCACTCTTCTTGGCTAGCACTCCGCCACTCTTTTTGGCTAGCACCCCGCCACTCTTCTTGGCTAGCACTCCGCCACTCTTCTTGGCTAGCACTCCGCCACTC